>NC_064931.1:854137019-854868686 GCF_023897955.1 Schistocerca gregaria | reverse complement strand
TGATTTTTTCCAGTGTTTCTTCAGTTATGGCCACTCATTACTTCTTTCCTAAAACTGCCGTGCTACTTCAGTAATGTTCAGGTTAGTCTAACCAAACTATCAGAAAAGTTGAACTCGTGAATTATTTTTTTTCTCTTGACCATGTGTCAGGGAGCAAACGTAAAATTTTAACTTTTTCTGCTTTATGTGTCACTAAACACTTACTTTTTAATTAAGCTCAAATATTCAGTGTCAGATGATACTGGATGTAAATTTTCTTCTTTCTTAGAAATACTGTTGGTATCTGCAGTATTAAAGAATGATCCTAAGTCTTTTGTAATGTTGTCTGAAATTCATTGTACCTTGCTTTCAGTAGCTACTATTCTTTTTCCAGCTAGTCAATTTTCTTATTTTCCAAAGTAGAAGATACTTCTAAATTAGAACAAGCAAGATCCAATTTGCTAGTAGCTTCCTCATTAGTAATATAAGTGTCATTAAGAAGGTTACATGATTCTGATTCTGAATTCACAATAAATATTTTCAAGTAATAATTTGGGCACATGGAATTTCCAGGAATCACATTAAGTTTCAACCTGGAAGCTGCTTTATTCGCACTTAACAAGTACAAATGTTCAAATTTTATTTCCCTCAAACCTTTAATAACTGGCTTCTTATGAACTTTTAGTCAATCACAGCATTTTGTTCCAAAAATATGGCTTTACTTCAAAATATATTTTTTCTCATGATACAAACTGACGATCTAGAACAACTGTCTTGTAATGTAAACAAAGTTCGTCTACATTCATCAAAATCATTAACATTCTTTAAGTTTTTGTGAAACTGAACCATAAACTTTTTTGTAACACACTTCACAAACTGTCTGTCCAGTAGAGTACTGTTCATTCATTTTATTGCATTCCAATCAGTCTTCCAAATTTATGTATTATTAAATTTTAAAATCATTTTAGTTAATTAAAAATCATATAACGAAAGCACATACAACATTGTACACTCTTGGTGAAGTATGTATATCAACTCTAACAGAAGTTTGTGAACAGATTACTAAAATGCCACACCCAGCAAATGTAGTGGAAGTAAAAGTGCATGTACAGACTTGACACTGACTGCTGGGCTCCTGTGCAGACTTTTTGGTTTATCCACTGAGTTTTTGTACGCACTTGTCTTGAGGACTACACTTATGCGCAAAACTGTACCCTACTCAACAATAGAGAAATTTCACATGTTTATCATTTTAGTTTTGTTGTTATGATCTTGGTAATGTGCTACTTAATTGAGAATAAACCAAGATGTAAATATGCAATTTTTAAACGTAGAACTAAAACAAAAGCTCCTAGTGATAAATATTTTATTATTGAAATAAATAATACTAACTAAATATATGTTGATAGTGGCAACTAAATACAGGTTACAACCAAATTTTGTTACAATGGAACAGTAAACCATTGAAATAGGCAACAACCGTAGAATCATTTGTAGTGTAATATGAATTACTTCCTCATTTTCAAAAATTCATATCTTTGTTCAGTCAAATATCAATGGTCAAATTTTTACAGTACTTTGCTATCATATAGATGTGCAAACTTCCAAAAATTAATTTTTTATATTCAGTCACACCAGAGGTAACTAGCTCCAAACTTTACAAAAAGTTAAAATTTGTCACATTTCAAAAATTTATAAAAAATTAAGGAACATTTGTCACTGTTCTTGCTCTATCTAATGCTATTAGTTTATGATATGTAACTAGAGAAAAAAAATGTACTCTGGTAAATCACTCCTTTGTTGTTATTTTTGGGTCTAAAAAGTGGATTTTCTAAATTTTCAGCACCAAATTTTGGAGGTCATTTTGACTAGGTACTTCTGAATTTAGAGTATTCTGGGTAATAAACAGCGTTGTAGAGGAGACTTCTCTAAAAACTTCATGTTTATTGCAATGTTGTAACTTAACAAAGTCCAGAGATATTCTGATTAATGCTGATGTCTCCAAAATGAAAAACTGTCATGCACTTACAAACAAATATGGCCACAATTCAGTAATGGCTCAAGGTAAATTCTTTGAAACACTGTTTTGAACTTCTCAGTTGTAATCACATACAGAAAATTGAAATATTTGAAAATGGTAAGCAACCTTCATTGGATCACTTCATACACATTGACCTGTGTGTTTTATGGAGCTATGTTGGCAATACATGCATGAGATATGATGGAAATGCAAAATTGTGTCAACAGCTAGTTGTAAGTACTCTGTGAGAGCAGCTGACAGATAATGGATTTTTCCTCTCGCTGAGCTGAAGTTGTGTCAAATACTGACATGAAATTAACCAGAGAATGTGCAATGTACTTAGATAAAATGGTCATTGTAAAACAAGAGTTCCAAAGATTTTTCCCATAACAATAAAAATGGTTTTTTGTAGCATGATACAGAGTCAAAAAATAAAATGTGAAGTACTGTGATACAGATGTGAATCATTACATTAACTATTCACTGACTGCCTGACCTTTCCTACAGGATCACATTTCTTGCCTATTCTATCTCACAATCAATCACCATCCAACCTAAACTAGACATATAACTATGCTGTAGTGTAGTCTGTCCTACAAACTTCATTCCAAGAAAGAATGAAAGATATCAAAGCAGTGACTGTGAAAATTTAAGGCACACTTTCATAGTTGAATATAACTGAATAATCTGTGTAGAATTATGAAATAGTGTAGGTGTAATTTTCCTCATTTTCTCTGTTATTAATTCCTGGTAAATGT
Source organism: Schistocerca gregaria (assembly GCF_023897955.1). Classification (NCBI taxonomy): domain Eukaryota; kingdom Metazoa; phylum Arthropoda; class Insecta; order Orthoptera; family Acrididae; genus Schistocerca; species Schistocerca gregaria. The sequence continues at coordinate 854,865,929 of NC_064931.1, read as the reverse complement.
CTAGATAAGGCCAGTGGTATTCTTAGCTTACATGTTTCGTGCAGCAATGTTGTCAGCGTTTGCCATGTGGTATGATCAGAAGGAAAGGACTGTGTGTGTCAGTTGCTGGATCTATGCAGATAATGAAATAGAAGCAGAGCAGACGTAGGACACGTTTTGAAGGAATTGTTGCATTCTCTTGTCAGTATATCATTACATCCAAATCGTAACACATTTAGAAGCAATGGGAAGATCAGTAACACTGGCCAACAATGAAAATGTTCCGTGCTAAAAAATAGTGAATTGTTACATATTTTCATCAGCTGAATTTAAAAATCACCAAAAAATGACAGATTAGCTTTTCCTTTGAAGAGAGTGACATTTCATTTTTATAGTTAACATTTTCAGTTTGGGGGAAATTTTGTTTTAGGAGTTGAGACACCTGTCCAATAACAAAACACAAATGCTCTTAAGCTGTTTGTAAATCATAAACATAGAGTAGTTTCTGCTGTAATTAAAGCAGAATTTCTGGTTTGAGAGTGTTTTTGTTGTGTAAGGAGCAATTTGCCTGATGTCCAAAAGGGGATGATCATTGGCCTTCAACATAAGGGTGTAAGCATTTCTGAAATAGCTAAGTTTGTAAACTGTTAGTGTGTCACAGTAGTTAAACTATACCGTGCATGGCAAAATGGCACTATCCAAAACCAGCACTGAGGCAACTGGGTGCACCATACGCAGTAGATGACAGGAGTGAGTGATGGCTGCGGCAGTGTGTATGCGTGAATAGATGTGCTATTGTTGGGCAACTGGCCACCCAGATGGACCAAGGTGCTAACAATTTCTTCCCATGACCGTTCAGCAAATGTTGCTGCATACGGGCTTCCACAAAAGTGGTCTGGTTCATGCACCAATGCTGACTGCTGTTCATCAGTGACATAGGCTGAAATTTGTATTGCCAGTACGGTAACTGGATGTGCATTGAGTGGTGACAGGTGGCTTTTTGAGATGATTTATGTTTTATGCTCCATCAGACAGATGACCATTGGTGTTTACAGTGTAAAATGTCTGAAAGCAAACACCCTGCAACCAGGAGGGAGCGATATGGTCTGGGGAATGTTTTCCTGGCATTCCCTGGGTAATTTCAACATTTTGTAATGCACAGTGGATCAACTCAGGTATCCAACTGACATTGGGGACCATGTCCACCCCTACACGCAGTTCGTTTTTCCTTGGCACAGTGATGTATAGCAGCTGGGCAATGCAATGTGTGACATGGCTCACAGAGTGGGTGCATGGTTTAAAGAACAACGGGATAAGTTTACCATACTCCCCAGATTGAAACCTTATCAAGAATCTGTGAGAGCACCTCAGTCAGTCTGTTTGCACTATAGATCCTCAACCAAGAAACCTAGCACAGCTGACCACAGCACTGTAGTCGGCAGGTCCCCACATCACTGTTGGTAACTTCCAGACCCTCACTGATTTTCTTCCTGCACGTTTTGCAGCAGTCCATGCTACAAAAGATGGGTATTCGGGCTTTTGACAGGTGGTCACATTAGTGTGACTGGATAGTGTGTGTATGAAAAAGAAAATTCACTTGTGAAAACTGTAAGATAATGAGACAGAATTGCTGGCAAGAACTTACCTTCAGGAGGCAAAATCTTAACCACTTCAGGGTGCTGAGAAAGCCTTTTGTCCTCCTACGAGGGTTGCCAAGAAAGTAATGCACCACATTTTTTTCTTCAACAATTCTTTATTGAACATAATGAGAATTACACACACGAAAGAATGGTGGTGTATCTCCACACCCCATTTTTCCGCATAATCTCCATTCTGTTCTATGGCCTTCCTCCAGTGCAAAACAAGGACATGTATGGCCCGTCGGTACCAATCCTTGTCCTGGTGGAGGAGCCAGTGCTTCACTATGTGAATCACCACCTTCCACGAATGGCATCCTTTAATGGCCCAAACAAGTGGAAGTACAAGGGGGCTAGGTCAGGGTTGTATGGCGGATGGTGTAACACTGTCCAACCTTGTTTTGCGATGTGTTCAGCAGTCTTCAGACTTGTGTGGGGCCAAGCGTTATCGTGTTGCAGTAAAACATCTCGTGGGTTACTGTGGTTCCGAAGTCACCGGAAGTGCATCTTGAGTTTTGTTAATGTGTTGACATATGCTTCCGAATTAATGGTACTGACTCTTGGCATCACATGAATGAGAATTACAGCTTCACAGTCCCAGAATACCGTGTTTGTGGCCTTGCCAGTGGAAGTAGTTGCTTTGTATTTTTTATCCTGTGGGGAATGGGAATGGCGCCATTCCATCAACTGTCGTTTTGTTCTGGGCTCAAAATGGTGAACCCATGTTTCATCACCTGTCACAATCTGGGACAAGACGACCTCCCCCTCAGCTTCAAAACATTGCAACAACTCATGACAAATATATTTTCTGTGCAATTTTTTATCCACTGTTACACACCACAGACCCATCTTGCCCACACTTTTGAATATCCAAGAGTGCTGATAATTGCATCCACACTTCCTTTGCTGATTGACAGGTGCAGCACCAACTGCCGAGTGTTAATGCATTTGTCCTTGTGAATGACATCATCAGCTCACTGCAACATGTCAGGTTTGACAGACATGGATGGTCTCTCCAACTTCTGCAAATCGTGGAGCTCCTCCGAACCGGCTTCCGATGACCTCCGACTAACTGTACTTCTGTTGACTGCAGATGCTCCATAGACTTCGCACAAGCATTTGTGAATGTTGCTCACAGTTTCTTTCTCTGCAGTGGAAAATTCAATGATGGAACATTGCTTGTAAAGTACATCACCTACAGATGCCATTTTGAAACTGTCCTGCAGGTACGCTACCTGTCGGAAGTGACGGAAAATTGACGTTCTCACTCAGGAGACTTCAGAATTTACTACTGAAATTTCTTTGTCATAAATTTGGACATTCTGACTGCTCTTATCTCAAACACCATTATACTAACCATACACACTAATTGTTGCTTTCATCAGTTTATTATGATGAGTATTCAAATATGGAAGCTGCAGTTAAAAGGAAGAGATGCAGTCTCTTACCTGTAAACAATAAATGAGTGACACATGTAAAAGGTAAGAAAATCACACTAGCTTGTGAATACATTGCCATTGAATGTACATTAGGGTGCCTGGTGAGATGTGCATTACTGATGAAATGTTTTAATTTGAAGTAAAGAGGTTTTGGTGTATAAAGCAATTGACATGTTCTACACTCTAAGAAGGTATTCTAATATTCATATGTGGGAGAAACGAATTACTATAACTGACAATTTTGACGTGCCCAAAGGACGACAAAAAAACAGGTGACACCAAAAAATTGCGAGTTATTTTGATGTTATGATTTATGCGCGAGGAAAATCTGATGGCATATAACAGTGTAAAACTTGGTAAGGCAGTATTTTCCTCAGAGCAAAATAAGGGTAACTAGATACTGCATGAAATAGTTCTGTTGAATGCTGTCCTCCAGAAGTGTCACTGTAAAGAAAAACTATGAGAACAGTGGCTTCATATTGGGTTTGAGCAATGAGAAATATACTCTGGACTTGGGAAGTTCATTGCATTGCTTTTTCTGTCATACAGGTACTGAAATAAATTTTCATCATATGGGGGAAACAAGTGTATATTTGGTCCCCACAAAATGATGGCATTGCTGTGAAAGGAGGAGAGGAAAAAGCAGAATAAAAGTCGTAGAATAAACAGAGACTAACCTGATGATGATTTGTATAGGAAACTGGATTTGCCAGCACTGAATTGGCTGTATGTTGAGGCCAAAAGTGATTGTTATGTTACAAATAATTTCTAATGTTGTGTAGTAAATAAGGCAGAAACTTCAAAATTTTTAGGTGTCCATATTGATGAGCATTTAAATTGGGAAAGGTGTGTTTTAGAACTCCTAAAGCAACTTAGTTCAACCACATTTGCACTTCAAATCATTGCAGCTCTTTGGGAGAGGCAAATCAATAAGTTTACTTTTTTGTATATGATAACTCATCTTTAAGAAAGAAAGTCAGTCTTCATTGCTCAAAAACATGCTGTAAGAATATATGGTGCTCTTCAACAATCACGATGTAGACATCTGCTTGAGGAGTTGGGCATTCTGACCACTGTTTCACAGCATACTTATTCCCTCATGAAGTTTGTTGTAAAGCATGCACTGCAGTTAAAAAGGAACAGTGATATATATAATTGCAATACCTGAGGGAATCCACATTAAGGCTGTATTTAGCACAAAAGGGGTGCACAATGCTGCAATTAAATTTTTTATATCTTACCCGGTGTCTGACAGACAGAAAAGTAAAATTTGAAAACAAACTGAAAAAGTTTGTTATTGACAACTCTTTTTATTCCGTAGGAGAATTTTTGTTGTTATAATGTTTAAGAGGTGGTGGGTATGAATTACTAACTCATATCTGTGTATTAAATAATAATAATAATAATAATAATAATAATAATAATAATAATAATAATAATAATAATAATTCAGCAAAAAAAAAGAACTTATAAATATTCAGCATGTAGCTATTTTTACAACTTAATTTGTGATGTGCGTTTAAAATGACTTGTTCTGCATTATTTCGATTTATTGTGCAAATGAGCCATACAACATGAAATGAAGTAAATAACCAACTACAATATTAATGCATGAGGATAAGGAAATACAGTCATAGAATGGTTTCCTGTAATTTATTTCTACTTGCTTGTCAACTGACAGTCTAAATCAGTTTCCAGCTGACATTTAAAAGAATACTAGTAGTCTACATCTACATCCATACTCCGCAAGCCACCTGACGGTGTGTGGTGGTTCTCCCTTCTATTCCAGTCTCGTATTGTACGTGGAAAGAAGGATTGTCGGTATGCTTCTGTGTGGGCTCTAATCTCTCTGATTTTATCCTCATGGTCTCTTCGCGAGATATACGTAGGAGGGAGCAATATACTGCTTGACTCTTCGGTGAAGGTATGTTCTCGAAACTTTAACAAAAGCCCGTACCGAGCTACTGAGCGTCTCTCCTGCAGAGTCTTCCACTGGAGTTTATCTATCATCTCCGTAACGCTTTCGCAATTACTAAATGATCCTGTAACGAAGCACGCTGCTCTCCGTTGGATCCTCTCTATCTCTTCTATCAACCCTACCTGGTGCGGATCTCACACTGCTGAGCAGTATTCAAGCATTGGGCGAACAAGCGTACTGTAACCTACTTCCTTTGTTGTCGGATTGCATTTCCTTAGGATTCTTCCAATGAATCTCAGTCTGGCATCTGCTTTACCGACGATCATCTTTATATGATCATTCCATTTTAAATCACTCCTAATGAGTACTCCCAGATAACTTATGGAATTAACTGCTTCCAGTTGCTGACCTGCTATTTTGTAGCTAAATGATAAGGGACCTATCTTTCTATGTATTCGCATCACATTACACTTGTCTATATTGAGATTCAATTGCCATTCCGTGCACCATGCGTCAATTCGCTGCAGATCCTCTTGCATTTCAGTGCAATTTTCCATTGTTGCAACCTCTCGATACACCACAGCATCATCTGCAAAAAGCCTCAGTGAACTTCCGATGTCATCCACCAGGTCATTTATGTATATTGTGAATAGCAACGGTCCTATGACACTTCCCTGCGGCACACCTGAAATCACTCTTACTTCGGAAGACTTCTCTCCATTGAGAATAACATGCTGCGTTCTGTTGTCTAGTAACTCCCCAATCCAATCACACAATTGATCTGATAGTCCGTATGCTCTTACTTTGTTCATTAAACGACTGTGGGGAACTGTGTCAAACGCCTTGCGGAAGTCAAGAAACACGGCATCTACCTGTGAACTCGTGTCTAAGGCCCTCTGAGTCTCATGGACAAATAGCGCGAGCTGGGTTTCACACGACCGTCTTTTTCGAAACCCATGCTGATTCCTACAGAGTAGATTTCTAGTCTCCAGAAAAGACTATATACTCGAACATAATACGTGTTCCAAAATTCTACAACTGATCGACGTTAGAGATATAGGTGTATAGTTCTGCACATCTGTTCGATGGCCCTTCTTGAAAACGGGGATGACCTGTGCCCTTTTCCAATCCTTTGGTACGCTTCGCTCTTCTAGAGACCTACGGTACACCGCTGCAAGAAGGGGGGCAAGTTCCTTCGCGTACTCTGTGTAAAATCGAACTGGTATTCCATCAGGACCAGCGGCCTTTCCTCTTTTGAGCGATTTTAATTGTTTCTCTATCCCTCTGTCGTCTACTTCGATATCTACCATTTTGTCAACTGTGCGACAATCTAGAGAAGGAAGCACAGTGCAGTATAATTGCTTAAGACTCTGTTAACACAATAGTGTTTGTTACTTAAAATGTATTATATACAAAAGATTTTAGTTAATGAGATGAAAATGACTTGATGAGCACTAGGGAAGTTAGTGTGTAACCATCCAACTGAATGACAAGTGTACATTGACATTTACAATGAAAATCCCAATGATATTTGTTAAATTTATAAGAATCTAAGTTAATTGCATCTAACCTATTTGGAAATGGAATCACGACTAAAGAAATAAAACGTGTGAATGAAAAATGGTTAAATGTGAATTAAAAATTTGTTGTTAATGAGTTCTGTTTACACTAGTTGGAAACCAGTTATAGTTTTTAATTGTTATGCTTCTTTTTATACTCAGGGGAACATTATCACTGTACTGATGTTACAGTGAAACCATTGCAATCAGTGAGGTGCACCAAATGACAGTGGGTAGTAAAAATTTTGTTGGAACATTTGGAAAGCAAAACTAATTACACTCCAGAAGAGTTACTCCTTAAGAATGGTTTTCTGACTAAAAAGCTGATTTGTTACAAATAAATGGTCAAATAACATCATATTAAAATGATTATGTTAGAGAGTGACAGGACACATTAAAAATCTGGATCACTGTCTGTTTTTATTAATGTTGCCTAGTTTCGATCTGACTAACAGATCATCTTTAAGTTGGGAAAAGGAAAAATTAGGTGTAACAATATAAAAAATGACATAAGTGTAACACTATCAATAATACCAATCATTGTAAATGAAAGACAAAATACAAAAGCAGGAAACAACTTCACAGTAAATGGTACATTAGACATTTTGGTGTTTGTTTCTACATTTTGTAATACAGGAAGCACAAAATTAACAGGCATATCTAACTTGCATTATTTGAGTCCTCTCTCTGTTAAAACACCACTTTAGGGACTTGTCTTCCTTTGGAGAGGTCAGTGGTTCAAATCCATGTTCAGCTATCCAGATTTAGGTTTTCTGTGTGCTTCCTAAATTGCTGTGGTTCAAATCCATGTTCACCTATCCAGATTTAGGTTTTCTGTGACTTCTGTAAATTGCTCCAGGCAAATGCCTAATAGTTCCTCAAAAGGGCATGGCTGATTTCCTCTCTCATCCTTGAAACAACTAGAGTGTGTGCTTCATTCTAATGATCTCAGTGTCAACTGACATTAAATCCTAATCTTCCTTCCTTCCTTCCTTCCTTCCTTCCTTCCTTGTCTTCATTAATCAAATAAAAGCATTCAGGACTCTCAGATTTAAGATAAAAATGAAAAAGAAATTAGGTTCCAAAAACAACTGTATAAACTTTTAGCAAACAGTATTACTACATATTAACTAAGAAGTTGCATGATAATAGAGGCCGAGTGCAATAATGTGAAAAAAGAAATAGTTCAGTTTTTTAACGAAAGCCACTTAAATGTAAGCACTAGTAAAACATGTTTGATGGAGTTTAACAAAAGTAGTTTGAATAATGAAATTAAATTATACATGGACAATGAATTGGTAAAGAAAGAGTCTAGTGTAAAATTCCTTGGCATAACAATCCAAAGCAACCTGAAATGGGACACACATATTGACACCCTAGCAACTAAGTTGTCAAAAAATATATTTGCAATCAGTACTACTAGCAAGTGCTGTAGAGACACCGTACTCCTAAAGACTACATACCATGCTCTTTTCTCCTCTCACTTGAACTACGGTATTGAAATTTGGGTGGTAACAACCAAAGCTAATCTAGATAAGCTACTCATTCTTCAAAAAAGGGGTGTGAGAATAATCTGTGTAGCAAAATATAGGGAATCTTGTCGCAACTTGTTTGCAGAAACGGAGGTGTTAACTGTTATAAACACATACATTCTAAAAGCCATATTGCTTGTGAAAAGACTGCACCCAAACATCTATTCAGATTTCCACCAGTACAATACTACAAATAAAGAAAGATTTTCCATTGGCAGCCACAGAACAGCACTTCACGAAAAGGGGCCTCAGTACGCAGGTATAAAATTAGCTAATGCTCTGCCTAGTGCAGTCATGGCTCTTCGTACCATTAAACTGAAACATCAGCTTTCTACACATTAGAAGAGTACCATACTTACATGAAGAACAACAAATGCTTTGTGAAATTATGTGAATAGAAATCAGTAAACATCTTATTGTAATTTTGTTGTAAATTAATGATGTATTCAGACTAATGTGTCTTGTGTATTATACAAATAACTTTAATCATTACTGTTTCTTTGTACATGTACAGTGTACCATTCGATGTTCAATAAAGCTATTGTACATTTACTGGAGAATGTCGTCATAAATATTAAAATAAACATTGCACAAACATTCATTCCGTTCATGAAGATTCTTGTCAGGTTCTTTTCTTTTGGCAGTACAAATTTCCAGTTCTTCAAGCACATGAAGATACCGTCCCTTTTTTACTGTTTGCAAAATTTCCATTTTACTCATTGGTCTCATCCTGTGATAAAAGCAGTCATAAATCCTACACAACATTTAATGAAAATAGGCTTCCTTGTACCTATAGACTTTTGTTACTAGTGTAACTCTTATGTAGTAGTTTCCTCTTGAGAAATTTACTTAAAACTCTAAATAATTAATCAAAATACTGTTTCAGAAATGATCCCTTTTTTGGCAGTCAACCATCTACTTTTGTATCAAATCAGCTGACAACGGCCAAGAAGAAGCCACCACCTCGCCCACCACCACCGAAATTTGAAAATAAGAAGCAACAAAAACAGGTATTACTGGCTGTTTATTGCTACTACCTATTTTTTTTCTTCTCATATTGGTACACAGAGGGTTTTGTCTCTTGTTGTTTCTCTGGTTGTTCCCCTTTTGCTGTAACTTTTGACTACTAAGGATTATTAATGACTTTTCCTTGCTTTAGAGAAAGCCACTTCATTTTCCATTGAGACTGACTGATTTTATTTTGACCATACCTTGTGAGTCATATAACATCTTAAAAATCTTTGTTTTTGATGGGGGTGGGGGGAGTACAATAAATTAAAATGTGCAAGAGACAGAATTGTTTCAGCAACAATCGGCAAATACACATAATGGTGAACATTACAATTAACTTCCATTTTCAGATTGATAAAAATCTGGATTCTAGTGTAAGATTGGATGCTTCATATGTAGCATTCAGTGATACAAAACTACTCCCTGGATTGTTTCAGTTGTTAAGCATCTCAAGGAATGGGGGCAATCTGGGCTACACATATGGATTTGATGAACCCACAGTTTCCGACCTGAGGATGGTAAATGCCTATTACGATAAACTCTGTGCACACTTGAGAGAACACCATTCATCATTACGGTGTAAAGTTGTGTGAGACTGGTAACAGGGTTCTTTGCACAACTACCTGAGGCGAACACGTAATTAACAGACAAATTATCGTACACTTTCTGCTCCTCAGTTCTGTTAATCTAGTTCAGGTATGAGAGGCCCTTCCAGAGTATGCATATCCTTGGCTACTTGTCAGATCAAAATGGCATCTATCAGTTCCCAGGAAAACCCTCCCAGTGGTTCAGATAGGCCATTGGGCAGTACACCAAACCCAGCAAGTTTACTTGAGTGGAAAGTTGATGGAATCCTGTTCTGAATCAATCAAGTTAAAAGTTAATCTTTTATAAACAAATTTAAGTAATATGTCATGGTAATTCATTTCATTGATTTCATCCTGGTTAATTCTACTAATTTCATTTCAATTAATTTTATTCAGTTGGGGAATATCTGTTTGATAGGGTAAACCACACTAACCCACTGTATTGGTTCCACTGGTGGTGCTCTTCCTGAAGGGAAATGTGTGAAGATTAATCTTTGTCTCAGTCTTGGATGTCCAGCTTTGTTAAGATGACTACCCAGGTAAAGCAGAAGATTTCTGTTTGAATCTCAGCATAACAGAATTTTTTATTTTTTGTTATTCCAGGTGCAGCAGTTTGAAACAGGTTTCAGTGGTATCATTTATTGTCATTACAGTTTAATGGTATTGTCACCATGCATTCTATTCCAGTCATTTCAGTGCACTTAATTACTGGCAACTTTTGGGCTATGGTATGGATATTTTCTCTTAACTATTGAGAAATGTTGTAAGTTGTTTTGTGCTCTGCTATTACAGATCTTTACAAAAGCTGTATTTGCAGATAAGGTATGGGTTTAGTAAAAGGTGTGAAGTCTACTGTGAAAGGTGTCACAGAAAACATATACCTGCTACAAGTCACACTGAATACAATTTATGAAACAGAGCTCTTGTAAAAGTGTCATTTTATTATTTAGTGATTGTCATTGTAAAAAAAATTAGGCTTTCAGAGAACAACAAATTGCCAGAGAGCTAATAAAGAATTGGAGATTGGTACTGGTTAAAATAAGTGCAGAACTGTTAAAGAATGTGTTGGAATATGAGAGCGCCTGAAGACTATAAAATGACTGTAATCTGTCCTATACTAAAAAAAGAACGACCCCCTGCTCTGTGGTAATAGTAGAGGCATTGCATTCCTTAATGTAAGCCACAAAATTTTTTGTACTGACAGGAATTATCCCATTTACAGAAGGACTTACAGGGGACCGTCAATGTGGTTTCAGAAGGAACAGACAACTAGAGATCAGTTTTTTACACTCAGATAGGTAACCGAGAAAGGTTGGGAACACGATGTTGCTATTCACATGGTTTTTGTTGACTTCAAAAAAGCTTATGACAGCATACATAAGGGCACAATCACCAACATCTGGAAAGAGTTTGTTTCCACAAAAGTTGAAACGTGTAGTACGTACGTGTTCGAAGGTAATTTATTGTAGAGTAAACATCAGTACAGGAGTGTTGGAGCATCTTGAAGTCAGAATTGGTCTTGGACAAGGAGATGCATTATCTCTAATAGTTTTTAATTTATTTTTGGAAATAGTAGACACAGAACGTCAAAAATTAAACCCAGCTGGATTAAGACTGGGTAATAACAATAAATGAGCTTGCATAAGTGGGTGGTGGTGTTCTAATAAGTGACAGCAAAGACGACTGGTGGGTCATAACAAATTCTTACAGAAATATAGCAAGGAAAGCAGGATTATAGATTATTGAGGAGAAATCTAAGTACATTGTCATGAGAACACACCCAATGAAGATACCTCGTTGGTAGTAGATTAAGTCATTTTTAAAAGAAGACATATTTTAATATTTGGGAAGTGTTTTTAGCAAGCAGAATAGAAAAGAGTAGCAACGGAGATTAAATCAAGGATCACAATGGTGAAAGAGCATATTTTGACATGAGGGGCGTGCTGCACAGTAGAGCAATTTCGAGAAGTTTTAAAATCGGACTGTACCACAGTGGAATTCTCCTGGGAACTCTGTATGGGTCTGAAACCCTTACATCAAGGAAGACATGAACAAAAACTGCTAGTCTAAGAAAGAAAGAAATTACATCTACATCTACGTGACTACTCTGCAATTCACATTTAAGTGCTTGGTAGAGGGTTCATCAAACCACAATCATACTATCTCTCTACCATTCCACTCCCTAACAGCGCACGGGAAAAACGAACACCTAAACCTTTCTGTTCGAGCTCTGATTTCTCGTATTTTATTTTGATGATCATTCTTACCTATGTAGGTTGGGCTCAACAAAATATTTTCACATTTGGAAGAGAAAGTTGGTGACTGAAATTTCGTAAAAAGATCTCGCCGCGACGAAAAACGTCTTTGCTGTAATGACTCCCATCCCAACTCGCGTATCATGTCTGCCACACTCTCTCCCCTATTACATGATAATACAAAATGAGCTGCCATTTTTTGCACCCTTTTGATGTCCTCCGTCAATCCCACCTGGTAAGGATCCCACACCGCGCAGCAATATTCTAACAGAGGACGAATGAGTGTAGTGTAAGCTGTCTCTTTAGTGGACTTTTTGCATCTTCTAAGTGTCCTGCCAATGAAATGCAACCTTTGGCTCGCCTTCCCCACAATATTATCTATTTCTTTCCAACTGAAGTTGTTTGTAATTTTAACACCCAGGTACTTAGTTGAATTGACAGCCTTGAGAATTGTACTATTTATCGAGTAATCGAATTCCAACGGATTTCTTTTGGAACTCATGTGGATCACCTCACACTTTTTGTTATTAGCGTCAACTGCCACCTGCCACACCATACAGCAATCTTTTCTAAATCGCTTTGCAACTGATACTGGTCTTCGGATCACCTTACTAGACGGTAAATTACAGCATCATCTGTGAACAACCTAAGACAACTGCTCAGATTGTCACCCAGGTCATTTATATAGATCAGGAACAGTAGAGGTCCCAGGACGCTTCCCTGGGGAACACCTGATATCACTTCAGTTTTACTCGATGATTTGACGTCTATTACTACGAACTGCGACCTTCCCGACAGGAAATCACGAATCCAGTTGCACAACTGAGACGATACCCCATAGGCCTGCAGCTTGATTAGAAGTCGCTTGTGAGGAACGGTGTCAAAAGCTTTCCGGAAATCTAGAAATACGGAATCAATTTGAGATCCCCTGTCGATAGCGGCCATTACTTCATGTGAATAAAGAGCTAGCTGCGTTGCACAAGAGCGATGTTTTCTGAAACCATGCTGATTACCATCAATAGATCGTTTCCTTCGAGGTGATTCATAATGTTTGAATACAGTATATGCTCCAAAACCCTACTGCAAACCGATGTCAATGATATAGGTCTGTAGTTAAATGGATTACTCCTACTACCCTTCTTGAACACTGGTGCGACCTGAGCAATTTTCCAATCTGTAGGTACAGATCTATCGGTGAGCGAGCGGTTGTATATGAGTGCTAAGTAGGGAGCTATTGTACAGCGTAATCTGAAAGGAACCTAATCGGTATACAATCTGGACCTGAAGAGTGCCTGTATCAAGCGATTTGAGTTGCTTCGCAACCCCTAAGGTATCTATTTCTGAGAAACTCATGCTAGCAGCTGTTCGTGTTTCAAATTCTGGAATATTCCATTCGTCTTCCTTGGTGAAGGAATTTCGGAAAACTGTGTTCAATAACTCTGCTTTAGCGGCACAGTCGTCGCTAACAGTACCATCGGCACTGCGCAGAGAAGGTATTGACTGCGTCTTGCCGCTTGTGTACTTTACATACGACCAAAATTTCTTCGGATTTTCTACCAAATTTCGAGACAATTTTTCGTTGTGGAACCTATTAAAGGCATCTCGCATTGAAGTCTGTGTGTCTGTAAATTTTAGCCAATCTTCCGGATTTTGCGTTCTTCTGAACGCCCCAAGGAGGACACCCAGTCACAGGAATGGAGGATATTAAAAAAAGAAACAAGGACTCGCAGACTGATATCCACAAGCTGATATTGGTTGAAGGCTGAAGAAAAGAAGATTGATGTGGGCAGGACACCTAATTAGCCCTTTCCTTTATACACATATGCTCTGCGCATTTCCTGCTTAGTGTGTCTTTGTTGTGGCTATACTACTTGCCAAATGCTGATACCCATGTTGAGAGATGGAGTACCGGTTGCTATGAAATGTTTATCATCCGATTTTAAGAAAACTATTTGCTGAAAACATTAGGTTTTTGCATATCTTACAGTCTGATATATTAACTTGCTGAAAGACTGAATGTCTTTTTGTTGTATGTCATAGTTACAGTGCTGCATCAGGTTGAGTAAAACATTGCAGGAAATTTTAAAGAGTTTTCAGAGGTGAAAACACATTGCGTTAACTTTATGTATGGTTGATTTTAGCTCATACATTTTGGTACACAAAATGTAGATAAGATACCAAAATTTTATCTAAAATTGAGAGCAGAACTATATCTCATTACATTCTCAAGTTCTTGATTTTTATATCTGATGGATGGTTGCACGCGAAGTGCTCATTTCAATCCATATGACTTGGTGATTATATGGTCATAACAGTCTCATATTTCATAAATGGTTCAAGATATCGAAACGAGATTTTTTGCAAATGATGACAAGCACATATGTTGTATGGTAAATAGTAAAAAGATTTTTTATTCACTGAGATATTGAAGTAACTTGTCTGCAGCTATGAGAGGTCAGCGCCTCAGGACGCATCCAGACATCAGTAGGAATGAAGGAAAATCCAGGCAGTGTGCATATTACACATGCACAGCACCTGGGGAATGGCGGAGCATGAAATATATAGCAGCAAAAGAGTGAGGATGGAAGAGGAAAGATTACCACAAGTAGCATTCTCAGGACCCATGGAGGGCAGATTTGGTAGAGAATGTCTATGGACAAGATGGAAGGATGATATTAGCAGGGGTACAGAGATGATGGGCATGATAAAAGGAGAATGGACCACGAAAGCCAGAAACAAAATGACTGGCAGACGAATGTAGAGAATGCACATGGTCTCCCAGGCCAAAGTGAAAATGAAGAAGTGATTATCAAATAATTATAAGCAGAGTATTTGAAATTTGTAGTACACATATCCCGTGTGTGTGTGTGTGTGTGTGTGTGTGTGTGTGTGTGTGTGTGTGTGTGTGTGTGTGTGTGTACCCCCTAAGGTAAGTCTTTCCACTCCCGGGATTGGAATGACTCCTTACCCTCTCCCTTAAAACCCACATCCTTTCATCTTTCCCTTTCCTTCCCTCTTTTCTGACGAAGCAACCGTGGGTTGCGAAAGCTTGAATTTTGTGTGTATGTTTGTGTTTGTGTGTCTATCGACCTGCCAGCACTTTTGTTTGGTAAGTCACATCAATCTTTGTTTTTAGATAAACAATAAATTGAAGTTGAGAAGTAAAAGGTTCTTGGAGCTTTGCCAATAAGCCTATAAGATCAATGATAGAATTTCTTGGCTTTACAGTGCAAAACCTTTCTAGGTAAATAATGCTCTTATTTTTCAATACAGTCAACTTTTAGAGACCCCTTCACTTTTAACGGCCACATAGAAAGTTCTCTGCCTGGCACAGATGGGACAGTTTAACACCAATAGAAATTCATCCACTACTCATAAAGGTTTACAAGCAGTCTGCTGCTTCATTTCAACAATTCAGAAATGGGCACTTGAATTCAAATGTGGTCATACTTATGTAAAATATGATTCAAATGAAAGGTGCCCCAAAACTGCAACTGCTGGAGAGAATGTTGATAAGTGTGCTGTGTGCTACTGAACAACCAAAATTGTTAAGGTACAAAGTAGCTGACACTATAGGCATGTCAGAAGAAAGAATAGTTTAGGATTTAGTGGTGAGTGTTCTGTTGGTGGGCACAGCGGAGACATTGTTGGCAGTTAAGAATGACATTTATTGGCTTCCATGCATGACGTAGTGAGGCAACCTCATGTCTCACTGTTGTCTCTTTCCGGTGCAGACTTATGGGTGGCAGCATCTGTCCTGGCTGCTGAGCTGACAAAGAGGTCTTTGGTAGGCCAGCAACCTTTACAAGTCATGGCTGTTGACACCAGCAGAACACTTTTTTCCTCGACGTGGAGCCCAGGTGGCCCTGCGCTGCACTTATGTCACTGCGATGGCATGCAAAGATGGATGTGCTTGGGGTATGACTGGCAGCCCTCTGGGAGAAGTCAGACAATGGCTGGTGCTGTGGTGCAAAATTCCACTAGGAACTCTGCATCACCAGCAGCAGGAATGGACGGCAGGTCAGTGGGTCTGTGGCACAAAGTCCTGTGAAGGACGTAGTACTGGCTGCAGGTGCAGCCTGGTCTGGAACCCATGGCTGCTGCTGGTGATGCCCAGTCGTTTATTGGTTGGCATAGAGCCCTGGCATTGTGGTGGTCTCGTTGGTTGTAGGCGACAAGAAGTGATCCCGTCTCAAAATTCAGACTTATTTTCGTGCCTCTGGTGTGCATTTGGTTACATGGTTACCACTGTGTGATACAGTTTACTGCTGCACTTGGCTATCCCAGTTTTTTAATCCCTTTGCATGTATTTTATTGTGACCCTCATGTCATCACGCTGACAGCTACTGACTGCTACTAAATAGTCCACAGCAGCTACCACACTACTTATCATTAGTTTTGATAAAGACTTACCATTTTTGCTCAAAGACTGTGTAGTGGCACTACCCAGCCTCTTCCACAGAGAAGACCCGGTCCCTCCAGTCCTCCTCCTCTACTGTGATTACCATTAATTTGTAAAACAAGCCCTTAACTACTTAACTCTTAAACATTACGCAGTTGTTACATTAATCCTTAAAGTATATGAACTTGTTTCTCGCTTGTACTGTGTGATCTCTTCACATTTGTATTGTCCCTTGCCCTGCACATTATCTCAAATAATATGAAACATATTTGATTACTAGGCCTCTCGCCATTCTTAAACAAAAACAACTTCTAAATCTCCATTCTACACATATAAAATAAAAATGACACTCCCTTTTTTGTTAATAAATTACCCTTAACATGTCAACTTCAACAAACATGGCCCAGCTTCTTAGCTTATTCCTCCCACTGCAGCACTCCTTACATTCAAAACAGCTTTCTGGTGCCTGGTGGCTCTGTACGATGTGAATTACTCCTTAATGTATTTGTACATGATTTAACTGGTTTATCTTATACACTAGATATACTTCTTGGCAACTCTACACTGGCAATAGCTTTCTGTCACCAAAGGTTAACTTCGGCATGATGTTCAGTCAGAATGTTTACTTTCAGGCTTGCGTTGACCCCTTCACCCACCTCATACTTATCATATACACCAGACTGTGGCTGTGTTGTAAACAGCTTGCTGCACACACCAACTGCTTGCCCTGCAATGCTGTGACCCAGCACTTGTGCCATTTTCTTAACTTCTGGCATATACTCTTCAACAAATACAGCCCTGTTGACTTGATAATACACTCTGCGAACTAGTCTCCTCTTTCTTTTTCTCTGCTTGCCCTACTTCTAACTGTGTCTGTATTGTTTCTACCTCATCATCAGCAATATAACTATCAATAACTTTTTGTACATTCCCTGTAGTAATTGAAACAACAAAACCATCTGCATTTCCACTCTGCATGGGGCAAAAACCACTCCAAACCAGAGGAGCCCGGTCCACCCTGGGTACAGTGCTGCAGATTGTCAGCTTGGTTTCCACTCCTCGAGAGATGGAGGCCACCTTCACCAATTTAGCCAGCCGTCGAAAGAATCCTGACGACAGGCATAGTTGATACCGACATGTGCAACAATCTGCAGCTGGTTGCACCCCGCACGCTTCATAGCCACTGGAAGAGCCTCTTCAACATCCCGGACGAGGCCCTCCCCACCCGGCAAGCACACGGAGTGAATGTTGAATCTTCCCCGCCCTAGCCGCTATGCTCCTGAAGGGCTCCATGACCCGCCTAACATTGGAGCTCCCAATAACTAACAAATCCCTACCCCCATGTGCCTGTCTGGACCTTGCTGAAGGAGCGGCCACCATCCTGGCTGACTGGCTGAAGGTGCGTTCTGGTCCGGCTCAGCCCCCCCCCCCCCCCCAGCATCAGATAGCGCACTGAATCTATTAGCAAAGTGCATGGGATTTGGCAGGAGCCTGCGTCCCCCATGCAGCCTTCGCCTTGAGGCTCGAGACCTCAACATAGTCCGCCACCCACACTGAGGTGAGAGTGGGCCGGCCGGCTCAATCGCACCAATCGCACCTGAGGTCGGCTCAGTGACAGAGAGCTGTGATATCCCCCCCCTCCCCCCCCCCTCCCCTGCACATCTAGTACAGCAGAGGCTGCCTCAGGCACCCCATCCCCACCACACTTCAAGGTGGCACTCTGGAGCTTGTTGACTGTGGCCAACAAAGCTTCCAGCTGGATTTGGACTGTGACCAACTCCTCCTGCATCTAGAAGCAAGATCTGGTGCTTATTTTCCTGCTAGGGGCTATTTAGTGAATACTAAAGAATAAGACAGTGACCTACAGTAAACCGCTAGGGGGTATCTAGTGAATATTATAAACAAATTAAACAGTGACCTACGGTAAACTGAACCTACTGATTATCCCTCGTATTTGTAATTTAAAGAAGCATTTACGTACATGTGAAAGTGACCTAATAAAACTATAAAAACTGCTACCTTAAATTTACCGAGTCTAAATTGCACTAATAAACGTAAACACTGGGTATCTGGGTATTGTACACTGACAGATACAGGTACCAAAAAAAAAAAAAAAAAAAAAAAAAAAAAAAAAAAAAAAAAACTTTGGCTAACAATTAGAGTTCAGAATGTAAAGCACAAATACAAATTCTACTTTATTAGAACTGATAGGTTTACAGTACACGATCACTAAAGCCCAAAACAAGCTAAGGAATTTAAGCAGACAACGAGGTGAGTTTTAGCTTCCTGCTAACTAAACCATATGTAAGAAGGGCTCAGAAGTTGTATTGTAACACTGATTTACTCAGATATTGTAGTGTAATACTAATTTACCACATATTTTACGTTTGCTCAAGTGTGAACGGTCACAGGTTGCACTAGTCAAAAGTATACAAGTGAGGTTATAAATCACTGTCAGTATCACTATTCCTAATAAATAGTATAAAAACTGCTACCTTCAAAGTATCGAGCCTACGTGACACCAATAATCGCAAATACTGAGTATTGTACACTGAATTAATTGATAATCCCGCATATTTAAATTCAGTTAAGAATGTAAACAAACATTTGCGTACACCCGGAACTGTCCTAAATAGAAACTTTGCTTATCTTATTCAGATGAAAATAAAAACTGAAACCTTTAATTTATCATGTGTATCTGACACTAATGCATGTAAATACCATAGAATAGACAAAAAAAATGCTTAATTACTAGCTAAGTCACTTATTTTGTAACAAAGCAAGCAAAAAGCGCTCGTAGTCGGCTTCAGGGCTGCCAATATCACAGAGTTGCCAGACATAATATGCGATGGTGCCCAGTATACTAGCCACAGGAATAATATGTTTGCATGGCTGATGGCTACCCCTGAGCAGGCTTAAATGTGAGAAGTAGGGCTCATATATCAAAGATGCACCACAGAGTTGGTCCAGGGCTAAAACATCAAAAGTATAAGCCAATGAGTTTTACTCTCATTTCTATAACTAGGCTTAGGGTTTAGAGCATAGATACTAATGACACTGAGATACACAAATTGCAAGCTCAAAATCATAAATCAATAGGTGTCACAGTAATTGTTTTCCTTTCTTAAGCATACCACAAACTGAAAATCACATTCACCAGATGTGATTCACTTTCTTGCAGCATCTACAGTTGTTGTAGTGTGAGCATTATGTGCACTGAAACATTGCTTGAGGTATATAGACTTACAAAGGGTATTTCTGGAGAATCCTATATTTGACACTACCCTCAAAACAGAGGAACATATCGTTGAAGTGAACTGTGCAAGTAAACCATGCCCCATCACCAAAAAAGTGGTGCAGGTGCATAAAGGAAAGAAAACAGGGATTGTAGAATCAACCCAATACACTCACAGTACAGTTTTTAATATGTCGTTCTAAAGTAAAACTGTTATTCGGTCCACACTGAGGTGACAAAAGTCAACCGATAGCAATATGCACATATACAGATGGCAATAGTATCATGTACACAACGTATAAGATATCTGTGCTGTGGTGGACCTGTCATTTGTACTCAGATGATTGATTTGAAAAGGATTATGATTCGATTATGGCCACATGACGGGAATTAACAGATTTTGAATATAGAATGGTAATTGGAGCTATTGCATAAGTCGTTCCATTTTGGAAATTGGTAGGAAATTCAATATTCTGAGATCCACACTGACAAATGTGTGCCGAGACCACAAAATTTTAAACATTACATCTTTCAATGAACACTGCATTGGCCAACAGCCTTCACTTAAAAACTGAGAGTAGTGGTGTTTGTGGAGATATATCATTGCTAACAGACAAGCAGCACTGTGTGAATTAACCACAGAAATCAGTGTGGCATATATGACGAACATATCCATTAGGACAGTGCGGTAAAACTCGGTGTTAATGGACTATGGCAACAGACTTCCAACATTAGTACCTTTGCTTACAGCACGAAATTGCCTGCAGCACCTCTCCTGGGCTCGTGACCATATTGGTTGGATCCTAGACAACTGCAAAACTGTGGTTCAGTCAGATAAGTCCCGATTTCAGTTGGTAAGAGCTGATGGTTGGGTTCGAGTGTGGCTCAGAGCCCCCAAAGCCACAAGCCCACAAACCCAAGTTGTCAACAAGGAACTGTGCAAGCTGGTGTTGACTCCATAATGGTGTTGGCCGTGTTCACACAGAATGGAATGGATCCTCTGGTCCAACTGAACTGATCATTGACTAGAAATAGTTATGTTTGGGTACTTGGGAGACCATTTGCTGCCATTCATGGACTTCATGTTCCCAAATAATGATGGAATGTTTACGTCTGCCAGTGCGCCATGTTACCAGGCCCTCATTGTTCGTGGTTGATTTGAAGAACATTCTGGACCCAGTCACCCAATAGGAATGCCATTGAACATTTATAGGACATAAACAAGATGTTTGTTCATGCACAAAACATTGCACTGGCAACACTTTCACAATTATTGATGGCTGTTGAGGCAGCATGGCTCAATATTTCTGCAGGGGACTTCCAACAACGTGTTGAGTCCATGTCACAAGTTGCTGCACTATGCTGGGCAAAAGGAGGTCTGACACGATATTTGGAGGTATCCCATGGTTTTTATCACCTCAGTGTAAAATAATCAGAACAATGAAAAGTAGCTTCACCCCTGTTATGATTTCAAAACAGTCATTACTGATGTTTGTTGATAAAAGCGAAAATCTTGAGATGAATAAGCTCTTTAATTTTCACTACACTTATAACACACACACACACACACACACACACACACACACACACACACATATACAGAGATAGAGAGAGAGAGAGAGAGAGAGAGAGAGAGAGAGAGGGGGGGGGGGGGGGGGACGACCAATAAGAGGTTCACCTAGCAGATCGTGGGACACAGTTGCAAAGCAGTGCCTCGCAGTTAGTGCAATTCATCCATAATGTATTGCCCAATAGTTTCATATTAACGACTTCTCTAGGTCGGCACTATATTTATATGAGACTTGTGGAGAACTAATTGCTAAAATAGGCTACTGTGTTATGTGGAAATTTTAGTTAAATGAGGTGACGCTCATTGTTTGATCTGGACCACTGAAACATTCAGCATATCCCAAAACAGCCATAAAGTCTGTACACTAATGTCAAGATAACTCTTCAGCACATTTACTGTCTACAGATATTGATATTTACCAGTCCTCTTTTAACTGAAAAAATTGGGTAGGCAACTAGTGCAAAACCAGAATGACCAATAGACATTAAAGCTAGCATCCTTCCAGGTAATATAATTATGAACAAACATGAAAAAGTCATTGGGAAATCTAAAACATGAAACAGAGACATTATTCACATGACCCCCATGTAGCATCCTGCAATGTCATCGAAATTTCAGGAAAACACAGAAGCCAGTTAAACAAAGTGATATATTAGAAATAACAGCCAACCGGTAGCAAAATAAAGGTCTATTAAACCTTGACCATGGTTTTGACTTTTTTTAAAACATCTTCTTCAGATGATGTAGGACTTGCTTTTACAATTTTCAGCTTAATGTCCATATATTTAAATGCAGCTTTGGATACTTTGGAAGGTGCAAATTTCAAGATTTTGAAGATTTAATATCTTCAAGGTTTAATAAACCTGTATTTTGCAACTGGTTGGCTGTTGTTTCTAATCCATTGAAGCTCTTGCATGCACAGTTGCTATAGCTCAGCCATGTTAAAAATCTCAAAATAATATGTTATTTTCCAAGTTTAACGACCCTCATGACAAAAATCAACTCCCGTCACTTGTTATTTGCTGTACTGGTCTCAACTTAACTCCGAACTACAGGGTCATCAAAACTCTGAGGGGGGGGGGGGGGGGGGGAGAAAGATCCAACAGTCACAGGAAATCAAACACGTCAGCTCTCATGGAAACAATATAGTTCGTTCCTTTTTTTAAGGAGTTGCCGACCGCTAATGATTTTCATGATGTGCTGCCTTCAATTAACAATGCCAGCTCCTTCTACATCTCCACATTCCATGTTACTACTTGAGACTACAAAACTGCTGACTAGCCATCACTTCTAGGAGCTACTGCTGTAATGTCTTGCATCTCTGCAGTTACTCAAAACAAGCCATAAGAAGTCGGAAACTGCTGATGAACCTGTACGGTAGGGCGCAGAAACATAAGTCTTCTTTCAGTCATTCCGTACCCGACATGTAGCTTGTCCAATCACCATAGATCCCAAATAGCCGTCTGGAGAAAACTATATGCTACTGAAAGTGGTCACTGTGTTCTGCAACTCTATGGATGTTAAGACCTCCTCTCTCTCTCTCTCTCTCTCTCTCTCTCTCTCTCTCTCTCTCTCTCTCTCTCTCTCTCTCTCTCTGTGTGTGTGTGTGTGTGTGTGTGTGTGTGTGTGTGTGCGCATGAGGGAGCATATTGGGGGGAGGAGTGGTGGTAGGGGATATTGAATGTGAATAAATATTAGTAAACATTAGAAGAAATGTTTTACATATTTTTCGGAGGATGAGGAATCAAGCAGGTACCAATACAGGCTAATAAAACTAAACTAAACTCCACCCGAACAGGCCATGAAGGCCCAATGGTACTGACCGGCCGCCATATCGTCCTCAGTCTACAGGGGTCACTGGATGCGAATATGGAGGGACATGGGGTCAGCACACTGCTCTCCTGGCCAAATTTCACTTTACGAGACCAGAACCACAACTTCTCAATCAAATAGCTCCTCAGTTTGTCTCACAAGGGCACCCCACTTGCCAACAGCGCTTGGTGGACGAGATGGTCACCCATCCAAGTGCTAGCCCAACCTGACAGTATTTAACTTCGGTGATCTGATAGGAACTGGTGTTACCACTGCAGCAAGGCCATTGGCAATACAGGCCAATAGAGAGATGAATTTGAAATAACAAAAAATAGCCTTAAAAAAGGCCCTCTTGATGTATTCCTTTCGACATACGTAGGCTGAGAGCAAGTACTGATAATTTAGTATTCAAAACATAAAATTAAAAGAAATTTATTTTAATTAAAGGGTGGTGACATAGAGGAAAACTAACTCTTTTTTTTTTTTTTATCTTGTGTTTAATGTTTTTCTGTTGCCAAATGATGTTCCACTGCCTCTTGCTGACAGAAAATTGACAGAAGAACAAGTAAAGAAAATAAAATGCTTTCAGTTTTCTAATATTTTGTCAAAAAACCCCCATTATTTCTGACATCAATCATGTGTTTTGGCATGGAATTAATGAGGTGTTGGATGTAATGGATAGAACAGGCAGCTTCCTCCCAGGCCTCAAGAGCACATAGTCCCGAAGAGCATCAGCTGTAACTGGTTGGTTTTGTGGCCAGTTCTCTGACATTGTTCCTGCTAACTGTACCCAAATATTTTCCATGGGGTTTATATCAGCAGCCTTTGGCAGCCAGTTCATGTTATTAATATCCAAGTTGGACAGTTACTGCTGAACGAATGCAGACTTACGCACACGTGAATGATCTTCCTGTTGATTCCACCTTCACTATGTAGTGTTCACACTGAAGGCAACATCATATTCTTCAATATGTGGCCACACTGCCTGCTATCAAGTGTTCCCCAAAATTCTATGAAGCTTTCCTGCTACTCTTACAGAAATCCAACCCCAGCAGAGAACTGATATCTGGCCACTTCTTCTTATTGTAAATATATGTATTCCTTGTGATGTCTTGTCCCTCGTGGTCTGTTAACTATGCCCCAGGCCATTGTGGCTCATCGAAAACATCTTGTCATCTGTAAAAATTACATTTTCCCACACCATATTCAGATGGCACTCTTACAACGCCAGTCAGTACAACACGTTTTCATGTGTGCAGCCCACCTTCCATGTGTGCAGTCCAGCTTCTGCAGCCTTGGGCAAATTGTGTCACTGAAACCGGGAAGTTGGTCTCTTACAGTAACAACTTCACATTTAGGAACGGAAGCTGTCACCTCTTATGCACAAGTTCTGTGTCGTGCTGCTGTGTACCTAGTCAGTCTCTTATTGCCCGAGTCTGCAGGTAGTGCATCTTTCAACACAATTCTTCCACCGTCTCTTTGTGGTAGTGTGTGACATGCCACACCCCTTCCAGCATCTTTAATTGAATCACTCAGAGCACTGACTCTGTCTCCAATGCAACGCTTGTGCAGAGCCGTTGTGTCTGACTGCCCGCGATGTTATTTCTGCTTGTTGCTCTTTTTCAGATGCCTGGGGTGGAAGTAAATGTGCTGCCATCAAAAAGAGCAACAGTGGTGACAGACTTGCTGCTTTAAGTCAGCCTGTAAACATGTATGGCTCCAGCCTATGAACGCTGCGTAGGCCAAGACAGAGGCACTTTATCAGATGTCGAGTGTTTAAGTCCCATCAATGACATGGACTATTTGTCTTGAGTTTATGTTCATTTAGGCATACCCGTGTTTGTCCCTGAATAAAAATTTGTTAACTAGTTCTTAAGAAACATCCTTGAGTTTTAACAAACACTTGATAACTGTGCTGTAAAGGTGCTAAATACCAGTAGTTAGTGGCTATAGCAGACATGTGTTGGAATCTGACAGCGGAAAAGTCTATGTGGCCAAACACATGTTGCAGATGGATCTAAGGCAGAGGTTGCTAGTTCAAATTTGGTTGAAGACTGAACCATTGTAACACACATGTCCAACATTGAATTCTTAAGCAAAAGGACAAAGAATCAGATGTACTGGAAATAGTTACAGCAAACATATATGAAATATATGTCAGGCTGTTGTTTGTTTGTCCTGGAAGCCATGCATTTATTGGGTCCAGAGATCAAGTCCAGGGATAGACTGTTGACATTCTGAGGTTCCATCCATCACATGGGTTGATATTTAATTCACAGTTCCCAATACACAGACAACTTCCATTCCCACAATCGTCCTTGAGGTGAACTTGTATGGCTTTAACAATACATGTTACAGCCATTTAATAGTTGTGATGTGAATACAGGATATCTAAGAACTCCTGAATGTTCTAGATATGTGACAGGCGTGGCTGGTAAGTCAGTTCATCTGCGCACTGCAGATGTTTGCTGAATCCCTTGCACGTACTACTATGCTTACATCAGAGGACAGTCTGTGAGGTCAAAGAAAATTTCTTTAAACACCTTTGACATTGTCATCATGACGAGAGAGAAATCAACATCGGATTAAGATGCTTTGTCTGACATACATCATAAGCACATTTGACAACACCTCATTTACAGTCATCCATTAACAATTAGCACGACAGGCATATTACAGTTAAGCAGAGGTCAACAGTTCGATTTGAATCCTGAGTGTGAGTGTTTACATCCAGTGGTGCATTCATTTGTTTATCTGTGTTTATTTGTTATGTTTGTTACTAACAGTTACAGTTCTGCTATTGTTCAAGTGCCTCACACGACTTCTTCTACAGCTCTGTGTCCTGTGCTGTCACTGCCATAATGGTCCATCACAAGATTGCCGCTCACCTCACCATCGTCTTCCTCATCTTCCCATTCTCACTGTTTCTTTTTGGGGCAGTTAGTACGTTGTTAATTTGTATGTAAATAATTGCAGCATCTCTGACATGATATGTGGTGTCCCAGACTTTGTGCTCAAGACATAAACAATATATGGTGAAAACCTGAATAATATTTGAAACCCCATGAAGAAATTGGAGACATTTTTGCCAAAGAAAAGTGGGAAAAATATATCTAAAAACAAAGATGATGTGACTTACCAAACGAAAGCGCTGGCATATTGATAGACACACAAACATACACACAAAATTCGAGCTTTCACAACCCACGGTTGCTTCGTCAGGAAAGAGGGAAGGAGAGGGAAAGATGAAAGGATGTGGGTTTTAAGGGAAAGGGTAAGGAGTTATTCCAATCCCGGGAGCGGAAAGACTTACCTTAAGGGGGGGAAAAGGACAGGTATACACTCGCACACATGCACATACACACATATCCATCCACACATATACAGACACAAGCAGACATATTTAAAGGCAAAGAGTTTGGGCAGAGATGTCAGTCGAGGCGGAAGTGCAGAGGCAAATATGATGTTGAATGACGGGTGAGGTATGAGTGGCGGCAACTTGATAGCGGAGATTGAGGCCTGGTGGATAACGGGAAGAGAGGATATATTGAAGGGCAAGTTCCCATCTCTGGAGTTCGTATAGGTTGGTGTTAGTGGGAAGTATCCAGATAACCCGGACGGTGTAACACTGTGCCAAGATGTGCTGGCCGTGCACCAAGGCATGTTTAGCCACAGGGTGATCCTCATTACCAACAAACACTGTCTGCCTGTGTCCATTCATCCTAATGGACAGTTTGTTGCTGGTCATTCCCACATAGAAAGCGTCACAGTCTAGGCAGGTCAGTTGGTAAATCACGTGGGTGCTTTCACACGTGGCTCTGCCTTTGATCGTGTACACCTTCTGGGTTACAGGACTGGAGTAGGTGGTGGTGGGAGGGTGCATGGGACAGGTTTTACACCGGGGGCAGTTACAAGGATAGGAGCCAGAGGGTAGGGAAGTTGGTTTGGGGATTTCATAGGGATGAACCAAGAGGTTACGAAGGTTAGGTGGATGGCGGAAAGACACTCTTGGTGGAGTGGGGAGGATTTCATGGAGGATGGATCTCATTTCGGGGCAGGATTTGAAGAAATCGTATCCCTGCTGGAGAGCCACATTCAGAGTCTGATCCAGTCCTGGGAAATATCCTGTCACAAGTGGGGCACTTTTGGGGTTCTTCTGTGAGAGGTTCTGGGTTTGAGGGGATGAGGAAGTGGCTCTGGTTATTTGCTTCTGTACCAGGTCGTGAGGGTAGTTGCAGGATGCGAAAGCTGTTTTCAGGTTGTTGGTGTAATGGTTCAGGGATTCAGGACTGAAGCAGACTCGTTTGCCACAAAGGCCTAGGCTGTAGGGAAGGGACCGTTTGATACGGAATGGGTGGCAGCTGTCATAATGGAGTTACTGTTGCTTGTTGGTGGATTTGATGTGGACGGATGTGTGAAGCTGGCCATTGGACAGATGGAGGTCAATGTCAAGGAAAGTGGCATGGGATTTGGAGTAGGACCAGGTGAATCTGATGGAACCAAAAGAGTTGAGGTTGGAGAGGAAATTCTGGAGTTCTTCTTCACTGTGAGTCCAGATCATGTGTGTGAATTTCTAAGGGACCTAACTGCTGAGGTCATCGGTCCCTAGACTTACACACTACTTAAACTAACTTACGCTAAGAACAACACACACATCCATGCCTGAGGGAGGACTTGAATCTCTGTTCTGGAAACCAGGCAAGGACAGTAGCACTCCTAACACTTACTGGAGTTTGACCCTTACGAGTTGTATAAGACTCTTGAACACAAGGGCAACTGCTGCCTCATCTGGCTGCCTAAATCCTGAGACCACCTGAGCTGTTTCCAGTGCGGTTTCAGGCACTTCTGTTCCACCCTTGACAACTTAATACTGCTGGAGATACCGATACAGTAGTCCTTACCCTGAAACCATTTGTCTAGTGTGTTTTTTGACCTCAAAAAAGCATACAACACTACTTGGAGATAAAACATTCACTGCCAACTACATGAATGGGGCTACATGGATGTTTGCCACTTCTTATCCAATTCTTTTTTGAGGACAAGCGTTTTCGATATTACATTGGCGATGCCATTCAAGAGAATGGGATACCCCAAGGCAGATCCTTAATGTCACATTGTTGGCCATTGCTATCAATGGCATTTCCTCCACAGTCAGGAGCCCTGTCAAATGCTCTGTTTGTGGATGGCTTTGCAATCTTCTACTGACAGGGTTTTTAAAGTGCATCTTCCGGAACACTTTGAAAATTATGATGCGGAATTATGTAGCATTCTGATGGCACTGGAGAGGATTAACAGACATCACCATACAAGGTTTCTTGTCTGTTCCGACTTGCTTTGTGCACTAAAAGATCTTTACCAAATGTATCCAGTATACCAGCTGATTCAACTCATCCATGATTCCTTACAGCAGCTCCAGCACCATGGCAAGGAGATGATCTTTTGCTGGGTACCCGGTCACATACAGATACGGGGAAACAACATGGCTGACAAAGCCACCAAGGAACCATGTCGGGATGGTGCTGTCTGTCAATGTCCCATCCCTTTGCAAGCCATCATCTCATTTTCTGATACACGCATCATGAATCAGTGGGAGACTGAATGGTTGCAGTTGACAAAAAACGAACTGCAGTCTATCAAATCGACTTCACAGGCATGGTAAACTGCTGGAAGGAGGTTCTGTTTATCAGACTGCGCATTGGATATATCCCTTTAATACATGGCTTCCTCCCCCGGTGGGAGGATCCACCCGCCTGTGCGGTTCGTGGTGAGAGACTATCAGTATAGCATATTTTGGAAACATGCATCTTATATACTGATATTAGGGCAACCCTGTCTCAGTGGAGATCTGCCCACCATCCTGACTGATATTGAGTCCAGTGTTACAAGAGTGGTGAAATTTTGTGAACAGTCAGGCTTCATCCTAAATTGGTGGGGAAGGGAGGCAGACTTTAGTATGTCATAAATTGCTCCGCATGTGGGGAAAGCCTTTGTCCCCTTCCGCGAGATTGGCATGGCGACTTTTCGTCGGGGGCTAATGACCATGATGTTGAGTGCCCCTCACCTCAAATCATTGTCGTAGTCATCAACCACCTGGCCCAATGCCACAGCCCATCCCACCTTCCTCACTGCAGTTCCAGCTTGTGTGTTCAGCCAGCACAATGTA
Organism: Schistocerca gregaria; assembly: GCF_023897955.1. Taxonomy (NCBI): domain Eukaryota; kingdom Metazoa; phylum Arthropoda; class Insecta; order Orthoptera; family Acrididae; genus Schistocerca; species Schistocerca gregaria. The sequence goes on along the minus strand of NC_064931.1, from coordinate 854,836,830 downwards.
GGTACACAGGTGTGTGTGTGTGTGTGTGTGTGTGTGTGTGTGTGTGTGTGTGTGTGTGTGTGTGTGTGCGCGCGCGCGCGCCAGAACTTTCCTATAAATGTATCATATTTTTAATTTTAAAGTATTAAAAAAATTACTGTAATTGTTGGTGATCCTGTTCATTAGCTCCAAAAAATTTTGTTTTCAGGTGTCGTCACAGGGACGTTTTGTCGGGTTGTTCACAAGATACCAACGTACGAATACCTCCAACAGGAGCAAGCCTAACAATCAAAAGAATCATGCAACATCATTATCGGGAAGCTGCCGACCATATTCTCCCTCGCCTACCAGCCGCTCAAGCAGTGATGGTGTTAGTGTTAATAGTTTCGGAAGCGATGGCTCATTTTCTAATAACACAGCAATTGGTGGTAATGCTTCAATATTTGAAAGTGGTTTTGAAGAGGACTTTGATTTCTGGCTTTCAACATCTGCAAAGCCACAAGCAAATGAACAAAATGATCCTTGGAAAGTAACACAGCAAGACCCATTCTCACCACCTCCGCAGGCTCCGCAACAGATGGTACATAGTGTGAGTTTCCCTGTACAGAAGTTGAACACTACCTCCTGGTTTGATGAGCTTAGTAAGCCAGTTCCACCAGCTCCTTCTACACTAAAAAGTGCACCCTTGTATGGGTCAGTGCCGACTATTATCCGTCCTAAACCAAATCGGTCTACACAGCCTCCAAAACTTGTACAAAATGGAGCACCAGAGAAAAAATTTCAAAGTCACTCACTGCAGCATGCATTTTCGGCACTCACATTGTCTGACACTTCTGTGAAGCTGAACACTCAAGAAACTGAAGAGACCAGTGATTACGAGGACCAAGATGACTGGGAACCACCGATGCCTTCCATTCCACCACCCCCACCGCCACCTGAAGTTGTAGAAGAGCTGGCGAAAATTGCACCACCAATTCCACCTAAACCACTGTCACAGGTATGTTCTTGCAAATTGATATTTTTTCAAAACTGGTATTAACAAGTAGCCATTGTCTCCCATGATCTTGGAACTAAAATTCTCTTTGCTTTGGATCAGGAGGATTGTGTGACTGAAAGGCATGTTGTTGGGAGGTTCCTATTTGCTCTACTCAGAGAAACTGGTGTTGGTGAATGAATTGAATGGATACAGAGGATAAGGGGTTGTGAAGTAGCCATTCATCTTATAGAAAAAAAAAAAAAAACAACCATGGTCTGCCATATTGTACATATTGTGGTCGAACTCATCTTTCGTGACAAGTTCTCAGTGCCCATTGATATGGATGGGCGGTAGGAACTATGTAACAAGTTTTGTAGAGATTCATTGATGTTTATATATGATGTGTCTGCTTTCGCTATTGGCCATATGTCTGACAGTACACAATAGACTGGTGACAATGCAAGCATCACAATCAGCTATGGCACGATGTTCTGTTCCCTTCGGTTCGTTCCACTGACAGCTGCCGATTGGAGTGCCATTGCTTCGGATATGTGTTGCCAGATCCAGTTTGCAGAAAATTGGAATTAGAGACAAGTGATTTAAAAAATTAGTTGGGCCTAAAAATTGTGAGAGAAAATGAAGCATTAGAATAGTGTTCCACATATGATGAATAAAGTTGGTACACTGGTACTAAGAACTACTGTTTTGTTCATCAAAAGTACAAACATTATCCAGTTAACAATTATTTCTGTCACTCGCCAGGCTAAATTTACAAGTTACTTAAACATTAATAATCAACTTTTAACATGCAGAATAACTGTTAGGCTTTTCAAGCACACGAGGTCTTCTCTTCACTCCACCTAAACCATCTTGCAGTTATTTTGATTGAACACATGCACAATAAAAATACAGCCATCAGTAAGAAATAGCTATGCATGCACAAGCAGGAAGAAAACTGGGTTTTGGCAGACTGTAGTTGTGAAGTCAGTCAGGTATCTGGCACTGTTATATTCAGGGTGGACCAGGAAAACTAGTACTTGCCAGCCCCTTGTGGCCTAGTGGCTTAATGCTGTAACAGAGGTCACAGGTTTGAAATCTGTCTTGGGCGTGAATGTTCATGTTTGTTTTTGTATCTAGTGTAACATATCTTGCAAGTACTATGGGTGACTATTGTTCCTGGAACTAATTTGCAGAAAATAATGACGGGTGGTTAAAAATGTCAGTACAAAGCCTTAAACAGCAGGACACCATGAAAACATAAATTTTCAATCATTTGTTTCTCGGAGTGTTGAATTCACCGACAACTTCTGAAATGGCATGTCCCACATGTCTACCTCGAACTACCATTGCTCATTCAGAGTCTGTTAATTCCTGTCATGTGCCCATAATCGTGCCAGCAACCTTTTCATGTGAATCGTCCGAGTAAAAATGACAGCTCTGCCAGTGCACCATCCATTCATATCTTGTGTATGTGGTACGAGGGTGCTTTGAAAAGTTCTCAGAATCACCACAAGAAGTCAGCACTTGTGCGACAAGTTCTCTGTGTGATATTCATTGGACTGTTGCCTGTAAACACGTGCCACGTCAGTGCTCTTGGAAGAGAGCTGTGGTGGTGATGTGGCTCTGTTGTTGTTCCCACGTAGTGATTAGAAATGATGGAAAAATCGAGATTCGAGCAGTGATTAAGTACTTCGTAAAGAAAGGTATGAAAGCTAAGGACATTCTTGTTGATTTCCAGAATACACTGGAGGACTCTGCTCCTTCATATTCAATTCTTGCCAAGTCAACAAATGAATTTAAATTTGGTCAGGAGAGCTTAGGTAATTATCCGCACAGTGGTCAGCCGAGATGTGTCACTACTCCAGAAATCACTGCTAAAGTGCACAAAATGGTCGTGGGCGATCGCTGATTGAAAGTGCGTGAAATTGCTCATGCTTGCCAGATGTCATCTGAAAGTAATATCACATTTTAACTGAAGAATTAGAAATGAAAAAAATTATCTGCAAGATGAGTGCCGTGACTCTTGGTGTGTGTCTGCACACGTGTGCTGTCGCCATGGCAAAATTACAAGAACTAAGGTATGCGTTATTGCCACATCTGCTTTATTGACCCGATATGGCTGCATCAGACTTCCATCTCTTCCCAAAACTGAAAATTTTCCTCGGTGGATGAAGATTCACTTCAAACGAAGAATTGATAGCCGGAGTTGACAACTATTTTGCAGGCCTGGAGGAAACTCATTTTTGAGGTGAGATCGAGGCATTGGAACATTGTTGGACCGAGTGCATTAATCTACAAGGAGGCTACATTGAAAAATAAAAAATAAAAAGCTTCAGTGATGTAAGTACTTTTTTCCTATTCCATTTTGAGAACTTTTCAAACCACCCTCGTACTACCCCTATCTATGTAAGTGCATTTCACTGTCCCATCACTTTCGTCACCTTGGTGTACATACACATTCCATTTCATATTGCTGCGTTGTGTTACTCCTATATCAATTGAGATGACTGTGTCAAGCAGCACACTACTAATACTGTATTTGAGCATAGTAGGTTTGTTTTTTTGTACTCATCTGCATTAACTTACATTTCTCTAAATGTAGAGCTAGCTGCCATTCATCACTCTAGTTAGCATTTTTTCAAGTTCTCTTGTAGCCTTCTACAGTCACTAAATGATGACATCTTCCCATACATCACAGCATCATCAGCAAATAGCTGGAGACTGCTGCTTACCCTGTCTGCCAGATCATTTATGTATATAGAAAATAACAGTGGCCCTGTCACACATTCCTGGGACACACTTGACGATACCTTTGTTTGTGATGAACACGTGCCGCCGAGGACAACATACTGCTGTTACTTGCAAAGCTTTTGAATCACTCCCATACCTAGGAACTTATTCCGTATGCTTGTACCTCCATTAACTGTCGGTTGTGTATCACTGTGTGAAATGCTTTATGGGAATCTAGGAATGTGGAATCTGCCTGTTACCATTCATCCATAGTTCTCAGGATCTCATATGAGAAAAGGGCGAGGTAAGTCTCGTATAAGTCACGCGTTCTAAAACTGTTCTGATTTGTAGTCAGAAGCTTTTCCAACTCAAGGAAATTAATAATATTTGAAATGAAAATATGTTGAAGGATTCTGCAACAAACTGATGTTAAAAAGATCCATTTATAATTTTGTGGATCCATTCTTTTACCCTTTTGTATAGGAGTCACCTGCACTGTTTTTCAGTCTCTAGGGACTTTGCGCTGGGTGAGATATTCACAATAAATGCAAGCTAAGTAAGGAACCAATTATGTAGATTATTCTTTGTAGAACCAAATTAGGATTGCATCAAGACCTGGAAGCTTATTTTCTTTCACTTCGTTCAGTTGTTTCTCTACACCAGCAATGCTTAATACTGTATCTTCCATACGGGTGTCTGTGCGGTGGTCAAACAATGGCATATTTGTGTGATTTTCCTGCATGAATGATTCCTTAAAGCTTCATCTTTACTTTTACTGTCTTCTACTGCCACACTAGACTGACAACAATTGACTGGATAGAAGCCTTAGACCCAGTTAGCAATTTTACTTAGCACCAGGATTTTCTCTGGTTCTGGCAAGATCTGTTACTAAGGTATGATAGTGGTAGTTGTAAGTATCGCACATCGATCTTCTTACAGAGACTTGAGTTTCTGGTAGCTTTTGACCGTTGCTATTCACAATATACATAAATGACCTTGTGGATGACATCGGAAGTTCACTGAGGCTTTTTGCGGATGATGCTGTGGTATATCGAGAGGTTGTAACAATGGAAAATTGTACTGAAATGCAGGGGGATCTGCAGCGAATTGATGCATGGAATGGCAAGTGAATCTCAATGTAAGTGCAATGTGCTGCGAATACATAGAAAGAAAGATCCCTTATCATTTAGCTACAATATAGCAGGTCAGCAACTGGAAGCAGTTAATTCCATAAATTATCTGGGAGTATGCATTAGGAGTGATTTAAAATGGAATGATCATATAAAGTTGATTGTCAGTAAAGCAGATGCCAGACTGAGATTCATTGGAAGAATCCTAAGGAAATGCAATATGAAAACAAAGGAAGTAGGTTACAGTACACTTGTTCGCCCACTGCTTGATACTGCTCAGCAGTGTGGTATCTGTACCAGATATGGTTGATAGAAGAGATAGAGAAGATCCAACAGAGAGCAGCACGCTTCATTACAGGATCATTTAGTAATCACAAAAGCGTTATGGAGATGATAGATAAACTCCGGTGGAGGACTCTGCAGGAGAGACGCTCAGTAGTGCGGTACGTGCTTTTGTTGAAGTTTCTAGAACATACCTTCACCGAGGAGTCTAACAGTATATTGCTCCCTCCTATGTATATCTCACGAAGAGACCATGAGGATAAAATCGGAGAGATTAGAGCCCACACAGAGGCATACCGACAATCCTTCTTTCCACGAACAATACGAGACTGGAATAGAAGGGAGAACCGATAGAGGTACTCAAGGTACTCTCCGCCACACACTGTCAGGTGGCTTGCAGAGTATGGATGTAGATGTAGATGTAGAAGTAGAAGTAGAAGTAGAAGTAGAAGTCGTGATGGTAAAGGTTATCTGTGGGTGGCCAGTGAGACTTTCGGAGGTGGTTGTTGACTGAAGAGATAAGGTGTGGGAGATTTGTTTTTGTACAAGGTTGGGAGGATAATTACAGTCTATGAAGGTCTCAGTGAGACCCTTGGTGTATTTTGAGAGGGACTGCTTGTCACTACAGATGCAGCAGCCATGGGTGACTAGGCTGTATGGAAGGGACTTCCTGGTGTGGAATGGATGGCAGCTGCCAAAGTAGAGGTATTGCTGGTGATTAGTAGGTTTGATATGGGGGAAGGTGCTGGTGCAGCCATCTTTGAGGTGGAGGTCAATGTTGAGAAAAGGTGGCTTGGTTGGTTGGTTGGTTGGTTTGGGAGAGGGGATAAAACAGCGAGGTCATCAGTCCCATCAAATTAGGGAAGGATGGGGAAGGAAGTTGGCCATCCCCTTTCAAAGGAACCATTTTGGCATTTGCGTGAAGCAATTTAGTGAAATCACAAAAAACCTAAATCAGGATGCCCAGACACATGTTTACATCGTTGTCGTCCTGGATGTGAGTCAAGTGTGCTAATCACTGCACCACCTCACTTAGTAAGGTGGTGTGTTGGATTGAGTAGGACCAGGTGAAGTGAATGGGGGAGAAACTGTTGAGGTTCTGGAGGAATGTTCATAAGGTCTCCTCATCCTCGATCCAGGTCGCGAAGATGTCAGCAGTGAATCTGAACCAGGTGAGGGGTTTGGGATTCTGGGTGGTTAGAAAGGATTCCCCTAGATGGCCCATGAATTCGTTGGCATCAAATGGTTCCATGTGGGTGTCCATAGCTGTACCCCGGATTTGTTTGTAGTTGATGCTTTCACAGGACTGCTATTGGGAAAGGTAGTGTTCAGTAGTGGCAAGGCCATGTGCATTAGAAATGTTATATAAAGGGATGGGGCATAAATAGTGACAAACAGGACACCACATGGTAAAGGAACAGAAACTATGGAGACTCAGTGGAGGAAATAGTTGGTATCTTTTATAGATGTGGGTAGGTTGCGGGTAATAGGCTGGTCTATGGGAGCAGAGATTCTCTCAGTGGGGACACAGTAAGCAGCCACAGTGGGGCGTCTTTTTTGGGCTTGTGAACTTTAGGAAGCATGTAGGAGGTAGGTGTGTGGGGAGAGGTAGGAGTGAGGAGAGAGATGGACTCTGGGAAGAGGTTCTGGGATGGGCCTAAGGATTTAATGAGAGGCTGGAAATCTTGGTGGATTTCCAGAATGGAGTTACTGTGGCAGGGTTTGTAAGTGGATGAATCTGACAGCTGGCAGAGTCTGCCTGCCAGGCAGTCCTTGCGGTTCAAAACAACAGTGATGCAGGCTTTGTCAGTAGGTGGGATTATAAGATTGGGATCTGTTTTTAGATGGTGGATTGCGGTTATTTCTGCAGATGTGAGATTAGCTCACATATTGAGGGATTTGGAGAATGATAGTGACACAAGGTTCGAGGTTAAGAAATTCAGGAAAGTCAATGGGGTGATTTGGGGGCAGTGGTGGTGGATCATGGTTGGGTGGAACAATGAACTGAGTCAGGCAGGATCCAGCATTGGTCTTTGATTGAGTCTGATTGGGAAGGTTGGCGGCGAAGAGGTATTTCCACTGTAGGGAGCGGGAGGAGAGAAGGTCTTAACAAGTCCTGCATGATTGAATTTGGGAGTGGAGAGGACTGATACTTCTGTGAGGCTAAGGCTTTTGTAGGAAAGGTTCATGATTGTGTTTAAGAGTCTGTTTAGATTCCGGATACTGTATGATGTTGGGAGGGAATTTTTGAGCGTAGGGTAAATGTTGTAGATCTGCAAGGTAGGAATTGTCAGCTATCAGGGTATGTGGGGAGGTTGGGAGGTTGTAGTATAGGTGGTGGATAGTTGTAATCCAAATCGGGAATAGGGAGTTAACAGAGTGGAGAGATGTTTGAGATGGTGTTGTGCATGCTGTTCTCATTCCTGGAGGGCAAGAATTTCGGTGTGCGATATGGGATCCAGGAATGTCGGATCCCAAATGGTTGGAGACACAACATCGTTGTTACAGTCTACAGAAACCAGATCGTAGATGTTGGCCACTTATAGAATCATGTATATGATTGGAGTTAACCCCCTAAGCAGCAGTTACGGCCAGAAGATGGTGTGCTGAATCACTGAAACTGGCAGCCATACAAAAATAACATCAAAAGGACAGCTGATGGTGTTCCATTTTATTACATATGTGAATGGATGAGACCAAATACCTTCAATCAGGAGGATGGACATACAAAAATTTTAATTGAAAGTAACTTGCCCAATGTCGGTGAATGAATATGCTGTTGCAGTGCATGTGTTGTTCAGAACACAGGCACTGCAGTATCGTATTGTGAAGTATAAGCGGTTATGAATGAAATAATGAATTTTAGTAAAGGTAGATTAATATTAACTTTTACACTTACAAGTGAAAATATTGTTACCCATTGGTATCGAAAGGTTTAAAGTGTGTATCAGACTTGATTACATGACACTGTGCAAGATCAAGGTTTCACAGCCTCATTTGTATCAGCTCTTACTGCCCAAATCAAAATGTTGCTACTCTGACAGAGGTACAAGTAAATAATGCTGACATAAACACTTGTCTTTGCTAATCCTCATGCCTGCAGATCCTGTCAGACAACCTATAAAACATACAGGCGATACACAAACTACAGTCATATTCCAACAGACAGACAGAAGTTAAGAAACATGAAAGTATCTTCAGCAGTGAATTCATCAGCACCACAAATGTAGGAAAGACAAGTTAGTAGAAAGCAAAGACCAGAGAAGTTGGTCAAAGCCATCTGAAGATATAACTGTGGTGTATTCACGTGATTGTGATAGGTCTATGGAAGCTCTGCAGTGGTACACTTGCCTGAAGGAACCAGTTAGATCCTCACATTGCATATTGGATCTAGCAGGTTCTTCTTGTTGGGAAGAGAAAGGGAAAAGGAAAGTAATGGTAACTGCATTAACTTCCTGGACTTAATTATAATCAGAAAACAAGATAAACATGTATCCAGAGGGTTCAGAAAACCAACTTGAACTGGCGTTATAATAAATATGAATTCATGTTGTCCTCAAAGTAATAAAAGAGGTTTTTTAACCCTGTAGTTTACTGTCTATTATACCCACCATTGCAACAAAGTGAAATGCATAAAGAACTCAATATACTGAAGCAGATTACTGTACCAAACAGTTATGATACCATCATTGTTACCAACCTAATAGAAAAATCAAGAAATGATGTGAATCACTTCTTGGTAGACCAGTCATGAACAAGGCCCAGAAAAAACCTGCGTATATTGCTATGACATATAATGGTAAAATATCACAAAAAGCAATGTTTTGAAAATCAAACATTAAAATAGGTTTTCAGTTTGAGGTTACGTCTGTAGCATAAAAATAGACCTAAACATGGCAAGTTTGTGACTTCTGCTGTGTACAAAATGAACTGAAATGACTGTCATCAGTATTACATAGGTAAGACAGTATTATTGAAAACATGTTTTAGAGATATACATATTCTCAAAATAAAACAGCTTCTGGTAAAATTATTGTTGAAAATAAAAACTGTAGAACTAACATAGAATGGAACATGAAAGTGATACATACGGTAACTAAAGCAAGATTACTTGATGTGTTGGAGGAAATTGAAACCTTGAGCAGCAAAAAAATTCTCTACAGAACAAATTTTGAATGGACCATGCCAGTTTAATCAGAATGCATATTTTATCATTTTTCAAGGAGCAGTGCTATTGAGCTGATATTTGGACAGTGTATATCACAAAAAATGATACAGTGATATGCAGAAATAAGTGATTTTCATGGTTACTGCTTCGTATGGAGGTGGAAGATGGCAAGATTGTTTCTGCATAGGCCCTTCTGCAATAATACACAGTTCATCAACAACTGGGGCCAGCAACAAGATACGTCGTGCCAGAATGGAGCAAACCCTGCTGGCTGCAATGAACTAATTGGTGGCACAATGTTCTCTCTCTACCCTCCTGTATTTTACATTTTATTTGTTAAATTATTTCATGATTTACTGATGGGCAATGAACTTTTTGTCAGTGCAACCAAGCCAGGTAGCACAGTAGTTAGGACATTGGATTCACATTTAGGACAACAGTGGTTCCAATCTGCATCTGATCATCCAGATTTAGGTTTTCTATGATCTCCCTAAATTGCACCAGGCCAATGTCAGGATGGTTTCTTCGAAAAGGCACAGCTGATTTTCCTCCCCATTCCTGAAACAATGCAAGCTTGTGCTCCATCTTTAATATTCTCGATGACAATGGGATGTTAAAGCCTAATCTTCCTACCTTCCTCTTTGACAGTATAACATTCCTTTCTTGTACCTTGCATTTTATTTGATATATTACTTTGGAAGTTGCCAAGGTGCACCTTCCATTATCAATTAGCAGCATGCTCATTAGAATTATTGTTTTATCTCCTATAATCGTACACACAGCAGTGCCCTCCAGCAGATATAAGATTGTTTTTATTTTAAATAGCAGTGTCACGAAACACACAGGTTTAATGAATTGATACTTGATTGTAAAAGTGTGACTTGTTACACCAGGTAACACTATTTTATGGTATGTTCTTTGTCGTCTTTTCTTTTTATATTCTGCATGTTGTAAGTAGGTAGAATTTTTGATATTGTAAATAGGTAGAATTTTTCATGAACAACATTTTTCTGTCTATTTTATGTCTGAAGATGATTGCTAGCACAATTGAAACCGGTAATATCATTTTATAAACTCACAAATAGTGGTTAAATTGAAAATTAAGATTGATTTTCCACATTCTTGACTGCATGAAGCCTTATAATAATAAAAATAATTAAAGGAAAACCTTCGTCAGTCATACTTAATTCGTCACACACATTTTCACTACTGTGGTACAAGACGTGATTTATAAAAATGAACCTAATAAAAACCCCAAAACCAGAAATACACCATCTATTCAGTTGACAACATAATATACGTACATAATAGATTACACAGAGCCCCACTCCAAAGTATATCATCCCCAGACATCTTACTCCGAAATCTAACCCCCTTCCTGTTCAACCCTGGGTCAAACTCGGCGACTTTCTTCCGTACAATTTGTAGTTACGTATTTCTTGGTCAGGAAGTCCATCTCAAGTGCTGCATTTACAGTTCAACCTGGTATCATTAGGAAATTCTCCTCAGTAGGTTCCCTGTCTGCCACAAACTTGAGCACAAGTGCTCTTTTCATTGACTTACTGTACTAGCATGTAACATTTTTTGTTTTTATATTTCGCAGGAAACCGTACCATTCTCTTACCATACAGTTCCTTAGTATATTCATAAAATTTTAAGCTACAAATATTACACCCACTGTCCACTAAAGCTTCCGCACACTTATCATATCCATTCACACTCATAACTGGGTGCACTTTCTCTAAACTATTTCTGACTAATTGCATTTCATACAGTAAACCATTCTCCACATTGATCACACATTCACTCTGCATAGCATTAACATTTGTAAAACATACATTTTTGTCATTCTCAAAAACTTTCATATAGGCAGCATTAATTATATTATCCAGGGTTATTAATCCTTAGCATGTCCCTGGCAGACTCAAATTTTGCATCTTCCTCATATGCTTAACATTATTGTATTTATAAAATTTATGTTTACCCACCCAATCCTTCATAATATCCTGAAATTCATCCCTTTCCTTCCAGTCATTACAAAAGTCACTGTACAGTATAATGTAGCTTCCGTCTTCTGTAGACAGATGTGTCTGTACTTTGTTCTCCTCATATATACAATTAGCAACAACGATTAATAAAACACCACATGAATTGGGCTCCACAGAGTCCACAATACCACTTTGCGCTTTCTCTGGTACCTCTAAATCATAAACATTACTGGTTGCTGCGACACTTTGAACACCTTATCAACAGTTATCACCAGCCTTCACACCAAATCCATCATAATTATTACTCACAAAAACAGACTTGCTTGTTTCCACAACTACATCACCAACCTCTTTGTTTCTGCTGATCCTATCATCATAATCAGAGCACACATATTCATTTATAGGAGTTTCATTCATCACATCTGCACATATTTATGGTATTGAACACAGTAATGCTACTACCACTTGAGTTGCGATTCTTTTAGATTCAGTCTGTTCAAACAGTCTTCCAAAGTAAAAATTGTCATTCATTGCATTATTTTTAATTCTATTACCTTTGTCCATATTTTTCTTGCTGTTATGTTTACTTACACCATCCTGCAGCTCTGTGTTGCTGCGAATGCTGACCGTGGAGCATATATTATTCCCCCCCTCCTCCCCCCCCCCCCCCCCCCCCTCTACCATCAGATCCATTAGTTTTATTTTTGGTCCATTCTCCAATATTCATGTCCCGCCTCAGGCCATAGTTGGGACCCATCCTAGTTGTTTTTTTTAATTTTTTAATTTTTTTATTTTTATTTTATTTTATTTATTTATTTATTTTTTTTTAATTGCTAGCCATTTCCCCTTTCTGTGGACCAGTGAACATTGCATATAGCTTCATTCTGCCTTTCCATCTCATAAGAATTTGGTTGTTTTACCAATCAAACCATTGCCAGTTTTCTTGAAAATGGCCTTGGTTCCTCTTATCAGGAAATCACTGCTGCTTTCGATTAATATACACTGAAGTGTGAAAGAAGCTGGTATAGGCATATGTATTCAAATACAGAGGTTTGTAAACAGGCAGAATATGGCACTGTGATTGGCAATGCCTATATAAGACCACAAGTGTCTGGCACAGTTGTTAGATCAGTTACTGCTGCTACAATGGCCAGTTATCAAGATTTAAGTGAGTTTGAACACGGTGTCATAGTCTGTGCATGAGCGATCGGACACAGCATCTCTGGGGTAGAGATGAAGTGGGGATTTTCCCATGTACCATGAATACCAGGAATCCGTAAAACATCAAATCTCCGACACTGCTGGAGCCAGAGAAAGATCCTGCAAGAACAGGACCAACAACTGAAGGAAATCATTAAACATAACAGAAGTGAAACCCTTCTGCAAATTGCTGCATATTTCTGTGCTGGGTCATCAACAAGTGTCAATGTGCGAACCATTCAACAAAACATCATCAATATGGGCTTTTAGAGCTGAAGGTCCTCTCGTGTACCCTTGATGTCTGCAAGACACAAAGCTTTACACCTCACCTGGGTCCGTCAACACTGACATTGGTCTATTGATGACTGGAAACATGTTGCCTGGTTGGACAAGTCTTGTTTCAAATTGTATCAAGCAGATGGATGTGTACGGGTATGGAGACAACCTTATGAATCCAGAGAGGCTGCATGTCAGCAGGGAACTGTTCAAGCTGGTGGAGGCTATGTAATGGTGTGGGTTGTGTGCAGTCAGTTAAAGTGATATGGAACCCCTGATACATCTAGGTATGACTCTGACAGGTGACATGTAGGTAAGCGTCCAGTATCACCCGATTCCATTCATGTCCATTATGCATTCTGACAAACTTGGGCAATTCCAGCAGGACAATGTGACACCCCAAACGTCCAGAATTGCTACAGAGTGGCACCAGGAACACTTTCGAGTTTAAGGACTTCCTCTGGCCATAAAACTCCTCAGACATGTATATTATTGAGCATATCTGGAATGCCTTGCAATGTGCTGTTCAGAAGAGATCTCCACCTCCTTCGTACTCGTACAGATTTATGGACAGCCCTGCGAGATTCATGGTGTCAGTTCCCTCCAGCACTGCTTCAGATATCGGTGGAGTCCATGCCACATCATGTTGCAGCACTTCTGCATGCTCACGGGGGCCGTACATGATATTAGGCAGGTGTACCAGTTTCTTTGGCTCTTCAGTGTATTTGCCTTGGTGTCCACGCTAGTTACAGTTGTTTCCACTTCATCTTCTGTTTTCTTCCATTACCTGTAAATTATAGCTCTCACCATTTGCACTGCCATGTTTGTTCATTGCTGGTTCATAAGGTGTTGTCAAACTTTACCACATAATCCAAGGATGATTCAGTTGAATCAGTACGACTGTAAACTAAATTTCACTGAAGTGACTCAGGTAAACATCTTATTGTCTCCTTGCTATTTCTGTATGCCGGTGCATTCAAAAATTAGTTTTGTGATCTTATCTGCTTGATCTTGTTCTAACATTTATTGAGGAGATACTTCTTTAGCACACTATAACTAAATCACATTAGAGTTTTGGTTTGCCGAAGTTTGCGCAGAATCCTCTGAACTTAATTTTTGTGTTGTCCCACATCGATGATACCTGTTGTCACTGAAAATGTTGCTGCAAGACAGGCTGAATGTAAGGCATGCAAGGCTTATTTATTACATTCAACAATTTCAAGGTGGCTTGCCACTTGAATCAAAACTTAAAATGAGGGAAAGGCAACCGTAGTGTGTGTGTGTGTGTGTGTGTGTGTGTGTGTGTGTGTGTGTTTTATTGCTGGAAAAAGAGCTGGTGCTCAAAAGCTAGTGTGAATGCTGTTTTCTGTTAAGTGTTATTGTGCTCTATGCTTTGGTCCACTATATATGAGTGGTTGCCTCTTATTTTACTCTATCCAGGAATTTTCATTATTGTTATTAATTATCTTAAGTTTCCATAGAACGGTATAATTCAGAATTCATATGCCTAATATTGCCACTAAATTTGTCATGAGAAGATTTAACTTCTTTCTCCTTGTCGTCGCACTGCAACTTATTCTTTCTCCTGTCCTCCCTTAAATTCTCCTTCAGCACTTCCAACTTGGGAGCAAACATCTTTTCAACATTTACAAACTTAACTTCCAGCCCCTTCAATTTGTCAGTCATGCTGCTTTCAATTATGATGAATTTATCATTTAACACCCCAACTTATTTTTAAATTTTGAGTTCACAGCCTTGAATTTATTCTGAGTATAGGAATTCAGATTTGGTGAGTGCGACTTTACAGCTCCATATTGTGAATTTAACTATCCTAATTTGTTTTAAAATTGTTATAGAGAAGATCCAACGGAGAGCAGCGCGCTTCATTACAGGATCATTTAGTAATCGCAAAAGTGTTACGGAGATGATAGATAACTCCAGTGGAAGACTCTGCAAGAGAGACACTCAGTAGCTCGGTACGGGCTTTTGTTGAAGTTTCGAGAACATACCTCCACCGAGGAGTCAAGCAGTATATTGCTCCCTCCTATGTATATCTCACGAAGAGACCATGAGGATAAAATCGGAGAGATTAGAGCCCACACAGAGGCATACCGACAATCCTTCTTTCCACGAACAATACGAGACTGGAATAGAAGGGAGAACCGATAGAGGTACTCAAGGTACTCTCCGCCACACACCGTCAGGTGGCTTGCAGAGTATGGATGTAGATGTAGATGTAAATATGTCAATGGAAGTTACCGAAGATGACCGATAATGCCTCGCATGGTAACATTTGCAGATTGGCAGGTATGGCCATGCAGCTGAGCCCATTAACACATAACAGAGCACTGTCTTCACTCACCATTACACTTCACACTGCATTGTCATATTTCTCACTGCCATGTTTCCTTAGCCACATGGTATGGCCAAGCACCACTTGGCTTGCACTCGACTAGTGTTTGTCCACATGATAGTGGTGGTGGTGGTGGTGGTGGTGGTGGTGGTGGGGGGGGGGGGGGGGGGGGGAGTTCTGTCCAAGTGGAGTGGAGCTATATGGAAAAGCGAGATATGAGGAATGAGTGCCATGTACATGGTTTCACCACATGGAAGCACTGCTCTAGTATTTTAGTGAGACACAAGAATGATTGACAGATAATGGTAACAGCTTATGTTACTTCTCCTAAATGACTGGCATCACCAACCAATACAGCGACTTCACACTGTACCCTCTCCTGATTATGGTAGTTTTTGCCATTACCATTCTTCTAATTCCTTTTCAGTGACAACTACAGGCTGCCTTGAGCCCAGATAATAACTATATGGCATTGCTCTGTGGGGATTAGCATTTAAAGGAGTTTTGCATCCTTGTAGTGACCAGGGAATGTGGTTTCTTGGAGGAAACTAGAGTGTTGAACATGCAGTGCTGCTGGGTAATTTGGTTGAGTCCAGTAGTCAGCTTTAAAGTGTCTTACCTGATTGATGTGGGATGGTGTGTGTCTACCTCCACAACTTGCCATTATACTTTTAGCTTTTCTACATGTTTCAGATGGTTGTGAACTCACTCTGTCTATTGCATCTGTCAGTGTGGTAGCCCACAGCTGGCTAACATATATACTGGTGTCAGGCTGTTTTTTATACTATGATGTTATTTTTCTTGGATTCTGTAAGCTGAAACTTTTGTTAACTCATTCTTTATTCTGTAATTTTGGGCTCACACATTTTGCACTGGTAATGAACTTGCTACTTGAAAGTAACTAAACCATTTCACTAATGCTATTAAATTGTAACCTAGTGTGACTCACAAAACTACGTGGAGTTTCTGACACTATTGTCAGTTGAAAGTGGTCTAACAAGCCAAAAACTATTTTAACGAAACAAATACTTATTGAACAGTAGATACAGCAAAGCCCACATTATCAGATTGCTTATGACTTTTGTTTTTAGTGTGTGTCATGATATTTCCTCTCTTTGATATATCTTGTTATTCATTTGCAGCATTGCTATTATATTTGGATTTATAGAAATTTTGGCTGCAGAAAAGTCATTACGTCTATTTGTGTATTTCAGATTGACAATCAAAACAAACCACATGGAGTAGCTTTGTTTGACTATGACTCTCCCCATCCAGATGATTTATCATTCAAGGTAAGACTTCCATTTTTTGTATATTTTTTACCCTAAACTATGAAAAGTAATGTATTAATGTTTATATACAGAGAGATTTTCGTAGTATTGTCAGTACTACGTGCTGT
The DNA here is from genome assembly GCF_023897955.1 of Schistocerca gregaria. NCBI lineage: Eukaryota > Metazoa > Arthropoda > Insecta > Orthoptera > Acrididae > Schistocerca > Schistocerca gregaria. The sequence continues at coordinate 854,820,349 of NC_064931.1, read as the reverse complement.
AGGTTTTGTGCTTCGCAAATGATGGCCAAAAGCAGTCTTTCTTGTTTGGTCTTATATGTTCCTTGTATCTAGTTATAAAATTCTGACTAGAAGTGTGAATTGTGATTTATTAGTCTCATAACATACACTTACAAATCATGTGATTATGGTACAGGAGACACATCAAAAATTACAATCTAGAATCTAATATTAATTTTTAAAACTATATTTAGTCTATGTAGCAGTATCTATGTTATCTTATTTTCCAGCATAGGCAAATATCTTTCTTGATAATGGACTTTTTTTCCCACAATATAATGCTAATTTCCGGTTGGATTCTGCTCAAATTATCAGTTCATCTTCCATGAACTCTTCTAATGAGTAATAACATTTGTGGATAAGAATACCATGTAACTTTTTTAGTATCCCTAGTTCCATGTTTAGAATGTTGTTGCCTTTAAGTTTGTTGTAGACCTTCATGCCCATATATTCAATCTATGGGCAGGAAGCATAAAATCATTTTTATTCCTTGTACTGTATGGATAATCAAATTGGTTTTTAATGAACAGTTCTGCTTTGTTGAGTAAAAATATCATTAGCTCGTATATGTATAGGGAGGGTACAGACAAAATTTTTAGTTTCTGTAAAAATTGATGGCATGATTCTCTTTGCTGTGCAGTGCACATATTTCTGATCATTTTCTTCTGGATCTTCAGTACACGGGATATATTATTGGAGCTCCCCCAGAAAATAATGCTGAAGACCATGTTGCACCATTCCATTTTCCAAGTGATTATCTGAGGGCATCATTCGAGCCGTGCATGTTGATGCTGTGGCGTGAGTTGAAGACGGACTGGAAGTGTGCATGCCCATAGCTGCACTGCTAATAACAGGTTCACAGCAGTTCATGTTGATACATCTGGGCTCACATGCTCTGTTATCTGTGCTGTGGTTGCTGTACGATCTGCCACAGCTGCCCTTAATTACAATATGCCAGTCCTGGTTAGCATCTGTGCTGCATAGGTGTCCAGAACCTTGTCTGTAGTTGTGACAATGTTCATGTGACCACTGATACCAGTGCAACTGACTCGGCACATCCATCTTGTGTGGCAATTCTCCAAAAGGACCATCCCACCACTTGGAAGGCCACAGTTTGACCCTTCTCATATGCGTTCAGTTGGCTGTAGGAAGCACGTGTGAGTCTCTGGCACATGGTTGCCTACTTACTTCATACATTTGCAATACGCTGAGCCTTCAGGCTGTGAGCCTTCTCTTTTAAAGGGTAGACACATATGGAGCTCTGGTTGCAATGCCACTACGCTATCTGTTGACAGATGATGTTGAAACCATTGTCACTACGTCTACTATCCCCCAGGTGCCATGTGCCATCATCAGATCAATATCGACATCGTGCTTCCAGGTCTACTAATTTTTCTTGCCAGCAATGTATGTGATTAAGACATCTCATAGACTATGCACTTGTTAGGCATATGTAAATAGGTTGTGTGAATATCACATGAGCTGTGTATGGTGGCCGATGTTGGACAGATCTTTGTAGTTAAGTTGAACATCTGAATGTGCTGAGAGAGTTGATTACCTCCAAAGAAACCAGTCATTCTTGAATTACAAAAATATACCAGTCAGGATCATGGGGTGGGAGAGGTAGGGGATACAGGAAGAGTTGTTAAAAACCATTGGTGAAATAGATTGGAATGGGTAGAGTAATGTTGAAGAAAACTGCCCTAATTTCACATATGGATCTTTTCAGCTGTGAAAGATATTTACGGAATTTACAAATGTGTGCACAAAGACTAATTTGACCATGATAGTGATGTACTCGTAGCTGCTGCGGACTATCAGTGTCAGCAGCTCGAGCCCTGGTAGTTAAATTGTAATCAGCAAGAACTGAAGCACAAGTTAGCACCAAACAATGTGAAACTCTGAATGCCGACCAAAAACAAGAAAAACAAATGGGGGAAAAGTGAGGTAAATAGGATTAAGATTCTTGCAAACCAAGTCGGTGTTGGCCCATTCTTGGAAGCAGTTGGGAGATTACAAGGTCCAAGTGATCCAGTGCAGTACCTCTCAAACCACAAGATGAAGCAGTGTGATTGACAGAGCCAAATGAAATCCTCAGTAGATGGACAGTACACTTTACTAAGCTTCATAATACATAAAATAATGCTAATATAGACTACATAATGACTGCCTGATTTTGAAGTGGTTGAAAGTACAAATTAGTTACCAACACTGCACATAGTTGCGAAAAAGACCTTGGTGAAAATGGATATCCTGGAGAAACTTTGAAATGTAATGGGGATGAACACTGTACCATCATATGGCAGGCATCTTGGTATGTGGATGAGAAAGCTAATTCCTGATTATTTTATATTTTGGTTGGTCTATTTCTACGAGAAAAATGATTCTTTGGATGGTAGCCTAACTGTGGAAAATCTTGGCTTGTGTCACGAACCCGCTCTACTGTTCAGGAAAAGTTATCTCCATAAGGACACCGTTACGGTGTGGCTAATGGCTGCATAATACTTTAGTAGAGCTGGCCATGATGTCTCCTTTGTTGATGCTGCTGAGTCTGCGTTGTCCATGTGGCTTCTCGTTGTCTAGGCGATGATTCCTTTGATGCTCTGGGTCCAAGAAGAGGTGCGGGTTTTTTAATTATTACTGGACTATCGAAAAATGACGCAGTACTCCATGGTTTCTTTGTATCAAAAACACATTTATTGCCAAAACTATATACACAACTACACTCAACCGTGGCCAACACTCAAGTGGCCGTAAACCCGTTGTAGACCAAATATCACGGTCGTAAGCTTCAAAGAACATACAATTCCAATATCGATTATTGATCTCAACACCTAACTTAGTATTATCTTAAGCAAAAACTTTTTTAACATGACTTTAGTGTATAATAAAATAAAATGATGTATATTTGTCAGTTCCATTACACTTGGCATAAGCAGAAAAGTCTTTTCAAGAGTGCAACTTAAACAGTGTATTTATTTAACATGTGGTTAGTATCACATCACATAAGAAAACTTTTTCCATTAACTGAATTTTCTGTTGGTGCTTGGCAGAACATGATGATAATATTAAAAAAAGAAAACGCTGCCTAATGTTGTGTAAAATTCTATTTAATTGGTCGCAAACCAGATTTTGGCTTCTCAGACAATCTTTAGGTAACAAGTGAATGTCGCAAACACAGGATAAACGTAATGTGTGACTGACTTGTATATTATTTGTACAGAAGATACAAAAATGACAAAAGTGTTGACACAGGAAAACATTACAGTAATTACACTAACTAAAAAAATGGATAAAGAAAGTTTTTATGTGGAGATACATTTAACAAATGACAAGAGATAAGATGAATTTACAGTTTGAACCTAGTATTTGTAATAAAAACTTAATTTAACAAAGGGGAAAATGGAAATTGTGTCTGATAATTTAATACTAGGCTGGCACTCTGTCATGTTTTTTCTTGGCAGAATGTAAAACTTTGCAGCTGATCAGCAAACATTGAATCTATCTTCCTTAATTGCAAGCTTCTCTCATGTTCACATAGCCTAATTGCCACTGCTGTGCCTGACTGACCAATACACAATTTTTCACACTGCTTGGTAGTGATTTTATATACACCACTCTGTGCCAAGGGTTGCAGTTTGTCTCTGCTATTGAATAGAAATTTTGATGTGTTATTGGTACTATAAAATGCGGGTCTATGGTCACAAGACTTTAAATTTTTTGCAAGATTGTCAGAAATGTTGCAGTATATAGAATTTTGCGCCAGTCTTTGAAATTACTCAGTGATCACTGCTGGCTAGTGTACAGAAGCCGTGTAATTTAAATCATTTTCTTTTTTTCCCAGAATATTGTCGATCAGGGCAGAGCTATAACCATTGTTGGAAGTTATTTGTTTATGATTTGTAGTTCTGTTTGAAAGACTGATTTGGATAATGAAACCAGTGAGACAGAAGGATTCGTGATTGCAATACAGGATCAAACAATAAACACCAGATATTACAGCAAGCATATTATTAAAGATTCCAATACCACAACAGATAAATGCAGACTTTGCAAACAACAAATAGAAACAGTAGATCACATCACAAGCAGATGTACAATACTAGCAAATACAGAATACCCCAGAAGACATGACAATGTAGCAAAAATAATACATCAACAACTTGCCATACAACATAAACTAGTGAAACAACACGTTCCCACGTACAAGTATGCACCACAAAATGTACTGGAGAATGATGAATACAAATTATACTGGAACAGAACCATTATAACAGATAAAACAACACCACATAACAAACCTGACATCATACTCACCAATGAAAAGAAGAAATTAATACTACTAATCGAAATATCCGTACCCAATACAACAAATATACAGAAGATAACAGGAGAAAAAAATTAAAAATACATCCAGCTGGCTGAGGAAGTCAAGGACATGAGGCATCAGGATAAAGTTGACATTATACCAATTATACTATCAACTACATGAGTCATACCACACAATATCCACCAGTACATCAACACTATACAGCTACATCCAAACGTATATATACAACTACAGAAATCTGTAATTATTGATACATGTTCAATTACCTGAAAGTTCCTAAATGCAATGTAACATATATCATACATTTAAAAGGAAGTCACACTTGATCAAGGTCCGCGTCACTTTCCATTTTTAACCAGACATAACGTCTGAGAAAGGAAAGAAATAATAATGATAATGTGTAATGCTATTGATACAATATATAGAACATTTTTGAGAGTTTTAAAAAAATTTACAGTGAGTTTTCAATTTTTTTTTAAATTTTACATTTGACTGTTTTTAGCTCAGTTAGAGGAACTGCCATCATAGTAAGAAGTCCATGTATGAATGCTTTCCTGCATGTTTATTTGCAGATGTGCACAGCATTAACATATTGAGCAACTTCTATGTACACCCCTCCCTCTTCCCATAGCTTGCCAAGGTGCATTTGTATGTAATAACTTCGCTAGAACAACAAATAAGCATACATTTGCATGTTACATCATGTGTAGATTTGTCATATGTCCTGTAAACTATAATATTCATCAGCTATGTAATATGTAACAACACAATATCGGAGTGACTGTATGTAATCAGTTGAAACTGTGTGCCAAACCAGGCCTACAGCCCAGATCCCTACCATTTGCAGGCAGTGTGCTCCAATTATGCCCTCCAAGCATTCCTCACTGACAGACTCAAAGCTTCTACTCATCACTGGCTCCTCCTCTTTTGGTAGTGAATTACTCATAAAAGGTGGAGACCCTGATTTGTATCCTGGTCTAGTACACAATTTTAACATATCAGCTACGATCGTCACAACATATAATCTGCTTAGAAAATACTCAATAATACTGGGACCTTTATTAGACACAGAAAACAAATAATTATTGTGTTAGTTAATTTGCATCTTTTTATGTACTTAAGCACATGCACAGCTTGGATGTTGATAACAGCCTCCTCCTTTGCCAAAAGGGTCCCGTGCTCAATTTGTAATAAAAGTTTAAGTAGAATATAAAATTATAGCAGAAATGTAAAACAAGGGAATAAGAAAGAACTTCAAAAGTATTCACAAATTGTAAAAGTTGCATTCAGTCAGAAAATCTCGGAAGTTAGCTGCAGTTTATTTTTTATTAGTTTTATTTTTATGAGAATTTTATTGATAGATAGGTTGAAAAAGATTGTGTTTATAAATTCTCATTTCTGGTCCAGTTGACACTTCTGGAATTGAGATACCATTAAGAAAGTGATAGTTACACAGAAAAATGTTACTTCATCCTTCAAGCTGGTAGTTTCTGTCCTCATGGCTAACATACTGATGGCAGTTTATTCGGCTGACTGGTACAGGATCCAACATTTCATTCAAATTGCTATCAATTACACATCAAAAACAAGTCCTGCACAGTAGTCTCTTCCCACAAGTTTTCAACAGTGCTGTTATTAGACAAAGCCTGAAATTTATATTTGCATCTACCTTAGCCTTTTCAGTGACTTCATAAACAATGAAAACATCATGCAGTGTAACATTTTAATAACTTTCTAAATATATCCACGCAGAACTTTATGCATTTTTGTTTCTTTCCTCAGAAACAGCAGGTAATTCCTGAATTACTTTGACTCATTCACTTCCCAACAAAGATCTTGATGGTGTGTCAGCACAGATATAGCTACACGTAGCTGACAAAATAGTTTTGATCATCATCATCATCATCATCATCATCATCATCATCATCATCAGATGGTAAAGCGATACAGTTTTGCTGTTACCAGTACAGACAATAATGGCACATTTTTAAGTACTCGGGCTCTTATCTTGCAGCATGAACATGCATTACAGCATTATAAAATATAATATTAAAAAATGGCATATGCTGTCCAAGTGAAACAATGAGGTATATAGTATTTATGATGGTAATACATCCAATTTAATTTTTATCCCTCTGTTCTAGGAAAATGATGTTATCATATTAAAGAGACGTATAAATGCTGACTGGTTGTATGGACAACTTGGACAAAAGGAAGGCATGTTTCCATCAAATTTCATCAATGTAATTGTTCCGCTGGATAATGAGAGTGACTTTCTAGTGAAAGCATTGTACCAATTCGTAGGGGAGACAACATCTGACTTGGAGTTTCCGGTAAGAGAAGATTAAAATATGTGTCTTTAGTGTGGAATGTATGTTTTTTTTAGTATTAAAGAAGAACCAATGCAAAATATAGTTGCATTTGGGAGCAGCCTATTATTAGTTTAGGTAAAATAAATGCTGAAGATTAGTACCTGTTTTTCTCATTTGTTAAAAGTACATTGACATCATAAACTGAGGAACAGATGAGAGCAGGGAGGTAATGTCAGCCTTAAACAATGATGACATTGGTATTGATGGAATTTTATTTTTATTGCATGTGTGGTGGTATGTTTCACAATAATGTAATCATGTGCCAACTTCATCTGCAGGGTAGTTTTGTTTGTGTGGCATCTTAAAACAATCGTGTTCTGTATTTTTATTCAAATGTACAAAACGGTATACCATATTAAAAAAAATTATTTGTTTTGGGCAGATTATCATCGACATAAGTTAATCCAAAGTAGACGAATGTTTCTAAGGAGTCTGCTTCTTCATTTGCAACAGCTAGGAATATAAATGTGGCTGTACTTTTCTTGAAGGTGATCCACATCAAGGGCGTGTCAAAACTGCAACCACAGGTGAAAATGTATAGAAATGTGGTACACATCGTGTTTATAAAACACAGTGCCCAAGAACACTTTACAGAAAGTAAAATAAAATGTACAGAGAAAGTCCAGCCATCGTTATCAGTGAGACACCACATTTGAGCTAATTCTGCCTAGACATGGAGAAAGGGGTGCTACCTCAGATGCTGTGGGTCGAAGTTCACCGATCTAGGTAAAGTAGGAAGCTGCCGAGCTACAGTTCCGTGTCCCAGCTTGGTGATGACATCACCAGGAACAGTGGTGTGGGAGTGGGGTGGACTTCTTAATCGATGATATGAGCCAGTGTGTCGTCTGAGGCTGCTACTGCTTCCTGTGGGGAAGGTGTGATGAGCCAGTCTGCTGTGATACTGACAGAGTACTGTCGGCTGTAATGTTCTCGCTGGTATTGCTGGTGAGGAGAAGATGGTGTTCATAGGGGACGAGTCATTTGTGTTCTGACTCAAAGATTATATGGACCTGTAGGTCCTGATGACTGCATCCTGTGCCACTGCTGATTTTTGGTAATGCTGTCATTGGCAGCTATGCACTTCCGTGTAGTATAGGCAGTGTCCCTGATTTCTGGTCACATTTGCGCTAGTGCACTCTGTGTTGACAATATGTTTGCATCCACACCCTGGAAACCATGTGGCAGTAATGGCATGATGGTCCTTGTGATATTGCATTGCCTGTGTGTTAATAATAATGATGCAACTGTCTTTTGGACATGGATGCATGTGTACTTTAACCATGACAGCACACAAACAGTTTACAAACTTAGCTGTTTTAGAAATGCTTCCACTGTCAGTACGAAAGCCAATGATTCATTCCCTCTTGGACATCAGATAAACCACTCCATCTCCACATTATGACAATGTCTGTACTGTTTCCTCATCATACAGACACACTTTATGTACCGTCCATTGCTAGTGCTGCCACCTGCCATCTGCAAGTGGCTATTGCATGCCGACGTTGAACGTAGGCAATGGTCACATCAATGACTGAGCCGTGTATGTGTCATACAATGGTATATTTTCGTATGTACATTCAGTGATGTGTGGATACTGTCTGCAGAATGTGTTCTGAATAGAATTAGTAGCAAAGAAGTAATAAATTAGAACTTCATGCTTCAAGAGGCATGGCTGGTCATATTAGATGTGAACGTACCTTCGTTTATACTCGGTAAAGCTCCATTATTGAATTGACTATGTTAAAAGTATTGTAATGCCATTAATTTGTTAAAATATTGGCTTTGTCCGTAAGTTTGTGGCATTTTTCTGTAAGTTTCATAAACACAACAGATACACATAACAGAGACTTCAGTCATCATTAATAATACTCCTTCAATATTTACAACAGTCTGCTAATGCTTGGGTAACTTTTCAATTCTGTGACTGTAGAAATAACATGCTTTTGAGGCAAAGAACTTGTTGAGCCATGTTTGGAGCACATTTTCATCCAGAGAGGAAGTTTCTTGAAGATTGTTTGATAGAGAGTAGAAAAAGAGAAAATATGAGCGCCCAAGATCAGGTGAATAAGATGGGTGCAGTATGACTTTTTTGTCAGTCTAGCAGACTGCAGGCAGGCGTTGAGGTGTAGCATCACTTCGCAGTCTTTCTGATCGTTGCTCTCGGAGTGTGTCGGCAAGACGTCTCAGTTGTTCAAAATAAATATCAGCAGTGATTGTTACATCTCAAGGAAGCAACTCATAGTACACTACACCGTTGTTCCACCGGAGCACAACATTATCTTTTGTGGAAGTGTGCAGGTCTTTGTATGTGACCAGTAATAGTACAAAATAGTAATTATTGGTGTTGTTCATGAGCCAATTCATGATGAGCAAGGGGAAATGCACATATGGTCACCAGCTGATTTTTGTGATTTTGGCTTAGAGTATGAGTCACCTATACACCCAATTTTTGAACCTCCCCATTGCATGCAAAAGCTGCACGATAGTGGAATGATCACAGTTCATCACATTTGCTAGTTTTAAGTACATTCACCCAGATCATTATGGATTAATGTGTTTAAACACTCGTTGTCAGACCCTAAAGATCTTCCTGAGTGTAGAGAGTCACTAATATCAAGCGACCCTCCTTACAGTGAGAAAACAATTTTCTTGCTATGCTTTGTCCAATGACATTATCCCTACATACGATGCAAATGTTTCTGGCTGCCTCTGTTGCTGTCATGCCTCTACTGAACTCAAACAGAAGAATATGTCAGAAATGTTCTGATTTCTGTACTTGGCATGCCATTTTCTAGCATCCAGAGCTCCACTGACTATCTCAAAACAACAATATGTAAAATCAAATAGCAGCAGTGAACTACAAATAAAAAATGACAATTGGTAAATAAACACATATTAACCAGAATAGCAACATGTGAAACAAAAACCTTAAGAATTTACACACCAACTTAATAAAATACTACAGGGTCTTTGAAATGTGTTACTGTAAGGTGCAGTGTTATTACTTATTACTAATGAAGTCTAGAGGGCATGTTTTACATTTTACTAATATATGGAGAGCATGAATGAACTTCTATTCTATAAAGCTCAGTAGATCAGGAAGTGTGAAGTAATACAATGGTGAAAGCAGCAGCTTAGTCAGATAAAACCACACTGCTGGACACACCTAAACATTTTCACTTACCTAACTCCTACACGCTTGTCATCGTATGGCTGTAACTCCACAGTGGAGCGTTTCTAACCTACGATTATCTGGGAAGTTATGGTCGAACTGGGTCCCCTTTTTACCAGGTTGTGGTTCTCCACTTCTGTAACGCTCCACTGAAATTGTCCTCACACCAATCTTAAATTGCGGTTTAGAAAATTTCTGTCAGGCTAAAAAATCGCATTTGTAAGTTGACAGCTCTTCGACTTGTCATGCCTCTGTTAGCTCATTTGATTTGTATTTGGGGCACCATGATTTATGAGGAGAAACTAACTCCATAATCTCCAACATTTTAAGATTCTCAGAACTAAACTAAACTCTGTCCTAAGAGGCTTTGGAAATGCCAATGGCCTTTGTCACAGTGGTAGCCCTGGTTGCTGTCATATAACTGAAGCTAAGGAGTGTCGGGCTCAGTTAGCACTCGGATGGGTGGCCGTCTGGATCTGTCAAGTGCTGTTGACAAGCAGGATGCACTCAGCCCTTGTGAGAACAAGTGAGGAGCTACTCGGTTGAGAAGTGGTGGCTCTGGTCACGAAGGCTTACAACAGCCAGGAGAGCTCTGTGCTGCTCCATATCTGCATTCAGTGATACATACAGGCTGAGGATGACATAGTGGTTGGTCGGTCCCATTGAAGATTCTTAGCTTCATTATGCAACAAAATATGAACATTGTCAGTTACTTCCATTCTTGGCATGGACAAATATGAATCATTTTGCGGATGTATCATGATTTATTTCTACATGATAATCTCCTGTCATCTGTTATTTTAGAAAGCAGGAAACCATTTGGGAAAGAATCCTGTGACGCACCAGCATTGAGAAGTACGTGTCTGCCTCCCTTGCTGTTGTTCCTTTGGTTGTGGTCTACCCAGTCTTGCTTGTGAAAGTGGCTAAGACTCATCAATTTGTTGATATTCACTTTAGGGATTCGCTGTAAAAATAAATATCACCATGTATCTCTTTCTTTTGTCTCCAACAACAGTTTATAGCCATAGAAGTTTCCATAGTGAAAGCCCAGAATATAAATAACTATAAGTGATGCTATGTGACTCCTTTGAAAAAGACCTGCTTGACTTAGTGGTTGTTAAATTTGCTGAGTCTCTAATGTTCCTTTCTGTAATGATAATCATGAACATGGCTATGTATTTATCGCATCCTCAACAAATACATTCTTATTTCCTAACTTCCTGTTCTTTTCATTGCCAGTCTCTACCATTATGTTTTTAATTACATTTAAACTGTAGCAGTTCTTTTTATCACTCCGCTAATGAACAACATTTCCTTTCTCAAAGAAGGAACTTATTGCACAACTGTTTCAACACACCCTTCTAATATGGCAATCCAATGGCAAGGAGAGGGTTTTTTTTCAGTATTTGAAAAAAACATAAGAATTAGGTTCCCATTCCTAAGAAATGAAAATAGATTAAAGGGTGCAATGTGAAAATGGGGTCTAGATGAAGGGAAAAAAATCAAAGGAAGTTTTCAAGTTGCAGAAAAAATCACACACGCAATCAGGAAATGGCAATTACAGTTTTATGGTTATTTGCATGGAATGAATAACAACAGGCTCAGAAAGAAAATTCTGAATTTACCTTCATCATTGAAGAACGGGAAAAATTGGCTCACATAAATTCATGAAGACATACAGAAAATGGACATAGATGGGAATTTTTTTTTTTTTAAAGAACAAATTCTAAATTGTAATTAATAATCGCTAATTTCCTGTCAAGCCTCCTCAACAAGCCCCAGGACGGACAGAAGAACGGAAGTAGGATTGCAGCGAATGAATGGAAAGATACTGGAAGGAAAAGAATTATTACATCAATTCAAATGTGCTCCTCAGTTGAGCACAATGGTAAAAAGGAGGGGTACAATGCCTGAAACTTAAATATGATGCAAGGGGAAACAATCATAATAGTGGACATGAACATTTGGCAGTGGCAGGTGGTTTCTGTGATGTGCCCATGACAGATTCATCTTACTATTTTCTTCATAGTTGTCAGTCCTTAATGTAATTTTCAGTGCAAGCGTAGTGTGCATTTCCAACTTCTGTTAAAGATGTAAGTACTTGCGTGATACGTACATGTTAATTTTGATACAATTTTCCTCTTTTTTGGTGCTGTACAGGTATGTGTTTTGTCATCAGTCACTAAATTCAACAGTTGTTGGTTTTTATTTAAAATTGTGTGTGCAACGTTATAGAATTTTTTTAAAGAAAAATCCTGTCGTACTTTTAAAAATTTAATGGGGTGTTTACTTAATAGTGAGTGGACTAGAAATAAATAGAAGTGATGCAGCTGGGTAAACCTCTTTTGAAGCAGTACCTTACTTTGAATTTGTTACCTAGTGTGTTGTTTGAATTTAACTTCAGAAATGATAAATTGTTCTCATCTTATTGCCTTACTTTCACTGTCTGTCAGTTTGGAAGTATTGGTTTCATATTGTATTGGTTCGTATCAAGCCAGATGACATCATTCAGCAGTTCTTTATGCAAGGGAACATTAATTTGTGAATGCAGGGATTATCATTCAAAACTAAATAGGATGTTCATGCTGGTATAATAGCGGTTTGTATGTACATCAGAGAACAGCAGTTTTTGAGAAAGCGAAGCAACATTTTGTGTGCGTGATAGCCATTATTACTTAGAGTTACCTAGTTGTATGTTTCTGTTATTATCAATGTGTTCTGCAGTGCTTTTGTTGATGGCACATACATTCTCCACATCTAGTAAAGCTGTCTTCATGAGTATAGCATAGACTCAGTTTGGAATTGTGTTAGTTATGCAAGAGACTACAGTGGTTGTATTTTATATAAAAAATAAAATGATATCTTGTTACAAGCAGTATAGTCATTCTGCTGTTGTGCTCCCGCTCCCATCCTGCCATGGTTAAATGGGATGCCATGAACAATGGGTTTCCTCAGTAAAAAATATTCTGTTTTGACACAGAGTGCATAAAACATAGTGTTGATGTGTGATGTACTCCACTCAGATATACATTTTGACTTATGTTGTGGAAAAGGCGTCTTTCAATCCACTATAGTCCATATGCCAAGAAAAAAGCCTGGACAATTAAAGTGGGCTTTGTGCATCAGTCACAACCAATTACACGCAATTCTATTAAGTCTCTGTGCCAATGCCTTGGTGTTACTGCAGCTGTATGGATGACTATTGTTTTCAGTTACATAGTTGCAGTACAATCAGCATCCTTTCATGCTTCACAGTTGAAAGGTGGCAGAGGCACTGTACGAAGTATAGCATTAAGATTTTTGGGGAAAGAACAATAACCTAAAGTATGAAACCGGAAAAATGATGAAGAAATTGTCAGAAGAACCCTTCCTTGCTTGACTAGACTGGGCTGAATTCAGCCATTTGTGTTTGCTTCAAGTGCTGTTTCAAAGTTTTGACCTGCTACTATGTCTCCTTTTCCCAACCTAAATCCTGCTGAGGCAATGCTGTGAGTTATTGGACTAACAGATGTTACTGGGATGAATTCTGAATAGTCCTGGAGCTTGAAAGGCGAATAGCCCTGGTGTATTTCTTTGCACTGCCATGAATGTTCGTGCAGAATCCTGCTAAAAGTAACTAAAGGCTGCATCATTAAAATTTTTTTTGGGCTTGTGATAACCTGTTCTGGTGTTTTGTATTTCTGATTATGTAAATTTTCTTTTTTTTCTGGGGGGGGGGGGGGGGTGATAAGTGGGAGGTAAATCTTGAATGTTCTAGAAATTTTCCCTTGTTAGTATCAAACTCATTGTATTTTTGCAGTAACTTTGTTTTTTTTTTTCTCTTTTCCATATAACCCCATGTGTGGTCTCTGATTGCAGGAAGGTGCTTTCATTAAAGTCCTAAGCCGGATATCAGCGGACTGGTTGTATGGTGAATACGAGGGAAGGAGAGGTCAATTTCCAGCAACATATGTTGATCACATTCCATCTGGCCTGCCAGACTATTCTAACTAATGATATTTTTGCTATTTTATGTAATATACACCACTGAATTTCAACTTCCATTTAGAATGATCTCATGTAAGCACTTTGATAATCTTCTATCAAAATTTATAGCTTAATTTTTTGATGCAGTATTTGTGATGTATGTCACAGGATCAAAGCTTTATAGTATATGAAGATATTCAATAGTACTGAAATCTTAAGACAACGAAGTGATTTATGTTAGGACTTTTTAGTAGTGTTGCTAAAAATATTTAGCTAATGATGAGTCTTTAACGTTTTTACAAGGCTCATAGAGTAATTTGCAGGAGATCTTAATGGTAAACAGTAACCAATGGTGCTAAAGAACATTATCATATCATGTATAGTTTCTTTGTTTTGTTACTATTAATATATTCTACTAAATTTATTCTTAAATTATCCTTATTACTGTATTGCTGTCCTACCAGTTTTCAATATTACTTACTATATGCATTTGGAATATACCTGGAAAGCAAGAGCTTGCAGTTTTATCCATTGTACATCTTTCACCAAAACTACACTTGTCGAACAATTTGTGAGCTTTACATCATGTGTATGATATATCAGTATTTCAGTCTTGGTCATTCATGCAGTTAATTTTGTTACTGAAACTAAGAGACTGTCTGGCCATAACAGGGATAAATATTTTATTTTTGTACACAAATCCCTTAAAATTATTATATTTAAATATTTATCAACTTTTTTTAAACAATATAAAACTTGTAACAGTGCATTATCAAATTGTGATAACTTCATTTGGTAAAATTATCTGTAGATGAATTAAAACTCCAGAAAAAGAAATATATTTATGAATTGTAATATATTTTTGAAAATTATTGATATTTTTTAGTGTTATCATGGCACTTTTGCTACATAAAGTTTTTGATTAATTGTGTGTTTGCCTGATGATTGCTGTCAATTGAGTGACTGTACAAAAAGTGTAAAAAAAGTGCTATATTGATCCTTACATGTGGATGAATGTACATTTCAGACATGTGGAACCTATACGTGTATATTTCAGCAATATTGGTGATATTGTAAGATGAATTAAAGGAAATGTGTTTTGCAAATTATTTGGTGAAGGTTATTAACCAACGAGGCTGTGCAGTTGATCTGGGGCTGCTAAACTACTCAACTTTTGCTGTCAAACAAGTCACATCAGTCATGTAGTAGCAATCTATTCCAGTGACAGTTTTTTTGCTGTTTCTGTTGTGTATAGTAGCAGTTTTAGCTTTGTTGTAAAGTATTACTAATCATTAAATTATTCTATTGTATATAACATGGTTAGTTGCTCAGTGGCATATGTTTGTTGTTATGATAATCATTAATGTAATTCACCTATCAAACAGTGGAAAGTCCAGTATGGAATAACAGTGTTATGAAAAGGATAGATTGCTACTCAGCACATAGAGGAAGTGTTGAGTTGCAGGCAGGGACAATGAAAATACTGCTGAAAATTTAAACTTTTGGGCCAAAAAGCCCTTCTTCAGAAGTGAGATACATACAAGTTCTATAAGCAGAACTCATACGCACAAGGCCACTGTCTCTGACTGGCAGTCATGCCACAGTGGCTGGAGACAGTGGCCGTGTGTGCGTGTTTTCTGTTTCCAAAGGACTTTCTTGTCCAAAAGCTTAAATGTTTAAAGTCTTTGCATTGTGCCTGTCTGCAACTCATTGCCTTCTCTATGTGGTGAGTAGCAATCTGTTCCTTTCATAATTCATCTGTCATTTAGTGAGAATTCTGATTTTGTTAAAAAACTTAGTTCCTTATTTGTGATTTACAGAAATTTTACTCACAATGCAATAGTTTTTGAAAATATTATTGGCTCTTGCAACATCATCAGCTATATCTGATTCTTTAATGGTAATTGACATATAAAATTAAGCAATGTTCCATTTTATGGGTATTTTAAATGTTATTTAATTTGCTACTGTGTGTTATAATTTTATGTTTTCATGAGAGGAGAAAGGAATCTTAAATCCTTCTTAAATTTGAACTTTATTCATACCTTTGACTATTTAGCAACAGGGCATCAATTATTTGTTTTATTGTTCTGAAAGCATGAGCCATTGCTTGTGGTCCCTTGCAGGGATATCACATTACATGCTATGTTCCTTACAGCAACCATTAATGTTTATATGTACATTTATTTAGATTGATTGTACAGGTGTATATTTATTCTGTATTTCATATAGAGCAATAATATTACTTGTTGGTGCATTATTATAGATAATTGAAGCTGTTTCTTACTGTACCTTTTGTAAAAAGATCTGGTAGCAGAAATTGTTTGTTCACTTGTGTAAGTGTGACCATAACAAATGTTTTACCAGTGTTTTCGTAATGAACTTTCCTTCAGTGCAATGTTACCATTATCAAAGAGCTGTCTGTGAAGTCCACGTAGTAAAATGTCTGGCCCTTTATGCTAATTGCACTGCTGTGGTAGTGTGTCGAATACAAAGTAAATTTTGTGTTGTAGTGGGCTGTGTCAGCTTCAGCTTTCACTATGTGCTGTTTATGCATACATGAAAAGTTAAATATTTCTGCCAAATATATGGAGTGAACTGGTACACATACCAAATGATAAATTTTATGATAATTTATGTTATTCAGATCCTGCTCCTTCAGTTCTAATGTAGGAATACCACACTTTCTTACAAAATGCTGACGTTACCGTCCGGAGGTTATACTTTAAGAAGAATGAGTGACTATGTTATTAGAAACTCTTGGGTCGAATATAAATAATGCAGTCCGAAAAGACAACTATTAACTGTATAGACCAGGCTTTTTCATTCTCCCTCTGTGAGTCACAGTCACTCACAACACCACCTGCTGATCAGGTGTAGGTGATACGCTGCCCACCAGGTTGGCCCTATTGCAGCAGTTTCGCACCTGTACATCTACATTTGCATCTAAATGACTACTCTGCAATTCATGCTTAAATGTTTGGCATGTGGTTCATAGAATGTAGGTTGGAGACAACAAAATGTTTTCATATTCAAAAAAGGAAGTTGGTGATTGAAATTTTGTAAAAATTTCTCACCATGGCAAAAAATGCTCTTGTATTATGTCTGTGACACTGTCTCACCTGTTTTGCAATAATGCAAAATGAGCTGCCCTCAAAAATTTTTTGAAATCCTCTTTCAGTATTATCTGGTAACACTACACAATACTCCAGAAGAGGAAGGACAAGCATAGTGTAGGCAGTCTCGTCAGTAGAGTTGTTGCATCTTCTGAGGGCCAATTGTATAAAGCATTTAATCGTACACTATCCCTAAAGAACAACTTTAACCAAGCTGAACTGTGAAATCTACATTAATAAATGTAGATTATTTGCAGTGGACAAGGATCAACTTTGACTAGAAAAATGTCACAGACAAAATTGTTCTGTTGCTATCATTAATTAATTACCAAAGAAATGGTTTCATTTTGAGCAAATATAAATTGAAAATAAGTAAATAGTAAAGAAGTTTTAACACTCCAACACTACTAAATTTTGAAATAACTTTTTCAATGTGTAAGGTTAGTTTCAGTGTAATATCAGTGATATAAATGAGTGCAGGCAATAATTACTCCCACAAGAATTCTTGGAGTCGATTTGCAATTAATGTATAAAGGTATTTCATGGACACTTAGCAGCAGACTAAGAAAGGGAAATTCATATGCTTCAGCAGAAGTAACTGCACAATTAGTGCTTTAACAGGTATAACTTATGTTCATTAATGAACAGTAATCAAATACAAGTCAGTCAGCAAACTCATATTATCCAACAATAGTAAATGTCAGTTGTTTCAGTGGTTCAGTGGTAACATGCTGGACAGATCATCTCAAAGGTCTCAATTCGGTCCCAGCTCAGTTCTTAAATTTTATTGTATTTTTGATTTCATTTTTTCACCATCACTTGTTTTGTCTGTGGCAATGTTATGGAGTCCATATTAAACGGTTCATCCCCATATATGTGGATAAGTAAGAGTGTTCAAAGTTCTTAGATAGGCAAGAGCGTACCATTTTCAAAACAGTAGCGGCCAGTAATTGACTGTGATGGTCAAACTGACTTTCAGGTTGATGGTAAATCTACCTAAGCAGATAAAGCGAATGTGTACTTTTATTGCCCTATGTGTTGATAGTTTCTTTAGCATTGAATGATGATGGCTTTAAAATATGCAAACTATTGAAACATAGTCAACACAGAAGGCCAATTAAATCCATGACCAACAGTCTGTTAAGTAATATATATTAATCAGGCTCAGCAAATTTCTGAAAACTAGATGTGACACCACTGTTGTCAATGGTTTGGTTGGAGTCAAATCTCTGCATTTGGTGGCCATTAAGTATCAGCTGCTGAACAATGTATTCTTTACGATATTCGTTATAAGGGTAATTATGAAACCACTGAATTTTGAAACCATACTGCGCCTGAACTCACCATTTTCCTACTGTTCTCGGCCTATATGGTGGGCAGCATTCTATATTTAAGACAATAAAGCACAGAGAATTTCATTGTTTCTTTTCATTTATATTTCAGAAATTTGGGTGTTTCATTGTTTGTGGACTGTGGAGACGTTACTTAAAGAAGTTAAAGAACTTTCTTTCACTAATTTACCCCATGATTACTACACGAAAGCTTCTATAAGAAATAATCTGTACCTATGATATACAGTTAATACCTGCAGCTGAAAAGTGATAACTGGTAGTTGATTTAGCTTTTTTGCTATTCACATCTCCTCCTAATTCATACTATCACTGAACATCATTCAGTTGATTAAAGTTAAGTGCTATACAACAGCGAACTCGTGAACAGTGTTCATTTTCTGAATTAAGATTTAAAATTGATGCCCTGTCTTGAATGATGTCTCAATAGTCTTTACTCATGGAGCATGAACAATGGCTTTCACGTTTCCACTGACAAAACAGTTTGTATGAATTTCTGGCGGTGCACTGTGTTTCTGCCACTATCTTTACATCTTGGGCCTGTTGCTCTTGCATTCGCCGAAACTACAAAATTTCTGGGGCTCGTGCTTGATAGGAAACTTTCTTGGTCCTCCCATGTGTTTTGCCTTGTTGCATGCTTTACCTGGTCCCTCAATGCCCTACGTATCCTCAGCAGTTCTTCCTGGGAAGCGAATGGAACCACTGTCCTTCGTTTGTACTGATCCATTGTTCGTTTGAAACTAGACTATGCTTATTTCATTTATTTCCCTGCATGTCCATCCATCTTACACCATCTTAACACAATCCACCATCTTGGAATACGTTTGGTCACTGGTGCCTTCTGCACTAGCCCAGTTGAGAGTATCTATGCGGAAGCTGTTGAACTACCACTGTCACACCAGAGTGATGTCCTCCTCAGTGCATACACATGCTATTTGTCTGCCATGCCCAGCCACACATCGTATGCAGTCTTTCCTTGACCACCAGTATGGGGTTCACTTTTGGCTATTTCTCTGGCAGCTTAACCTCATGCTACCATCAAAATTCCCAATGGGTGTGAACACTTCACTGCCTTGGCTTTGTGCAGCAGCCCATATTCATAGTGGACTTCAATCGCTTTTCAAGGACACTACTCTGGATTCAATCCGTCAGTGTAAGCTTCTTGACTTTTGCATGCAACTTATCGATAGCACCATCATGTACACTGATTGTTCTAAGACTGACCATGGTGTTGGGTGTGCCTTCATCATTGGCACTGACCATTTTTGATATTGGTTTCCACAACATTGCTCGATTTTTAGAGCAAAGCTGTTCTCCCCATATCAGGCCACCCAGTACAACTGGCAACATAGCCTTTTTAATTGTGTCATAAACTCTGATTCTCTCTGTGTCCTTCAGAGCCTCTGTGTATTGTGCGTAGTCCATACCTTAGTGCACTGGCTCCATGAAAGCTTCCACTTGCTTGCTGGTGAGGGAGTCATTGTGATGTTCATGCAGATTCCGAGTCACATCGATCTGATGGGAAATGAGGCTGTTGACACTGCATCTAAAGCTGCAGTCTTCCTACGTCAGCCTGCTAGCTCTTCCATTCCTTGAGATGATCTCTGTGTTGCCACCTGTCAGCAGAAGGTGTCACTTTGGCATCACCACTGGTCTTCTCTTCATGGGAACAAGGAGTTAAACCCCTCCAAATGGCTTGGTCAAGCTCTTCTCAGCCCCCTAGCTAGGCTGTGTTCTGGGAACTGTCATTTTAGCCATTGCCATTTGCTACATGGTAACCCCCACCATTTGTACTGGGTATGTCAGATTGTTATGTAACACACACGACTTGAAAATGGGATACATCACAAAAACCGTTCAGCTCAGGGTCTCTGCTATGGGGTTTTGTTATTATTTCCCCAATATTAACACAGCACACAGTGAATGGTATTAAATACAACTTTTTTTTAAAGCATACATACTTGCATATGAATAATCATCATCTGTTACAAGCACTGAATATCACAACAAAGACAAAGATCAAACCAGCTTGTGCCACTTTTTGAATACTTGCTGTGATGGAAAGGGAGCATGGAAGTAACAAGGTTTTATGAATGTGCAAAACAGCGACTCTCATGTTCACATGTTACACTTATTTGTAGCATTGAAATCAAGGCAACACCTCTAGCCCAAACGGTAAGCAGTCCACTGCATAGTGGCTACTGCAGCGCCCCATGGAACTAGATCGTATTAATTGGGAGCAGTGGCTGACGTTACGAAAACTTGTGAATTCTATTGACGAGTACTGAGCTGCACTATGGGTTTTCTACCTGAAGAAAGGTTGAATGTTAAAGGTTAAATTGTTAAATGCCATTGTTTATTAATTTCTCTGCCTTGGCAGCCGATTGATTAATGTGCTTCAGATGCAAAGGTATTAAATTTGATTAATGAAAAACCTCCAGCTTCGAAAAGCTATTGTAAAACAGAGCCAGTAAAATCAAAGTAATTGTCTTTTTTTTAAAAATTTGTCTATGAGATCTGTATAAGTGTTATTGAACTTGCCCACCCTAGTTCCATTCAGAAGATGTCTGTAAAAGCCGACAGACATTGTGATACTTCTTGCTGCTACCAATCTTTGAATTCTAAGAGTAACTGTAAGTGTCCAGCATGCTAAATTTAATTTCATATTCGTTGCTCCCCCCCCCCCCCCCCCCCCCCCCCCCCCAATGAACCATGGACCTTGCCGTTGGTGGGGAGGCTTGTGTGCCTCAGCGATACAGATGGCCGTACCGTAGGTGCAACCACAACGGAGGGGTATCTGTTGAGAGGCCAGACAAACGTGTGGTTCCTGACGAGGGGCAGCAGCCTTTTCAGTAGTTGCAGGGGCAACAGTCTGGATGATTGACTGATCTGGCCTTGCAACATTAACCAAAACGGCCTTGCTGTGCTGGTACTGCGAACGGCTGAAAGCAAGGGGAAACTACAGCCGTAATTTTTCCCGAGGACATGCAGCTTTACTGTATGATTAAATGATGATGGCATCCTCTTGGGTAAAATATTCCGGAGGTAAAATAGTCCCCCATTCAGATCTCCGGGCGGGGACTACTCAGGAGGATGTCGTTATCAGGAGAAAGAAAACTGGCGTTCTACGGATCGGAGCGTGGAATGTCAGATTCCTTAATCGGGCTGGTAGGTTAGAAAATTTAAAAAGGGAAATGGATAGGTTAAAGTTAGATATAGTGGGAATTAGTGAAGTTCGGTGGCAGGAGGAATAAGACTTCTGGTCAGGTGACTACAGGGTTATAAACACAAAATCAAATAGAGGTAATGCAGGAGTATGTTTAATAATGAATAGGAATGCGGGTAAGCTACTACAAACAACATAGTGAACGCATTATTGTGGCCAAGATAGATACGAAGCCCACACCTACTACAGTAGTACAAGTTTATATGGCAACTAGCTCTGCAGATGACGAAGAAATTGAAGAAATGTACGATGAAATAAAAGAAATTATTCAGATAGTGAAGGGAGACGAAAATTTAATAGTAATGGGTGACTGGAATTCGAGTGTAGGAAAAGGGAGAGAAGGAAACATAGTAGGTGAATATGGATTGGGGCTAAGAAATGAAAGAGGAAGCCGCCTAGTAGAATTTGGTACAGAGCACAACTTAATCATAGGTAACACTTGGTTTAAGAATCATGAAAGAAGGTTGTATACGTGGAAGAACCCTGGAGATACTAAAAGGTATCAGATAGATTATATAATGGTAAGACAGAGATTTAGGAACCAGGTTTTAAGTTGTAAGACATTTCCAGGGGCAGATGTGGACTCTGACCACAATCTATTGGTTATGACCTGTAGATTAAAACTGAAGAAACTGCAAAAATGTGGGAAATTAAGGAGATGGGACCTGGATAAACTGAAAGAACCAGAGGTTGTACAGAGTTTCAGGGAGAGCATAAGGGAACAATTGACAGGAACAGGGGAAAGAAATACAGTAGAAGAAGAATGGGTAGCTCTGAGGGATGAAGTAGTGAAGGCAGCAGAGGATAAAGTAGGTAAAAAGACGAGGGCTGCTAGAAATCATTGGGTAACAGAAGAAATATTGAATTTAATTGATGAAAGGAGAAAATATAAAAATGCAGTAAATGAAGCAGGCAAAAAGGAATACAAACGTCTCAAAAATGAGATCGACAGGAAGTGCAAAATGGCTAAACAGGGATGGCTAGAGGACAAATGTAAGGATGTAGAAGCTTATCTCACTAGGGGTAAGATAGATACTGCCTACAGGAAAATTAAAGAGACCTTTGGAGAAAAGAGAACCACGTGTATGAATATCAAGAGCTCAGATGGCAACCCAGTTCTAAGCAAAGAAGGGAAGGCAGAAAGGTGGAAGGAGTATATAGAAGGTTTATACAAGGGTGATGTACTTGAGGACAATATTATGGAAATGGAAGAGGATGTAGATGAAGACGAAATGGGAGATACGATACTGCGTGAAGAGTTTGACAGAGCACTGAAAGACCTGAGTCGAAACAAGGCCCCCGGAGTAGACAACATTCCATTAGAACTACTGACGGCCTTGGGAGAGCCAGTCATGACAAAACTCTACCAGCTGGTGAGCAAGATGTATGAGACAGGCGAAATACCCTCAGACTTCAAGAAGAATATAATAATTCCAATCCCAAAGAAAGCAGGGGCTGACAGATGTGAAAATTACCGAACTATCAGTTTAATAAGTCACAGCTGCAAAATACTAACGCGAATTCTTTACAGACGAATGGAAAAACTGGTAGATGCGGACCTCGGGGAGGATCAGTTTGGATTCCGTCGAAATGTTGGAACACATGAGGCAATACTGACCTTACGACTTATCTTAGAAGAAAGATTAAGAAAAGGCAAACCTACGTTTCTAGCATTTGTAGACTTACAGAAAGCTTTTGACAATGTTGACTGGAATACTCTTTTTTCAAATTCTAAAGGTAGCAGGGGTAAAATACAGGGAGCGAAAGGCTATTTACAATTTGTACAGAAACCAGATGGCAGTCATAAGAGTCGAGGGGCAGGAAAGGGAAGCAGTGGTTGGGAAAGGAGTGAGACAGGGTTGTAGCCTCTCCCCGATGTTATTCAATCTGTATATTGAGCAAGCAGTAAAGGAAACAAAAGAAAAATTTGGAGTAGTTATTAAAATTCATGGAGACGAAGTAAAAACTTTGAGGTTCGCCGATGACATTGTAATTCTGTCAGAGACGGCAAAGGACTTGGAAGAGCAGTTGAACGGAATGGACAGTGTCTTGAAAGGAGGATATAAGATGAACATCAACAAAAGCAAAACGAGGATAATGGAATGTAGTCAAATTAAATCGGGTGATGCTGAGGGAATTAGATTAGGAAATGAGACACTTAAAGTAGTAAAGGAGTTTTGCTATTTAGGAAGTAAAATAACTGGTGATGGTCGAAGTAGAGAGGATATAAAATGTAGACTGGCAATGGCAAGGAAAGCGTTTCTCAAGAAGAGAAATTTGTTAACATCGAATATAGATTTATGTATCAGGAAGTCGTTTATGAAAGTATTTGTTTGGAGTGTAGCCATGTATGGAAGTGAAACATGGACGATAACTAGTTTGGACAAGAAGAGAATAGAAGCTTTCGAAATGTGGTGCTACAGAAGAATACTGAAGATAAGGTGGATAGATCACCTAACTAATGAGGAGGTATTGAATAGGATTGGGGAGAAGAGAAGTTTGTGGCACAACTTGACTAGAAGAAGGGATCGGTTAGTAGGACATGTTTTGAGGCATCAAGGGATCACAAATTTAGCATTGGAGGGCAGTGTGGAGGGTAAAAATAGTAGAGGAAGACCGAGAGATGAGTACACTAAGCAGATTCACAAGGATGTAGGTTGTAGTAGGTACTGGGAGATGAAGCAGCTTGCACAGGATAGAGTAGCATGGAGAGCTGCATCAAACCAGTCTCAGGACTGAAGACAACAACAACAACAACATTCGTTGCTCCATATAAGAACCTACCACAGTTTAGCACGAGTGTCTTTGTAATGTGCTTTCACGAAACCTCATTACTTATGTGTGACTTTTCTGCTATAGCAGATGATTGGCACAAAGCACATGTTGTTAAAACTGTATAAAATGGCCGAAACTGTTTTCCGCAACACCAGCCCTCTCTCTAAGAGCTTAACTCATTAAAAATTTTACAGACTATAATAGCTTGCTCCAGTTTTTCTTTTTTTTAAATTTTATTTCTGTGCAACTCCTGGTTGGAACCATAAGTGTTGTGTGTGTGTGGCTGGGGTAGGTAGGTGAATGACCGCTACTCCCCTCCTCGCTGTCAGCAGTGCAGGGACCAGATCTGAAAAAGCCCAGGTCTCCAAACTGACACTCCAACTTTGATCTACTCAGTTTGTTTGAATATAACCCTGACTTGATGAGCTATTTAGACGTAGACAGTAACTGAATGTGTGAGAAGGTCGACTGGAACGAAATAAGTGTTTGTCTAACTGGGCTTGGGCCAGAATGAAGTACTTGGTTGAGTCTCATCGTTGGAAAATGTGATATAGTTTTCAGCTCCACTCGGTTAAACTTGGCTACTGTCGACGAGGAACGGATTGGGGTATGTTCAGCGATGCTTTTACATTACTCCCATGTGATGGAATTTTCTCAGGTGCAAGAATAAAATGCGAATTCGTTGTCACTAGGTAAAGTGACTCAGAGAAATGGCGAGATGATTACTGCAACGATTCTCGACGGCAGTAAAATATGGATGCAATGGCTCGCTACAATATATGTCGCCAAGACTTTGTCGCTGTCCAGAATGTGCCGTGGTCTAGTATTTCACAGAGCTATTCCTCATGAAGCAATGTGGTGTTTTAGGACCCTGGAAAACTCAAGTAGTGGTTGACGTCAGGGCTTCCATGACCAAAGTACGTAGAACAGAATCGTTTGGTTTTTCCATGGGTAACACTGTCATTGTGACAGTGACGTCACAAGGTGGGCAACGGTGAAGTTTGAGGAGGAGGAGGAGGAGGAGGTTAGTGTTTAACGTCCCATCGACAATGTGATCATTAGAGACTGAGCACAAGATCGGCTTAGGGAAGGATGGGGAACGAAATCGGCTGTGGCCTGCCAGAGGAACCGTCCTGGCATTTGCCTGAAGCGATTTAGGGAAATCACAGAAAAACTAAATCAGGATGGCTGGACACGTGTTTGAACTGTCGTCCTCCTGAATGCAAGTCCAGTGTAACAGCCACCGTACCACCTCAATCGGTAGGTGAAATTTAATTTTGTCATTTTGCACATACACGTCTCATGTAATTTCTGCACATATGTTATATTCGACGTGCAGAACAGTAATTATGACTCTCGAAAGTTTTTCATCATATATTCACTGAGGAGAACACAGCCACAATGACTCCTTTTCAGCTTTATTTTCTCTTGCACTTTCCCATTTCTCGGCTCGTTGTTTATCATACGACGTAGGCATTGTTAGTACACTAGTTGGCCCATTGCCTTTCCTAACACCACGGTCCTCCTTTCTCCTCTTGCTAGGGAAAAATGCTGTGCACTACATCTGCCTGTGATCAGTGTAATTTCTTGTTATTGCTTGATAGCATTTTAATTTAAGTGAGGGGAAACTGGTGAACCAGCCCAATAGTTACCTAAATGGATATGGAAAACAGTATACAAACCACATTCAAACGGACCTGCTCCCCAGCCTTCTTTGTTATGCTGCAAGGTGGGTTCTAACTTAAGCTGCATCTCTTCTTGGTCGAGAAAGGAAGTGCTCTGTGCACTTCGATATTCCAGCAGGAACCTCAGTTGCTACTGATTTTTCTAATAACTAAAGACTTTCTGGCTTTGAATGTTATTCATTATCAGATTTAGATGTTAACAAACTTAACAGCAATCAGTATATTTTTTTAAAATGGAGGATGATTAAATAATCACAGAGGAAATGATTGCCCTGTCCAAATAGGATACAGGACACAGGACATAACACAGAAAAAGATCGGAATGGAAGAAACACCCACTGATAAATTTAACATATCAAGAATATAAGAATTCACATGAAACACTTTCCAGTCAGTATACCTAGGGCAGGCATGCAGAAGCTTCAAAACCAGACATTCAGAACATCTCAGACCTTTAAAAAGCAACAGCTCCTATAGCACATTTGCTGTCTCCTAATAGCCCACAATCATCACCCAACTATAACAGAAACAGACTTAAGAATACTAAAACCCAGACACAGTCTATACAGCAAACTGACCATTGAGGAAAACTTCTACATACAGAAGGCAAACACACAAAGATAAAATATAAATAAATTCAAATTTGCCACCAATCTTACTGGTGAACAAATGAACACTGACTGGGTTGGGACACACAACAACTGCGATTACAGTGTGTTTTGGTGAAGTGTAAAGTACTTATACGACCATATTTCTAAAAAAAAAAAGTGTTGTATTTACGTGTACTTCACAACATCTCATTGGAATGCTGAGAAGAAAGGGCGTGGCATACAGAAACGTAAGTAAAAACAAATGTATGAGCGAAATATTGCGACGAACTAAATTACGTTTAAAGCATATAATGATAGATTAACACCCAACAAAATTTCTCATCAACATCGTTTGGCTGCAAATGACAAACCACCTGTAATAAATAATATGCAAGTGGTCCTGCAAAACCATCAAGCCGAATGTAAAGGTATTAACTAAAAGAAACAAATTGTCGTTTGAGCTACATATTTCTGTAATTTTGTTACCATTAGTACAAATGTTCATATTACATATTAAATAAAACAGAAAGCTGCTGATAATTACAATCAGTCAAGCCATATCTGACGAAAATACACATTCAAGTACATTAATATTAAGGAAATACAATTTTTAGGAGTGAAAGAAAAATCAAAAGGGATGTAGAATATGAACTTGTAATATCACAATCTAGCCAAAAATCTAAAAGACAAAATTTGGTTAGAAAGTGGGATACAGATAAGATTTTAGATAATTTACATCTACATATTCTACATTCCTTTTGTTTTTTTCTTTCACTCCTACAAACGTTATTTCTTTAATATTAATTTACATTATTGTGTATTTTCGTCAACAATGGCTTGACTGTAATTTCATGGACTGCTAGGTAACTTTTATTGTACATGCTCACATTTTGAGTGGATTTTAAATATTGTATAGTCTTACATTCATCAATCTTGTTATTCTTTTACTTTATGTTTATTTTATTAATATTTTTATGTAATATCAATCAAGTGTAGAACTGTTAATACTTCAGTTTTTTAATCTGATTACCACAGAAGTGTTTAATGGCAACTTCTTGTGGTTTGACCGAGACTGTCATCTTTGACTTTGAAGTTCTTTGACTTGTATTGTTATACATCACATGTTGTCCTTTTGTAAATGAGCCATTATATTTTAATCTTCCTACAATTTTTCATTTTTATTGGCAATTATGGTTTTCAGTGGTGACATATCTCAAAGCATGTACAAAATGTGATACATGTGTGATAATGTTTTTGAGTATTTCGATTAATTTAACGGTTTCTCTGGTTTTGATCTTATTTCATTTCGCATTGTCACATAGTCCACTTTTGTATGTTGTACAGCTGCCATTTCTGAAATATCCAGCATGAAGGGTGCAGTATGGCGACACACTGCAGTCAGAACAAAAGTCAGTGGCTAGTGTATAACTTGAAAACCCTATGCGAGGTGGTGAAGATTTAAATGAAATATTTTGGTTTTATGGAAATACTCAAAGATGAGGCGTGCAAGTTATTTATCAATGAATACCATGATGATGTCACAACAGATTTAGAGAGAGAAATTAAATATTTGAAAACAATTCATAGTTCAAGCTTTGAAGACATTAATTTGGAACCATTAAACCTCTCAGATAAGGTGCATGAGCTTAACATTTCAATGTTATTTCCAAATTTATATGTAATTTTGCATATATTTAGCACTCTTCCAGTGACTGTAGCTGAAGCAGAAAGGACGTTTAGCAATCTGGCTCATGTTAAAAATTGCCTCAGATCTATTATGCATCAACGAAATCTCGCAGATTTGGGGACCTTGGCCACAGATCTAATTTGGCAAGGCAAGTTTGATAATGTGATTCAAACATTTGCTGAGCAAAACGAACGCAAATCGCCATTGACAATATTGTAGGCAAATAAGAGGGTTGTCCAATGAGAAAGTTCCCTACTTTTACTTAGCTGCAAAATAAACTGTGCCCATAACATAAGTGCCGATGAGTTCGGTTGGTTGTTTGACAACACTCACACTGGCTTATGATGCATACCAAGGTATCTTGCCTGTATGCTGCTACTTAGACTGAAGTTACCACTACAAAGTCTGTCTGCTTGTAATCTGCCCTCTGTCAGCAGAACAACTGTCTGCTGTCGATATAATTGGAAATTAAACTCTATCTCTGGGGAAGGCTGTATGTATGTGCATTCAGATGGGGGTGACACCTCAGTCAATCATTCGACCTCTGAGGTTAAACGTCAGATCATGATGTGAAAGAAACCTTGGGAAAGTGCCCCAGAAAAGGCAAAGGTAGCCCATGTGAAAGGGAAAGTTATATTAACTATCGTTTGGGACTGACAGGGGGTGTTACTCGTTCACTACCTGAATTGCAACGCCACAATGAGTGCAGAGAGGTATTGAATGTCTTGGGGAATCTGTGAGCTGCCCTCTCGCGAAGTTCTCTTTCTTCATGACAATGCTCAGTCTTGTGCGGCTCAAATGACCAATGTGGAGTTCGAAAGTTTCAAGTACTTATCCTTCATATTAACCACATCTTGCTCCAAGTAATTTCACTTGTTCCTCCAATTCAAAAGCCATATTTGAAGTAAGTACTTCAACACCAATTATGAAGTGATATCAACAGTAAACAGCTGTTAACGAGCACAAGACCCGTTCTGGTACAACACTAGTTTCGAAAAACTTGTGTCACATTATCAAAAATGCTTAAAAATATGGCGACTATGTAGAAAAGTAACATAAGCATTTTACAATGTTAATAAAATTATTTCAACATTATAAATTGGATGGCATGCCTTTTATAAAATAGGGGAGTTACTTACTGGATGCTCCTTGTAGGTTATAATATACTACTCATGTTTCACTGTGGTTTACATGCAAGTACATTGATGTCTGTTTACTGAAATGCGTGGGCATACCAGGGAACGAAATATGCATTTCAGATCTTATAAAAAATACGTTCTTATATCACAAATCTTATACAGCCTTATACGAAAAACATATAAATTGTAGTGTCGCACAGCAGAATAACTTTGTAATGCAGGCTTAAAATTTTTGTTAAAGTTCTATCAAGCAAGTTTGAAATGGAATATGTTAAGGCTGAACTGATGTGCCAGTCGTTATGTCAACATGGAATACCACAAATACAACAGACCTTGTAATAGAGCAGCCAAAAATGCAAGCTCTGCTGTACTACTTATACTTAGCAAA
The DNA here is from genome assembly GCF_023897955.1 of Schistocerca gregaria. Lineage (NCBI taxonomy): Eukaryota > Metazoa > Arthropoda > Insecta > Orthoptera > Acrididae > Schistocerca > Schistocerca gregaria. The sequence continues at coordinate 854,790,536 of NC_064931.1, read as the reverse complement.
GCACAGTGATATAACGCTATGTAACTCCATGATTAAATGCTGCTACAAAGTCAAACATTGACAAAAAGACGAAGCTTGGTGGCCTATAATCATTATAAAAATTACCACAGCGAGGTAAGGAGTGCTGACAGGTCTGATACATGGGGAAAAAATATGTCCATGCACTCTGAGCCATTGTGTCATTGCCAGTGGCTTGGTCCCTATAAATAACACAGCTTTAGGACGACAAGCATACAGTTTGTCATGCTGCAGTTCTGTCCATGTCTCAGAACCACAGAGGTTCAAACCCATGTCTGGCCACCCTGACTTAGGTTTTCTGTGATTTCCCTTAATCACTTCAGGGAAATGCTAAGATGGTTCCTTTGGAAGGGAACAGTCGACATCCTTCCCTACTCCAGTGGAACTGATTACCTCAGTGTTTGGTCTCCTCCATCAAATCACCCACCTCACCATATCCATGGTGAACTTATGGATCCTGTCAGTGTGGATAACTTCAGCAAGGATGTGGTTAGTCTGTTGAAGGTTCTAACGATAGCCACATTTGAGTTAGCAGACAAGGAAGATATTGATGGGTCAGGGGATGACCAGGCCCACTAGGAAACCATTGAGGTCGGAAGGTTATGGTGAAAATGGCTCAGTGGCAAACAGTGATTGACAGGCAATGGACGATTTGTTACTACAGTCTGTGGATTTATTTAACTTGGAGGATCCATGCCAGTATGTAGGAAGCCACACTGCTTGGAGAGATAGATCAGCAGTTAGCAGATGGTATTACAGAATGCAGTGATAGCGCATGGAGTGCACATATTGTCATTTTGCTAAAATATCAGCAGATGGTCCTAGGAAGCACAAGTTCTATTGTGATTATCACTACTTAAATGTAAAGAACATGACAGGTGCATAACCGATCCCCAATATTAGGGGAACATTATTCACACATCAAAAAACTTTTTGCATCACCTCTGTTCCAAGAGTTCTGGAACCTGTACAGAAAATTGGAATAGAGATCAACATAAACATTATTCCCATCCTGTTCATTGCTGATAAAAACCACACATTTCATGTTGTACCACCATACTGTGAGACCTTCAGAGGTGGTGTTCCAGACTGCTATGCACACCAGTACCTCTAATACCCATTAGCACGACCTCTTGCATTGATGCATGCCTGTATTCGTCATGGCATACTATCCACAAGTTCATCAAGGCATTGTTTGTTCAGTTTGTCCCACTCCTCAAGGCAATTCAGCCTAGATCCCTCAGAGTGGTTGGTATGTCACGTTGTACATAAACAGCCCTTTTTCAATCTATCCCAGGCATGTTCAATCTGGTTCATGTCTGGAGAACATGCTGGCCTCCCTGGTCGAGCGATGTCGTTATCCTGAAGGAAGTCATTCACAAGATGTGCACAATGTGGCGCGAATTGTTGTCTATGAAGACAAGTGTCTCACCAATATGCTGCCGGTATGGTTGCGCTATCAGTTGGAGAATGGCATTCACATATTGTGCAGCTGTCATGGTGCCTTCCATGACCACCAAAGGCGTACCTCTGTCCCACATAATGCCACCCCAAAACAACAAGGAACCTCCACCTTGCTGCGCTCGCTGGACAGTGTGTCTAAGGCATTCATCCTGACAGGGTTGCCTCCAAATATGTCTCCAACAATTGTCTGGTTGAAGGCATATGTGGCACTCATCAGTGAAAAGAATGTGATGCCAATCCTGAGCGGTCCATTTGGCATGTTGTTGGGCCCATCGGTACTGCACTGAATGGTGACATGATTGCAAAGATGCATCTCGCCATGGACGTGGGGAGTGAATTTGTGCACACTTTGAGTCGTAACACAACGTCCTGTGGCGGCACGAAAAGCATTATTCAAGATGGTGGCGTTGTTGTCAGGGTTCCTCCGAGCCACAATCCATAGGTAGCGGTCATCCACTGCAGTAGCAGAACTTGGGCGGCCTGAGCGAGGCATGTCATTGTCAGTTTCTGTCTCTCTTTATCTCGTTCATGTCAAGCAACATTGCTTTTGTTCACTCTGAGATGCCTGGACACTTCTCTTGTTGAGAGCCCTTCCTGGCACAAAGTAACAATGCAGATGCCATCGAATCATGGTGTTGACTATCTAGGCCTCGTTGAACTACGGACAATGCAAGCTGTGTACCTTCTTCCTGGTGGAATGACTGGAACTGACCGGTTGTTGGATTCCCTCCATCTAATAGGCGCTGCTGATGCATGGTTGTTTACGTTTTTGGGTGGGTTTATTGTCATCTCTGAACAGACAAAGGGAGTATGTCTGTAATACAATATCCACAGGCAATGTCTGGGAGCCAGGGTGACGCAAAACTTTTTTTGATGTGTGTAATGTAGAACAGTGTCAGTAGTTTACAACAATGGATCTGAGATGAAGATACAATCAGCTGGAAGTCGGCCTGGAAAATAGATGAAAACTGCTTTCATGGTCTATGGGGATATTACCAGTATAAACGGAGGCTGTTAGGCCTGAAAAAGCCACATTCCAAAGGTTACTGGATGGAGATCTATGTGGGTAAAGTCAAAAACATACATGGCTATGTTCTGTCCATCTGATGCATAGCTCAAACAAATACCAGTTTGCACAGACACTGGTAAATTATCTTGAGCATGTGATTAGTGGGAAAGGTTTTCAAACTGATACTCACATAACAGAGGCAGTAAAGAGTTCTGTGCTGCCGCAAACGACAAAACAAATACAATCGTTTCTGTTTTTATGCTATTATTAACAGAAATTCGTAAAGGTTTTTGCACAGATCACGGAACGTTTGAAGCATTTGTTAAGAAAATTTGTGAAAACTCACTTGCCAGCCAAATGTCAAACTGCATTTAAGACACTGAAGGCAGCATTCGTTTCTGATCGAGTGCCGGTATTTCCTGATTTAGAGAAGGAATTTATCCTCTCCTATGACCCCAGCAATGAGGCAGTAAGTTATATTTTAAGCCAGAACATGGCTGGACAGGAACACCCAGTAGCATATGCATCAATGCAACTGAATAAACTGGAGCAGAACAACTCCACCATAGAAAACGAGATATTAGTAACAATATAGTGGATAAGGCACACACTTGTGCACGAAGAAAATCCCATAAGAAAGAGCACCAGAGGCATTTAAACCTTTTCAAATGAGTGGATTTCATGTTGAGGGACCTTTTAGTAGGACACAGGATGGGAATAAATATGTACTCACAATCATAGCTCATTTTACCAGTTCTTAACAGTGATGGCAATTCCTGATCAGGCTTTAGTGAACAACAGGGTACTTAAATTTGGAGTAATTGATACTTTAGTTACGCACCAGGACAAAAATGATGTGTGAAGTTTGATGACACAGTTTTTTGCCACCCCACTCGTACTTGCTTGTTTTATTTTATCACCTGCTGTTATTGGGCTAGAGTTTTATTAGCATCTTTGTTATTAGTTTTGATGGTTATAGCTTGAAGCTGCCTCTCACTGCTTGCTATGGCTAGCACAATGAGATATATTTTCAATTATTGCCTGATTAGTTAAATGAATAATAATAATTAGCTCTCATCACTCATATTAATTGAAATAATTCACAATGGATAATGCTCCCTGACATTGTCATCAGCCATAGATGGATGGGGGTTGTAGAGATCTGCTTTTGCTCATAAACTGTTTTCTTTCAACTTATGATTCTTTATCATTCTGAACTTAGTATCCTTTAATTATTTAAATATCCTACTGAATCAAATATAATCAGTTATTAAAAGTTAATTTTGACTGGAAACGAATGAAGAGTTCCTTTGTATCAAATGCAACACAGGGCTCTTGCGATACAGAATTTTTTCAGATGGACAGTTATGTTATAATTTCATTTCCCCTTCTGATAAGGGCTTTTACATATTCATTGTTACATGTAAAAATTTCCTGTTAGGATTGATCTCGCTCTCCTAGAACTAATATAAAATAGTCACATTCTTAGATAGCAGGAAGGTTGCACATAATGGACATAATCTTGTCTCACAACACACAGTTCTCACTAGCATGTAACATACTCTATATATTAACTACTGTAATCAGAGCTATAATTATACTGATATTCACTGAACTAATATTGCATCCTGAATGTTTGTACAGTGCACCACACAGCATACATAGGCACATGTGGCAGACTGTGTGGTACCACTATCCATCACAAAGATAACATGAAAAATAATCACCATTTATCAATAAAAGTACACTCACTGACTGAACATTGATTAAGAACATACTAATTATTACAGACCACTGAAAACTGGACCCCTAACTTGGTTGCAAAGCAAGTACAAAGAAGAGATCCCAAATTCGCAAAATGATACTGGAAAATTATGTCAAGTCGGTCCATATCCCATCCAATAACTGTTTCAGCAAATACTCTTACATAATTGCAGCGATTTTTTTGTTGTAGTTAGTCTCCATTACCAACATAGGTGTGAACTGTTATACATCTTGAAGTCACAAAGAAAACCCAAAAAACCCCTGGTCCAGTTAAATTATTATGATTAACATTCTAACATATTTAACAATGACTAGAGATTGATAATAGCCCATAAAACTTCAAAATGTTATAGCTTAAGGCTCCTTTATGTGTTCCGCACTATCACACAATGAAATGATCATCAGACTAAATAAAATTTATAAACCCATACACAGAACTGAATCATTTTATCCGCTCTCTCAAGCAAAGATGTTTTAACTACTGATTTCCAAACACAAAGGTGCCATGCTGAGAGCCAGCACCACACACTAACGGTTGTAGCTACACTATTGCAATCATCTAAATCATCAAAACAGGAAAATTACCACGTCTTTGAGCATTTACCTATTTATGTTGACTTTAATAAATACTTTTTGAGCGTGATCCAAGATAATACAGCTCATTTTTCACCTAGTTTTTTTTTACCGTACGAGTACACCCAATGTGGGGACATCCACACCCAGAGCTCTCCAACTAATACAAAAAATTGTGCACTCTGGGGCCAATGTCTTCCAGTTTGAAACAATGAGAAGAATTCTCCCATTGGTGGAGCTACCTAAACTATCGATACATTGTGAAAAGCACTACAAACGTCTTTGATCAACCTTGACCACAGATTTACCTTACAAGAGGGGGCCACAGCTTGCGATGGTCAAGTGGTTTGCGTTTAATCTTCGAAAGGCGATGAGGCGATGGTTCGACTCCCGCTCAGTTTTAATTTTTAATCTATATTTTTTCATCGCTGGTCATACTATTTAATTTATATGCCATTTGAGATATAATATAATTTAGGAAGTTCACGTATATTTGCAAGAAGTTTTAGTGAATTTCATGTTATTTGGCTACTTACTATTTTTAATTAAATTTAATTATTAGAACAAAGTGAATGAAGAAATGCATACAGTTTTCCTGAAAATGTATGTCTGTCATGATTTGCGAAATCCCTTACACATGCAATCTGGTAAGGTACGCGGAACTACTTTGCACCTCGACTCTTCGACTGCAGACACAGAGCAGGCCCCATTTGGCAGACAACCTCCGTAGCGGAGAAAAGACGCTGTTAATGAAGCAAGAACGAATAGTGTTGAGCGAAAATTTGTTTGAATGTCACAGAATTTACATTTTTACTACAAAAATGAAGGTTTGGGCAGGGTCAAACTATTGTCTCATACACGTTCGTTTTACGAAGCTCGAACACTAAGTACTTGACCACCATGAACTCTAGGGTCCGGCACCTTGGTACAGATACACCAGTTACATAACAGACGTGTAAATTTCTCTTGTGACTTTCTCGACATTGCCAGAGTAGTACTTGCTTATTATTTTGTTTTAATGGCCTACTAAAAGTGTACAAAGTTTGAAGTAAATCCGTTATCGCAACACCGTGGCCTGTCCCTGTTAGCAAAACCACCACTAGTTCTATTTTTCTACAACCCAATCACACTTTCATTCACTCATTTTCAGGGGGAGGTGAATAGAGGACGAAGGAAGTGTGACTAATAAAATAAAACACAATTTAAATGCATTTTCAGATCCAAATGGCCATAGTATCAGCAAATTATTTCAAACAACTTCTCCTTGTGCTACCACAAACTCCGATCATCAATATAATGCTCTCTCATTTACCAGCCAAAATATCTTAAATGAAGCGTATGAACAGTACTGCTTCAATGTCATGTATTACATATCTGGAAATTACAAACAAACCCATTCCATCCAAAGATTAATGGCAGGAAAGGGCGAGTGGATAAGACAATTTCTAGTCTTTTGTTATTATGTTAGCAGCAATCATGTGGACTTGGATACATACACCGAGGTGACAAAAGTCATGCAACAGCAATATGCATACATATAGATGGCGGTAGTGTCGCGCACACAAAGTGTAAAACGGCAATGCATTGGTGGAGCTGTCATTTGTATTCAGGTGATTCATGTGAAAAGGATTCCGACGTGATTATGGCCACACTCGGATATTAACAGACTTTGAATTCGGAATGATAGTTGGAGCTAGACGTATGAGACATTAAACGTTCCGAGATCTACAATGTCAAGAGTGTGCCGAGAATACAAAATTTCGGGCATTACCTCTCACTGTGGACAACGTAGTAGCCTATAGCCTTCACTTAACGTCCAAGCGCACTAGCATTTTCGTAGAGTAGTAACAGACAAGGAATACTACGTGAAATAACAGCAGAAATCAATATGGGACGTACGACGAACGTATTCATTAGAACAATGCGGCGAAATATGACATTAATGGGCTATGGCAGCAGACGACAGACGCTAATGCCTTTCCTAACATCACGACATTGCCTGCAGCACCTCTTCTGGGCTTGTGACCATACGGTTGGATCCTAGACGATTGTAAAACCGTGACCTGGTCAAATGAGTCCCGATTTCAGTTGCTAAGAACTGATGATGGGGTTCAAATGTGATACAGATACCAAGAAGCCATAGACTCAGGTTGTCAACAAGGCATTATGCAAGCTGGTGATGACTCCATAATGGCGTTGCCTGCATTTATATGGTACGGACTGAATCCTCTGGTCCAACTGAACCGATCATTGGCTGGAAATGGTAATGTTCGGCTACTTGTAGACCATTTGCAGCCATTCATAGACTTCATGTTCCCAAACAACAACGGAAATTTTATGGACGACAATGCGCCATGTCATCGGGTCATGATTGTTCACGATTGGTTTGAAGAATATTCTGGACAATTCGAAAGAATGATTTGGCCACCCAGATCGCCCGACATGAATCCCATCGAACATTTGTGGGACATGATAGAGATTTCAGCTCATGCACAAAATCCTGCACTGGCAACACTTTCGCAATTACGGCTAGTTGCAGAAGCAGCATGGCTCAGTATTTCTGCAGGGACTTCCAACGAGTTGTTGAGTCCATGCCACGACGAGCTGCTGCACTACGCCGGGCAGAAAGAAGTTCGACACAATATTACGAGGTATCTCATGACCTTTGTACCTCAGTGTACGAGGGTTGGAACTTAAATAGTGGCAACCATTTATTCACAACCGATACAAAAGAGTTACATGTTTGCACCTGTTACTGTCCTTCAAAGTAGTCACCAGCATTGTGTAGAACCCGTTGCCAGCGACGTGGAAGGCGTAGTATACCATTAGTAGAGCCTGTTCTGTTGATGGTGCGAATGGAGCGGTCTACTGCCTGTCGAATCTCTGGAACAGTTCTGAAGTGAATGCCACGATGTGTTTCCTTCATCTTCAGAATCAAATCAGAGTCACAAGGACTTAAGTCTGGGGAGTATGGTGGATGGTGCAGTATTTCCCAGTCCCATCGCCCGAATAGAGCAGCCACATCTTGCGCTGTTTGCGCCAGCGCAGTGTCGTGCAAAATGATGGGTGGGTTGTGCAGAAATTGTCGCCGCTTCTTTCACAAGGCTGGTCGCAGGTGATGCTCCAAAAACGAACAGTAATACTGTACAATGACGGTCTACCATGCGTTAGGATAACACCATCACAGTTGTACACGAGAATCACCACAATTTTCACCATACTGGGGCTCTGACGTACTTTCGACTTTCACGATGACCTATAATGACGTCATTCATTGGATTGGCTTTTCAGTTTTGGCTTCGTGGCATTTGCTTCAGAACTGTTCCAGAGATTTGACAGGCAGTAGACCGCTCCATTCGTACCATCAACAGAACGGGTTCTGCTAATGGTATACTACACCTTCCACGTCCCTGGCAACGGGTTCTACACAATGTTGGTGACTACTTCGAAGGACAGTAACAGGTGCAAATATGTAACTCATTCCAATCGGTTGTGACTAAATAGTTGGCACTATTTAAGTTCCAGCCCTCATATATGCAATGTGCAGTTTGTGCATGTAACTCTGAAGTGCATATCTTTCGCCTTTGAGGTGGTGTACGGTGGGAATATACTGTCCACCTTTAATGTCTTTATTCCTAATTTTTAAATGAGGACCAGCTGCTAAAAGAGTATTTGGGGGGGGGGGTTGAGGGATAAGGGGGTGGCAAAAGGTAAAGCGAGCCAATACTGAAGCTCTGAGCTGACAAGGACCGGTCGTCAACACCTACATGCCCAAAGAGAAAAAGGAGTAAATTTTTGATGAAGTTTCAAGGTCCTTATGAAGTCATCGAGACGACGTCTCCGGTGAATGTGAAAGTACAGTTTGCGACCACACTGTCTGTCGTATATGTGAGCCAAGTTAAACCATTTAAAGGAATGGTAGATGCATTGCGACAAGTCCTGCTGATGAAGTCAACATGCACGGGAACAACTAGTAATATTCGGAAGCGAGTAGACAGCCAGTATATGCATAGTGTAACCTATGCATTAAGGTCATTACACAATGTCACAGACATGAGCTGCATAGTATTGTAAAATGTAATCATTGTTGTACTATGGGTTGTTGTAGTTCTCCAATGGTCACGTATTATTTCTTATTTTTGTATGTACAGGTGTTCTGAAGGAGGGAGGGAATGACGAAATTTCCTATCCTTAGTGGCGAATCACCAAGAGCAACCAGATGAGTGTGATTATCCTGATGTCACTGCACAGAATCAATAAAGGAACAATGCTTGGAGATAGCATTCAGCCATTAGAGGCAGATGTGTTATTATCATGACAACTGGATGTTTTATTGCCGAGTCATCAATGGACTTTGGGTTAACCATTGATGTATGGAAGATAAGAAACGAAGTCTGCAGACTGCAGGAAGCATTAGTAGGGTTGCTTAAGGAAACACAGAGTAATAAAATTCTCATAGAAGTGCAGGATGAATACCAGGTGTTGAAGCTGTCAGATGGCAAGATGAGAGCTCAGTTGACACAAGTTACTGACAATATACCATTGGCATTGATTTGTAAGAAAAGAGGTTGGTTAGATGCAGGAGGACAAATCTTGAAGGCGGTATTTGGAAAAGCGGATACAAAGATGTTCTGTAACTGAACAGCTAGTAGTCAGGCAAATGCAGACATTGACAGAGACTGCTAAAGCTACACACATCAAAAATGTTTTCCACCACCCCAGTTCCCAGAACTCCTGAAGACAGACGTTGACTGTAGACATTGTATCACAGACACAGTTCAGAGATGTCACTAAACCCGCCCAAAGATGTAAACAACCATGCATGAGCAGCGCCGGTTAGACAGAGGGGTCTGACAGCCGTTCAGATCCAGTCATTTCACCAGGAAGGAGGTACACGGCTCGTGTTGTCTGTAGGTCAACCATGCCTAGACGATCAATATCATGGTTCGATTGCATACACATTGTTACTTTGTGCCAGGAAAGGCTCTCAAGGAGAGAAGTGTCCAGGAGTCTTGGACTGAACCAAAGCAATGTTGTTCGGACATGGAGGATATAAAGAGAGACAGCAACTGTCGATGACATGCCTCGTTCAGGCCGCCCAAGTTCTGCTAGTGCAGTGGATGACCGCTACCTACGGATTAGCCGGCCGGAGTGGCCGAGTGGTTCTAGGCACTTCAGTCCAGAACCGGGCGACCGCTACGGTCGCAGGTTCGAATCCTGCCTCGGGCATGGATGTGTGTGATGTCCTTAGGTTAGTTAGGTTTAAGTAGTTCTAAGTTCTATGGGACTGATGACCTCAGATGTTAAGTCCCATAGTCTCAGAGCCATTTGAACCATTTTTTGAGACATCTCTTAGTCGTTGAAATCAGGTGGATTCAAATGCTACATGTTGGTAATACTGCAGGCAAGCGACACTGTGACGAAAAGGAAGTTGAGATGTGAGCTGTGTACCGTTTCTTCTAAGTATTGTGGGCAGACATATCACAACCTCTCACATACATTTCACTATGTGGCTAGAACGAGAAAATTCTGTGCTAATACGAAGGCTTCTACAGAGAGAGACAATCAGCAGCAGAAGTTCTGTCTTTCGCTTGTTCGATAAATAAGAGACAATATTCTTTCATGATGTTTGTGTGACTGTAAATGAATGGACTGACATCTTAACAGGTAGGCTAAATTTACATCTATATGCTTACTTTGCAAGCCATTATATGAGTGTGATGGAGGGTATCCTCCATGACTACTAGCCATCCGCTTTCCTGTTCCACTCACAAATTCAGCAAGGGAAAAAGACTACCTATGTGTCTACATATGAGCGCTAGTTTCTCGTATCTTGTCTTTGTGGTCCTTATGCAAAATGAATGTTGGCGGCAGTCAGCTTCAAATATCAGTTCTCAGTAGTGTTCCTCGAAAAGAACATTGTCTGCCCTCCAGGGATTCCTGTTCGAGTTCCCAAATTATACACCCACTAATCTGGTAGGAGCCAATAGGAACGCTTCTATAGGGCTGTATTCTGAGGGGGAAACCTAGGACTGCACACTCGTACTTGTTTGGGATGTGGCGGTCAGTAGACAGGTATTTTGTTATTGCCCACTGTGTCAGCCTTTCTGGGATATTTCGAAAACACGTGAGAACGTTTCAGTTTGCAGGAGAGACAAGGGGAAACATATTGTTCAACATCCTGGTATTTGCCCCAGTGACATTAAGTACCTGATCCTTCTGAGAAGGATATGACAACTTTTGCAAGCCTGGAATCGTTAAGAGCTGTCTTGCATGGTGAGCGGTGGGTTTTTGGCCAGGAGCAGTACAGAGTTGATGAGAGGGCAATGTTTCACGACCTGGCGTCAGCTGTTCACATGTGACTCAGCATTGGAGACATTGCGTTGTTGGAGAAGAGAGGGATATTTGATATGAATGAAGTGCTGCTGGGTGGGTGGAAGCGAGGGCGAGAATGTTATGGATATAATTCGAGAGTTGTAGTGGTAATCAGGTTTGTTTTCGTTGCAGCATTATCTGTTGTAAAAAAGCAATGTCTCCAAAACTGAGTCGCATGTGAACAGCTGTCACTGGGTCACGAAACACTGCCCTCGCATCAGGACTGTACCACTTACAACAAATAACGATACTTTTAGCGATGTGAAAACTCGTATATGTTCAGATTTCTTCTATCTACGAAAATAACTCGTATAAAAGGGAGAAATCTAAGTTTAGCATGAAAAATTCTAAGTGCACTGACAAAAGAACATCCTTGTTTCGGATTTTAAACTGGGGTGTCTATGTGAGGGATGGGGCTGCACTTAGTGCAAGTCTGATCGCATTGTGCCATGGCTGGCGGTGGGAGTTGTTAGGCAGCCAAAAGTAAAGGCTTAGCCTGACCTCCAGTGACCAGACGTTTCTCAGCTGGCCGACTCTTCAAGTACATGTTGGACTAGATTGGAGGCGACTGATACGTTTTCTTTTTGTGTTGAGACACTATGTTCAGGTAAGATAATGGGTGGACATTCGTAAAAAAAAATTGTTATAATATATTTCCCATATTTATGTTGGCTAGGATGTGACTTCCAACTGATAAATAGGTATAAGTGTGAAACTTCCTGGCAGATTAAAACTGTGTGCCGACCGAGACTCGAACTCGGGACCTTTGCCTTTCACGGGCAAGTGCTCTACCAAGTAAAGCTGTGAGTACCGGGCGTGAGTCGTGCTTGAGTACCGGGCGTGAGTCGTGCTTTGGTAGCTCACATGGTAGAGCACTTGCCCACAAAAGGCAAAGGTCCCGAGTTCGAGTCTCGGTCGGGCACACAGTTTTAATCTGCCAGGAAGTTTCATATCATTGCACACTCCACTGCAGAGTGAAAATCTCATTCAGGTATAAGTGTGTTTCGTTCTCAAATGATGTTCCTACAGGAGTCCTGTATATATAGAGCAGTCTGTTACAGGAGCAGTGCAGTGTGATGGAGGGTTGCTGTTGCAATAATGTTTTAACCCATCTGTATGTTCTTCCCAGCAGCAGGGCATGAGTATCATGGATATGATTCGAAAGTTGTAGTGCTAATTAGGTTTGTCTTCATTGCAGCAAGATCTTTTAAAGGAATTTCAGTCTCCTGCATACAAATGGAGAGATTATCCTCATAATAACTTCAGCAGGCAAGAGGCTACTTCCCTATACTTCAGTGATAGCTTGCTGTCCTATCATTATTTCCCATCTAGAGCTATAAGCTAGGCTAATTGGAGCTATTCTCCAGTGGTAGACTGATAACGAAAATATCCACTCTACATCTAGCATTTATTGATGAAACTGGATGGAGCTACTGTCTAGTGTCGGACCAACAGCGACTCACATTGTTTAAATAAACAATATACCACACTGTGTACAAAATAAAGACTTCTGTCTGACCTATCCTTGCACAAACTGAGTTCCTTTTCCAGCCAATTTCCAAATGAAGGAGGGGAGGGGTGCAGGGTTGGTGAGGGCCAACAGCACCCTCTGGTGGTGGTGGTGTTGTGAACTGGGTCATTTTGTCTGCAGTCCTCGTGGTGAACACACAAAATACACACCAATAAATTATATTTTACCGCCAAATTTTCCAGGCCACTATCTTGGGTTACATCATAGGGAGTGGAGGGGGCTGTCAGTTGCCTGAGAGGGACCCAAATGCTGGCTTGGGGTAACCCATGACGTCAACTGGGGTGGGTTCATAGTTAATTGATCAATTTAATTAATCTGCATAAGTAATTTGATATCAAAAGTGGGCCAGAACCTGTTTTGCCTCACTACTAGCACCAGAGAAACATGGAAAGATGCGTATGCCATGGTCACAAATTTTAGTATGACTATCATTAGCGAAAGCAACCTCGTCGACATTGCTAAGTGTAGCACGATCTAGTGATAATTTCATGGCAAGTGAAAGATGTCATGGGATTTTGTCGACAGCTTCAGCCTGTAACTGATTACAGAACAAGGCATGTATGTTATTAATTACAACGCTTCTGCTTGTGATTTTTGTTTGCCATGAGATGAGAATAGAGCACTTCTGTAATGGGCGAACATCATTCTTCAGCTGTCAATAAAAGTAAACATCGGGATTGACAGAACGGCATACGCATAGGTGGAATTAATTTTAATAAAGACGTCGATATTTCGCTTCCATCGACAACCACCAGGTCGTCGTACCAGAAAAGATAGCTTTGCTCATTCCACGAGTCAATAACGTACAGAAACCGCTCCATTCTTGCGTAAGGGCACAAAACTTTGTCCAAAAACTGATGATAGATTTCTTTGTTTTCATTTTCCGACAGCTATTTCTGTAACTTTCTTACCTGAAAACGGTAATATTCTCTTACGATTGAGTGTTAGCATCTAAGAAAAACTAACTGCCCCTCTATTTTCACCCTTACTTCACAAATCGAATTTTTGACAGTGTCAGAGAGAACTTGTTGCGATGATTCCTTCTTCATCTTTGGTGTTAAAGTGAAGTGAAAGTAGAATAACCCAACATAAAAAACTAAAATTAAATTGGGCTTACTTGAATTTTACAATAATTGATGGTTGAGCAGAATCTGTTGTCAAACTTGTAAGTTGGACATTCATATCAGTTTTCTCACTTGCCACAAAGGTCTCAGTCCATCTACTATCGAATTCCATAGCTGTGATTATCTTGGGTTTCTGATACTGGTCTTCATCATTACTTTCTAAAGCAGTATTTATTACTATTCAGTTCTCGCCTAGGGTGGCAAAACACCTAGCAATGGCCCTGGGTGCCATTACTCAAAATCTGTCAGATCCTCACATATGTGAACAGTTTGTTAAATATCCTCCTCCTAGCTTGGAACAGGCTTTGGAATTAGTGGAGCATCAGGACTCATATGATACTGTGGTGGCAGACTTTGATTCCGCTCCTGTTTGTGCAGTTCAGAGTAGTGGGAAACATGTTGTGTCCTTCATTCGCATGCTGCAGTGTGCCCCTGTCGTGATGGGTTGGCATTGTCGCAAGCACGGCCACTTGGAGTCTATCAGAGACGCAAGTCCAACAAGCACTCTGCACGTTCTGAAAGGTTTCAGTCGATGAATGTAAATGCAATTTTTTCAAAGTCAAGGAGTCCTTCTAGTATTGCTCAGTGCAACTCAAGGGCCTCAGAGAAGAAGTCGTACAATTATTCCATTCAGAGTCATCATAATAAATTGTTTGTCACTTTGCAGATTGCCAAGCACAAAATACGTATGCAATTGGACGTGGGTGCGTCCGTGACTCTTTTCAGTAGAAGCACATACGAATTCTTAGGCAAGCCCAAGCTATTAAGACACAGACAACTGTTTCTGGTTATGGCGGGTATGAAATTCCTGTATTGGGTATTTTGAGCTTATCTGTCAAAATTGTTCAAATGGCTCTGAGCACTATGGGACTTAACATATGACGTCATCAGTCTCCTAGAACTTAGAACTACTTAAACCTAACTAACCTAAGGACATCACACACATCCATGCTCGAGGCAGGATTCGAACCTGCGACCGTAGCGGTCGCGCAGTTCTAGACTGAAGCGCCTAAAACCGCTAGGCCACCACGGCGGCCCCAACCTGTTACCTTTCGTAACGTTAGTAAAGTAGTTTCGTTAACAGTTTTGTACTCATGTGAAAGCGAAAATATTTTTGGTATTGACTCTTCTGATCTGTTTGGTTTACACAACTAAGAAAATGTTCTCTCTGTGAACTCATCTGTGTCCTCGGACAGAGTAGCTGAACTTTGTGAGGAATTAATTTACATTTTTCAAGATGGGATAGGGAAAGCTAACAGTTTCGAGGTTAACATTACCATGAAAGACAATGCCCAACCATGGTTTTTCCGAGTGTGCCCCGCCCCTCCCGCTATCAGAGATCGAATGACACAGGCACTCTTATCTTGGCAGGACAAAGGTGTGATTTCCCTTGCAGCAACCAGTCAGTGGTCATCCCCTCTGGTAATTATAGAGAAACCTTCAGGTAAATTCCGTTTTTGTCCAGATTTCAAGGCAACGGAAAATCCAGACTGTGATTGACTTTTTCCTTTACCAAGCCCTGGACAAGCTTGGTGCAGGTCGCTTCTTTTCCAAGACTGATTTTCATCATGACTGTTTACAGTTTTCCTTGGATCAACAGTCGCAACAAGCTTTTGTAATCAACAGCCACACGGGGTTACCTTCGGCAGTGCATCTGCACCTTCAGGTTTTTGACGTTACGTGTGACAGTTGACTGCTACGGTTCCTTTTTGTTCGAACAACTCTCCAATCGCCGTAAATTGTTCCAAGTGTTCTCAGATGCTGGGTTAAAGCGTAATAAAATAAAGTGTTCCCTCTTCCAGACTAAGATTGAACATTTGGGACACGTTATCAACAGCCAGGGTATCCACCCTTAGCAGTCACACTTAACTGCCTTCTGGGACCTCCCAGTTCCGTGGACGTCAGTGTACTCCAAGCTGTATTGGGCAAACTTAATTATTACATTTGGTTAATCCGACACGCTGCACAGATTGCAGCTTCATTGCATCATCTTTTATGAAAGAATGTTCCGTTTGATTCAACTAGGAAGTGTCAAGCTGCATTTCAGAAACTGAAGAAATCTTTATTGAGCGACAGCTGTTAGGTACAGTTTGATCTCGTTAAGCAGGTCGTGCTGGCGGTTAATGTATCCTATTATGGGAATGGCGTTGTTGCACACAGTCGCATCTTTGGACAGGCCAATTGAGTTTACATCCAAACTCCTCAACAAAACACAATGCAACTATTCGCGGGCAGAGAAGGAAGCTCTAACTATTAATATGGGTGACCAAATTCCACCAACACTGGTATAGCAGAAAATTCCTCTTGTTGACTGATCACAAGCCTCTCACCTCGCTGTTCACCCTATCAAATCCAGTGCTTCCACATGTGGCACAAAAGTTTCAGCGTTCGTCCCTGCTCCTCTCCAGATAGCAGTATGAAACTGTATACAGACCAACAACGAAGCATTCAAACACAGTCACTCTTTTTCACCTACCAGTCAGCACTGATTCGGCGTTCAACGCCTCAGAAGATTCTTGCTTTCACATTGATGTCCAGGACAACGAAACACTTTGTAACCTGCCCCTCACTTATCGACCTTAATGGCAGTGGAAAATTAAACCGCATGTACCTAATGGAAATTTGGGAAAAGCAATCGCCACCAAAGTTAATCTGTCGGTAAAGAGGGAGGAAAAGGTTACATCTAAATGAAAGGAAGAATGCAAATTAAACTGGTGGAAATTAATTTTTGAAAAGGGGTAAAGTTAATAAAGAAAGTAAATGTGCGGCCGTTACGTTAACAATTAACTAGCGGTAATTATATATTTGAGATTTGGGGGAAATTACGGTCGCAAGTTCTATGGACAATTACTATAGTAACTGAAAAAGAAAGGTTATTACACATATAATTAGCACTAGAAGCGTGGCAACTGAAGGTTGGCACGTGTAGTGTGAAAACTGAAAGTTTGTCAGAAGTAATAAATTTCGCTACACTCTGACTTAATTTAGCAAAAGAATTAATAAAACCGGAAAATTGAAAGTTAATTTAGTGACTGAAATTAATAGTGAGCTTTGTTTCTGAAGCACATCGAAATTCAGTAAAATACGGTTAGTCTTGGGCTACCTCAACAATCATTTCAAAAGCTACTTGAATCTACGCAATTTAGAAATAAGAGATTTAACTTTGAACTTGAATTAAATGATTCTGAACAATTAACAATGGTAAAATTTAGTACGTACCAAGCTGAGCTGCAGTCACAGGTAAGTTAAAATACGGTAACAAAATACTTAATTTGTGCTTGTGTAATCTAAATATTGTAGCCAGCTAAGAATACCTTAACTGAACTTTGAAATTAAAGCAGTGAAATCGAATGATATTACTTTAATGCTGGCGTTTGAATTTCAACGGCACTCGGGTTCATTCCGGAAAAGGAAGGGACCCTGCTTAGTAATGCAATTGGGACAGTGAGCAACAAAGGTTCATGCTACGTTGCTGCAATTTAGTGAGAAAAATTTAACAGTTTGAAAAGCTGAGGTCTGCCATACAGTTCTAAAACTTTGCGTGCTACCAGTCTTCCTTGTTGGTTGATTGAAGGTTTGAAGTCGTCGATCGAGGAGGTGGCGACAGTCACTCATTGTCGGCCGTCGCTGTTGCATAAGCTGGATGTTGGCGCGCCTTCTTCTCGACACGGTCTCCAGCCGAAACGGGCTCTTGATGTGTGCCAGCTAACGCTTCCCGTCCGAGACACCATGTCAGAAACTAACATAGCAAGTCGAGCGCAATTCCATGCTGCCAAACCCCGAAAGCGCGGCAACTCGCGGGAGCGTCACACAACACACCTGCTCCACTGCCCTCCTCCAGCCAGACTCTGCTCTGCCCGCGCTCCACGCGGCCGAGTTCACACTACCAAAGATCCTAAACACTTTGGTTCTCCACACAACCTATAGATGTATTCGTTCGATAGCATAGTTTTCCCTAGGCAAGACCCAGCGTAAAAATACAAATAGTATTTACAAAACAAACCAATTATACATCGACATAAATGCATGTATATACAAATAGTAAAACAATTATAATATACAAAGACACAGAAACTACATATCTTCAGGAAACAAAATAAGGAAAAAAATTATAGTACAATAGATGGAAATATGAGGATATGCATTTCCAGCGTTACAACTTGATGCTCCCACTGACCACAGACAGATTGCTCAGGCAACATCTGTGGATCCCAGGCTCAAGATTCTGTTGTAGCACCTCTGCACCAGGTGGCCCCATTCAGTTAAGCAGATAACTAATCTGGTTGTACACCATTATTTTATGCTTGGCCACATTCAATTAAACAGATGACTGATCCGGTTGTACACCATTATTTTATGCTTTTGCATAGCTTATCAGTCCAGTAGGGTGTTCTACTACATACAGGCAATGATCAATCCTGTGTGGTTGTACAACGTTTGCTTCAGAAGAAAATTCTTCATCTTCTCAAGCAAGGACATTGGGCATTGCACACACTAAGCAGCTTGCCTGATGCCACTGCTCGTGGGTCAGCATGCATGCTCAAATAAAACAACTAACTTCACAATGTCCGGCATGTGTGTAATACAAGGCTGCCCCAATATAAAAATGTTTTGATTGGCCCAAGCCCAGCATCCCTTGGCAAAGGTTGCATACTGACTTTATGAGCCCCTACTGGAATTCCCAATGGGTTATTGTGGTAGGTACCTTTAGCAAGATTCCATTTGTGGTGCCAATGCACTCTATTAGAGCAGTTAGCACTATCAAGACTCTAACAGGAATTTTTTACATCGAAGGTTTACCTGAAGTGCTGGCTTTGGACAATGGACCACTGTTGACATTGGCAAAGTTACAGCAGTTATGTGACACCAATGGCATCAAGCGTGTGATGACATCACTGTTTCTCCCTCAGACCAACACTGAAGTGGAATACATCAGAACTTTTAAGCAACATATGAACACGTCACGTGCTTCCCATATGTAGGAACAAGTGTTAGTGCTCTGTCTCTCTACCTACCGCTCCCAGCCACGCAACTGCAAATAGCTGGTGGAGGTCTTGCATTGACACCAATATAGAACAGTGCTTCAGCTGCTGCTGACCCATAGTCCACAGCGTTCTAAGTTTAATGGGTATGACTTGGTCTTTTTGAGAGTTCTTGACTGACACAGGCACTGGGAAGGATGTGTTATCACTGAAGTCTTAGGCTGCTCATTGCATGTTTTACAGAATTCCACCGGCTGCAGAAGTGCAATCAAAATCAACTTCGTCTGTGTGTGCTGCGTGATCCTGCCACGGGTTTTTCATTTACAGACTTGGTGCCTAGAAGAGCCACGCAACCATAGCCACCTTCGCCTCCCTGGGGTCCTCTGCCCCCATACAGGGAGCCAGTGGACATAGCTGCAACGCCAGCAGATCCAGCTTCAGGTTTTTGGCCTCCTTAGCCTTGCCACCTTCTGATGGTGCGCCATAGACACTCAAGTCGCTGTTGCTCCTCCATCATTAGAAGAACATGTTCCATTCAGGGTGTAGGTGTGGGCCCTATGGCTAGTTTTTTGGACAAGACGAATGTCAGAGTGTGGACAGGACCTTGTCATCAGCTGCAGTTACAGTTTCCACCTCCTCAGTGGCACATGCACCCAGACCTCCTCCCATTGCCCCCTCCCCCACCATCGTTTCTGGCAGCACCGGTACATGACTAGATGGAGGATTTTTTTTTTTTTGGGGGGGGGGGGGAGGAATGTGTTATTGTGTGCTGTCAGTACCATACCACACCAATACACGATCAGAAGTCGGCGGTAACCTTTGTGACAGCACTGCCAATCTGTGGCCAGGTTGGAGACACACCCTCCTCAGCCTGTATGGTCAGTGTCACCACAGGGCCGACTTAAAGGACACAGCACCACTGGTCTATTCTACTGTCTGATAATTAAGTTCTGCCTGCCTGGTCCAAGGTTTGTTGCCTAACCCCTGTTACTATTGTGGATACTGAACTGGCCTACCTCATGGACTTGCATTCGATATTGCTCTGGACCTATTGCTATTCCAAGTCAAATAAAAGAATTATACCAACCCTTCGCGTGTGTCTTATTATTTGTTCTGTGTCTTAGAACCACCAACCCCTTGGCAGACACCACATCGACGACCAAATCTTAACAATCTACGGAAATTTCTAATATAAGCTAAGGAGTGCAGCCTTCGTTTTAGATGGAGCTTGGCAAATTTACAGCTGTGTTGAATTACCCATGACGTTCATTTCTAGTAATCTTTGCTTTTTGACCGCTGACAGAACCTGATTCTACATAAGACTTGTTATTTAGTGTTTGCCC
This sequence comes from Schistocerca gregaria, assembly GCF_023897955.1. Lineage (NCBI taxonomy): Eukaryota > Metazoa > Arthropoda > Insecta > Orthoptera > Acrididae > Schistocerca > Schistocerca gregaria. The sequence continues at coordinate 854,770,353 of NC_064931.1, read as the reverse complement.
TTCATGTTACTCTACCACTGTTGTCTTTCAAGTACTACCTAGCTCAATGTGTCTATTTTCTGTTCAAGTTGAGTTATGTATAAAATGACTTATTTTCCTATTGAGTAGTTAATTTGCAACATTTTTATATCAGATATCAGTTCACTAAGTAACCTCGTCTATTGTCAAGCACCAGAACAGACGTTGCTGGGTATCGATCTGTTCAGTTGATATTTTACGCTCTAATTTAACGAATACCACGTATAAAATGGTTGAAATGGCTCTGAGCACTATGGGACTAAACATCTGTGGTCATCAGTCCCCTAGAACTTAGAACTACTTAAACCTAACTAACCTAAGGACATCACACACATCCATGCCCGAGGCAGGATTCGAACCTGCGACCGTAGCGGTCACGCGGTTCCAGACTGAAGCACCCAGAACCGCATGGCCACATCGGCCGGAAATAACACGTATAATTAATATGAAAATCTTCTACATACTCTTTGCGATACCTATACTTACTTAATACCATAACAGTGAACTTACTTTCTGCCAGTTAGAACGTTTGTTGATTTATCTCTGTGAGGCATGAATTATTTATATAGCAAAGAACAATGCCCATTATCACAAAATAAAAAGTTTGATTCAAGTTCACTATTTACAAAAAAAATAATTGCAGAGATGTCCACTGGGGTGGACTCTATGCACTTAAGAACTCCAAAGTTTTCGTCTGTTAATTGTTTCTTTTTGTTCTAAGAGGTAAGGTTAAGCTATTACTTATCTTGTATATGGCATCATTTTCAGGATGTTTGTGTCCACTGAAAATCTTGATAAAAGCATAAATTATCAGTGCTTTCTTAGTATGTTAAGGCTGAAGCATAATTTTGACATTTTCGTTTTAACACTTCTTATTTTTATGTTAATTCATCACAGAATTGTTTGGTTCTAGGCGCGCAGTCCGGAACCGTGCGACTGCTACGGTCGCAGGTTCGAATCCTGCCTCGGGCATGGATGTGTGTGATGTCCTTAGGTTAGTTAGGTTTAAGTAGTTCTAAGTTCTAGGGGACTAATGACCACAGTAGTTGAGTCCCATAGTGCTCAGAGCCATTTGAACCATGACAATATTATTTTTTCTAAAACGATAAAAGAACATGCAGAAAGACTGATGGATGTTTTGCAAAGGTTAACCTTTCCATAAGTTTTTTTTAAAAATGCGCATGCACAATCACAATCAACTTCTTTTTCTTTTTAGGAGTTTAGTAGTAGGGGAATGGGGTTGCTGACACACGTAAAAGTGTATATATAAATTTAACTCAGAATTGTTTTTAGTAAAAAATAAAATCTCCCCATCACAGGGGAGCAAGATTCCTAGTAAAGATGACTACATTTCGAACTCAGGGATCAGGATGAACACTTAACAGAATTTTTGCTCTACAACTAGGAATTAATCGACATGTTCCTTTCAGAGGAACGTCGTATATTGAATTATCAGAAAATATAAGTGTCAAGAAAGCTTGCATAAATGTGAAAAATAATGATCGAAAATGCTTTCTGTGGTCAATAAAATCTGCATTATATCACGCAAAGAAAGATCCTCAAAGGGTAAGCAAATACCAAGCACTGATCTTGAAATTGATGAAAAACTCGAAAATTATGAATTTGCTATAGCAGTTGATAATATTCCGAAAATTGAAAGTAGAATTAATGTGTCCATCAATGTATATTCATTTAGTGAAAAATATGAAGTATATCCATTGAAGGTTACGAAATGAAGGAAGGAGAGACATGTAACTCTTCTTTATTTCAAAAAAGGTGAAAATTGGCACTACTGTTGGATAAAAGACTTATCTTGTCTTGTTTCAACTAAGATAACAAAGCATAAAGAATCAAAATTTATCTGTGATATATGTTTACTCCACTTCAATAGCAAAGAAAAATTAGATGATCACACACCAAACTGCTTAGTTAACAAACCATTAAAAGTAGAATTACCACAGAAAAGGTCATTTGTAAGTTTTAAAAATTATCAAAATACACAAAAAGGACCATTTGTTACTTATGCAAATTTTGAAAGTATACTCCAAACGATGGACAACTGTCAACCAAATCCCAAAGAATCATACACTATGAAATATCAAAAACATGAACCAAGTGGTTTCTGTTAATAAATCAAGTAAAACTTCCTGGCAGATTAAAACTGTGTGCCCGACCGAGACTCGAACTCGGGACCTTTGCCTTTTGCGGGGAAGTGCTCTACCAACTGAGCTACTGAAGCATGACTCACGCCCGGTACTCACAGCTTTACTTCTGCCAGTACCTTGTCTCCTACTGGCAGAAGTAAAGCTGTGAATACCAGGCGTGAGTCGTGCTTCGGTAGCTCAGTTGGTAGAGCACTTGCCCGCGAAAGGCAAAGGTCCCGAGTTCGAATCTCGGTCGGGCACACAGTTTTAATCTGCCAGGAAGTTTCATATCAGCGCACACTCCGCTGCAGAGTGAAAATCTCATTCTGGATTACATCAAGTACATTAATGGGCATTATAAAGAACCAGTTGTATATAAAGGGCTAAACGCTCATAAAATATTTAGTGAGGGCATGAAAAAAGAGGTTGAAGAAATCGGAAGAATTTACTCTGAAATAGAAGAATTGAAATCACTTACACCTGAGGTTTCAGGAAGTCGTTTCTGAATGTATGGACTGTAGCCATGTATGGAAGTGAAACATGGATAATAAATTGTTTAGACAAGAAAAGAATAGAAGCTTTCGAAATGTGAAGATTAGATGAGTAGATTACGGAACTAATGAGGAGGTACTGAACAGAATTGGGGAGAAGAGAAATTTGTGGCACAACTTAACTAGAAGAAAAGATCGGGTCGTAGGACATGTTCTGAGGCATCAACGGATCACCAATTGGAGGGCAGCGTGAGGGGGGGGGGGGGAGATAGCAGAGGGAGACCAAGAGATGAATACACTAAGAAGATCCAGAAGGATGTAGGTTGCAGTAGGTACTAAGAGATGAAGAAGTTTGCACAGGATAGAGTAGCATGGACAGCTGCATCAGACCAGTCTCTAGACTGAAGACCACAACAACAACAACACCTGCAGAACAATCCAGGCATGCAAGAGCAAATATTAGTGAACTGTGCAGATGTAACTTTCCAAATACGAATAAAAAGGCCCATCACCATGATAATGTAACTGGTAAATACATTGCCCCATTGGACAAAAATTGTAATTTACAACTAAAACATCATAGCTTTGTACTTATTTATTTACATAATTTATCTACAGGGTGTTACAAAAAGGTACGGCCAAACTTTCAGGAAACATTCCTCACACACAAAGAAAGAAGGTATGTTATGTGGACATGTGTCCGGAAACGCTCACTTTCCATGCTAGAGCTCGTTTTATTACTTCTCTTCAAATCACATTAATCATGGAACGGAAACACATAGCAACAGAATGTACCAGTGTGACTTCAAACACTTTGTTACAGGAAATGTTCAAAATGTCCTCCGTTAGCGAGGATACATGCATCCACCCTCCGTCGCATGGAATCCCTGATGTGCTGATGCAGCCCTGGAGAATGGCGTATTGTATCACAGCCGTCCACAATACGAGCACGAAAAGTCTCTACATTTGGTACCGGGGTTGCGTAGACAAGACCTTTCAAATGTCCACGGCTCTTGCCCCGTGCTAATCCATACATCAAATGGGCATCTACCAACTCCGCATTTGTAAACATTGCACTGACTGCAGAACCACGTTCGTGATGAACACTAACCTCTCGATGGTACGTACTGATGTGCTTGATGCTAGTACTGTAGAGCAATGAGACGCATGTCAACACAAGCACCGAAGTCAACATTATCTTCCTTCAATTGGGCCAACTGGCGGTGAATCGAGGAAGTACAGTCCATACTAACGAAACTAAAATGAGCTCTAACATGAAAATTAAGCGTTTCCGGACACATGTCCACATAACATCTTTTCTTTATTTATGTGTGAGAAATCTTTCCTGAAAGTTTGGCCGTACCTTTTTCTAACACCCTGTATATATGATTGTCATCTCTTTGTGAAAAAACTTGGTTATGATGATAAAGAGATAAATTTAATCCACAACAGTGACGAGAAGTATGTCAGCTTCAGTAAAAGGACAGATTTAGATTCATGGCCTACTCACTCGATTAACTTTCATCAAATTTGAAGGAACAAATGGAAAACATTACAAAGTTTTTCCAGAAGATTTAGTTGATTTACTGATCAGAAAAGGAGTTTATCCCTACAATTACAAGGAGAGTTGGAAGAAAGTTGATGAGACACAGTTACTAGCAAAAGAAGAATTTAGCAATAAACTGAATGACTGTGAAATAAGTGATGAAGATTACAAATATGCAAAACTGGGTTGGAAAACATTCAATATGAAAATTCTTGGTGAATATTGCGATTTATACCTGAAAACTAATGTACTGTTATTTGCTGATGTCTTCGAGAATTTCAGAAAAAAAATAAAAGCTTATGATTTACATCCATCTTGGTATTTTACCACTCCTGGTCTGTCATGGGATTCAATGTGAAAAATGACTAGACAACTATTTCATTTAATACATGAGTATGATATGATTCTTGTGCTCAAAAAGGTATAAGAGGAGGAATATCACAGTGTTGCAAGAGATATGTCATGGAAAATAACACATATCTGAAGAATTTTGCGCTGACTAAGATATAGAATTGACATCTTGGGTTGTCGGGTGTTCTGCCGGGTATCAGTGTCGTACTTGCACGATATTTCGGTCACGTAGCTCGTTACCTTCATCAGGTGCTACCTGAGACTGCTCCTCGAGTGGGCCTGGTCCAGTATAACCAACGGCTGAAGGCGCTTCCTCTGTGGTCCGCGCCCATTCCCTGCGACCTGCTGGAGCGTTGCTGCTCCGTTTTCCGTCCGCTGCGGTTCTAGGTGTTCCCTCTGCGGTCCGCGCACACCAAACCCGCTCCTGGGGGTTTCCTCTGGGGTACCAAGCGTTCCCCCTGCGCTCCGCGCCCGCTCACCACGACCTGTTGGAGCGTTGCCGCTCCGTTTTTCGTCCGCTGCGGCTCTGGATGTTCCCTCTGCGGTCCGCGCCCACCAGTCCCACTTCTGGGTGTTCCATCTTCGGTCTGGTGCACCTGGCGGTCCGTCAGGGGCTCGTTTTCCATCTCCATGTCTCTGTTTCTTCTCTTTGTGTAGTCTTGCAGCTGGCCCCGTTGCTCCTTTAACAATTCCAGAGCAGGATCCCATGCTCTGCTTAGCTGGTACCCTGTGTCACGGTTCATAAGATCGTCAGCCATTTTTATTTCTATCGATTCTCTTATAACACTGTCCCAAAATCTGGGTGTTTGTGCTAGAATCTTGGTATCCTCATACTTCATGAAATGATCTAGTTCTAGACAGTGTTCAGCAATGGCTGACTTAGTCACCTGTCTTAATCTAGTGTGCCTCTGATGTTCTTTGCACCTGATCTCCACAGTTCTTGTCGTCTGGCCAATGTAGGATATGCCACATTGACAAGGTATATTGTAAATCCCTGGTTTTCGTAACCCCAGGTCGTCTTTGACAATCCCCAGTAGTCCCCCGATCTTGTTGGATGGACAGAAAACACACTTGATATTGTGTTTACGGATGATCCTACTGATTTTGGCAGAAATAGTGCCAGCATAGGGCAGATATGCCACCTTCTTTGCTCCATCTTGGTCTTCTTCAGGAACCTGTAGTATAGTGGCTAGTTGGAGTGCCCTCTCAATTTGTCTGTCTATGTATCCATTCTTGGAGAAAACTGTTTTGAGACGTTCTATGATTCTCTTGGTCTGCAGGGCACATGCTCTGTGGATCAAAGTGTTCAGAAGCCCATTCTTCTGTGCAGGGTGGTGACAGCTGCTGGCCTGCAGATATAAATCAGTGTGTGTTGGTTTTCAGTACACACTGTGGCCAATTGATCCATCTGCTTTCCTCTGGACTAGTACATCCAGAAATGGCAGCTGGCCATTCTTCTCCAGTTCCATGGTGAACTTGATATTAGGGTGGCATGAGTTAAGATGTTCCAGAAACTCATTGAGCCTTTCCACCCCATGTGGCCAGATCACGAAGGTGTCATCCACATACTTGAAGAAGCATGTGGGTTTAAATGTGGCTGTCTCCAGTGCCCTCTCCTCAATGCTCTCCATGAACATGTTGGCAACCACAGGTGACAGTGGGCTGCCCATAGCTACACCTTCAGTTTGCTCGTAGTATTGGTTTCTGTACAGGAAATACGTGGATGTCAGTGTATGACTGAACAGGTCCAACAGAGCACCGTCAAATTTCCTTGCAATCAGTTCTAGTGAGTCCTTCAGTGGGACCCTGGTGAACAGCGATAGCACATCAAAACTAACCATGATGTCCGAATCTGTGATGTACAGTTGCTTGAGGCGTTGCAGGAAATCTTCTGAGTTCCGGGTGTGGTGAATACATTTCCCCACATACTGAGACAGGAGACCTTTCAAGTACTTGGCTGTTTTGTACGTAGGTGCCCCAATATTACTGACAATTGGACGTAGGGGCACGCCCTCCTTGTGTATTTTGGGCAGACCATACAGTCTAGGTGGCACTGGCGCTTTTTCCCGTAGCTGTCTGATGATCTTATCAGACATCCCTGTTTCATTCAAGAGAGCACTAGTCTTCTTGGCCACCTTGTCCGTGGGGTCACACTCCAGAATTCTGTATGCAGGGTCCTCCAGAAGTTGGCGTACTTTCTCATCATAATCCACCTGCTGCAAGATGACAGTGGAGTTCCCTTTGTCTGCTGGCAATACCACAATGCTGTTGTCTTCGCGGAGTTTCTTGAGTGCAAGTCTCTCCTCGGTTGTGATGTTCGATTTCGGCGGCCTGGCCTTGGTGAGGGCCCTGCAGGTCTCTCGGCGGACTTCCTCTGCCACATTAGGTGGAAGTGGGGCTGCAGCTTGCTCTACTGCACTGACGAAACCTGAAATGGGTATGCTTCTAGGGGTCGTTGCAAAGTTGAGACCCTTGCTGAGTACCATTAAGGTTGTATCATCAAGCTTTATGCCACTCAGATTCATCACAGTTCGTGTCTCTTCCATCTGCTGTGCTTTCTTACTCATGTGGTCAAACTTTGCAGATTGGCAAGATGAGGCATTCCTTCTAGTACACCCAGCTAAAGACCAGGAGGCACGGTCTACCCAATCCCAAACTTCTCTTGTTAAGGAGGCTGCCATGTACAGATGAATGTGTAACAGATCTCTGGCCACAACATCTAACCTGTGCCGCATATCTCGAATCATCTCTCTCACCAGTGCCATGCTGTCTCTGCATTTTATCTTGTTCGCCGCTCTGGAGTTGATATGATGTTTAATTCTGGCAAATACTGGTACCACTTCTCCATCTCGACACCTCGGCAAAAAACTGAGAGAACCCAGCATCTTCCCTTTCTTCTGCCGAAGCTTGTCCAGCTTCTTGATATTCTGATACATCACCTCCCCGTAGAGACTTTTGATGTAACTTTTCAGGCTTTCCCGGCGATCTAATGACATCTTGGGTTGTCAGGTGTTCTGCCGGATATCAGCATCGTACTTGCACAATATTTTGGTCACGTAGCTCGTTACCTTCATCAGGTACGACCTGAGACTGCTCCTCGAGTGGACCTGGTCCAGTATTTATGCCTCTGGCCTTCCCCTTCCCGCATTCGGGAGGACGACGGTTCAATCCCGTCTCCGGCCATCCTGATTTAGGTTTTCCGTGATTTCCCTAAATCGTTTCAGGCAAATGCCGGGATGGTTCCTTTGAAAGGGCACGGCCGATTTCCTTCCCAATCCTTCCCTAACCCGAGCTTGCGCTCCGTCTCTAATGACCTCGTTGTCGACGGAACGTTAAACACTAACCACCACCACCACCTTCCCCCTCCACCAACGGCTGCAGGCGCTTCCTCTGTGGTCCGCGCCCATTCCCTGCGACCTGCTGGAGCGTTGCTGCTCCATTTTCCGTCCGCTGCGGTTCTAGGTGTTCCCTCTGCGGTCCGCGCCCACCAAACCCGCTCCGGGGGGTTTCATCTACGGTCTGGGGTGCCAAGCGTTCCCCCTGCGGTCGTGGTGAGCGGGCGCGGACCACATGGGATGGACAGGCTCAATGAGTTTCTGGAACATCTTAACTCATGCCACCCTAATATCAGGTTCACCATGGAACTGAAGAAGAATGGCCAGCTGCCATTTCTGGGTGTACTAGTCCAGAGGAAAGCAGATGGATCAATTGGCCACAGTGTGTACTGAAAACCAACACACACTGATTTATATCTGCAGGCCAGCAGCTGTCACCACCCTGCACAGAAGAATGGGCTTCTGAACACTTTCGTCCACAGAGCACATGCTCTGCAAACCAAGAGAATCATAGAACGTCTCAAAACAGTTTTCTCCATGAATGGATAGACGGACAGACAAATTGAGAGGGCACTCCAACCAGCCACTATACCACAGGATTGAAGAAGACCAAGATGGAGCAAAGAAGGTTACATATCGGCCCTATGCTGGCTCTATTTCTGCCAAAATCAGTAGGATCATCCGTAAACACAATATCAAGTGTGTTTTCTGTCCATCCAACAAGATCGGGGGACTACTGGGGATTGTCAAAGACGACCTGGGGTTACGAAAACCAGGGATTTACAATATACCTTGTCAATGTGGCATGTCCTACATTGGCCAGACGACAAGAACTGTGGAGATCAGGTGCAAAGAACATCAGAGGCACACTATATTAAGACAGGTGACTAAGTCAGCCATTGCTGAACACTGTCTAGAACTAGATCATGTCATGAAGTATGAGGATACCAAGATTCTAGCACAAACACCCAGATTTTGGGACAGTGTTATAAGAGAATCGATAGAAATAAAAATGGCTGACGATCTTATGAACCGTGACACAGGGTACCAGCTAAGCAGAGAATGGGATCCTGCTCTGGAATTGTTAAAGGAGCAACGGGGCCAGCTGCAAGACTACACAAAGAGAAGAAACAGAGACATGGAGATGGAAAACGAGCCACTGACGGACCGCCAGGTGCCCCAGACCGAAGATGGAACACCCAGAAGTGGGACTGGTGGGCGCGGACCGCAGAGGGAACATCCAGAGCCTCAGCGGACGAAAAACGGAGCGGCAACGCTCCAACAGGTCGCAGGGAATGGGCGCGGAGCGCAGAGGAAGCGCCTGCAGCCGTTGGTGGAGGGGGAAGGCCAGAGGCATATATACTGGACCAGGTCCACTCGAGGGGCAGTCTCAGGTCGCACCTGATGAAGGTAACGAGCTACTTGACCGAAATATCGTGCAAGTACGACGCTGATATCCGGCAGAACACCCGACAACCCAAGATGTCATTAGATCGCCGTGTAAGCCTGAAGAGCTACAAGATATAGAATTGTTTTTCTTATTTAGATGCAAACAATCTGTATGGCTGGGCTATGAGTCAATATTTACCATATGAAAGATTTGAATGGGAAGATCCGAAAAGCTTTGATTCTGCAAAAATGAGTGAGATATTAAACACTTCTCAAGATCGATACATATTCTAAGTAGATCTTGAATATCCAAAAGAACTGCGTGATTTACATAAAGATTTACCACTCAGTCCTGGAAGTAAGATTGTGCCAGGAACTAAAGAAAATAAGTTATTTACTACTCTGAATGACCCACATAAATATGTAGTTCACTGCAGAAATCTTAATCAAAATTAGTCTCTAGGAATGAAATTAAGAAAAATATACAGAGGTTTAAAATTTAAACAGTCTGATTGGTTGAAGAAATATTTAGACTTGAATACACAAATACAATACAAAAATTAATAGCAAAGCCAAATTTTAGAGAAAGAACTACTTTCAATAAAAGTTGTGGCCATTCATATGAAAAAGACAAGAAGCACCTTTAATAAATCGATTTATGTCGGAATGAGCGTACTTGATTTATCCAAAGAATTGATGTATGATTTTCACTATAGAATAACGAAAAGATATGGAGAAAGTATTGAGCTGTGTTATGAAGATATGAACAGTTTTATCTAAAATATATAGACTGAAGTTTTTTATGAAGAAATGAAACTGATGTGTGATCATCTAATTTTTTTTGCTATGATGTGGAGTAAACAAATATCGCAGGTAATTTTGATTCTTTATGCTTTGTTATCTGAGTTGAAACAAGATGAGATAAGTCTTTTATCCAACAGTAGTGGGAATTTTCACCTTTTTTTAAATAAAGAAGATTTACATGTCTCTCCTTGCTTCATTTCGTAACTTTCAATGAATGTACTTAATATTTTTCATTAAAAGAATATAGATTGATGGATACATTAATTCAATTTCAATTTTCGGAATATTATCAACTGCTATGGCAAATTCATAATTTTCGAGTTTTTCTTCAATTTCAAGACCAATGCCTTGGTATTTGTTTACCCTTTGCAGATCATTCTTTGCCTGATATAATGCAGATGTTATTGACCCTAGAAAGCATTTTCGATCATTATTTTTCACATTAATGCAAGCTTTCTTGACGCTTATTTTTCTGATAATTCAATATAAGACGATCCTCAGAATGGAAAACATCGATTAATTCCTGGTTGTAGACAATATTCTGTTTAGTGTGCGGGCTTTCAGATAATAAATGATGATGTGATGGTGTGGTGTTCCTCAATTATGTACCCTCAGACTCACAGTTGAAATATTAAATGTTTTGGCTGGTTTCGTTGTCTAGGGGCTGGGATACGTAGTTGCTGGATTACAAGCCAAATACTGCTGAGTCTACAATATGCAATATTAATATACACATGGATTGAAAGGTCAAGGGTTTCTATCACTTGGCAGTTGCGAATGTAACATATAAATTTATAAATGAACGATTGCAATTAAATAAAATCTGCAGGTACTACCTTAACGACATTAAATGATGAGGACGATAGTAGAAGTACTTTTGAGAATGTGGTATATTGTGCAAAACACTTATTGGTACCGATGGTCCAGCAATTAAATAAAATATAAGTTGAATAACAGGGAAGCAATAGGTTGTTACTGCACGTAATTAGTTATAAACAATAGCTCGTGAGATATTCACTTATAAACGCACACTACATCTTCACTGTAGAAGCCACGGAAATCTCACAAGTGCACAGGACAGCACTACAAAATATTTCTATCTGCTGTGACCACGCGTAAACCACTCCACACTCTCCAAGTCCCTCTCACGGCTGTGTGTCCCTCGCGCCGTCGCGTGCAGCACTTACCATGTCCTGTGCATTACTCCACTCTCCCGTGTCCTCTCCCGAACCCTTCTCCCACTTCCACCCAGTCTCCCCATTCACGAGTGCTGTGATTAGCTAGAGCATTTCTACCATGTCTTCAAGCCAATGCACGTTCACAGACATAATGAAACATTCGAAATACTGGATTTCCATTTAAATAACTTGAAATGAAGTAAAAATTCCTACGCCTGGACCATAAACACTCTCTAACACACATTATTAGACTCATAAACAAATTAAAGAAACATATATTAAAGGAATAGCAAGCAAAAGTAGGCCAGTAGTCTAACGTCTTTGTGCTTTCTAAAACACAGTAAATATTTGATCAATTTCTTCATGAATAGTATATATATCTGATATAAACAAAGATATGAATGAATAAATATATTTATAAGCATGCTGATACCGTTTTTTCGTGGAGTACTTATGGCCTGACGCGATCGATAGTAATTGGTCACTTTGACCTCCAATAACTCATGTACTATTCATATTAAATGCCTGTAATTTATACTGATTTAGATTTACACTAATAGCTTTCTAAACACACATCGATCGAGAAAATCGGATGAGGCGTTTAGATTTTGGAAATTCGTTGCTGGGTGTTACTTGTGTATTTTGAGTCAGATACTAAACTTTAAACTAATGAAGATATTGAATATCTAATTTTACCATCAGAGTCATCGTGCAAATGATGGTAATGTACATTTCTTATTGAGGCATCATCATTCATCTGGCTACTATTAATTTCTATATGAACTATGAAATGTCTGCCATTAAGGTTTCACAAAGTCCGCCATCTTTGGCAGTCCCAGCATGTCTCCTTCATCGACACCACTTCACCATGGAATTCCCAGCCACTTGCTGGACCACGTGGTGGGGCTACCCCTGATGCTCAGCGAACACTCAGCACCATGTGCTTGCTGCCGGGCCGCTGCCTGGCGAGAGGCTCCCGCCCGGCCACAGCAACTCCATACTTTGAAAATTTCCAGTGCGCCACAATTCGCCCGTTACCTCACAAGTGTCCATCCTGATCCTCATGTTTGAAAATTAGCCATTTTTGCTAGAATATCTTGCTTCTGATCCTTGAATTGTTTAATTAAATTATTCTCTGTAATGATTGCGTAGCATGGCGTTCGAAATATAATCTCCATCCTTTTTCAATTTGTTTGCATCTGGTGTTTGCAGAAGAGGATGAAATTAATCTTCACTCCCATATGAATCCTTAGTTGGCTTTGATGCATTCAAGAAGAATTTTGGGTCAAACAATAATGTTCGTGAAATTTATTGTTTGCACTGTCTCTGCAAATGCTTTATTAACTAGATATTGATTAACTGTTGTCCTGTCTCTTTGTCGCTCGAACATATTGGTAGAAAATGGAAGTAACTCTTTCAATGGTTCATCCTCGATACTTTTGAAAATATCACCAGTACCTCCAATTATGGAGAAAGGGCGTTTTCCCGAGAGTATTCAGTTAATTCTTCTTTTTTGAATGGTTTGTTTGGTTATAAAATTGATTAACACCGGCTTTCACACCTTGCTATATCCTTTCCAGCCTTCTATCCTACAAAAGTAGCGAAGATCAGCGATGTTGAATCGTTGAAGTTGGATGCTCATTTACTATAGGATAAATTTTTGTTAGTTTTCCGAAATTGGAGACCAACTGAGAAGTTTGTTGAGTTGGCTACTTATTTATTAAGGATAAATTTTTTATTAGTTTTGCAAAATTGGAGACCAACAGCGAAGACTGCTTGAGTTGGCTGCTTATTTATTAAGGATAAATGTCGGTGCTTGTTCGAAAGTAGATGCATTTTAAATCTGCACTTATCTACTTAAGTTTTACATACACACATCTTGCATAAAAACAACCAATATCTTTAATTTCTTGACTCTTGTTGCACTTTTTGTTGTTTCATCAGTTTTCTTTGTTCTCAGGATATCTATTCCTACAATACCTTATTGCACATTCTTTTCATATGTTGTGATGTTTATCTTTTTTAATCATTTGTAGATTATATTCGCTGAGTGGCTTCTCCTCTCCACACTGCACACATTTCTTTATAGTCTCTTCCATTCATAATAGTTAAATTTTTATTAGTCTTTTGTGAAAGTCTAAGTATGTAGTTCGAAGGGAAAAATGTCTGTTCAAAAATACCTATAGCGAATACATTCAAAGTGAGATTTAAACTTTAAGAGCTAATACTATTGTTTGTAGTGTAAGTAGGCTGTTTAGGTTTTTTTATTGGTAACACCGCCTCCACGTAGCGCTCTGTATGAAAAATCACCGGCTGTGCCGTGTGCAGTCTGTGGCTGGTTTGCATTGTTATCTGCCGTTGTAGTGTTGGGCAGCGGTAGCTGGATGCTAACAGCGCATAGCGTTGCGCAGTTGGAGGTGAGCCGCCAGCAGTGGTGGACGTGGGAAGAGAGATGGCGGAGTTTTGAAATTTGTAAGAATTGGTGTCATGAACTGCTATATATATTATGACTAGTGAGGTAAATACATTGTTTGTTCTCTATTAAAATCTTTCATTTGCTAACTATACCTATCAGTAGTTAGTGCCTTCATTAGTTTGAATCTTTTATTTAGCTGGCAGTAGTGGCGCTTGCTGTATTGTAGTAGTTCGAGTAACGAAGATTTTTGTGAGGTAAGTGATTTATGAAACATATAGGTTAATGTTAGTCAGGGCCATTCTCTTGTAGAGATTATTGAAAGTCAGATTGCGTTGCGCTAAAAAATATTGTGTGTCAGTTTAAGCACAGTCGTGTATAAATTGTTCTAAGGGGACGTTTCATATGTCGACCCTTTGCCAAGGATACCTCACTGGAATCTTCTGATTTAGTTTGTGTAGTTAGTGTAGCCTTTGTTTATTGCTAGCGCGTAATCATAGAGAGAATTTCCTTTGTAGTTGCAGTCTTTCATTGTTGTACAGTAAAACAGTTGTGGCATTCATGTAGATTTGCACAAAGTATTTCGCAGTTTCGCTTGCAATTAACTAGATATTATTTTCAGTGCTATGTTAATGTGTTCTCTTATTATTGCTCTTCAAATTGTGCTTTTATGTGTTATCGTGTGAAATATTGTGACAATAATGGCGTGTGAAAAACGTAACACTAGGCTCCAAAGTAAACTAAGAAATAATAGTGACGACGAGCGTCGCTTATCAGCACCACTGTGTAGTGAATTAAGTAGTAATTTGGTAATTGTGCATAGGGAAATGGAGCGGGCGGCAAATAATGGTGTAGACAATGAAAGAAGTAGTGAACAGGGAACAATTATCGATCGATCAGTCGGCAACAGCTCGCCTCAGGAATCCGAAATGACAGAACACAATATTGCTAATACTGTAGACTTAGGTTATGGGTCCTCACCGTTTTCTCAAATGAGTCAAGACACATTTTCTGCCTGTCAAAATGTAAATGTTGCCAGTGAAAATGCACTGCCAAAAAGCATAGAAAAACAGATTCCAGACACTAATACATTATTGTTGCAATTAATGCAACAAATGGAACAAAATCAGAAACAAATGGGACAAAATCTTCAAAAGTTAGACACAATGAAACAAAATCTTCAAAAGTTAGACACAATGGAAAAAAATCAGAGACAAACACAGCAACAGTTGGACACAATGGAACAAAATCTTCGGAAGTTAGACACCACACTTGAACAAACACGTGAAGATTTAACTACTGAGTTACATAACATGGAATCGAAATGTCAAAAAATCTGTAATGACGTAAAAACACAAATTTGTTAGCATTTTCAACCTATTTTTTCGCGGCATGAAAACGCATTACAGAATCACGAAGCAGCCATAAAAGAACTGCAAACAATTGTTCATGAAAATCATGAGACCTTGCAAGCTAAAATTGACTCAGTTGCATCTACCGATTCGGTTACGCAACTTGCAAAAACTCAAGAAAACTTAAAGGACACAGTAGATACTCTGAAAATTGGTCCAGAAAGACACATGGAGGACATTAGTTCATTATCAGAGAAAGTAGTTGAACTTTTGGATCAGCTAAATGATTTATCTACGAAGGTAGATGATAATCTGAATGACACAAAACCGGTAGTCTTTAATGACACAGAAGAGTTCGAACAAATTAGGAAATTCAAACAAAATCAGAATCAAATTAATACGCAACACCAAAGAGAAATCCGGGAAGTACAAGATCAGTTGACACAGGTAATACAAGAATTACGTATTTCAGAGGACACTCGCACTCCAATACGGGAAGAGGGACATAAAAATACGGAACTGCCACAAAATAACAACACAGGGCACTTTGGAGATTATGAAAGAAATTGACAAAGTACACCGAATTTTGAGATGGAACCGCCGAAACGACGTAACAATGACCGATATGAGACCCGCCGACACGATGATTTTGACTATAAGCTGTTCATTACTACACGTAAATTCAAAACATTTAAGAATTCTGGCAACGACATTCATCCACAAGCGTGGCTCCATCAATTCTCTCGTTGTTTTCCTCCCAACTGGTCACTAGAGCACAGATTAGAATTTATGTGTGGCTACTTAGAGAATGAACCAGCTGTAAGAATGCGATCGGTCATTCACGATTGCCACAGTGAAGGAGAATTTTACCATGCCTTCCTCTCAGCATACTGGTCCCAAGCCACACAAGACCGAGTAAAACATGGCATCATGATGATGAAACATTTCGAACAATCTGAATTTTCCAGTCTTGTGAAATATTTGGAAGACATGTTGCACAAGAATCAGTACTTGTCAAACCCATACAGCCCGTCAGAACTCATCCGCATTTGCTTAATCAAATTGCCTGAACATTTATGGCATATTATTTTGGCAGGCCGTTGCAAAGACGACATTGAAGCTTTTCAGGGACTGTTACAAGAATTAGAAATTGACACTGACAATCGCGGAACACGAAAACAGGAACACAACAATTACAGGTCACATCCGTCGCAATTCCGCGATGAAAGAAATAATAACTGGACACGACAAGGCTATTCTCACAATACAAATCGTGACCAAAACAGACACCACCCGTATGACAACCGTTGGCAGAGTAGTAATAATTACAGGGAAAGGTCACCTCTCCGCGGTAGTGACTATCACAGAGACAAACAGAGAAACAGACAATATGGGAACCAAAATAATTACTATCAAGGGAGACAGAATAACTTTAGACGCAACGGTCCAGCGCGCAGTTACGATTCAGAGAGAAATTCTCCACCACGTGACCGACAAGAAAGAAACTATGGAATCTACCGACATGACGACACACGATATGATCGTAACGACAGACCTGAATTGCAGCAGAACTGGCGGGATTCAAACAGATCAGGGCCCTCTCGACAAGGTGAATTTGTAGAAGTTAGGTTTCCTAATCCCAATAACGGCGCGCGCCAACAAAGAGACAGACAATGACACGCACCGCAGGCAGCCGCGTGCGCCGGCTGGCTCAGAGAAAAATAACATAAGCTAACCTTGAGAAAAATTCCAGTATTCTTTACCGACGTATACCGCATGATAATTGCGTTCAGGTTAACTCTGAGCACTAGGAAGAGTAAAGGATTGTACTACATTTCACATGTAAAACCGTTTATTGAAAGATAATCTGCTGTTTAACTTTGTCTTTGCCATACAACTTTTTACTTTACATTACTAGTATGCTTTGTCACACTGAGAAACTGTTAACATGCAACAATGTTTTGAAGTTAACTATACAGTCTAGAACCTAGGGAACATTTTTAAACGCAAATTACGAATGCATTGTTATAGTGAACAGACGACACAGTGTTGTTATTTGTACATTCTTGCTTGTTAGTTGCACGATTACGTAACGACTATAAGGCTTACATACTTAGAACATATACTGTTAATGAGGTTTTAATGCAACATTTTGGTTCAGTTGAAAAGACATTCTTTATTTGAAGTACTTTCTGTGAGATTAAAGATGACTCAGCGTTCTGTTTCTTTGATAGCTACACGATTATATCACGACCCTACTAATGTGTGACACAATTTACAATGTGCTTTTGCGGTGTATCTGTTTTATATCTGCACAGTTTTTCTGAATTATTCTGGAAAGTAAAACATGTTTTAGTGGTAACTTTTGTGGTATAGCTACAAGGAGACAGCCTTTTCCATAGCACAGTAGTACGTTACAGCATAGTACTGTCTTCATCACGGCAATAAGCGTAGTAACTAAGATATTTATACGCAAAGCAATTCACTTCCTTTATTACGAGGTAAGTACATTGACTTCAGCAGAACTTTACTTACAGAGGACGATAACTATAGCACTTCCACATAATTATCTTACAACAAGACGCACAGTTTATCGCTACAGTACACGTATTTGAGTGATTAATTTTGTACTTAAAACATTTATTTTTAAAGATTTTTGAAGTACAATGATAGAAAGGTTTTCTGTGATACATTTCATTCCATTGCTGTAATCTGTAACACCTGAGGATATAATCACATTAATCCTCAGGGGGGTACACGCTTACTTTGTATACCATGTGTGTGGCAAGCACAAGGAGCCCTAGCTAATATGGTATTTGCTTATACAACTTTACACATCGGTACCATATTTCTCTAACACACAAATTACACAGCTATCTGATCATTTAACTGAGAGAGACCAACATTTACTTTACTACATCAGTGACAGATGTTTACGTAATTACACCATTGGATAACTTCACACTTACAAAGTTGTATTTTGTCTGTACTTTGTGAACTGTTCATATTTTTTCAGGACCATTGTGATACTATGAGAGCTTTGAATGATGTATTTGGTATGGGGTCATGATTTTTAAAGTATGTTTGGGGTAGATGACACTTTTGACATGAGCACAGATTTTTTTTTAGGTTTTGAAATAGGAAGCCACGACGATTTTGAGATTTGGCTGAGGTTTTATGATGTTATGATGACGATATTTATTACGCTGTTGTGGTATGTTTATGATCAATAGGCTGATGCTATGTGGGGAATTTGATTATGCTATGTATTTCTTATGATTAAATATTGAAGAAGTGTCGACAAATATGTATATGTGTAATAAAGCAAGGAATAATGAGTAGTGGTTAGGGACTCTGGTTTGTGCAAAAGGTTGTTGGAAACCAAGAATCGTACTTTAAGAGTTATGAAATGTATGTAAATGCGTGAATGTATTACAATGCCGATGAAAATTTTTTGGACACTATTATATTTAAAGGATTTTGTTTCTACAGATTTGTAACGCAAATTCTCAACCTGTGAAAATATTTTTATATGAGACTGCCACTGTAGCGGAAACTGGTGTCGTAAATATTTCGATAAGACAGTTAAGTGACCACCTGCACGTATAATGCGTCGTGGGCACCCAGCTGCGCGACAGCCACCTGACAAAAGAAAGCCAGTGTGTGCCTGTCAGAGGCACAGGTGGAGAAAAAAAAGAGGCCATTATCCTCGCTATTGACATTCCTTTGTAGAAAGCATCGTAAATACGACACCCTCAAACTTGAAAACACTGTTGAGTTCTTAACTTATGATATTTACTGAAATGAAATGAAGAGAAACATTTTATATCTATTGTCTTTCTAGCTGAGAGATTGCTCATTTTGTGTAATATTCAGTTTCTATCTGCACTGCAGCATTGGTTAAAATAAAATTTAATAGATGCACTAAAATCACTATTTTCTGTCTGCAGACCCAGTAAAGAATCATTTTATGATTTACTTTCTTGGAAAAGAGAGCACAAATAGACATTTCCCTTCACAGGAATTGAAAAAATAATTTTTTTACGATTTGGTAACTTATCTGCTAGCGTATGTTCTAGTGATGCATCACTCTAGTGTTAAAATGTGACACAGGTATTACATATTTTTACTGTAATATTTTTTCTGCTTCAGCTTTGTCATGTTTAGATATAAATTATTGCTGCTCGCTATGCTTCCTTGCATTTTTTTGTCATTGCTATTTGTATTAATTGTTTTGTGTTTCTGCATTGCCTCGTCCCTTAGTTTAGCATCTGAGCTCAGTAGGTTTAAGTTAGCTTAAGATGGGGTAGACTATATAAGAAACTAAGTATGATGAATTGGAAGAAAAGCATTGAGAAGCTATAAGAAAATGGTTTGGCCAAAAAAAAGTAGTGTACAGTGGAGGAAAACTATTTTTGAAAGAGGATGAGAACAGAATACAGAAAGCATGCTTGGATAGGATTTTTTTTTTTTTTTGGCTGGAGCAAATGTTGAAATAAGAGGGGCGATCAATGGAATGAAGTTTTGGGTTGAACTGCAGTACCAAATGTTACCCTGAAAACAAACCCTGTCCTTTCCTTTTGTGTATCCCACTATATGTTTGTGTACCCTTGTGTTTTCTTCCTGTATCTGTGTACTGTTTCATACATTTTTTTCTATTCTAATACTAAGCTACATTC
Organism: Schistocerca gregaria; assembly: GCF_023897955.1. Taxonomy (NCBI): domain Eukaryota; kingdom Metazoa; phylum Arthropoda; class Insecta; order Orthoptera; family Acrididae; genus Schistocerca; species Schistocerca gregaria. The sequence goes on along the minus strand of NC_064931.1, from coordinate 854,750,653 downwards.
ACTATGATGAGGAATACTGTTATCCTCAAATATAATTTGCATTAATAACATGTTATTTACTTCGTAAAGATGTTTACACATTATTTATTCTGTTTTGTTCTAATGCTCATCTGTGAAGTTGAGGTTTCAAAAGTTATTCTGATCTTTTATGTATGTACTTATGTCGTAATTTTTGTAGCACTGATGTATTTGCTATTTCGATTCTTTTGTAAAGCCTGTACTACTGCAAATGTTATCTGTATTGTTATGTTCTTTAAAGATGTATTTTGTACCTTTGTTATTGCATTCTTATGTTATAAAATTGTAACTGACACCAGTTCATCAAATTAAGTAACTTGTAAATTACATTTCACTGCACACGTTTCTGTTTGTCATAGTATATGGACAATATGTGAGAAGTAGGGACTGATAGTGTTTGCACATGTGTTAATAACTCAGTAAGGGACTGGATAACAGCATTGCTGGTTCTAAGGACATTTCAAAAACAATTTTTCTGAGTGCACAAGTGGTGGTTATGGACTTGTCATATTATCCGCAAGACTCTTCAATGGTGATTGTGCGCCTGCACAGTCAAACAGATGGCTGCTGGCCATCTCTACAAGGACTACAGTGGGTCTACACCTTTGATGACCCACCAATACCATAATCTCTACCAGGACTACAGTGGGTCTGCTCTGTGATGACCTAAGTACCAATAGTCTTCAACTTCGACTGACTCTGCTGTGGGTTTGCTCTGTTGTGGCCCATTACCTGTCTGCATGTCAAGAGTCAGCACTGTCTTTCCATTGGAAGGACAACACTACTTCTTCAAGACTACATGGAAATCCACTACTTCCGTGTGCGTTTTCTTTTACTACTCAGACTTTGAGAAAAACACTGCAATTTTACTTTGATGAATGATCAGGACTGTATTTATGGACTGTGAGAAAATTTTAGCTTTTGATCAACATTGTATCGATAAGTGTGTGCATTTCATTACTTAGTCATTGTAATTATGAAAAAAATTTTCAAATCTGTATTGGCCACTGCCCAAAACAATTTGTAAATTTTTTTGTGGGGAACATGGGGGCTATGTAAGTAGGCTGTTTAGGTTTTTTATGGAGAGAAGAGAACCACGTGTATGAATATCAAGAGCTCAGATGGCAGCCCAGTTCTAAGCAAAGAAGGGAAGGCAGAAAGGTGGAAGGAGTATATAGAAGGTTTATACAAAGGCGATGTACTTGAGGACAATATTATGGAAATAGAAGAGGATGTAGATGAAGACGAAATGGGAGATACGATACTGGGTGAAGAGTTTGACAGAGCACTGAAAGACCTGAGTCGAAACAAGGCTCCCGGAGTAGACAACATTCCATTAGAACTACTGACGGCCTTGGGAGAGCCAGTCATGACAAAACTCTACCAGCTGGTGAGCAAGATGTATGAGACAGGCCAAATACCCTCAGACTTCAAGAAGAATATAATAATTCCAATCCCAAAGAAAGCAGGTGCTGACAGATGTGAAAATTACCGAACTATCAGTTTAATAAGCCACGGCTGCAAAATACTAACGCGAATTCTTTACAGACGAATGGAAAAACTGGTAGATGCAGACCTCGGGGAGGATCAGTTTGGATTCCGTCGAAATGTTGGAACACGTGAGGCAATACTGACCTTACGACTTATCTTAGAAGAAAGATTAAGAAAAGGCAAACCTACGTTTCTAGCATTTGTAGACTTAGAGAAAGCTTTTGACAATGTTGACTGGAATACTCTTTTTCAAATTCTAAAGGTGGCAGGGGTAAAATACAGGGAGCGAAAGGCTATTTACAATTTGTACAGAAACCAGATGGCAGTAATAAGAGTCGAGGGGCATGAAAGGGAAGCAGTGGTTGGGAAAGGAGTGAGACAGGGTTGTAGCCTCTCCCCGATGTTATTAAATCTGTATATTGAGCAAGCAGTAAAGGAAACAAAAGAAAAATTTGGAGTAGGTATTAAAATTCATGGAGACGAAGTAAAAACCTTGAGGTTAGCCGATGACATTGTAATTCTGTCAGAGACGGCAAAGGACTTGGAAGAGCAGTTGAACGGAATGGACAGTGTCTTGAAAGGAGGATATAAGATGAACATTAACAAAAGCAAAACGAGGATAATGGAATGTAGTCAAATTAAGTCGGGTGATGCTGAGAGAATTAGATTAGGAAATGAGACACTTAAAGTAGTAAAGGAGTTTTGCTATTTAGGAAGTAAAATAACTGATGATGGTCGAAGTAGAGAGGATATAAAATGTAGACTGGCAATGGCAAGGAAAACGTTTCTGAAGAAGAGAAATTTGTTAACATCGAATATAGATTTATGTATCAGGAAGTCGTTTCTGAAAGTATTTGTTTGGAGTGTAGCCATGTATGGAAGTGAAACATGGACGATAACTAGTTTGGACAAGAAGAGAATAGAAGCTTTCGAAATGTGGTGCTACAGAAGAATACTGAAGATAAGGTGGATAGATCACCTAACTAATGAGGAGGTATTGAATAGGATTGGGGAGAAGAGAAGTTTGTGGCACAACTTGACTAGAAGAAGGGATCGGTTAGTAGGACATGTTTTGAGGCATCAAGGGATCACAAATTTAGCATTGGAGGGCAGCGTGGAGGGTAAAAATCGTAGAGGGAGACCGAGGGATGAGTACACTAAGCAGATTCAGAAGGATGTAGGTTGCAGTAGGTACTGGGAGATGAAGCAGCTTGCACAGGATAGAGTAGCATGGAGAGCTGCATCAAACCAGTCTCAGGACTGAAGACAACAACAACAACAACATTGGTAACACCGCCGCCACGTAGCGCTCTGTATGAAAAATCACTGGCTGTGCCGTGTGCAGTCTGTGGCTGGTTTGCATTGTTATCTGCCATTGTAGTGTTGGGCAGCGGCAGCTGAATGCTAACAGCACATAGCATTGCGCAGTTGGAGGTGAGCCGCCAGCAGTGGTGGACGTGGGAAGAGAGATGGCGGAGTTTTGAAATTTGTAAGAATTGGTGTCATGAACTGCTATATATATTATGACTAGTGAGGTAAATACATTGTTTGTTCTCTATTAAAATCTTTCATTTGCTAACTATGCCTATCAGTAGTTAGTGCCTTCAGTAGTTTGAATCTTTTATTTAGCTGGCAGTAGTGGCGCTTGCTGTATTGCAGTAGTTCGAGTAACGAAGATTTTTCTGAGGTAAGTGATTTGTGAAACATATAGGTTAATGTTAGTCAGGGCCATTCTCTTGTAGAGATTATTGAAAGTCAGATTGCGTTGCGCTAAAAAATATTGTGTGTCAGTTTAAGCACAGTCGTGTATAAATTGTTCTAAGGGGACGTTTCAGTAGTCAAAAAATTTGCACACTCGTAGCTTAGTGGCGGTGTGGAGCCATCTCATCATTATGAAATGCTTGAAGAAGTGAGCAAAAAATTTGATAAAATCTGGTGTGTGATGTCGTGCGACAGGGAACTATTATTTTTTACCAAAAAAATTTGAGTTAAATTTATATATACATTTTTAGGTGTGCCAGTAACACCTATTAGTGGGGTTACTGGTTTTGGTCTCTTTCAGACCATCTGCAGACCTACCACCATGACAGTAGATGGTGGTGGTAAACATAGCTAGCCCTACAACTCCATGAATGCTAGAGCAGTTAGCATTCAGAAAGTCATAGTACCTACTCCGACTACTGCCACCATCTACCATCATGAACATAAGTCTGAAGATGGTCTAAAACACACCAAAAACGGTAACCCCCTAGAAAAAAGGAGTTTCTTGAGGTTCTGACTTTGCATGTGTATTTTTAAGTAATAAAAAAGAACTGCCATTCTCCAAGAGAAGACAAATGTTCTAAAAGTTACTGTTTCCCGTAAATGGTTCTACAAACATGAAATTTAACTTGTACAAAAAATTAACAAAATTTAAACAATGTAGTCAATATTTCATAGGTCGTTGTGTGAAAATAATTGTTTTTAAATAGATCAGACCAGAGAGAATTGAGTAACTTCTCTTTATTTGCCTTTGACTTTGCACAATAATATGTTATAATCAAAAGATTATTGAAATATCTGCATAATAATGATTAGAAATTAACATCCTGTCAGATTACACAGTGTCAGTCTGGACAAATTGACCAAGGCCTCAATCTTACCATCCCAGCATTCACCCTAAGCAATTTAGGAAAACCAAAATCAGTATGCCTTTAGTGGGATTTGAAATCCTGTCTTCCAAAATTCGAGTCCAATGCCCTGAACATGTATGAAATACTTAGTAGCATGGAATAAGTTGCATTTGCAACTTCACTGAAACACTTTTCTTACGTTCAATAACTAAAAACACCAGTTGCAGAAGACTTCATTCACAAACGTCTGTCTTATTTCAGGAAGAACATGCAATATATGTGAAACAGAAAAACAGCAGAAATATTCTTGTGTAAAACCACAGAAACCTTTTGACAATTTTGATTGGAATACTCTCTTTAAATTTCTGAAGGCAACAGGAGTAAAATACAGGGTGCAAAAGCTATTTACAACTTGTACAGAAACCAAATCAGAACTATAAGAGTCAATGGGCATGAAAGAGAAGCAGTGGCTGAGAAGAGTGCGAGACAGAGTTGTACTCTATCACCAGTGTTATTCAATCTGTAGATTGAGCAAGCTGTTAACGAAAGCAAGAAAAAAATTGGAAAGTGAATTAAAGCTCAGGGTGAAGAAATAAAAAGTTTGCAGTTTCCTAATGATATTGTAATTATATGAGACAGCAAAGGACATGGAAGAGGAGATGAATTGAACATTCAGTGTCTTGAAAGGAGGATATAAGACGAACTTTAACAAAAGCAAAACAAGCGTAACGAAATATAACCAAATTAAATCAGGCGAGGGCATTAGATAGGAAACGAGACACAAAAAGTAATAGATAGTAATGGATAGCAAAATGACTGATGATGGCCAAAGTAGAGAGGATATAAAACGCAGACTGGCAATGGCAAGAAAAGAGTTTCTGAACAAGAGAAATTTGTTAATTTAGAATGTAGATTTTGGTGTTAGGAAGTATTTTCTGAAGATATTTGTCTGGAGTGGAGACAAGTACGGAAGTGAAACAAGCACAATCAACAGTTTAGAGAAGAAGAGACGCAGGCCGCAGTGGCCGAGTGTTCTAGACGCTACAGCCTGGAACCGCGCGATCGCTACAGTCACAGGTTTGAATGCTGCCTCTGGCATGGATCTTTGTGATGTCTTTAAGTTAGTTAGGTTTCAGTAGTTCTAAGTTCTAGGGGACTGATGACCTCAGAAGTTAAGTCCTTCAGTGCTCAGAGACATTTGAACCATTTTTTGAAGAAGGGAGTAGAAACTTTTGAAACGTGGCCTGCAGAAGAAAAACAAAGATTAGATGTGTAGATAACCTAACTATTAAGGAATTACTGAATATAATTGGAGAGAAAAGAAATTTGTGGCTCAGCTTGACTAAAAGAAGGGATATGATGATAGAACACATTACAAAACATCAAAGGATCACTAACTTAATGCGGAAGGAAAGTGTTGGGGATAAAAATCACTGTGGGAAGTAAGCAATTTCGAAACAATCTAGGTTGCAGTAGTTATTCAGAGATGAAGAGGCGTTCACAGGATAGAGTAGCATGACAACTGCTTCAAACTAGTCTTCAGACTGTAGTCAACAACAACAACAACGACAACAACAATAACAACAAAAGTACACAGTAAGACAGTACCCCACAAATATTTCTAGGAATTGGAACTGGCATGAACCAGTATACTTACTTAGTGTGTATCAACACTGTTCAAGTAGAAATATTGGCAAAACCTAGCTACATGCCCAGAAGAAATTTCAAAAGTTATATATGGTATTAAGCTGTACACAAGTGCGTTTACTATATAGGTATGTTACAAATCAGTGTGCCACAACAACATAACTTTAAGAAAGTAACATAATAATTGTGAGTGTTCCATTTTATCTGTGTTCTCTTTTGTATATCTTCTCATAGCAAGAAGAAAGGGTATTGCAAGTAGACTATCTGTGCTAATCCTTTCACTTTCCAGAAGAGGCACTAGAGTGAGATACCAATTTTCCTTCAGTCTGGACCGATACTGCAGTTGAGGCTGATTATATTGTGACACACAAACTTGATTGTTCTTTTTAACCAATCTAAAAATGCGGCAAATTCGAAGAATATCTCAGGTACTGTAGCTTCAGAAGGAAATGGTTAGATGATTTGGATACTATGTAGGATAAGTGGCCAATTGTTTCTAAAACATAGATTCTGCCAGTATACATAAAAAAACATATACCAATCTCTGGAGAAAAATTATTTGAGAAGGATCATTTTTGCAATACAATATGGGACACAATTATAATTTCATTCATCCTGCAAGGAGCACACTGAATGAAACTATATTCTCAGAGTCCACATAATATTTAACAAATACAAAAATAATAGGAATTTACCCTAGAAAATAATTTCTATAGGATATTCTATGGGAGAAATGCTACTCTTTCAGGATGAACTGATGATCTGAGTATTGTGTGCCAGATTGTGGTGGTACTGTGCACTCCTCCAACCCACTGAAATCTAGATTGTGGTGACTGATCTATATAGTAGCCTGAGATCTACATTTGAGTGAAACATATGAATTTGGTTGTGAAGGAACAAAGGCAACAAGTTTGAATTAAAAAAGAAAGATTGCAGCAGCATGTCGATATGTAGCAAAGCCCAACGTCTATGTTCATCATTGCAAAGTTTCCTATGTGTTTACCATATGCCATTATGATCTGTGAACACTGGTTTGTGGTTCAACTATTTCCAAATTTGTATGAATCCTTCTTAGTTAACAGTCACTCCACATTTAGCACTCTTCTTTATAAATAATTAAAACAGCAAGATACACTCAAGCATTGTAATTATTACATAAATTTCCATGCGCATGTGAGTGTGTGTGTGTGTGGGGGGGGGGGGGGAGTAAATGCAAGACGTGGCCACTCTGTAAATGGTGATTTTGATCTCAACCCCCTCCCCCCTAACATCTTTGTTGTGACAAATTGATCTGCAGTGCAGCCCAATCCAGGTTAAGTTGAAAGGTGATAATCTGGCGAAGCCAGTGATTGGAATGCCCAATAAAGGTTGTGGTGAGAAAGAGAACAGTAGCATAGCCTAATGTTTAAGTTTTTACTTTACTTAAACAAGCTATTCATCATAGAGTTTTGCAAGGCAAATTCAAAAAACGTGTGTTAAGATAATGGGCGAGTCTCTGATTACGAAAAATGCGAAGGGGTCCACTACTTAATTTTACCAAAATCCTAAATTTTTACAACTCAATTGCTCACCTTTTGAATGAGATTTTGTATGTCACTTCATTAGCCACAGGCATGTAGTGAAATCAGTGTAAATGATTTTGAAGCTGTGAATGCAGCAAGTCACCAAGCAAGTCACCAAGAAGCCTAGTCGATTGGACTACCTCCACTAACCTAAATCATCTGACCACCACCTCTTCCTTGGAACTGGTGCGAAAAGGACTCTGTGCTGGGCTGCTGGAGAGGAAGAAGTGTACTTTATTTATTTTCAATGGGAAGTTGGAGCAGTTTATTCAGGAATGAATTTTACATAGTTTATTTATTACACTGATGAAAATCATCAGCGAACTGTTTCCCTACAGAGGTCCAACAAGCGCACACACCAGTGCAGCCTGTCCTGCAAAGCGACAATGTGACCGTCAGTTGGCACGCCATGCCCAGGTGTCCGTTCAGGTCACACAAGTATGTGGGACTGACATCCCTTTCATACATGACGCTTGAGAAATTCCTGGTCAGACACGTGTTTACCTGGCCACCATGGCTGACAGATAGCTGCAGGTCCAGCGCCGAGTGCAAAATGTTTGCATAGCAGCTCACCCTCACAGGCACAGCTGAAAGGTTGCCATTGTTTTACTGATATCACATGTCTATGTAAATAACAGCCAAGTCACTCTCTGGACACTCTATAGAAATCTGTTGCAATGCTTTCAGAAACTGTTTACAAAAATATTCCAGAATAACAGGGTGCATTATCCATTGCGATCCTAACAGGACACCCATCTGGCTGCACATGTGTTTACCTCAGGTCCAGCACTGAGGGAGATGTGCGCATAGTGACTTACCCTCGCAGGTGCACCTAAAAGGTTGTCAGTGCTATTCTGATGTCATATGTCTATGTAAATAAGAGCCAAGTCTCCCTCTCCGAAATCGTAAAGTGTCACAGAAACAGTTAATGGTCGCTTTTGTTGTTGTAGGAGCTTTTGTGGTGTTGCAGCTTGTCTGCTTGGAAATTCTTGTCCTAACAAGACCTGTTCACAAAAATAGCATGCTTCCTGATGGTCATAATAAGAGGCACCCCATCCATCACATGTAACCCTACCTGGAAATCGTGACACCATGTTTTCAACAAATGTGTAGCACTACTGTCTCAGATAGGAAAAGTCAGTTTTGGTGCAATATTTCTGAGCATGCAAGTTACAGCCAGGCATGGGCCTGTTTACAGTGAGTAATGTTCACCAGCAGTTGCGAAGTGAAATAGAGGCCACAGAGGCATAGAACCGCCGGAAAAACTGCACGCAGCAGTTTGCATGGCGCAAGTCACATGCTGAAGGGGCCCACTGGCCAACCTAAGTGTTATGAGTATGTGATGCAGGGTGGTGCATTTAGCAAAACAGAGGCACACAGGTGCCGATTCACTAACAAAGCATTGAAGTGTGACAGCTCTCCTGGATGGTGGGGGTGTCACACCACTGGCTAAATGCAGCAGCAGATTGGGTGCCAGCGTTCCATCCATGGTGGCTCGCTGGTTCGACCCTTTGAGGCCAACACGGGGCATTCAAGTGTTGCAGCTCTCCTGGACGGCGGGGCATGTCACACCACCGGCTACATGCAACATTTGATGGAGCGCCAGTGTTCCAGTCTTTGTCAGGTCACTGGTTCAACCCTCTGCAGCCAACGTGGGGTCCGCAGCTGGCCAGTGACAGGCCACATCACAGCTCGCTACTGTGGGCAGACGTGTTGGCTTCCAACACACGTTGGAGGCATCCCAGGGCGAGGGCTGCAGATTTGGACGTCGGATTGCAGGCGCTTGTTGTCGCCTGTGATCTGAACCACAACTGTGAAGAAGTGTGCAGCAGGCTACCTACAGCTCCCGGCGAACGGCGCTGAGGCGGCAGGGGCGAAGACCACTGAGTCGACTGTCAGCGCATCCTGACATTGCGGCCGTATAAGGCCGACACACAGCAGTGGGTGTATGGGTCACTGAGGCAGCCATTCCGCGCCAAGCCGTTTTGCGGTCAGTGAAGTGGTGTCGTCAGCATTGCGGGACTTGGTGATGCTGACCGAGAGGAACGGGGGCACTGTAACTGAAAATAATAAATCACTTGGGAAATTCGGATGAGTCTCAATATGGTGCCTTTTACCTCTTCCCGCTACATTTGGTGTTGCTGTTACATTCAGTGTCAGAAATTCCCACCACAAATATCTCTGAAACAGTAAATGTTCTCACTGCTATGTAGAGACTTCTGTGTCCTAGCACAACGATGCCTTGTGAATGAATGGTGCATTGTGATTGGCTCTTACTGAATTTACCCGCCAAATTACTAATGCTGCCGGTGTGGAAACACTGCCTTTTTTTCTGCAGATAAGAGTTTCAGTGGTAAAACGATTTTGTACAGATCGCCATATTGCACTGACAGTTAAACCTTGCAAAAGTGATCTACAGATCATGCAATACGGGAAGACATTTCCTCAATTACACTGTTCTGCCACTGACGACAGAAGCTTAAATGCTTCAGGGTGAAACCGTTCTCCAGCCTGGCTATATATCACCACATATCGTCTCGAGGTAGTAAACACACAATTCATATCCTACACCAAACAAAATCATCACTTCTGCATCCTGCATATGGTAACGAACACCAGACACGCGTACATATATCGCAAAGACAGATAGAATAAGCACATGGACCTTATATAGCCCTCACCGCACTAGAGATTTCCCGCGGGGTCGGTAGGTCACCCACCACAGCTAATGGTCACAAGTCATCAGCCCCTGTACACACACACTGGCCCGAAGCATGAGCACAACAGCTTCAGCGGACTAAGGTCATTCTCTCAACTGTTGTGCAAAGGCTGGGTCTGTTCCCCTCGGTACAAAGGCGCTACTGTTTCTGGTCCTGACCTGCTTCCTTGCTTGATTTCTGCACCTATCTCCAGGCTATGGGATTACAAGAACATGTGTATTTTCATATGGTTTGCCAGGATATCATACCATTATCGCGATGCCTCTCGATATCAAGTACATAGCCGTATCCTACCGATCTCTTGCGCAATATAACCCCGAAGATATTTATAACGGTAGCATGGCGATGTAAGTACTGTTCTGTCACTTTAAGATACATATAACGATAGTATGTAGACGTAGTAAATGTTCTAGTCCTGTCTAAAGGCAGCTTACAACACTCACGGTTTCTAGTCTTGCAATTACGTCTAGTACGTCGGATGTTATTCTAGTTTTGGTAATTGAAACACTTAAACACAACTACCTCTTAACAACTGCAAGTGACCTCAGATACCGCGTAATGGACAAAGGTCGCTCAGATGTGACGTTATCGTATAGTCTTGGTTGCAGATTTTCTGTTCCATCAAACTACTTCTTGCGAGCGATAATAATACTGAAAAATACGGTCGCCAGCCAAAATGACGAATCGATTTACGTTATTCAACAAATTCACCAAATTTGGTCTTTACTATGTTTTGGTTCTTACTAAAACGTTTTCTCGTTTATCAATTTCTATCACTGAAGGAACAGGCTAATACATATAGCTAGCTGAATAATGATTGTTTTCAGAAAATAATGACTGCTTTCAGTATTGGTCACACGCACACACTTAGAAAGTTTTGGTCCATAAAAACAATTCCGGAACGACAATAATATCTGCTTACGTTTATTAAGGTAAGATTATCAAGACTGCCTCTAAAAACACGTATTACACCCACGAAATATTTTTACGATACTTTTGTTAGTATCGAAATGATTGAAAAAGGTTCTATACTTGGTTTTTCTCAGTTTTATTGAAATAATTACTTTACGTAATTTCTTGGACTGAAGGTCCCAATACCCAAGTTCATACACTAGGTAGAATTGTTATTTACTTTACTTACTTTCATGGTAATTTCCCAAATTTACTTTAATTGCTGTGCTTGAGTGATAATTTAAATTTACTTTGAAAGTAAACACTCAGTTGCGCAGTAATAATTCGCATCAATGATCCTCGGTTTCTTTCTCTTGAGTATAGGAAAGGATACCTACTTCGAACACTTTAGGTTAAATGAGTCGTTTTGCATTTTAAAAAAAATTAAACGATTATTGAATAAAACTCAGAAAAATTAGTGAACACCGCTAGTATACAGAACTATGGACGGTTAATTTCAGCAGTATCGCCGTGAGCACAGTTGCTGGTGCTTTGAGGGCACGGACCGGAGATTATTACTTGTCTTCGTGGCGTCCAATTATGCGACTTACACCATCGCAAATATGAGTTTGGCTTTCCTGGGGAGCTGCGTCTGTCTAAGTAATGGATGCCGGCATAGATCATTTCGCATCCAGGAACCAAACTCGTAGCAGACGTTATTTTATATCTCCTCTAAAGCGTTGCAAACTTGTACCTTAGCACTTCTCCTTCACTCACATCTATTAAGCAGTTAAACTTTACCTTTGTTTAAACAATGCTGCGGAGTACAGCGGGCATCAGCTTTCGTAACCTGCCTCAAGTGTGTCGTGCGCCTGTCTGACCCACTCCACTTCTCCTCTCTCCTACCTGCTTCCGTTAGCAGCAAAAAATCTCCACCTTTTCCGAACTTCCAGAACGTCGGTAAATCCCTACTGGTTTTCACCTGTATTTAACTGTAGCCCTGAGCTGGTGTCGACTTCACGTTACAAACAATTACACATAGTTTAATAAAAGATACTTATTGTCACTTACATAACATTATAAACATTGGCTGATTACACATAAACATTAAACTTCACACAGTCAAAGAATATTGTCTTCTGCAGACCCTCTTATACACTGCATACTGTACAATATCATTTTTTCCTTCATTAGTGCAACGTATCTCGTTTCTAAAAAAATCGATAGTGTTACATATTGACTGCAAATTATATCTCAAGAAACCCGAATCCTTAGCGATGTGGAGCATGTGTAAACAACTGAGTACTTACCTTGTATGTGAAGATCTTTATGTGAAAACTCGAAAAAAATAGAATAAACTGATATTTCCACTCGCGAATATCGGTGTCGGTGATATACCAGATTATAACTCATCCCTATAATTTACAAAGTCAACTAAGGTGCTTCTCATCTCTAGTGATCCAGCGGATGTGTCTTACACCCGTCTTTCACCTGCTAGATGTACAGACCACAATCGATGTCCTCTCAACCAAATATAGGTGGGAAATATGCAGAAGCAGTCAAACGGACAATTTACATGGGAGGGAATAATGGTTCAGCACAAACACACGACCATATTGAATCTTCTGAAATTTCCACACGGAACACATGCGATCACAAAAACTGTCCGCCACATACTGAATATTGGTTGACTGTTCAGCCGTCTAGAGGACGGCACGGTTAAGTGAGCTACATTCCTGAACCCCAGTCAGTCTCTCCATTCGGCCGGCTCCTGCTGTTAGCTCAAAACACAAATCATTTCTGCCACAGGCCCCCGCCGCCACGTACTCCTCATACACCAGACAGTATCGTCCTTGCAAACCGGCTACATATATATCTGATCGCTATACTTACGATTAAATGTTGTGCTTGCAGTCTCAATTGGACGACATTTGACAATGAGTGAAGTATTGCAAATACCCCTTGCTGACGGCTGTGGCTCCGGAAATAGAAATATCTGTACCATTCTTATGACCTAACAAACTTTTCCAAGTGAAAAAAAATCTTTCATTCCCTTTGCTATCGAAGTATTCCACATCAAATCCATATATTCCTTACGACTGGGCATAGTTAATTTCTATATACACGTCGGAACACACACGTACACATACTTTATAAGCCTGATTGCTGGCGATACGAAACAATACTGAGCGAAATCAGCGACGCGTGGACATGTCTCATACGGTTCTCCTGCGAGTGGTACCACTGTGTCTTAGAAAGGGAGTCGTAATCGTCTTAAAAACAGCCAGATGTTAAAAACACGATCGCAACGACCATGTTACTATCACAGTTGGTCTTGGTTCTATCGGTGCTCACAAGTACCGCTATCGATATCGGTGTTAAAAACTATACAAGCCTTATAAATCGAGGTATGGCATTACCTCCGAATGAAGTGGTTTTTCCAGACAAATACCACAACACTGAATATAAATGGTGATCGCCGAAGTATGTATTATCAGACCAACAGTGTGGTTACACATCCTCGACTGGTTCAAGCCTCTAAAAAAATCGCCGAATTTAGAAAGTGATTCGGCTAAAGAACGCGGTATGAAGCCGGTATTTGCAACTCCCTCATGCTGCCACTAGATATATCTCCAGTATTTGTAACGCGTTCTGTCCCCATGTCACGTCAGAGGTTCTGCGATATATCCACTGGGTTATAGGTGATGGTTCGTTGAGAAGGATCACAAACAGTAGATAGTATGCTGATTGAGGTCGTAAGAAATGTACACCAGCTTTTCAGATCTATAGTGCTACGCTTTCCTATGGAAATAGTCTGAGAACTGGAATCAAGTCTTTCCATTCAACCACATATCTCCGTCTGTGGAGAAGGCTTTTAATGATTACAGCCACTAGTGAACCATATTTCTGGCACGCTCATATCTCGAAACCAGTCACCTTTTCCGAATGTATCTGCTACAGTAAAATTTTAGATAGTCCCTATGCATCTTGCAACTGCCCCTCAGTCTCTGCACTACGACCGTGCAGCTTTGCGCATGTGATCGTTCCAATTTAAGTCGGAACTGAGCAGAAGTCGGTAAGAGCTATGTCTATCACATTCTGCAGCCTGTGTAGAAACAGGCTGCAGGACTGTGTTTTGACCATTTGATGGAAATGGGAACATGTTGTCGCAGCTCTGCCAATAGTGAAATTTCTAAGTCAGCGCTAAAGAAAACCTGCTCCTGCAACATTAGCTAAAATAAAGACAGTATGACCAGTTATGGTGGTTTTCTTATCGAGGAAATTAGAAAGACTCAACATCAAAAAGGTACTGCGTCCCTCAGGCGCCACTCACGTCTGTCAACCCTACATACTATCATCGTTATTCCATACCATCCAACAGAGAAAAATTACGAACTATAAAAGCTCCACTAACTTCAAACGACAGAGAACTCGACTAGATTTTTATCGCATCTCTCTCTCTCGCCATATATCGAACACAAATAACGTCTTTATGCCAGCATCAAGTGCATGTGGCCATACTATTAAATATGCAGGAGCAGACACCCATTGATCAAAGTCGCATGTACAGACCAGTGTAAAGTGCCAACGACCATACCGTAGGAGGCTGACCGTATGCCACAGACTATACTGTCGGTCGCTAGAGAGGCTCCCTGTGCCGTTGTTTGTAAGAGTGTTTTTTTTTTTTTTTATCTCTGCTGTAACACGATTCGTACACTGCCATACATTTTGTTTTTACCGCCAAGACTTCAAGCTCTGTGTCAGACTGTAAAATCACAGTAACAAGTTCTGATCCATTGCCTCTCACAGAAAACTAGACATCGCACGGTGTAAATTATGTTGTTGCTGCTGCTACCGTAATACACAAACACTCAGGGTAATTTTAAATGAAAGGCAGTCACAACATAAGGAAACTGGAAGAGTTTTGGAGCGTTTCAAAACTGCTGTCCGAAGGTGACTGAGATCTCTACATTTAAAGTCATGTGTCACAATGACGGGATAGCTGATGAGTCTGTGTACTCAGATTTTGTATACTGTCGTTGAAGACACTGTACATGGCGGATCCATCTTGAAACCCTATCCCGGACGCGGCAAATTGCGGATCCGCAACCCAGTATCGCTCCGGATATAACGCTCGGCGGATCCACACGCGAAGACTAACACGGGTCTACTGCGGGTCGTGGGGGCCATCCGAGACGCGTGCACATACACAGACATACAGAAAACAGAGCAAACGCACTGCAAATGTAGAATATGTAGGTGCGGGCGACTGGGTGCAATCGAGTACAAGTGCTATGCTATGCCCCTCAACCAGAAAAATAGTGCATTTGCGCTAGGTGTTGGAAGCTGTACTTCATTTACAAGCAATTTTAGACACGGAACGAGAGGTTATCGCATGATCGCATGGGTATAAGTGACAAAATCGATAGCACCACAAAAAATGACGAAAAACAAGTATAAATTGAGGGAAAAGACAGCGAAATGCGAGCAAATTGAAAAAGTACTTGCGTGCCTTCTGGTTGCCGCAAAAAAATTTTTGTACATGGGAACGAGTATGTGACAGCAAGAGGAATCTGAGAAAACATTGACATGGAAGCGCCGGGAACCAGGGAAACAGTCAATTTCTTCCGCCGAGATATCATTCTACTGTATGTCTATTGAGGTAACAGTGATACAGGCGAGTTGACCACTATATTTGACGCTTTCCAGGAAAACGGTGAACCATCCGCCTCTAAACTTACATGTATCTGAGTTAAAGGATGACGGAGAGAGGACGGCGTGATCGGTTGAGATGGAGCTGTAACGAGGTACGATTTAATGTCAGACTGATGATGCATTCTAGAGAGGGTGGGTGATGCTGCAGCAGGTCATTTGACCATTTTTTTCCGTTGGTCTGTCAGGATGCATCACTTGTGTGACATAGCCTGCGTTCAGGTCGTATACAACCACGTGTTCTGTGTGTGACTTAGAGCACTGCCTACTTCCGATCGTTAACAGCCTCTCGGTCATCAGAGGACTTCCCTCTCATGTGTGATGAAACATGACCACCCTGTTTCGACACATTCCTCTACATGAACGAAGATTTATGTGATGTACTCTATTCCCCTGTCGCATCTTGGGTATAAAATCGAGGCTTCAGTTTCGTAACTAAGGTGATTCTAAGTTAGTGGTTTGTGGGGTTGAAGGGACCAGATTACAAAGGCCGTTAGTCATTCTAAGTCAGTGATAGGTGTCTGATTGTGGTCTTATGGGACCAAACTGCTGAGGTCATCGGTCCCTATGCTTACACACTACCTAATCTAACGTTAACGAACTTACGTTAAGGACAACACACACACCCGTGCCTGAGGGAGGACTCGAACTCAGACGGGGAGAGCCGCACGGATCGTGCTAAGGCGCCCCAGACCGCGCGGCGACAGCTGTTTGTGAGGCACTGCAATCCCCATGTATTCATCTCATTGACAGATGTCCTGTTTACACAGTTAGTTGTGGCATGACGTGTAATTTCACATGTCAAACGCCCCTGCTATGCGTTTATCTGCTTCCTTGTAAAAAATATCCTCCGTTACTAACGATCATTTTATAAAGGACTGATGCAAGCATAATATAATTTATGAACCGTTATCAGATGTGAACAGTGGATGCTATACATCTCTGGAAAGATACATGTATCACACAGAATCGATATTTTAAGGAAGTAGTTTTTTCGTTTTACAGTTTGTTACCATAGTTTATCGTAGGGAAATCTGCAAGAAGGGTGTATGTCGTGCGCTGGGAGTATGTTTCTTACATTGGAATATGAACAGCGTTACACTCCATACGACTAATAGGTCGGAAACTGAAGAGAATCTAACATTATAGCCTGTTCTAATTGCAAAACCGTGTAGCCTTAGAACTGCATGTCTCTATGTTCTGTCTTACCAGGACCTTCCTGGCACTGATCCCAGACACTAGAACAATAGTTTAGAATTGATAGCATAGTTGATTTACGTGAAATGCTTCGAGCTCCATCCATCTGGAGCTCCATTATGCATAAAAACCACCCTTTTCTTGTTCTTCTTAACTGTCTGCTAATACATCACAACACTAAGTCTACTACTATACACTGATAAAGGGCACCAACCCCTTTGACATACGCGCATCTGGAGAAAGCTTGTGCACTTGGATGCGTGGGGAATCAGCAAGCTCCATTCATTCACGAGACGCGGAACGCAGCGGTCTACTTCTGATCAGCTACAGATTAAATCGGTAACGGTGCTGTAGGGCTAGTTGGTCAAAAACTGTGCTATGGGATCTTTCTGTCTCTAACTTTATCCTAAGAATGTGAGAAAGCCCTGTGACTCCCATCCGCATAAAGACAGATCGTAAATTATGCACTATCCTCGAGGTGCTAGAAATATGTAGATCGCTGGCTGGTTTACTTTGATGATATATATGCCTGAGAATTAGCAGTGAATGGACGTACTGAACAGTCGTCTATGTAGATTCGCAATGGTGCTCGCAAAATAGAGGAGGGGCGGCTTAGCGATGATACTGAAACTGGGAAGTATGCTGTCGCATCATTGGTCAGTGTTGAAATTACTGTAAGATTCCTAAAATTGTTCGCACAATCAACTGTGATGCTTATTATAACAGTACACCGGCGTTAACTTTTCCATCCCATCCGTCCACTGGTATGCTGTTGATTACCACATAATGACTGACTGACATCGCTCGTTTGAGATGGAGAAAGAGTCTTGGTGGAGGGGCAACACCTTCAGGGGCATGGCTAGCAGCGAAACTGTGGTGACGTGCATGACTGCATTATGAGGAATCAATAGAAATGGAACACAGAGGCATCAGCTATCTCGTTACTGTGACATATGACTTTAAATGTAGAGGTCTCAGTCACCTTTGGACGACAGTTTGGAAACGCTCCACAACACCGCAAAACTCTTCCAGTTTCCGTATGTTGTGACTATCGTTTATTTGAAATCATCCAATGTGTGTTAGTGTGTTGTGGTAGCGACAGCAACAAGATGATTTACATCACGTGATTCTGATTTTCTGTGAGGGGCAATGGATCAGAACATGTTAATGTGAGTTTACAGTGTGCCACAGGGCTTGAAGTCGAGGCAGTAAAAACAAAATAATTTGCAGTGTACCAAGCGTGTTACAGCAGAAACAAAAAAACAATGTTTTAAACAACGACACAGGGAGCCTCTCTATCAACTGACAGCATAGTCTGTGGCATATGATCATCCTCCTACAGTACTTTACACACTGGTCGGTGCATGTGACTTTCATCAATGGCTGTCTGCTCCATTGGATCCATACCTGTATATTTGATAGGATGGCGACATGCACTTGATGCTGGCACGCAGACGGTACTGGTTTTCTTTGTACGGGGAGAGAGAGATGCGGTAAAAATCTAGTCGTGTCCTCTATCGGATGAAGTTAGCAGGGCTTTTATGGTTCATAATTTTTCTCTGTTTGGTTGTTGTTGTTGTTGTTGTTGTGGTATTCAGTCCTGAAACTGGTTTGATGCAGCTCTCCATGCTACTCTATCCTGTGCAAGCTTCTTCATCTCCCAGTACCTACTGCAACCTACATCCTTCTGAATCTGCTTAGTGTAGTCATCTCTTGGTCTCCCTCTACGATTTTTACCCTCCACGCTGCCCTCCAATACTAAATTGGTGATCCCTTGATGCCTCAGAACATATCCTACCAACCGATCCCTTCTTCTGGTCAAGTTGTGCCACAAACTTCTCTTCTCCCCAATCCGATTCAATACTTCCTCATTAGTTATGTGATCTACCCATCTAACCTTCAGCATTCTTCTGTAGCACCACATTTCGAAAGCTTCTATTCTCCTCTTGTCCAAACTATTTATCGTCCATGATTCACTTCCATACATGGCTACACTCCATACAAATACTTTCGGAAATGACTTCCTGACACTTAAATCTATACTCGATGTTAACAAATTTCTCTTCTTTAGAACCGCTTTCCTTGCCATTGCCAGCCTATATTTTCTATCTTAGCTACTTCGACCATCATCAGATATTTTGCTCCACAAATAGCAAAACTCCTTAGTACTTTAAGTGTCTCACTTCCTAATCTAATTCCCTCAGCATCACCCGAGTTTATTCGACTACATTCCATTATCCTCGTTTTGCTTTTGTTGATGGTCATCTTATATCCTCCTTTCAAGACACTATCCATTCCGTTCAACTGCTCTTCCAAGTCCTTTGCTGTCTCTGACAGAATTACGATGGCATCGGCGAACCTCAAAGTTTTTATTTCTTCTCCATGGACTTTAATACCTACTCCGAATTTTTCTTTTGTTTCCTTCACTGCTTGCTCAATATACAGATTGAATAACATCGGGGTTGGGTAGTACGGAATAATGATGATAGAATGTTGGGGTGATAGTCGTGAGTGGAGCCTGAGGGACGCAGATCTGCTTCGGACTGCAGTACCTGTATGATGTTGAGTCTTTCTAATTTTCCCGATAAGAAACGCCACCGTAACTGGTTCTACTATCTTTATAGTACCTCCAGTTGTAGGAGCGTGTTTCCTTTGGGGTCGACCTTACAAATTTTACACCATTGGCAAGGCTACGACAACTTGATCCCATTTGTATCGAATGGTCAAAACATGGTTCTGCCGCGCAAACTCAGGTCACTCTGTTTGTGCCCGGGTTGCAGAAGGTGATAGATACAGCTCTTTCAAACTTCTGCTCAGTTCCTAGTTAAATTGGAACGATCACAAGCTGCAGAAATGGCCGCAGTTGGAAGAGGCGTAGGGAGTACCTAAAATTTCTATTGTGGTAGACAGGTTCGAAGAACGTGACTCGTTTTGAGATTTGAGCGTGCCAGAAATATTAAAGGACTTCTCCATAGGATCCAATGCAGATATGTGGTTGAATGGAAAGGCTTGATTCCAATGCACAGACAGCACATCTACCGGAAAGCGTAGGACTAGAGATATGAAAAGCTAGTGTACATTTCTTACGACCTCAATCAGCACACTATCCACTACTGCTTGTGATCCTTGTAAATCAATCATTGCCTATAGCTCACTGGATATATCGCACAAGCTCTGACGTGGCATCGAGACAGAATGCATAACAAATACTGGAGAAATATCTAGTGGCGGCATTAGGGAGTTGCAAATACCGGTTTCATACCGCGTTCTTTAGCCGAATCACTTTCTAAATTTGGTGATTTTATGACGAGTATAACATGTCAGTGACGTGTAACCACACTGTTGGTCTGATAATATACACTCCGGCGATCACCGTTTATAATCAATGTCGTCTGGAAAAAACACTTCATTCAATGGCAATGCCTTACCTCGATTTATAAGGGTTCAAAAAAATGGCTCTGAGCACTATGGGACTTAACTTCTAAGGTCATCAGTCCCCTAGAACTTACAACTACTTAAACCTAACTAACCTAAGGACATCACACACATCCATGCCCGAGGCAGGATTCGAACCTGCGACCGTAGCAGTCCCGCGGTTCCGGACTGCAGCGCTAGAACCGCACGACCACCGCGGCCGGCTATAAGGGTTGTATAGTTTTTAACACGGATATCGTTAGCGATAATTGTGAGCACCTACAGAACCAAGACCGACTGTGATAGTAGCATGGTCGCTGCCGTCGTGTTTTTAAGATCTGGCGGTTTGTAAGACGATTACGACTCTCTTTATAAGATTCAGCGGTACCATTCGCAGGAAAAACTTATGATATATGTCCACCCATCACCAATTTTTGCTCATTATTGTTTCGTATCGCTAGCAATCAGTTATTGGCGAAGTGTCCTACTTAGCAATAGAGGATGTGTGATAGGTTCGCTTTGATCATCATGCTTTTATAGCATGTGTGTGTGTTTGTGTGTGTATATGTTCCGACATGTGCAAAGGAAATGACTATGTCCAGTCGAAAGGAAGGTATGGATTTCACATGGAATACTGTGATAGCAAAGGGAATGAAAGATTTTTTTCACCGGGAAAACTATGTCAGGTCATAAGAATGGCACAGATATTTCTATTTCCAGAGCCACAGCCGTCCGCAGGGGGTATTTCCAATACATCGCTCATTGTCGAATCTCTCCAATTGAGACTGCAATTGTAAATATAGCGATCAAATATACTTGTAGACCGTTTCCTAGGTCGGTTGTGTCTGGTATGCGAGGAGTGTGTGGCGGGGGTGGCCCGTGGCGGGAGTTGTAATGTCTCTTGCAGCGGTCTCTCTGCGAAATTTTCAGAAATTTTATAAATTATATAACTCAGTACATATCTCGAAATATCTCTTCTTATCTTACCGATTCCTAAACTTTAATATACGATGATTATCAATGCAAAGTAGTTTCAAGCCCTATTATTTATTGGAGCGTACATTTACTCCATGGAATAGCTTCTCTGCTATCTATGTTTTATAAAAAGAATGAAGGAGATCTTGCCGATTAGCCGTGAAAGAAGGAGGATTTATACGTATGTATTGTTGAGCTGGTCGCCATCTTGATGAGATTCTGTACGAGAAGGAATTTAATACATGAACTAAACTAAAGTGTGTTCGCGTATTATTTAACTGATTATTATTGACAGTGTCTGCTTACTACGCTGTGTTGCACGGGATCAGTGGGGAACGTCTGATTTACACTGGACGATCCTGCCGTTTTGTGTGCTCAAGATATCCAGTTTATTACTTCAAATAAATAGGCTAGCACGGTCTTACCAGCAGATCTCCGGTCTTCCCCATGTGATCACTGAAAGTTAATAATTATTGCAAATGTTTTCAGGACATCGACTGATAATTTTCGTCGCACCGAGACTTTGAAATTGCTTCACTGCCTTATGGAATTTAAGTTAAGCTCAATTCAATCAGGATAGAACAGTATTGAACTGTGTGAATGTGATAAGCCTGCTTTGTGAATGAAAATTCCCTTAATATACGCATGTTTTTACTATCCTGATCAGTGAAGCTAAATCAGGCCGGTGTGAGAGAGGTTTTTTAAATTTTAGATCCCACAAAAAATATTAAATTTGGCGACCGTGACAGGACGTTGTTCAATGTCGGATTCTGTTTAGCCACTGATTCATCAGATGTGGGATTAGGATCTTTTTTATTTCAAATTAGGTACATCGATGGTATAAAAACCTTTTGTCCAATTGCATTTGCTAGCAGAGTTTTATCCACCCGTGAAAGAGCATATACCACTACGGAATTGGAAGCTTTAGCAGTTATTTGGTCTTTGAAAAGGTTTAATTATTACGTATATGGCTCAAGGATAACAGTTTATTGTGACCACCAATCACCAGCCTTTTTAAAAACTAGTAAGTTGCTGCATCCTCGCTTGTCAAGATGGACGCTGGCGCTGCAAGAATATCAGTTTCAAATTATTCATGTAGCCGGAAAAGAAAATATTATAGCTGCCTCGTTGTCAAGATCTCCAGAAGGAACAACACCTGAAATGGATGTAAATAATAAGGCAGAATTTCCAGTGCGTCTTCTTCAAGAAAATAATTACAAGTTATATTATATTCATTTATATAAGACAATGGCTCAGCTTCAGAAGAAGGATCGGCGATGGAATGCTGTAATACGACAATTCAATCAACAAAATCCTACGGTCAATTTGGAATACTACCGGCTTGCGAATAATATTTTATTTTTTAAATCTGGGGAGACTGGGAATCCAAAGTGGTGTGACTGCATACCTGAAGAATATGAAGAACGATTAATTTGGTTTACACATTTGACCTGGGGTCATGTTGGTGTGGTAAAGTGTTCTAATAAGATTAGATATTATTGTTACTTCCCAAATATAAGGTGAAAAGTGCACAAAGTCATGCAGAAATGTGTTCTCTGTCAAAAGGCTAAGCCGGACAACAAGGGAAATAAAATTGCGCTTCACTCAATAATACCTGAAGCACCAAGATCACTTATATCATGTGATATTTGTGGACCTCTTCCTAGAGCCAGAGGTAGTGTTAAGTACATTATTGGATTCTGTGATGTGTTTATTAAATATGTTAAACTATTTCATATAAAATCAGCAACTGCAAGAGCTGCCGCAGTAAAGTTTGTAAATGACTACATTCCTCATGCAGGGATTCCAAAATCTATAATCTCTGACAATGCGAAGATATTTATGGAGAAAATTAGTATCACAACTAGGAATAAAACAGATATTTACGTCTTTCTATCATCCACAAGGGAATTTAATTGAACGGGTTTTTCGAGAACTAAACAGATTCATGAAAACGTACCGTCATGATAAACAAACTACCTGGATAAACTATTTGACCGAGTTTGAGCAGATTTATAATAATTTACCACATAGTACTACAAACTTTACCCCGAATGAACTGATGTTCAGAGATAACGAAAGAAACTTTTGGGTAGATAACTTGCCTAAACTCGAGGACACCAAAATGTCATGGGAAGAAAAAAATCGCAGTGCTATCATTAATATTACGGAGAAAGCAAGACAGCGAAAGGAAAGCCATGATAGAAACATCAGAAGGATTCAGACTTTCAATATTGGACAGAAAATTCTTTTGAGAAGACACATCAAGTCATCAAGGTTGAAGAAGACCATCAGAAAATGGAATCTAATTTATACAGGTCCATATATAATAGTTGATATACCGAATCCTGGTGCGTATTTATTAGCATATCCGGATTCTGGAAGAATAAAAGGATTATTTCCCCATGTAGACCTAAAGAGGTACTTTTAAGGAAAGTGTTTCAAATTAAATGAAAAGTCTGTATGAAGTATTTGGGTGTTGAAAAAAAAATTGAAGTGCGAAGGACAGTATGCCTCAGCTACTGTGATAGGTTAAATGACAGCATGCTAAGCATCTGTGATAGTTTAATGAACAGTACGCGATTGCTTCTGTGATAGTATAGGAATATTTAGAAAAGTAAGTGGAACTGTAGTTATTGCTGCTGTGGGATACTTACGGGTCATCTGTCTACGCGATGATCACCAAAGAAGCTTGTGCGTGTGAAATAATATACATTCAGGGAGTGATAATCTCCAGTGATAATAAGTTTACTGAAACTATATGATCGAATACGGCGCTTGCGTGTGAAGTTAGTGTTTGTAAACTGACTGTTCACAGGAGAACAAATGAACCGCGTTAGAAAATTAGAATCGATTGCAACTGTCCACAGACATAAAGACTTTTTTTTGCCCGAGCTAAATTCTATTCAAGAGAATTTAATTAACTAGCTTAGTGTATGTTTATAAAATTAGAGTTAATAAGAAAGTTCTTCATTGAATTTATAATAATGTGTCATTTTCCAATTTGATTTGTTTATTGTTATATTGCATTCACATATGTTCATGAGAAAATGCGGCAATCGGAGTATAAAAGAGAAGAATTTGATCGTCAGTCACTACTAACAAAGATTAATCTCAGCTGGAGAGGTCATGCTGCAAGACTTAATTAAACGTTCTCTTTCAGCAAAGTTTCATTGTAATCATGATTGAATAAGATGTATATATATATATATATATATATATATATATATATATATATATATATATATATATATATTTTTAATTGTCTCAAATAATAAAGTTTTTAATATTCTGACATGCTATCCACATTCGTACTTGAAACCAAATTAGGAAAGATTCAGATCTACTTCCACCTGGAAAAGCCAACGAAACAAAAAAAAAAATTTAAACCAGGATTAGAACCTTTCGGCTTACTCAAGAAGATTGATGAAATTATCCATGTTTTCAAAATTGTTTTCGGATCTGGAGTTGTGACATTGTGCAACTACAGTGTCGATTACGACACCTAGGTGTGGAAAGTATAAGACGAATGGATTTTCCCATTCTTCAGATGGAAGATTGGATGGATCAGGTCCATATTTGAGTTCAAAATGAATCTGGAGAAATTCGACTAACCCTTCTCTTCCAGGAATCTTTACTAGTTGACCATTCCTTAGACGAATTTCGATTGTTTCATGCCACAATCCTGAGTACCTGTTCCTGAGGTTCCTTCTGGTCTCTCAAATCCGTTACGTCTCCTATCCGGTACGCCAATGCGACGCCTGTCCTCCGTGCCGTGTCCCATGTTCAGGTTCGATCAGTTACACCGCAGTTCAGCAAGACATCGAAGAGGAAAATTTTCAGAAGATTGCAAAAATTTGCATGTGTAAAGATTTTTTTTGGCTATGAGGCAGATTTTATCTTTCCTAGGAATTCTAGAATATCTCTCAAATTTCTAAATTATTCCGTCTTTCCTATCATCTATGATACCTAGTTGGGGTCTAAGCCTCCCGGTTTTCCGGGGTTTCGCTGTGAAGGCCAGTTCCTCAATAGGTAGACCTGTTTAACAACTATATAAGTCCATCTTCCCAGGTTGTGTACGTGGGATGCGAGTATACCCTGTACACGTGAAAGCAACAACTAGGTATCTAGGTAACGAAGATCGGTGTTACCTATACCAAATCTCTTTCAGTTCTTGTAATCAAAAAATCTTACTAACTTCTTAAAATTTATAGGAACGTATGTTCCACAAATTCTAACGAGTTACCTAAGCCAATAGTTAGCTCGCAAAGTAGATACATATCAACTTTGCTCGCTGCGAGGGGCGATGTAATGTCTCTTGCAGCGGTCTCTTCGCGATATTTTCAGAAATTTTATAAATTATATAACTCAGTACATATCTCGAAATATCTCTTCTTATCTTACCGATTCCTAAACTTTAATATACGATGATTATCAATGCAAAGTAGTTTCAAGCCCTATTATTCCTTGGAGCATCCATCTGCTCCATGGATTAGCTTCTCTGTTATCTATGTTTTCTCTTAGAAAAAGAATGAAGGTGATCTTGCCGATTAGCCGTGAAAGAAGGAGGATGTATATGTATGTATTGTTGAGCTAGTCACCATCTTGATGAGATTCTGTATGAGAAGGAATTTAATATATGAACTAAACTAAAGTAAGTGTGTTCCCGTATTATTTAACTGATTATTATTGACAGTGTCTGCGTACTACGCTGTGTTGCACGGAATCAGTGGGGAACGTCTGATTTACACTGGACGAACCTGCCGTTTTGTATGCTCAAGATATCCAGTTTATTACTTCAAATAAATAGGCTAGCACGGTCTTACCAGCAGATCTCCGGTCTTCCCCATGTGATCACCGAAAGTTAATAATTATTACGAATGTTTTCAGGAGATCGACTGATAATTTTCGTCGCACCGAGACTTCAAAATTGCTTCACTGCCTTGTGGAATTTAAGTTAAGCTCAATTTAATCAGAATAGAATAGTATTGAACTGTGTGAATGTGACAAGCCTGCTTTGTGAATGGAAATTCCCTTAATATACGCATGTTTTTACTATCCTGAACAGCGAAGCTAAATCAGGCCGGTGTGAGAGAGGTATTTTTAAATTTTAGATCAAGCAAAAAAAATATTAATGAGTGATTCATGTTTTCAGCTAACTGCAGGAGCTGTCCGAACGGAAAGATTGGTTGGGGTATAGGAATGTAACTGACTTAACTGTGTCGTCCTCTAGACGGCTGAGTAGTGAATCAGTTCTCAATATTTGTTGGTCAGCTTTTGTGACCGCGTGTGTTACACGTGGAAATTTGAGAAGATTCAATATGGACGTTTGTTTGCGCTGAACTATTACTCTCTCCCAATGGGCCCGTCACATTCGGTCCAGAAATGTTATCAGCTTTCGACAAGGTCAAATACAGCTTAAGGAATGCAGTGCTTCTAGCACATCCTGACCTTCTGCACCCCAACTGTCACTCTTGTTGCCTGCCAGACCGCTATAGGAGCAGCCTTATAACAGGAATAAGTGGTGCATGGCGCCTGCTTGGTTTTTTTTTCTGCCAAGTTGTCAGAGTCACAAACAAAATGGAGCATGCATGCCAGGGAACTTTTGGTGGTCTACGAAGTCATTAAACATTTTAGACCAAAAGTAGAAGTACGTCATTTTACAGCTTTTATCGATCACAAACCAGTGTCCTTTACAGAATGAGATTTTCACTCTGCAGCGCAGTGTGCGCTGATATGAAACTTCTTGGCAGATTAACCGTGTGCCCGACCGAGACTCGAACACAGTTTTAATCTGCCAGGAAGTTTCATATCAGCGCACACTCCGCTGCAGAGTGAAAATCTCATTCTGGAAACATCCCCCAGGCTGTGGCTAAGCCATGTCTCCGCAGTATCCTTTCTTTCAGGAGTGCTAGTTCTGCAAGGTTCGCAGGAGAGCTTCTGTAAAGTTTGGAAGGTAGGAGACGAGATACTGGCAGAAGTAAAGCTGTGAGTACCGGACGTGAGTCGTCTTCGGTAGCTCAGATGGTGGAGCGCTTGCCTGCGAAGGGCAAGGGTCCCGAGTTCGAGTCTCGGTCGGGCACACAGTTTTAATCTGCCAGGAAGTTTTAGTGTCCTTTCCTTTCAGTACCCTTCGTAACTCCTTCTCACCATGACAATACCGCCATTTGGAATTTATCGACCAGTTTACTACTCGTATTCGTCATTTTCAAGATGCATATACTTTTGTGGGAGATTATTTTTCTAGCATAAACGCAGTTTCGATGTCGTCGACTTCATGCAACTTGCTATGACATAAGATACTACAGAAATTACCAGTGGCCAATTCCTTGTGTGTTGCGATATTTCTCAAAGCCGTTTACGCCTTCTTGTTCCATTGTGTTTTATGAAACACGTTTTTAATGTTTTCCATAGAATCGTTCACCCTGGAGTCAATGGCACTATAGAAATTGTGATGACTAGACTTGTGTGGCCAGGTGTAAGGTGTGATTGGATGTTGCAGGTTCTTTGGCTTGTTAATCTACTACAGTAGATCACCGTGTCCAGAAACACATTTTTTCATTCAAGCAGTTTACACAACGTTTTACTCAATTCCATGTCGACCTGGTAGGTCCTCTCACCCCCTGTGCTAGACTTCAAGTATATTTTTTCAGCAAATGATAGGTCCACCCGATGGAAGCGGTAACCATCATGGACTTTTCGGAAGAAACGGTCATACAAACATTTCTAACCACATGGACCTTGTGATTCGTCTGCCCAATGGATGTAACGTTAGATCAAATCTGCCAATTTGAGTACAGCTTGTTTCATGAACTGGCGGATTTATATGGTTTTATACATCATTGTACTAATAGCTACCTGACTTGGTGGAACATTGTCACCAAACATTCGAGTTGGCCGTGTCAGGACATGATTCTTCTTGGTTGTTGGCCTTTCCCCTTGTGCTGCTTGGTCTGCATGCAGCATTCAAACCCAGTCTTGGTGCAATAGCGGCAGAGTTTGGGTACAGTGAAACTATCAGGCTGCTGATGAATTCTTCAGTCAACAACAGGACTATTCGCGTCAAGGTCCTCCTTTCTCAATACAGCAAATCAAGAACTACATTTGCAGTATCCTTCCATCCACAGCATTTTGCTGTGCTGACACACCCATTTCCATTCACAAACACCTGAGCATATGCTCTCACATTATGCTACACACACACCCTGTCAACTTCCACCTGCAACTATCTTACGTCAGTCCCTATCCAGTTTTGGACCGTAGCGCTCATGCAATGAAAATATTAGTTCGTGCTTAACCTACCCAGTCCTCTGTCGAATGCGGCAGTGCCTACTCCAGTCGGACGACACTGCGTATCGGTCCCACTATTGCCCCCTCCCCCCCCTCCCCCCCCTCCCCCCCTTCCACTTTGCTGTAGCACGCAGCGGCCGACCAGCCTACACCTTCGCCAGACAAGACTGTTCAGTCAGTTGCCTATGTCAACAGATGCAGCTACTAATGGGGCTATGCTGTCACTGGACTAACCGTCACTCCATATCTCCGACGTTGCATACAGTACACACAAAGGCTGACGGAACCATATGGCACAAATATCCATTCATTCAGAGAGATCTGGCCTGCTCTACAGGGGGAGAAGCGGGAGGGGACGACAACGATTGTGGCGTCGCAAATAGTCTGACATTAAGACAAAGACAGAACGTGTGGAATGTCTTTGTTTGTTACAGACCATTGAGTTCCTTGTTGTGTATACTGTTGTCACCTTCGTCTCGATATTTTTGTTACTTCTACTGAGTGTCATATGTGCATTTTTGATAAATTAGTAAAGCGTGTATTCCTAATACTGCTCTCACTTAATCGTGGATTGTCGTTTCCACGAAGTCACACTTGAACCACTTAGTCGAAATTCAACACAATCAGAAATAAGAAAGACAGGTAGTTTATTGCAAAGATGAATGTATATCTCGTGATATGCTACACACCGTTGCATTATCTTCATGCTGAGATTCGATGGCTTCACCAATTTATAACGAAATTCTCACATTCCAACTTAACCTAGGTCTTGGGCTACGCTACAGGCTAGTCTCTCAGCACATCTAGTTTTCTTTCCGTTCACATTCACTGATTTTGTCACTTCACATCAGATTCTCAGCTTCCAACCTAAACAAAACGTTTTGGTACTCTGCAGATCAGTCTGTCATCTTAACCATGGTTTCTGCCTTCACATTTTTTGGCCTCGCCAGCTCACAACCAAACTGTCACCTACCAATCCAACCTAGACCTCAGACTACACTAATCGATAATGATGACTTTACGCTGTACAATTAAGTCACAAGGTAATCAATATCTTGGTAATTGCGACATTTGCAAATAAAACATTATCATTAATATCAACAAATTGATGTAAACGAGTATTGCTCTAACTGAATTACAAAAAACGAAGTGGAACAAAGTATAAAACTTTATTCTGAATTATAAGTTCTCTGAACTGCTTAAATAAATTTAATAAATAAATATCTCTCTTCGCTGCACCTCCTCCTCCTTCTGCTCACTATCTCAAACAAATACTACCACCTGATTGGTTAAGAACAATTGCTGTAGTGGCCACCACAAAAATAGGCAACGACAGATCATATCCACTACGTGAAATGTTTAGGTGCAGAGCGCTGTGGTTTGTATGCTTCATATTTTTGTTAGCACATACACACTGAAGCTGTGATGAAGCTGAACGCCGGCTGTATGTTCAATTTTCCCGTGCAATATTGTGTGTTCACGTGTGGTTTACAGCTTCCATAGAAAAGTCTATGACTTGTGCTTTGTAATGAGCGTTATGCAGGAGCAAGAGCGTACGTGAAGTGCTACGACAGTTGGTATGCGTAAAAAGTGACCGGGCATTTGAAAACAAATTAATATCGTCCTATCGAATGTAATGAAGGTTTTTACTGCTCTGTCCTACAGTGAAGAGGCCAGGAATGATATGAATTTTGCCCAAATTCCTAAACTGACATCGATAGTTTGTGGTGTTTCCATATCCATTGCATTCCATATTAACAGCAGTTTACGTCTAGCTATGAGCATGTGTTTTGAGTCTTCAAGAAAGGGATACAAAGGAGAATGGAAATCTATAGAAATGGAAGATCTGAATAAAATGGTAGTGCATACAATGCTGGGATGCTTCCATTGATTAGTCCACCGTTGATTTACTCTCCCATTCTTTTCCTGTTTGTGCTTGTGTCTAACGTCTAAAGAATTTATTGGCGATGGGATGTTATGAATCCACTTCGGCATCTGGAATACCTAGTCCAACATACCAAACTTAACAGACATAGATTGACTCATCTGGGGATATTGTTAATGGAATCGTGCTCCTTCAATCATCCATCTCTGTCTCTCACTACTGGCATTCACTATAAATTAGTTGCAGTTATCATGTTCGAAATTCAAGTAACCCATTATATGCACATGCAGTCCTGCACATAATATTTTAGTTTAGCAGAAATGACTCACAAATCCACTTTGTAGTCTTTTCAAATGTTTATTACTATGTGTAGTTCACCTAAATGTGAATGTACGTCATTTGAATGTAAGCATCGTTGGTGATAATGTTTATAATAATGGTATTTCAAAACACTAACAGTCACTAAGCTTTCAGTCAGACACTTCACATTGCCACTTGATATTCTGCAGAACTATGATCTCTCTTAAGACTGTGCAGACAATAAATATTATATTCTGTAAAAATCATGTCAAATGTGGAATATGAACTAATTGCACCTCTTCTCTTACTTTATTCAACGCCTGTGAAACTTTTAATATATATACTTTATAATTTAGTAAAATGGAGGATTTGTGACGCCATAGTTTAAAGAATTGTATTGTGACACTGGTATTCTGTTCTGTTACGCACATCAGCTTGATCTACTTCAGAATAAACAAAAATCTTTTGTTGACATTTTCCGCTATGTTGGCCAACATTAGACTAGTAAGACAAGTACTAAATACTTTAGCCAAGTAGAGTTACATAACTGGTTATTGGCAGGAACAAATCTTTAGCATGTTGTTTAACAGGGAAAGAAGTGGTAGTCTGCACCAGATTATTACCAGAAGTGAATGAAACGATAAATTGAAATTTAGTGGTATGCTTTGTTACAAATTTCACTGTTGGCTTGTGTCCTCTTTGTGAAGTTTTGTATAACAATTTAGACTTCAGCAATGCACAGATGTAAATAAATAATGAACATAGGAAAATAGATGGTTTGCGTGAAGACAAAGGAGAAAATATTTCAGGCGCTTCAGTCTGGAACCGTGCGACCGCTACGGTCACAGGTTCGAATCCCGCCTCGGGTATGGATATGTCTGATGTCCTTAGGTTAGTTAGGTTTAAGTACTTCTAAGTTCTAGGGGACTCTTGCCTCAGACGTCCCATAGTGCTCAGAGCCATTTGAACCATTTCAGTAATTCAGTAAACTTTACATCCTAAATCACATTTATGGCAAGAGACTATTTCGAATACCATTGTATAAATGGATCCTAATAACATAACGTCATGCTTTCATCAGTAAGAGGCAAGTGTATACTACACATATAACATTTCTAATCTTCTTTTCTTGTAAGATTCATTGTTTGATCACATATGAATTTTTTCTTGTTACCTACCACTTCAAACAGAATCCGGGGAAAATAATGTTGTTGCTCCCCCCCAACCCCCTCCCCCCGTCTCTCTATATCTCTCTCTAGCTCTCTCTCAAACACACACACACACACACACACACACACACACACACACACACACATACATCAGGGGGAGTAGGAAGACAGGGGGCGGGGGGAGAATAATATTTATGTTTTGACAGTACGGTTGAAGACAACAGTAGTGACAAATGACATGAGTAAACAAATTATTTAACAAAATTTCCTTATTGAACAGGAAAGCTCTAAGAGTGAATTCATTGGGATTGCTCTCATTCGCATGTTTCTCGCATTCTGCAATGTGTTAAAAATGTATAAGGGAGAATTTGCCACAACGGACTAGTCTGATAAAATGGGATACTCTCCCTTTTTCTCCAGTACGTAAGGCCATCTACCGGTTTTTGTATGCTACTATTTCCCCACACTGGATAACATCAGTGTCCTATGAGCAAAGGTTTGTTGTACTTAGTTTAATGGCTTGTATACTTCAAAGTTAGTAAATAGCAAGACTTACTAAACGATTTTTCTCCAGTTTAAGTGTTGTTTTTACCTACTCATAGTAAAGAACGGAAAAAGATAAGCCAATGTTAGTAACACACTGTTATCAGCTTTTACTAATGAGAAATAAAAGTTTCATAACCTTGGAATAGTCACTACTGGCGCGAATATTTTCTTCACAATTCAGAGTTGCCAAAATGGGATACTTCGTGATTGGCAAAAACCAGATAGTCTCCCATTGCCATCAACTAAGCGCCATAGTTCGCAAACCTAACAAGTAAAGCATTTTCTGTTCCGTTTGGAATATGAAAATGGAGAAAATGTAGTATAACTATTATTTGTATAAACGGTAGTTATGAATTCATTTATTTTTATTTTGATCTAAAGCTAAAGAAATAGCAAAAGTTCATTACTGCTTGTCAATAAAATTATAGTAATTTATTGAACACATGTATGATCACGTAAATAAACCAAAATTAATTTCACCTTTTTAAGAAATTGTAATTCAAGAGAAAAATTTGAATGTGCATTCAATTATGATTTTATGGGCAGTGAATGGAATATTGTCTAGTTTTCTATTCCGACTGGTCTGTAAAGAAATAGGAAAATGCAGTAGGTTGTGACCCACGTAACCACCTAATAATGTGTTTTTTTATTCGTTTTAATTCAGATTAGTCCTACATAATGATAATAATGCTTTTATTAATTTTTTCAGATTGGTTAATAAAATGGTAAAATATACGTGAACCACTGCACCACAATTATGGCGTGTAGAAAGTATGACTCACACCATTAACGTTGTTTTAGGAGGCAAGATGAGTTACCACAAGGCAATATGAAGTTCCACAAATTACTCTACAACCAGAGTATCGAAAGTGAGAAAAGGGTTTCTGTCTTTGCAAAGATGTACAGACAAAAGTTTGGGTCGATATAAGTCAACATTCTGTCTTCCACGAGAGGAAGAACTAGTTGACCATGTCATTACCAATGGAAAGTATATTGTTTGGACTAAGCCTTAATGAACTCTGCAGGCTAACCTATGAACTAGGCGAGAGAGGAATGGCCTTGCTAACACTTTCAGCATACAGAAACAGATGGCTGGCAAAACATGGCTTTATGCATTTCTAAAACGTCACCCATGTTTGAGTTTCAGAGCTACTGAATCCACCTCTATAGCTCGTGCCATGGGTTTCAACTGGCCTGCTGTGCACAAGTTCTTTCTCCTATTAAAGCAGATTTGTCATTTGAACGACCTAACGTCAAACAGGAT
The DNA here is from genome assembly GCF_023897955.1 of Schistocerca gregaria. Taxonomy (NCBI): domain Eukaryota; kingdom Metazoa; phylum Arthropoda; class Insecta; order Orthoptera; family Acrididae; genus Schistocerca; species Schistocerca gregaria. The sequence continues at coordinate 854,716,959 of NC_064931.1, read as the reverse complement.
CAACGATGTAGATGAAATGGGCATTACAACTCTGTCCAAGGAAACGTCCAAATGCTTGCAGCTTAAAAGATAGCTCCTCAGCTGAAAGAGGGATTCTCATCACTATGAAAATTTGCACTAGTGCTCCTGACGCTTTCTTGCCAACAGTGTGTGTTTTCCCTTGAGGAAGGGCAAACTTAGAACGCTTTGATGAGGCACCATCTGGAAGTACTGCTACATACCATTCATCTGAGTGAATGCACAAGGAAATGTTCATTAAATGGTTCGAGCCATTTATTGCTTTTGCTAAACGATGAAGAGAAAAACCTGTTCTTCTTTTGTTGGATGGTTATTCAACTGCAACAAAGAGTGTGGACTAGGTGATTTGTCACACGAGAGTAATGTCATTGTGCTGCGCTTGCAGCCACGTACAACACATTGCTTGCCGCCGTTGGATGTCAGTTTCTTTGCCATTATAAGCACATACTACTCTACTGAAGTCAAGAATAGGCTTCGGAATCACACAGGTCGTGCTGTCACCATCAATCAAGTAGGGAAATTGTATGCTGCCGCATTCATCAAGGCTGCCACTCTTCAAACAATCATAAACGGGTTCTGTAGGACAGAGATTTTCTCTTTCAACCATGATGTCTTCGTTGATTATACGTACCCTCCAGTTGATACTACAGACAGACCAGTTGAAAATGTTAATCAAGAAGAACCTCAGCAGTAACCAACACAAATGCGCTGCCATAACTGATGCCACCAATTTATTACCGACAGAATCAAATACAATGATCATGATCACAGTTGTCGCAGTTGATTCTGCTGAAATGGGTAGGCCGAGTAACTCAAAGTCAACATTCAGCCTGAACCCAAAAAACATTCAAAAGATTTCCCAAGCCCAGAGGAAGTGTAACTCAAATGACAAAAGATGAGACAAAGCAGCTATACTGACTTTTTCTTCTTATAAGTAACAACTGACTGATGCAGTAGCTGTTAATGAAAGAAACTTTCCAAGATCATTACAACGAGGAAACACTAAAAAGTCCCTGTGCAAAATGGCAAAAAAGACAAAGATATCCAAACCAAGAATTTTTGCTTGAGTTGATAGCAGTTTAGAGGAGGAGGAGGAGAATAATCGAGATACCTCATGTGCGTGCTGCAATGATTTGTTTTCCAACTCAGAATCTCTGAAAGGGTGGGTTAAGTGCTCTGTGAAGGCTTGGTTCATGAAGCTTTGCAGTGGTTTAACCAGATGACTGTGGAGAGTTTGGATGTGACTTTTGTAAATAATTTTCAATTATTGCATTGTGTATTGTTTCAAATATCATAATTTCAATGCTGCACATTATGTCTGTGTCATAATAAATCGATTTTCTGTTATTTTTCCAGAAAGACAATACTTCAAAAGATGAATACAAGAATATTTCCAGGTGACCTGTTTTATCTGACTAATCTGACAAAACAGGACACTTAACCACTTAAAGGGAAATTGCTATTAGGTTCATTTGTACATCAATTAGAACATATTATTTTGATAGGAACTGTAGTTGAGTTGTTCCATTAAGTTTCGGGCGTGCAGCCACAAGAATTCTCCTTCTTCTTTTAGTTCTTGAAGCTGCACACGCGAAACTTAATGGAACAGTCTTTGCGCCGCCAAACCTGAAGATCCACATGTAGTTGAGTTATTTAACATTATCTTAAACACTAAAATGCGATCCTTAAGAGCTATTAGCAGTCGTTCAGTGGAAGAGATGCGTTTCATAATAGCGAAGATTAAGAAGTGCTCATAGCTCTTAAGGCTTGTATTGTAGAACACATGTGAACTGGACATTTTTAACTTGTTCTGGTCCATAGTCCGCATCTCAAGGTATGGAAAGCCAAGAGCTTGCAGTAGAACAGATGTGTTTGTAGAAGGACAAACTATGTTCTGCCTCACTCCCCTTGTTGCCAAATTCATTGAAGATGGCGCATCCAAGATGGGGGCGATGGATATGGCAACATCACAATGACGTCATGGCGGGAAGTTCAAGTTTCGGCAGGAAGATAGGTCGACTGGGCTACCTCCACTAACCTAACCCCATCCTCTCCCATCCCCTCCTCCAGAAAATGGTGGGAAGTTCAAATTACAGCAGGACAATACAACACACTATGGCTACCTCCACCAACCTAAGAGAATGGCTGGAAAATAGGTAACTTGGGCTACCTCTACTAACCTAACTCATCTGACCGCCACATACTTGGGATTGGCAGGAAAAGGACTCAGCCTGAGCTGGATAGAATGGACGTAAGTCTTTATTTTGCAGGCACTAAGTCCATCAAGTGTGTTCACCGCAAGGTCCAGAGTCCAACTGACATAGTACACAGTACCGCCACCAGAGGGCACCATCATCCCTCCCATGACGTAATCCAAGATGGCGGTCTGGGGGAGGGGAAAGGGCAGGAAAAGGACTTGGCCTGCTCTGGGCTGCTGGAGAGAGGAAGGAGAGTACTTTATTTATTTTTGGAACAATTTATTAGGGACGAATTACATGTAGTTTATTTATTACACTGATACAAAACACTTGCCCTGACGTGCTTGGGGTCACAGTAAATAGTCTGCAGACCTGCAAAATACTTGTAAACTGTCGAAATAATGCAGTACACTGATGTACAGACATGCAATCAACTCGTAAATTACCGAAATAATGCAGTACACAGCATACAGACACGCAGCCGGCCGCGGTGGTCTAGCGGTTCAGGCGCTCAGTCCGGAACCGCGCGACTGCTACGGTCGCAGGTTCGAATCCTGCATTGGACATGGATGTGTGTGATGTCCTTAGGTTAGTTAGGTTTAATTAGTTCGAAGTTCTAGGGGACTGATGACCACAGATGTTAAGTCCCATAGTGCTTAGAACCATTTGAACCATTTTTACAGACAAGCAAACTACTCGTAAATCATCGAAACAATGCTGTACACTGATGTACAGACACGTAAACAACTTGTAAATAGTCAAAATAATGCGTGTATAATGCAAACATGCTTGCTAATTGTAAACTGTCGAAATAATGCAATGAACAGCCTACAGAACTGCAAACTACTAGTAAATCACCCAAATAATGTGGTACGCTCATGTACAGATACTGGCATACATTCACGAAAACAACTCGTAAATTGTCAAAAAATAATACATGTATAACGTTATGCAAACATGCTCACAACGCTTAAACAACTGAAAACAACGTAGTGCACAAACACTCAGTGCACGTAAAAAAACGCAAAATATCTGTGAACTGTTGCACTTTGCAGGGCCAGCTGGATGCAAGCCAGCGTCGGAGAGCGAGCCGTCACCCTCACACCGCTGCAGACGGCAGCCAGCACGTGAAAGTCGTGTCTATTTTCGGGTATACAGTTAGAGTTCTTCGAGTGTTTTACTGTAAATAAGGGCCAAGTCACCCTCTGAGCCACGCACACGTGTTTACCGTTGCTGGATCGAAACTTCTCTACCTACAGATACTGACACCAGAGGAATCTTTTCCAATGCTTCCCAGGATAACATCGTCTGCTTTCTCCCCCGCGATCCTAACGGGACAGCCCGTCCATTACTTATCAGCCCCTTCTCGGAAATCGTAAAGTGTCCCAGAAATAGTTAACACTAGCTTTTGTAGGAGCTTTCGTGATGTCTCAGCTTATCTGCATGGAAGTTCTTGCCCTAACAGGAGCTGTTTACGAAAATAGCCCAGAATAACGCCAAATGCATTCCTCCTGAGGGTCCTAATGTGGCACCCCAGTCCATCACATGCTACCCTTCCTAGAAATCTGTAAGTCCTGTTTCAACATACATCTCTGAAACGCAAATGTTCTCACCACTATGTAGAGGCTCCTACGTCCTGGCACAAAGAATGTCTTGTGAATGAATGTAGCATTTTGATTGCCTCTTACTGAATTTACCCGCCAAATTACTGAGGCTGAAGTGTGTGGAAGCACTGTCCGCCTTTTTCTTTCTGCAGACGAGAATTTCAGTAGCAAAACTGTTTTGTACAGATCGCCATATTGCACTGACAGTTAGACCCTGCAAAGTGGCCTACAGATCGTCAAATACATCGCATGTACTCACCGTGCTGCAGTGCAGCGCCAACGCAGGAAACTGCCACCGTAAACACAGCCCAAGACTGCAGCCGGAGTGGCCAAGCGGTTCTAGACGCTGCAGTCAGGAACGGCGCGACCGCTACGGTCGCAGGTTCGAATCCTGCCTCGGGCAGGGACGTGTGTGTGATGTCCTTAGGTTACTTAGGTTTAAGTAGTTCTAAGTTCTAGGGGACTGATGACCACAGATGTTAAGTCCCATAGTGCTCAGAGCCAGTTGAAACATTTTTTTGTGCTGCTCCGGAATTGGCTGACGGAGGCACAATGAGTCTGATGACTCTGGAAAAAAAGGGTTTTTTCGTGAACTAATTCAGTTCAGTGATGAAATGGATGTAGATCTTCAAGTTCATCTCAGTCAAGCATCAGAGTTCAAAGGCATTTCTAAGACTGTTTACAACGAACTACTGCAATGCCTGTTGGAAGTGTACCATGATGAAGTTCGTAACGAAATAAAACCGGCAGATTATCTTGCAATAATCGCGGATGAAACCACAGATGGGTCCTGCGAATTTCAATTGGTTATTTATTTTGCGTTATGTTTTTGAGTACTGCCAATGTCGTCGTAACTGCCGTCTGCTTCACATCTGCTGTGCAGCTACGTAATTTTAAGTATTAACTGTGTTTTCCTTACTTATCACTTCTTTTTCCATGTGGTTTTGCTTTTAGGAAGCTTTAATTTACGTGTACTAGTAACAGTGTTCCATAGATTTCGTGTTTGTTTTGAATACAGTCCAGAGACAGTTAACGCTTATTTTCATTGTTTCCAACAAGAAGTTTCTAGTCAACTATTAGCCGCCTTTAGTGAATTAGCAGTCTAGTTAAAAGTTGATTAACTCTCTACAGTAAGCTGTTGATTTCTTGGGATGGGTAGGATGTGTGACTGCTGTGTACAGATGCAGGAGGAGCTGGCCACTCTTCGCGCGAACAGCTGAACGTGCTGATGGCCACCGTCAGCCGTCTTCAGGCTGCTGCCTCGGAGTGTAGCGGCAGTGGGGAGTCTGGCGCGACGCAAGGTACACCCCAGGTGTTACATGCTTCACCCACTGTCCCTGCTGTCGATATATCTTCGCGGGTACCGGGCGCGGTTGGGGCATCCTCTCCCCAAGGGGAGTGGCGGGTTCAGCGGCGTTCGCGACGCACGAGGCGGAGGGTCAATATGGAGGCTGGTTGTGTGGCATCGCCCGTTCTGCCTATGAGTGGACATGTGGCCACTCCTACAGCAAGGTGCGAGCAGCCACACGGGGGGAGGGGTTTATTAGTGATTGGGAGCTCCAACGTTAGGCGGGTGATGGGGCCCCTTAGGGAAATAGCGGAAAGGTCTGGGAAGAAGGCCAGTGTTCACTCTGTCTGCTTGCTGGGGTGTCTCAACCGAGATGTGGACGAAGTCCTGCCGGCGGCGATACAGAGCACTGGGTGCACCCGACTGCAAATTGTTGCTCATGTCAGCACCTACAACTCCTGCCGTCTGGGTTCAGAGGTCATCCTGAGTTCATACAGGTGGTTAGCGGAGTTGGTGAAGGCGGAAAGCCTCGCTTGTGGGGTGCAATCTGAACTAACTATATGTAGTGTCGTTCACAGAATCGATCGCGGTCGTCTGACTTGGAGCCGAGTGGAAGGCATAACCAGAGGCTCAGACGATTCTGCGGAGATCTGGGGTGCGAATTTCTCGACCTCCTCTATCAGGTGGAGAAATGTAGGGTCCCCGAGAATAGTTCAGGAAGCGGCTACAAGGGTAGCGGAGTACGTGTGGAGTGCACATGTGGGTTTCTTAGGTTAGATAATTCCCTCCCTAGGCCCGGCAGCCGGCCAGGGTGGCCGAGCGGTTCTGGGCGCTACAGTCAGGAAACGCGCGACCGCTATGGTCGCAGGTTCGAATCCTGCCTCAGGCATGGATGTTTGGTGGCCTTAGGTTAGTTAGGTTTAAGTAGTTCTAACTTCTAGGGGACTGATGACTTCAGAAGTTAAGTCCCATAGTGCTCAGAGCCATTTGAACCATTTTGAACCTAGGCCAGACAAGAGTCCTCTTGAGACGCGACAAGGTAGCAGTAGGCAAAACGCAACAGGGAATGGCAATATTAATGTGGTAATAGTAAACTGCAGGAGCGTCTATAGAAAGGTCCCAGAACTGCTCACATTAATAAACGGTCACAATGCCCACATAGTACTAGGGACGGAAAGTTGGCTGAAATCAGATGTAAACAGTAATGAACTTCTAAACTCAAATTGGAATGTATACCGCTGAGACAGGCTGGACACTAAAGGGGGAGGAGTGTTTATAGCGACAAAATGTGCAATAGTATCGAAGAAAACTGACGGAGATCCGAAATGTGAAATAATTTGGGTGATGGTCACGGTTAAAGCAGGCTCAAACATGGTAATTGGATGTCTCTATAGGCCCCCTGGCACAGCAGCTGTTGTGGCAGAACACCTGAAGGAAAATTTGGAAAATATTTCGAGTAGATTTCCCGACCATGTTATAGTTTTGGGTGGAGATTTAATTTACCAGATATAGACTGGGAGACTCAAACGTTTATAACAGGTGGCTGGGACAAAGAATCCAGTGAAATTTTTTTAAGTGCATTATCTGAAAACTCCCTTTAGCAGTTAAACAGAGAACCGACTCGTGGCGATAACATATTAGACCTTCTGGTGACGAACAGACCAGAACTCTTTGAAACAGTTAAAGCAGAACAGGGAATTAGCGATCATAAAGTGGTTACAGCATCGGTGATTTCAGCCGTAAATATAAATATTAAAAAAGGTAGGAAGATTTTTCTGTTTAGCAAAAGTGACAAAAAGCAGATTACAAAGTACCTGATGGCTCAACATAAAAGTTTTGTCTCAAGTACAGATAGTGTTGAGGATCAGTGGACAAAGTTCAAAACCATCGTACAATATGCGTTAGATGAGTATGTGCCAAGCAAGATAGTAAGAGATGTAAAAGAGCTACCGAGTTCGGAAACTGCTACGGAAGCAAAGGGAACTTCACAGCAAACATAAACATAGCCAAAGCCTTGCAGACAAAAAAAAAAAAAATTACACGAAACGAAATGTAATGTGAGGAGGGCTATGCGAGAGGCGTTCAACGAATTCGAAAGTAAAGTTCTATTTACTGACTTTGCAGAAAATCATAAGAAATTTTGGTCTTATGTCAAAGCGGTAGGTGGATCAAAACAAAATGTCCAGATACTCTGAGACCAAAATGGTACTGAAACAGAGGATGAGAGACCAAATGCCGAAATACTAAATGTCTTTTTCAAAAGCTGTTTCACATAGAAAGACTGCACTGTAGTTCCTTCTCTAGACTGTCGCACAGATGACAAAATGGTATATATCGAAATAGATGAGAGAGGGATAGAAAAACAATTGAAATCGCTCAAAAGAGGAAAGGCCGCTGGACCTGATGGGATACCAGTTCGATTTTACACAGAGTACGCGAAGGAACTTGCCCCCTCTTCTTGCAGCGGTGTACCGTAGGTCTCTAGAAGAGCGTAAAGCTCCAAAAGATTAGAAAAGGGCACAGGTCATCCCCGTTTTCAAGAAGAGACGTTGAACAGATGTGCAGAACTATAGACCTATATCTCTAACGTGAATCAGTTGCAGAATTTTGAAACACATATTATGTTCGAGTATAATGACTTTTCTGGAGACTGGAAATCTACTCTATAGGAATCAGCATGGGTTTCGAAAAAAGACGATCGTGTGAAACCCAGCTCACGCTGTTCGTCCACGAGACTCAGAGGGCCATAGACACGGGTTCTCAGGTAGATGCTGTGTTTCTTGACTTCCGCAAGGCGTTTGATGCAGTTCCCCACAGTCGTTTAATGAACAAAGTAAGAGCATATGGACTATCAGACCAATTGTGTAATTGGATTGAAGAGTTCCTAGATAACAGAACACAACATGTCTTTCTCAATGGAGAGAAGTCTTCTAAAGTAAGAGTGATCTCAGGTGTGCTGTAGGGGAGTGTCGTAGGGCCGTTGCTAATCACAGTATATATAAATGACCTCGTGGATAACATCGGAAGTTCACTGAGGCTTTTTGCGGGTGATGCTGTAGTATATCGAGAGGTTGTAACAATGGAAAATTGTACTGAAATGCAGGACGATCTGCAACGAATTGACGCATGGTGCAGGGAATGGCAATTGAATCTCAATGTAGACAAGTGTAATGTGCTGTGAATACATAGAAAGAGAGATCCTTCATCATTTAGTTACAATATAGCAGGTCAGCAACTGGAAGCAGTTAATTCCATAAATTATCTGGGAGTAGGCATCAGGAGTGATTTAAAATGGAATGACCATATAAAATTAATCGCCCGTAAAGCAGGTGACAGACTGAGATTCATTAGAAGAATCGTACGGAAATGCAGTCCGAAAACAAAGGAAGTAGGTTGCAGTACACTTGTTCGCCCACTGCTTGAATACTGCTCACCGGTGTGGGATCCGTACCAGATAGGGTTGATAGAAGAGATAGAGAAGATCCAACGGAGAGCAGCGCGCTTCGTTACAGGATCATTTAGTAATCGCGAAAGCCTTACGTAGATGATCCAGTGGAAGACAATGCAAGAGAGACAGTCAGTATCTCGGTATGTGCTTTTGTTGAAGTCTCGAGAATATACCTTCACTGAGGAGTCAAACAGTGTACAGGGTGATTCAAAAAGAATACCACAACTTTAAAAATGTGTATTTAGTGAAAGAAACATAATATAAACTTCTGTTATACATCATTACAAAGAGTATTTAAAAAGGTTTTTTTTTTCACTCAAGAACAAGTTCAGAGATGTTCAATATGGCCCCCTCCAGACACTCGAGCAATATCAACCTGATCCCCCAACTCATTCCACACTCTCTGTAGCATATCAGGCGTAACAGTTTGGATAGCTGCTGTTATTTCTCGTTTCAAATCATCAATGGTGGCTGGGAGAGGTTTCCAAAACACCATATCCTTAACATACCCCCATAAGAAAAAATCTCAGGGGGTAAGATCAGGGCTTCTTGGAGGCCAGTGATGAAGTGCTCTGTCATGGGCTGCCTGGCGGCCGATCCATCGCCTTGGGTAGTTGACGTTCAGGTAGTTACAGACAGATAAGTGCCAATGTGGTGGCGCTCCATCCTCCTGAAATATGAATTGTTGTGCTTCTTGTTCGAGCTGAGGGAACAGCCAATTCTCTAACATCTCCAGATACTGTAGTCCAGTTACAGTAGCACCTTCGAAGCAAAAGGGACCAAAAACTTTATTGGCTGAAATGGCACAGAAAACGTTCACCTTAGGCGAGTCACGTTCATACTGAGTTGTTTCCCGCGGATTCTCAGTGCCCCATATACAGACATTGTGACAGTTGACTTTCCCATTAGTGTGGAAAGTTGCTTCATCACTAAACACAATCTTTGAAACAAAAGATTCACCTGTTTCCATTTGAGCAAGGATAAAATCACAGAAATCGATTCTTTTAATTTTATCAGCTGCAGACAGTGCTTGAACCAATTTCAGACGATAAGGTTTCATAACTAACCTTTTTCGTAGGACTCTCCATGCAGTTGACTGTGGAATTTGCAGCTCTCTGCTAGCTCTGCGAGTCGATTTTCCTGGGCTGCGAACAAATGCTTGCTGGATGCGTGCTACATTTTCATCACTCGTTCTCGGCCGTCCAGAACTTTTCCCTTTGCACAAACACCCATTCTCTGTAAACTGTTTATACCAACGTTTAATACACCACCTATCAGGAGGTTTAACACCATACTTCGTTCGAAATGCACGCTGAACAACTGTCGTCGATCCACTTCTGCCGTACTCAATAACACAAATAGCTTTCTGTTGAGCGGTCGCCATCTTAGCATCAACTGACGCTGACGCCTAGTCAGCAGCGCCTCAAGCGAACAAATGTACAACTAAATGAAACTTTATAGCTCCCTTAATTCGCCGACAGATAGTGCTTAGCTCTGCCTTTTGTCGTTGCAGAGTTTTAAATTCCTAAAGTTGTGGTATTCTTTTTGAATCACCCTGTATTGCTCCCTCCTACGTATATCTCGCGAAGAGACCATGAGGATAAAATCAGAGAGATTAGAGCCCACACAGAGGCATACCGACAATCTTTCTTTCCACGAACGATACGAGACTGGAATAGAAGGGAGAACCGATAGATGTACTCAAGGTACCCTCCGCCACACACCGTCAGGTGGCTTGCAGAGTATGGATGTAGATGTAGAAAACCTGTTGAAAGATTTTGGAACTTTGTTAATCCAGAAAGTCAGAATGATCATACTGTAGCTGAGAATATTCTGAAAGAAACTGAACCATTAATTGGCGATGACCACGCAAACAAATAGCTCAGAGTTACGACGATGGAAACGATATGATTGGCAAGTCGAATGGGGTTCAGGAATTAATTAATGACAAATACCGAAATGCATACTACATCCATTGCTTTGCGCATCAGTTCAACCTTATTACATCTTTGGAAGCCTCTGTTAATCGCAAAGCCCGCATCGTTTTTGCACATCTTTCAGGTATTTCTTCTTTCTTTTCTACCTCGCCACAGAGATCAAAAGTGTTGTATAGCATTATTCGAAAAATCTTGCTCCGTATATGTGTCACGAGATGGAATTACCATTCGCGACTAGCAAAAGATGTTTTTGAAAACCGGGAAAATCTTATTACTGTTATGGAAGTCACTGAAACAAGTGAGAGCGTAAAACTATCTTCTGCTATTGAAAAACCTGGTCCATACAAACAAAAACTACAAAATATCGAATTCATTTTCTGCATGTAATTTTTCTATAAGATAATGCCTCATGCAGACATACTTAATCAGCTTCAGAAGAAGATAGCCGAACCGACCAAAGCAAAACAAAGCATCCAGAATTTTAATGCGGTAATGCAAAACATCAGAGATGACATTGAATCCATCCTTTATCGGATTAGTTTCGAAAATGACGAAACTATACCTGCCAAGAAGCGACGGATTCTTGATGAGCATAAAAGAAGAGATGCTTTGGAAGTCTGCGATGCCATCCTTTCTGAAATAAAATTACGTTTTCAGTTCACTGGACACCTCATTGCAGCCAAGTTATATGATGTAAATCAGTTTGAAAAATACATTACAAATTTTCCTGACAAATACCTTGATATTACAGACATAAATTTCTGGAAAAAAGGAAGTTGAAGGGTGAGCTTCATGCCTTCTATGCTAGGCCTGAGTTGACAGCAATGTCTGGTGTAGTTCCGTTTCATTCGCTGATGAACTTTGTGACACATTCGACGAGACTTAAAGTTTTGAAACTGCTAATAAGGGCGCCTATCGCGAAATCAGAAGCTGAGCGGTGCTTTTCATTGCTCAAGAGAAATAAAACGTTCCTCCGAAACACCGTGGAAGAAGAACGACTGAGCGCCTTAGGGATGCTATCCTGTGAAAAGGAATTCATCTGTAAAACTGAAGATTTCAATTTGAGAGTGACAGATTTATTTGTCAACAAGAAGGAGCGACGAACGGATTTCAAATACCGCCCCTACTAATTATTTTGAAGTTATTTTCCCAAAGTTATGGAGCCGCCGCTTTTCGTGAGTACAGTGCTTTTAGTTTTAAATGTTGGTAATTTGATTAAATTTGCTTCGCAAAATCTAGATTACAAGTTCGAATAATTTATACAAGCTCTATTATTTCTCGTGCTGGCACTAATGTTATATCGGACACTTTTCTGGCAGTCGGCCGGGAACGTAAAACAAAAGAGGAGTTGGGGCCGTCGTGGGGCGACAAGCCACACCTCCCTCTCACAAGGCTGGGAGTTGTAAGAGTCGTATTCGAACCCTGTGACAGAGCAAGTTTGCTCTTTGCACCTATTTCAAAATAAGAAAAGGAAACAACCAGCAAGCACAGCTCAAAGCAAAGTGGAGCATATAAATCATTCCGTAACGGCTAGAGCGCAATTGTCAGCAGAGGTAGGTAGTGTCGTTAACGTGGTAGTTCTGGCCCCATCTCCACAGGTATATTAAGTTAGTAACCATACACGAAAACGCCACATACTTCTGACTGCCATACCCTGTGCGCAGTGAAGAATTGTGCTGTTGATATGTGTGCGCGCGCGCGTGCCTTTGAGTGTGCGAGAGAGATTTTCGGAGTTTGTGTTACGTTTAGTGTGGTGTCGCCGCCTGACACCACACTTGCTAGGTGGTAGCCTTTAAATCGGCCGCGGTCCGGTAGTATACGTCGGACCAGCGTGTCGCCACTATCAGTGATTGCAGACCGAGCGCCGCCACACGGCAGGTCTAGAGAGAGTTCCTAGCACTCGCCCCAGTTGTACAACCGACTTTGCTAGCGATGGTTCACTGACAATATACGCTCTCATTTGCCGAGACGATAGTTAGCACAGCCTTCAGTTACGTTATTTGCTACGACCTAGCAAGGCGCCATTATCAGTTATTATTGATATTGTGAATCATGTACTGTCAAGAACGTCGTTCGTCATTAATGGATTAAAGTTAAGTATTCCAGCAGCTACGTCCGTTTTTCTAAATTCTAATTTCCTTGTCCTGTTCCAGACCTCACGCCAGCCTGCGTGAGCTAAATCGCGTGCCTTTCGGCCTCTTCTAGTAACACGGTGTTGGCTCTCCTGCCAACCACAGCATTTAGTTTCTCATACAGACATGTGATAAAAATAGCTGAAGCAACCTGTCTCTCTGTCTCTCTCTTATACCAAACGCTTGCTATCATGTTCTCCGGGAATACATCAAATTATTGTTGTGCATAAGAAGGGCGCTGTTGTAATATGTGTTTGTTTATGTTTCCTATACGTTTTGTTTCATATAATATCTAATGAAATATATGAATTATTGACAAAATTTCGTAACACATTCGATGCTACCACACTAAGTGGGATGCCTCAGCGGCCGCCACTGGAAAGTGCAGAACAAAGCTCTACACGTTGCTCTGCACCTACTCAGGTGTTTCCCCACTAGGGAGCTTCACAAGCAGGCTAGCATTCCGATGTTAAAGGAGCGCATGAAACAGACTGCTCGCCAATTCTATGAAGAGGCGCAGCGGTCTGAAAACCGTTTAATAGCCAATCTGGGCAACCCAATACATTGGCACCCGACTGTAAGGCGGCTGGACCTTGCGGGCTTCAGATAAGAAAATACAATGAAAGGAGGTGTTGTTGGTGGCCCTCAACTACGTACCCTCCGACTCGACGTTGAAACATTAAAAGTTTCGGCTGGTTTCGTTGTCTAGAGGATAGGATACGTAGTTGCCGCATTACAGGCCACATACTGCTGAGTCTACAGTATTCGATAAGAATACACACATAAATAGAATTGTCGAAGGTTTCTATCACTCGGCAATTGCGAATTATTAACGTAACATATAAATTTATAAATGAAAGATTGCAATTAAACGAAATCTTCAGGTACTACCTTAACGACTTTAAATGATGAGTACGATAGTAGAAGTACTTTTGAGAATGTGGTATATTTCTGCAAAACACTTATTGGTGATGATGGTCCAACAATTAAATAAAACATAAGTTGAATAACAGGTGCAAGATCCCCCCGCTTCTAAACTGATAGCCGGCCGGTATGGCCGTGTGTTCCTAGGCGCTCCAGTCTGGAACCGCGTGACCGCTACGGTCGCAGGTTCGAATCCTGCCTCGGGCATGGATGTTTGTGATGTCCTTAGGTTAGTTAGGTTTAAGTAGTTCTAAGTTCTAGGGGACTGATGACCACAGATGTTAAGTCCCATAGTGCTCAGAGCCATTTGAACCATTTCTAAACTGATACTGTTATTACTCAGCTTAGCCGCGAGTCTGTAGAGGGTGGCATATGTGACGTACAGTGTATGTCGGACCTTCCTTGATCCGCTTTGGTGGGTCGTGTCGTCAGATTTCCTCTTACCTGTGCGGGGTGCACCTCTCGTAAATGTCGATTCTTCTTTGGCGCATTCGATGTCTGTGTCGGCGGAAGCTAATTATCTGAAATTGCTGTCGATCAACTTTGGGGTATCTATTTACTCGAAATTAACATTCAGAATGCCGTAATATCACTTTTATTCCTATTAGATCAATAATGAAACACTCGTGTCACAAACTACTCGTAACCGAGAGCAAGGCTACCATCGAACAAGACAGGAAGAGCTCTTAACACCGACTGCCGACTTTGGCGCGCAGTCATTATCTCTTACTAGTTTCGTCACAGTACGTGGATTTCCGATCAAGTACGTACGTACTAAGATATGCATTTGTTAATGAACGAGTGTGAATTTTAACGAGGCAAAATTATGATAAATAGTTTTAAACATCCAGAGGCTCCTCATAGTATTCATGTTGTCATAAATGACTTTAATTATTAAATATAAATAAACAAAATCGCTGACTTTGGCGCCAAGATGGCGGTACTTCCCGTCATGTATATTACCCAGGCTGACGCTTGTTGCTACGGTCCAGCGCCGAGCCCCACCCCACTACGCGCGACATATGGTCGCTTCGTCACCTAGCCAGCCAGCGTGGGAAATGCTCTCCGACTCATGGCATTTGCAAAAAGTTGCCGCCTGTAACTTACTAGATATGCGACATTTATTGGTAATATCGTCTAACTGGAGCGCAACCACGGTAACATGGTACATGCTCTTCCCGACAATTGCAGTATTTCGGTTTGTTTGTTCGTAGTAAGGGATATTAAGCACATGCGTGGTTTCGGGCACATAATGAAGAGAGTGGGTATCGTGAAAATTCTAGCCACGTGGTGGAGATCTTGGCAGTTAAAGCACTGTACCTCCCACGCTTCCCTCTCAGTTTCTCTAATTCGAAATTTATATTCGCGACGTTGTCCTGGAGCACCACGCAAAACAGACGCTGTTCTTTGTGGGTCTCTGGAGACTTCATTTTACTTACAGAACGTGCATAGAAAACAAGAAATCTCAGTTTTTTACGTAAGTGAAAGGGCAGTTTCCGAAACACTGCCTTAATCAGCTTCATTGGCTCTGTGGCGTACGTAAAACTATGTAATTTTTCGTCCCTGGCCGTTCTCATCAGTGCTTCGTTATCACATTTGGAGCGCATCATAACTTTGTGCAAGCCGCATCCAGTAAGAAGAAGTTTAAAATTAATTTACACAACCGCTTCGATTTTGAATTGGAAGGATTTATAAACCTCTTTCCGGTTAATAACTACCGGTGGTGGAGGTGGTAATCTTTTTCTTTGCTCGGCCGGCAAGGATACGTCCATGTCGGTTGTTGTAGCTCCGTTGGCATTGTCGTTCAGGCGGTTGTCTGTTTCCACTTGCTGCGTTGGCCCGTTAAGAGTACCTGCTGTTGCAGTATGTTTGCGGTCTGGCCCGACATAACCATCTTTATAAGGTATTTCTCGCGATTTCTGTCCTCTAGTTCCTTTCTCGGGCGCTTTACTACGAATTCTCGCTCGCGGCCGCCTCGTTGCAGCAGAATGTTTGGTGGGTTTGGAAACCTCACTCACGTGGGCGCGGCGCTTCCGTGAATTTGTTTCGGTTTCCATCACAATTACCAGGTTTGCTCCCGAGATCTGCGAGCTGTCAGCGCTCGCTTTTGCAGTGCTCTGAGATGGTGTGTTCGCGCTGCTGTGAACATCTGGCGGAGCAAGCTCAACGTCGGACTGCTGCACATATGAATGAATTGCCACGAATACAGGTCGCTTCTGAACTACTTTACGCGCGTGCGAGCCCTTGGACCCATCTACGGTTGAAGCAGCTGCTCGAGTGGCAGCTCGCTGTGGGAAGTCGCTGGACAGGTGCTACCGTCACCTCTTGCAGCGTCTGACGCTGCAAATCCAGGGGGAGCACACTCTGGAAAACCGTCAGGTATAACAGAGTTGCTACCGTTGCCTCTTAGTCCGAGCTTGGCCGCAGCCACGTGCGCAGAGTGAGTAGATGCGTGCTGAGCTTGTAGCGTACCATCTTCCTCGACGCCATGCTCACTCTTTGACCCCTTTCAAATGAAGACACGTCAGTGTTTATACACTCTTGGTACGAACGGCCAGCTGAACATCTACTGTTAGAATGCTTTCAGTGTTGCCAGCGGTGCCCCTCTGGCGCTCATTTCGACTGCAAAATTATTTATATTGTTGTTAATTGAAAACTAAGAACATTTATATTTTTTCAGAGTAAAGCTGCATCCTGTTTATGTTCTATAAAATTCTCAGTTACACGACTGTTAAACTTTGACCTCCAGAATTTTTCGAACGGAACCGAGGGTAAGTGGTGACCCCTTTTCTAACTTTTGTACCTTGATCAAATTACAGTATCGTAATGAAAATTGCTACAGATCCATTATTACGTGTATTAAATATAGTGTTGTCATTTTAGCTTTGTATCTTCATTATAAATGTTCGTTAATCTAACTCGTTTTTACATTGTTTGGTCCGAAAATTGCTTTTTACCTGACAAGTCAAAAAGTAAAGCTTCATGAAAACTTCTGCCATATATTTTTACATAAAACAGACTTAAATGGAAATATAAAAGTTCCTAACTTCAATGTTATGTGCTTTTGAAATTTCGTAAAAAGTGGATTTTTTGGGGAAACTAATCAGCAGGACGCACTGAGAGTCACCTTTCACACGGACATAGTTTTACACCATCTGATCAAGTTTTGTATCGTTATTTAATTTCATTTTTGTCTACAGTAATCCTTGGTCTGAGGTGCACAGACATGCGCTAGATGCGGCCAGCTCGACCTTGGCCGAGTTATGGGGAGGAAAACCCATCTCATTCAGTCTAACAAACAATGATCACTCACTCCAATCTCCTATGCACAGAAATCAAATGATGACTGACAATAAAATAAAAAAACAGACAGTCTCTCTGATGGCCAACCTAGAATTCCCAAACCAGGTACCTCTACAGATGGGTTACCACATTTCATCATGGTTGCTACATCTTATTGGCCCCTAGTCCAAGAAGCAGGGACTTTCGTCAAATCCATAAGCTGATGAAACACCTGGCACAGAACGTATTCCACAATCACAAGTAAACAGCTGCAAAAACTTGCTTGTGAACAACAAACATATCATCTCCCATTGCAACCATAAATGACCTGCTCATAAACTTCTCAGTCATATTCATTGCTAATATACAAAAAGAAAAAGCTAAGAATTTCTGACCATAAGCAACACACGGCACTAATGATACCTAACACAAATGTGAATCCCTAACTGCCAATACACAAAATTGAAATAACTCACTCGACACTTTCACAGTAGTGAAGATGAATAAATTCTCATTGCTCTTAAGATATGTGTTGTAGACCGCATGTTTACTTTATATGTGTGTCTTGTTTTTGGTCCATATGCCCACCTATAAAAAAATGGAATACTTTCTTAACACACAATATACGCAATAAATGTAAACCTTACATGCTGCATACTGTAGAGAGCTTAGCGATGAAGTACACAAAATAGGATATGTGTGTGTATATCCATTTGCATTACAGTATGTAACTTATCTATATGGTAATGAGAAAAAATGTAATTTCGGAATTGGCAAGCAACCAGGTGAAAATAAGAAGCAAATAATTAGATGTATATGAAGAGATCCATGACATTTCATTAACCTTTAACTCAAAAGGTTATTTTCCAGTAATGTATAGTATGAGGTGCCGCCTCTGGTACCCCTATGTTTAAACTAAGGTTTAAGGCATATATCATTTGAAAATCTTAACTCAATTTATATAACATTTATTTTTACAGTTATTTAAGTCCTGTTTAAACACTCCTTGTTGATTTCATTGCATCAAATAAAGTCTGCAGGATTTTCTTCTATCACATAAAATCACAAACTTTTGTGTTGTTTTTTAAATAATATACCTAAAAAACTGTTAGATAACTGAATTTCACAGTCTGAAAAATTATAGTATCTCTGTAGCAAGTAAGTTTTCTCACAAAACTAAATTGCAGGGTTTAAATTTGCATATATAAATTGCACTCAATAGGTATAAAAAGGAAGTCTACAGGATTGGCATTCAGTGCTGGGTCTACAATTTTATTTACAACCACGTAGAACACATTTAATTTTACTTAACAATTAACATATTTTGCTAGAAAACAGAAAGGTTTTAGTCACCATAGGTCTGAAGTTCTTCCTCTGAATGATCCTTTATGTACTTGCAGAATTGAAATCAATGGGTGATACTAAATCATTGTCATTTTCATCTATTTCTTAATGTATACCACTGACAGCTTTCTCCTTCTATCAATAGTTTAATCAAACTATGGAGTGTTAAAAATGATGTGTTCCTGTGAACACATTTTGTGCCGTACTCTAGAATATGGGTATGTAGTCCACAATGCACAGTCTAGGAAACCCATAATGTGTCAACAACAAACATATAAGGCGATAATGCAACTGCCAATAAAACATTGAGGGGTTAGTGACTTAAGGAGGGTACAAAGGAGTATAGAAACATTCCACCAGAGCTTACCTTGAAGAGTGAGTTCAATAATTGTCATGTGGTCTGAGAGACCACACCTCATGAGTTAGGAATTAAAAATGGTTGACTGTAACATTATACTGGAGCTATAACTAATTTCTTATGCTCAAGTCTATTTTGTGAATATCTATATGAACTACTGGTGTAACAAACTGGTATACCTTTAGCTAGTATGATTGGTTTGTTGATTCAGGGGAAGGGACCAAATATCTAGGTCATCGATCCCATTGGATTGGGGAAGGATGGAGAATGAAGTCAGCCATATTCTTTCAAAGGAACCATCCTGGAATTTGCCTGAAATGATTTAGGGAAATCACAGAAAACCTAAATCAGGGCAGCTGTATGTGCATTTGAACCATTGACCTTGCGTTCTTTGTATGGAGCACAATTTACTTATTACCTCTTTATCTAGATAGTGCACCAGAACTGACTACAGTTTGCAAATATTCTGGATAGCATCCTAACAGTTCTATGTCCCTTTGAATATATCCTATCATATGTTTTCATGACTTGGCATTTTTTAAAAATATTTTACTTTAAATATGTGGTTTGATGCCCTCTGGTGCCACACTCAACAGGATAGCTTCATTCAAGTGTACAGTCTGTCTGTGAATCATGTAAGTATTCTGTGTTATGACTATTTCTGATCTTATTTCCTAAAGCTGAGATTGGAGACCAGTCCAGCAGTTGCCTTTATAAGTGTAGAAAAATGCATAATAGCCACATTCAGGCTGGCTGATGTACCAGACTAACAGTCTTTAATCCACTACGTGAATTTAATCTCAGTCTGGTTCATATTCCTGTCTGTCCAGTTAGTGTTCTTCACACTGTTCTACTTGGGGAAGTTGGCAATTCAGGTAACAGTTGAACTCTTAGAATATAAATAAATAAGCAAATTGAAAACTAAATAAGTAAATTGTAACGTTCATCAGAAAGAGATATATTAATTGTAAGAGTTTTCCTTAAAGGTGAAATATATACAAGCTTACCACAGATAACTACCTAAGGAAACTTTGGTTTGAAAAATAAATATTGGGTGTAATGAAAGATGATGTATGCAGTTCTAAAGACAGAGCCTAGAGAGACGTAACAAACTATACAGTATCCATGTTTCTATTTGAAATAAGTTTCAATTACAATGATATGTAAAAAAGTGTTTCTCCATTGTTTTCTGGAGGCAAGTTGTAATTCTAGGTAAGTACCAGTAGTCCGGACCAGAAATATTCTTATGTTCATGGAAAATATTCCTTCCATCTTCAGTATGAATTTTGAGTCACAAGGTAGAGAACAAAGATGGATTTGACTGACTTTGCACAGCAGGAAACCACAAGAGCATTTTTAAGATGAATCAACAATTTGCTCACATGGGAAAACACACTTAATTCTACAGTTGTGCATTTTATATCACGTATTCCAAAAGCATGGTGTGAAAGTAGTTCATATCACTCCAAGGATAGATTATGTGGGTACAGAAAACATCATAGTTCAGCTATGGGAAAAATAATGAAAATGATAACAAAGAGAAAATCTTTCAACATATAATACACAATTTTATAATGAAATTAATTTTTCTTTTAAATACAGCATTAGGAAAGAAAACCTGTTTCATTTAAATTTCAAACATTTACATAACTGTCAGGGCCTATAAAAATCCATTAGAATTGTTCAGACATTTGCAAGAAACACTATTCACATTTTCACAGTATTTAATGAATATTTACTACAAATATAAACAAAAGCTTAATGATTAGTAACACAGTAAAACCTTTACGGAAAAGCACATAGACAAAACTTCAATAATGAAGTTATTTGATAAATTCATTTCAGCACAATATACAAGGTATTGTTGCTGCTGTCATGAAATATCCTATGCTGTTTTCCAGAAAAGGTTTAACTCTATTACTTATAATGTACAATATAAGTTTAGAAGAATATATTACTTCAGTCATCAAAGCAACACTAATTCAACTTTGAATTAATGTCCATTGTAGCTGTGAACACAGTTCAGATCAGCACAACAATAAGCCAATTATAATAATCAGCTTCAGTTTCATTGTTTATTTTGTATTTCAACAGGACTGTAAGCTGTAAATGGCCACATTATTTTTTAGTCATGGAACAGCTTTGTACTTCCTCTTCATTTTCACATTTTTGAGTGTCTGTACTGAAGGCTGTACCATTTTCACACATGAACCTGAAATCTAGTACTTGTTGGTTATGGAAACCATGAGAACAATAGTGGAAGATACGACAGTCTAATGGGTCTGGATAGTAGCGATAAAGTTCTTTGCTGGAGCACACAAACCTTGAACTGTCATGATTTGATTTTTGATTAGTTTGGGCATTAATAGCAGATAGTGTGTATGTGGGAAACAGAGATTCAGTAGTAACTGTTTCAGATGCATCTTTCAATGACTGTACCTTGGGTGTTATTGTTACATAATCCACAGTATTTCCTGATGATGTTGGTGGAATGTCAGTCCCTAATACTTGTTCATCTGACTTTGTTTTCCCTTCACTACCCTTAAATTTTTGGAAAGTACTTTGTTCAAGGGAGTTTGGCTGTTGTAGGTTCTTCTCAGTGTGTTCAGATAGAAATCCAGCAGTTTGAGATACATGTGATAAGTGATCAGTATGTTTATTATGAAACTTGTAACTGAGAGGAGACAAGGTTGTATACTGACTTTGCACATGTAAACAGCCAGCATTTCCTTTGCAGCTATCTAAGCCATCAGTCTTTACGCTGAAGTCATTTTCTAATACAGCCTGCCCAAGAGCAATTTCTGTAGATGGCACCACTGTAATGGATTCTTCAGGATGTGTGGAACTATCTTGCTGAAAAATTGGCTCTGTCTTTTGTTCCACTTTGAATTCATTCACTGTACCTAAAATTCTTAACATATTTCCTGTGTTCTTTGTTGAGTCTGTTGATGTTATCTCATCTTTATTTGGGATAAGTTCCTTATCTGTTGAAAAGTAATTATCAGATACTGATATAATAGGGTCATTTTCACTTTTTATGAAAGTCTCAGTTGTATGTATCTCATCATTTTGTGTTTTCTTCATTTTATGTCTGTTGTTCCTAACTCTAGATTTGTGATTGGCACCATCTTTTGATCGAATGACTACTGGGGGAAGCAGAGGAGTTGAGTGTCTTCCATGATAGGCTAGGTGTGGCTTGGGTGGGTGAAAAAGGTTAGGAATTTGAAGAGTAGAAGTACCTTGTGAAGTTGTAGTACGAAGCGTTGTATTTTCAGATGAACTGTTTCTTTTGGCTTCCTTACCATCATTTTGTAATGGATTTTGAAACTGGTTATTATTTTCATCAGATTCTTTTATGTGTTTTTCAGTATATTGTGGAAGACTACTTGCATTAAATTGTGCAACATTTTCTGAAACTAAATTTCCAGTGTTTTGAACATCCAGAGTTGTGTTAAGAACCACAGGCAAGCCATTTTCTAGTAAGACATTTGGCCCAGAAAACAAGTCCATATCCATTTTGTGACCATGATCCAGTAGTGGTGGTAGGGTGGTGGAATGGTCTGTCCTCTCTTCGTGAAAATTTGTAACTTCAGGAAGTTTAAGATGCTCAATATCTGGAACCTGAGTTTCTGTAACGTCTTTTACATCTTCATAAGAGCTTGTTTCATTAATGGCTTCTGTGCTGTGCTGATGCATGACATTTTCTTTCTTTGCATCACTTATATCTTTTTGTGACCTTTCAGTGGAACCAAAATTCATATTCAAAACTTCCTTGTACGTCACATTAAGCTGAGCATCATCATCATTTGAATCAGAATCATAATAATCATACTTCTCATCCACAAGTGAAATAGGTTCCTCTAGAGATATTTCTGGACTTTCAGTCACAGGGATACTCTCAGATTTCTTATGTTTGCTATTCTCACCATCATGTTCACTTGTGGCTTTCTGGAAACTGCTTTCCAAGTGTTTATTTTGGGTAATTTCAAGTTCCTCTTCAATTTCTACTGCTGGTAAGTTATATTTATCCTCAGCATCACTTGCGTTTGTATCTGTGCTAGGTAACTTTGTATAAGATACTGTCAATTCAGTTGTAGAGGAGTTTGATTTTTCAGTAGATGTAAGTGAGTGTGGAATGGAAATATTAACGTCAGGGGAAGATTTACTATCATGAGCCAGACCAGAAACTGTTGTTTGTTCAATAGGGTAATTAATTATTTCATCTGATTCGTCTTCAATGTCTTCTATGTAGTAATCATAATATTCATATTCGTCATTATAGGGTGCCGATGTTTTATTATTTTTACTGGGGAAATGGGCCAATTGCTCTTCTGCTGAATGTAGTGAGGTTTCTGTATTGTGAGTATGATTAGAACTGGCAACTGTTCCCTCCTTGTTTGTTATGTGTTCCAACTCATCTTTATAGTCACATGTATCATTTTCTGCACAAATTTTCACATTTTCTTGACTATTACTGGACCTGCTAACGGAAGGCAAGGTAGTTATGGTCCCCTTAGAATCTGTATCACTTTTATTGCTATCTGCTATTAGAAGCTCATCTGAAGAAGCATGGGCCAAATCTGTTGTTACTGTGTCAATACTTTCATTATTAGAATGTAAATGTGTACTGTAATCAGGTTCAAACTTACTGGAGTCTTTGTATGCTGTCAAATTTGAATTTTCCTCTTCAGGAAGTACAAGGTCAGCTTCATAACTGTCATCTATATAGTCATAATATTCTTCCTCAGTTTCATTGCTTTCATCAGTAACTTCATGTTTTATTCTTTTGTGAAATGAAGGTGTGGTTGGTGGAAAATCTAGTTTCAGGTCCATTTTCATCCATTTTCTTCTGTTACGTTGCTCAAACTTATTCTCACTGCTTGATGTTTTTGATGGCTTACTGTATCTGAGCAAGGAACCTGCAGCTATTGGTGTACTTGTTGCATTATTCTTACTTCTGGAACTAAAACTGTGAATTTTTGATGAAATATTTTGCTTTAAATTGTCAGACTCACCACTGGAATAAGTGAATAAGTCTAGTGCTTTCAATATTTGGCTTGTATCCCTTTTGTTATGTGTGTGCTTCCTATTTTGTTTCCTGATAAAGCTGTGCTCAGGTTGTGAGTAAAGTCTGCAGTCAACATCTGCCCAGTTGTCACAGTTTCCCTCACGCTGATTGAAAACTGTTTTGTGTGGGCATACAAATGTGGATACTAGGGTCATGACACCTTTCACCTTCTGACAGAGATGAAACCCCTGGCATTGTGTTTCCACATCTGCATAAAGGCCTTCTGAGGGCTTGTCTTCACAAGTAAATGACGTTTCTGGCAAGCTATCTACCATATAGTCTGGACTTCTTGCAGCACCTGTAACATGAGATATTTCAATTTTATTGGCTAATTTAACTACTAAACATTCATAGTACTTGAGCTGTGACACAATTTATCCTAATTCTATGCAGATATGTAACTAGAGTATGTGGTATTTTTCTTCAAAAGCAAAACAGAGAGCCTTGGAATTAAAAATTTGGGTTATGCTTGGTAAAACAAAAGGTATTATGTTTTCAAGATGTATAATCTTAGCATATATTTTACTTGTATAATTAGTATGCTTATTATGAAAATGCAGTTAGAAAAATCTGTATTCATGCGAGACAACTGTACAGTTTTATTAAAATTCTTTATTTACAAAAGATTCGTAATGTATGTAGAGAAAGATACAACACTCTGGAGTATGACAGAAAATGTTCAAAAACCATAAGTGTCACTTTAAAAGGAAAAGCAACTTAATGTGGTACTGTATTTACAAATTTATGTGAGTTGGAGCAAATGAACTACTCATGCAAAGAATGAATTTCCATCATCATTAATTTGGGGCAGATCTAATTCATTTTTCCTGTACTGATGAAATTCAATTTAAAAATTGTAAATGGAAATCACGATATGGTGTACGTTTAACAATACTGATTTATTTTGGTAATTGATTCTCAGCTTATAAGGCCTTTTACTGACTGTCATCATCAAAAAAGGTAAAACATTCATCAAAAACATTGAAAAAGATGTTACACATCAAGAGTAAGGTATGAACACAGAGAAAATGTCATCTTTGACACAGCACTGGTAATGCAATTAAAAATATTAAAGTTAAAATGTAAATAAATATAAAAGGAACAAGCCAGAAAAACATTGACACTAAACTTGCAAAAACAGGGCTTATATAACATTTTAAATGAAATTAACAATCCTAATAAAATAAAATTTGTATGCAACAATAATACTTAAGAATAATTTGATGAGGTATTCCGTATGGAAGATGATACAGAAATAAAAGAATATATGGAGTAGATATACAATTGCAGTAAAATACAGGAAAATGGAGGAATTGAGTGGAGTAGACAGCACAGAAGCATTGGAAAACTGTGAGGATTAAATGGAGTTTAGAAGAGGTGAAGTACTGAGCAGTGTTTTGTTATTCAATATTAAATCAGGACTGAGAATCAAATGTTTCTTAATTTGCAGGGCTTACAAAGATTAAGTTTTGGCATTTGTTTGCTAATTGGAGAACATGGGACTGTGGCAGATAGCTGTTCCCCTTGCTCAGTACATGCTCAGAAAATGTGGACTCATAATTCTGCAACTCCTGCTGCATCCATTTTCAGCCACCGTAGTTACTATGTGTCTGCCTGAGTGTCACAACCAGGACAAATAATTTTTCATACCTCTCTGTTCGCTACTAATTGGATCTTATCTTGCAATTTAAAATATACTGGTTTGTTGGCTGGTTGGTTGAATGGAGATTAAGGGACTAAACATAAAGGTGATCTGCCCTGAAAATACACTGAGCTGTTGTGTTCCTCATATAGTAGGAAATTCTATAATTGCAGGATTTCAGTGTTCTGGTTAAACTCTGTGATTTCTGTCCTAGGTGTGGGATTGCACACCACTTCCTGCAAACATTGGAGGCAGCAGGAGAGAGAGAGAGCATAGAGGAGGGGTATAATTTTCTATTTTTGTTTTCAGTGCAAGATGTGACCAGCCTGGATAGCCAAGGGCATTAAAGCACCCACTTCTAGGACAGGGGAGGAGTGCTGGCCCTGGATCTAATCAGTCTTGCATATTAATGATTGGGCCCAGTGTGCTGGCTAGCCAGGATGTGGTGTTTAGGTGGTTTTCCCCATCCATCTAGAAAAATGCTGGGCTCATTGCCATATCCCACCTCAAATACATGAGGTGCAAACACTTTATAAAACAATGTCACATTTGACCATACGATTACAAGACCGTCTGATTACTACACAGGCAGTAGCTTTAAAATTATTTTGGGAATGACAACCACACTGTAATAATATCTCCATGAAACTGGAGAAGAATCATAACAGTCCTGACTCAACATTGGCTGGATAAAGGGCACCAGAAAGAAAAAGAATGCAAGATGTAGTCAGTTGGGATAAGGAGTATAGCCTTTGGTTGAGGCAGTACATTTCATTGTGTCTAATTCTGCTTTGAAATGTTCTTTGGATATGGAAACAGATAAGAGATGGTGCACCATTGAGTGGAAAGTTGTGTGTTTGTGAGTTACGAGGTGTTGGGAGTGAGAAGGTGTTTCTGTGTCTGTATTTGTAGTTTTCTATAGATTTTCAACAATATATTTGTGTACTGGGTGTTAAAATTACGAACAACTTCAGTTGGAAGGACCACATAGATAATATTGTCGGGAAGGCGAGCCAAAGGTTGCGTTTCATTGGCAGGACACTTAGAAGATGCAACAAGTCCACTAAAGAGACAGCTTACACTACACTTGTTCGTCCTCTGTTAGAATATTGCTGCGCGGTGTGGGATCCTTACCAGGTGGGATTGACGGAGGACATCGAAAGGGTGCAAAAAAGGGCAGCTCGTTTTGTATTATCGCGTTATAGGGGAGAGAGTGTGGCAGATATGATACACGAGTTGGGATGGAAGTCATTACAGCATAGACGTTTTTCGGCGCGGCGAGACCTTTTTACGAAATTTCAGTCACCAACTTTCTCTTCCGAATGCGAAAATATTTTGTTGAGCCCAACCTACATAGGTAGGAATGATCATCAAAATAAAATAAGAGAAATCAGAGCACGAACAGAAAGGTTTAGGTGTTCGTTTTTCCCGCTCGCTGTTCGGGAGTGGAATAGTAGAGAGATAGTATGATTGTGGTTCGATGAACCCTCTGCCAAGCACTTAAATGTGAATTGCAGAGTAGTCATGTAGATGTACTGATGTCAATAGTTAGACTGAGAAATTTTATGGATTTGTTGCCAATCTCTGTCGTGAACTGATTGTCTTCTTGTTGACTGTTAAAGTTATGAAAAAATGTGTTGAGGTGTCTTGTAGTTCCTGTCCACATACACAGAACACCATCTGTATATCTGAAGCAGTGTGTGGTATTGCACTGAAAGATTTTTTATTCAAATAAATGTTGTTCAAATTAATGATGAATAGTTCAAGAAAGTATGGGCTTAGAGAAGACCTCTTGGGTAAGCTATTTAACTATTTACACAGAGTCCCTTGGAACTGGGAATAGTAGTGCAGAAGCATGCCTAAGTGGCCAGTTTTATATGTAGTATCTCTACAAGCTACTTTTCGGTTCTCTTGTTATGTATTAATTTTACTTTGCAGGAACTGCTAATTTAAATTGTTGTATCAATACAATTTTTCCAAGTGTAGCATTAATGTTTTTCTGGTTTGTCCCCTTTATACTTATTTATAGTTTAACTTTTACATTTTTATTGCATTATGACTCAACTGTCAAAGATGATATTTTATCTGTGCTCATACCTCATTCTTGATGTGTAACATCTTTTTCAATGTTGTTCATGATTATTATACTTTCTGTGGTGATGGCAGACAGTTAAAATCTGATGCTGACCTTGCAAGCTGAGAAATGGTTAGAAAAATAAATTGATACTGTAGAGCATACACAATATTGACCTTTTCATTTATAATTATAAAGTTGTACTACAAGAAGTGACAGAAGAATCAGTTAACGTACCTACATTTCTGAAATTATAATCAGAACATTGCCAATCAGCAAGGAAAAAAATCTGTGCAAATGATCAAAATGACTCAACAAAAATGATGCAGTGACGTAATGTAAGGTGCAGCAGCTATAACTTGAGCAAAAGGTTCTGTAAAATGATGGAAAGAATCTTAGTCAATTCAATTCAAATGGTGCAGCGTATTTGATCGGTGTCATGCTATTTTTTGTGTCTGAGTGGATTGTCAGTTATGGTTCTGATGCAGAGTAAACAATGAAAGTGAACAAGTGCAGGGTTCTAGGTTATTTGAAGGAGTGTTGAAGCCATATTTCAAAGCTCTTCGATCGAGTCCCCAATAAATAGTAGGCGCTCTTACCATACAGAACATGCATTTGACTTCTTTCGGACAAAAAAGAGTGCTAGTGAGATGGCACAGTGCTTAACACAAAGAAACCATGTTCATGAGAACCTCGATTTCTATAGCTATGGGGCTTTTCTAATTTATTTTTACTTTGGAATCTGTAAATGCCTTCAAACTATGAGTGAGAGTGAAACTTCATGGCAGGTTTAAAAAAAGGTGCCAGACCAGCACTCAAACACAGAATTCTGCCATCCAGGCCTAGTAAGGTCACTCGGTAAGAGCACTGCCTGTTAAAGGTACAGTTCTGAGTCTGAGTTCAGGTCTGGTACACATTTCAGTCTCTCAGAAAATTTCCAAGCAGTGAATACTCCACTATCAAGTGAAAGATTTATTCTACTAATAGTGTGATTGCTTCTTGATCACATCCATTACCAATTTTTTTCCTTGATCTCTCTCAAATTTGCAGAGCTCGGTATGTATTACAGCTATAAGAGGTAAGAGACATCATATTGTGCATACAGTGATTCAAAATACTGTCTGCCAACTTCACCAACACATTAAGCCTATAGCAGCAGAAAGAAAAAAGACAAAAATTGAAAGAAATAAGAGTCCACAATCCATAGTATTTCATACTATTTTGAAGATCCCAAGAAAAATAAGATGAAAGTAGTGGAAAACCATTAGTAATTTATTGTTTATGATTTTATATTGCTCAGCAGGTATTTAACAGAAGTAGTGTCAGGATTTCGCTATGTAGCAGTATCTCAACCACACGAGGGATAGATTTACAAGTCTTTTGGTAAGATACTCAAAAGTGTTGAGGAATATGGTTCTATTTACATTTCCATCACTCCCTCAAGTCTTATTATTGGCAATAAAAATATTATATTTACGTTTCAGTTATCATGGTGCAAGCATAATTACAGTACATTTGTTTTTAGTCAAGTCCCGTGTTATTTTGTCCTTCATGTCATAGTCTCAGAGGCATTGTCTATTCTACTTGGAATGGTGCTGCATGCAAGTCTTCAGATTTGGTCACTTACACATAGAAAGTAGCAGCCTCAGTCGACAGTCACTCATTCACTGTTGGTGAGGGTTTTTCTCTGCAATAGGCAATTTTAGCTTACTAAATTTTTATCTTTAGATGTTACAATTTACAAAGAACTTTTGTAGGCAAGGTTATATTTGAATAATCAGCGTTACATGACTGGTTGATTTGTTATATAATTCATGCTTCAACTTTTAGAGGCTTTAGTTTACTGTAGCCTACTACTGATGCTATATGATAATTTTTTCAATTTTTGTAAATTATTTGTGTTGCAGTAGACACATAAGAGGATACATTTACAGCAACTTTTATCTTATATTACACTGAAATGCATTATATTGATCTGCTGGTATTTACCTTCGGCTTGTCTCTTTGAACGGCGTACTTTAAGGGGCTCAAATCCAGGTTCATCATTCATATCTGTAAAAAAAGGCGAAAATACCATACAATATACAATCCTGTATTTAGTAACAGTTATAAGTTAAATAACATTTATGCACATACAGATATTACATCTAGATAACAACCACACATTTTAACTTAAGCTCACAGTGAGTATTCCAACTTGTATCAAATTTAAAATAAAGTAGGAGGAAGGCAGTCTTCAACATGAGGTAGCTTTGATCATGACAATTATTTACTGAGTATTCTTCACTAGACATGGTGTGATGGAACATTCTGAATGAGGAGGCCCTGGATTAGAATGTAGAAGGAGAGGGGTTCACGTTTCTATCTACTTAAACTGTTTTTAGTTCTAGAAGAAACTTGGCATTCTTAACATTAACTAATGATCACTAGAGACGAAAAAGACTATAAATGACAGAAAAGATTTTAGAATTGAGAATCAAATTCCCAGCATTCAGATTTGCAATCCAGTATCCACTGAGGCACCTAGCGGCACACGTAGCACTCTCTCTATTGCCACTGAGCTTGCTGCTGAGCTTTACCTCTCCATCTAACTGGTTGACAGTGTCCCGGGCATTCATTCCATGAGAGACTGCAGGCAGGACCTTGGTGCAAAATCAGGTGATCATGAACTTTATGCTCCGACCCTTGCCAACAAAATAGTTCCTTACATCATCTAGATGCAAACTCTCAACCTCTTTGTTAAAAACCGCTGTACAACTGTAACCTTGGTTATGCAGGTGGGTTGTCCCTCTCAAAGTCAGCAAAAAACCCATTTTCTACTGCTACAGCCTATTCTGTAGATTTTGCAGCAGGTGATGGTCCTGTGGCTGCCACATTTGGGGAATGAGGTGGAGGTTCCAACAACCCGTACTCCAATTGGTTCAGTATTTCAGTTCAAAAAGTACCTTTATGGATTCGTACATTGTTCTGATGGAGATGATTTTTCGCCTTTTGCATTGCACACCTCGTATCAGTCATTTTTTCATCCATTTTGCCGCAGTGACTTGTGTAGCACTGATCAGTTATTGTTTTGCCCTTTACAAGGTAATCGACAATATGATTCCCCTCTGTATCTAAGAAAAGACCAGTAGGTACAGTGCCACTAGCCAAGGACACTAACGCACGCCTGTGCAGTGATGTTCGACCTGGAGGTAGACAGTTGGAATCCTGGTGGTGCAATAAATGTTTATCGCCACTATTTGACCAGCGAGGGCAGTTCTCAGTCGTCAGCGTTTGTGCCAAAGTGCTGGATTAAATTCCAAGCTTCTCCCCAGTGTCTCACGAAGTGAGGATACGGATCACTGTCTGTGATCCGTCAGGAGTGTGCTATATACTGTGACCTGCTTTCATCTCATTTTCTCTCATCCTCATACAACACATGACATCACACCACACTGCGTGATTTTGTGAAATGGAGACAAATTGGAGGACATTATCCATAAGGAGATACGTGGTGAGTAATGTCATATGGCACCATGGTCAGAAATGCATTCCAGGTGAGGTACACCTACTTGAAAGTGAAGATAAAAGATCATGGGCAGTGAAAGTTTCGATGGTTGAAAGCACAAGTGAGAGCACACCAGCCAAGCGGGAATGTTCTGCCAGTTATAGTGTTTTACCTCGCAGTGAGCCAGCGCACCATCATGTAATAGCCACTTTACCCTCTCTACCACCCTAGCAAGACAGGCAGGGTCACTCGCAGGAGGTGCAGATCTGATTGGTCCCACGAAACAGTCGCCAATACTCACCGCCCACACACTGAGGCTCAATCTGTGTTGATATTTCGTTGCCACCCACTGGTGGGTGTCATGAAGGTTGACAGTACCGCCTCTCGTAAAGGTAGCCTCATCTGTGGACAGGTCCGATGACAGAAATTCCAGCACCACAGTGGCCTGTGTGACGAACCGGCCACAAAGCCATCGTCTCAGAGACAAGTCTATAGATAATACTGTAATTATGGACAACGATCCTCTATTTTCACCTGCAAGTGGGTGTACCTCCCTTGTAACGCTTTTCCAGCCATATGCTCACATGATCTTTTTGTTCTTATCCTCCCAGAGATTGTTTGAGGCAGTTTGTTCTCATTTAGCAAAATCATCCTGTGTACACACACATGTTACAGTCACACACACTCAGTAGATACACTGAAGACACAACTCTCATGCAGAATGACAAAGGGAGGAAGAAAATCCTGTCCACTTAGGTGGCTCAGTAACCCCTCGGATTTTCCCAGGCAACAATGCCGTACATCTGACTTTTTTCTACAGAGTGAAGTAGTGGACCCACTAGTTACCCTAACAACAAAAAAAGCAGAAAATGAACTTTATTCTTTTTAAAACGGTCCAAATATTGCTATGAAATTCATTAGGAAATTTGTTTCCACGTCTGATTTAGGTCAACACAGTACAAATGCAGCACGTATTTGACACAAAGCCTCTTCTGCTTAATTACCAGTATAAAATGTCTCGTAATCCTGCTTCTAATATGCCTATGGCGACAGGTAGTCCACAAGTCTTTTATTCGTAATAACATAGGGAAGTTATCCACTGACGAGACAATAGTCATGGGATACCTTCTAATATCATGTCGGACTTCCAATATTCATGGGCTACCTTCTAATATCGTGTCGGACTTCCTTTTGTCTTCCGTAGTGCAGCAACTCGAAGTGGCACGGAATCAACAAGTCATTGCAAGTTCTCTGCAGAAATATTGAGCCATGCTACCTCTATACTTGTCCATACTTGTGAAGTGTTGCAAGAGCAAGATTTTGTGCTCGAACTGACCTCTCGATTATGTCCCATAAATATTCGATGGGACACATGTCAGGTGACCTTGGTGGCCTATTGGGCAAACCATTGCTCGAACTGCCCAGAATGTTCTTCAAACCAGTCGTGAACAGTTGTGGCTCAGTGACATAGCGCATTGTCTTACATAAATATTCCATCGATGTTCAGGAACACGAAGTTCACGAATAGCTGCAGTTGGTCTCCAAATAGCCGAACATAAAAACTTCCCGTTAACGATCGCTTCAGTTGGACCAGAGGATACAATCTATTCCACGTAAAGGCAACCCACGCCAGTATTGAGCCATTACCAACTTGTACAGTGCCTTATTGACAACTTGGGTCCATGGCTTCGTGGGGTCTGTGCCACACTCGAACAATACCATCAACTCTTATCAATTGAAATCAGGTCTCATCTATCCATGCCACTGTTTTCCAGACGTCTAGGGTCCTGGCCACGAGCCAGGAGAGGCGCTGGAGACGATGTCGTACTGTTAGCAAAGGTACTCGCGTCTGTCGTCTGGTGCCGTAGCCCGTTACGCTAAATTTCGTCGCACTGTCCTAACGGATACGTTCGTCGTCCGTCCTACATTGGTTTCTACGGTTATTCCACGTCGTGTTGCTTGTCTGTTAGCTTTGACAACCCTACGCCAACTCCGTAGCTCTCGGACGATAAGTGAGGGATGTCGGCAACTACTTTGTCCGTGGTGAGAGCTAATGCCTGAAATTTGGTATTCTCAGCACACTTTTGACATTGTGGATCTTCAAATATTGAATTCGCTAACGATTTTGGAAATAGAACCTCCCATGTGTCCAGCTCCAACTAACATCCTGTGTTCAAAGTCTGTTAATTCCCGTCGTTCGGCCACAATCACGTTGGAAACCTTTTTACACGAGTCATCTGAGCTCCGCCAATGAACTGCGCTTTTATACCTTGTGTACACGATACTACCACCAACTGTATATGTGAATATCGCTATCCCATGACTTTTGTCACCTCAGTGTAATTAAACCTTCGCTTCGTGAGTCAGTATAGGCGGCTGGGTGCCATACGTTATAGGAATGGTGTTCTAACAGTGGATCTGCAGCATTTGCGTTGCTAGTATGTTAGTGTCATGATCTGCTGTAATGGTACGGCGACATGGGGTTGAAACTCAGGCATCAGCGTGCATTACAGTTACGGACAGTCAACATGGGTGTGTACAGGTGAGCAGGGTTTTACTCGTAAATCTGTTTTATCAAAACAATGGGGTACAAAGTAGACTAGCCTCCAAATGGTGTACCCTGATGCCTGAGTTTCAACCCCATGTCGCCGTACCATTATCGGCGCCTAACAGCAGATCATGACACTAACATACTAGCAACGCAAATGCTGCAGATCCACTGTTAGAACACCATTCCTATAACGTATGGCACCCAGCCGCCTATACTGGCTCACGAAGCGAAGGTTTAATTACACTGAGGTGACAAAAGTCATGGGATAGCGATATTCACATATACAGGGCAACGTAACTAAGTTACGGCTAAATAGTCTACAGATATAGGCTGCTGGACCTCTGGTCGTTGCAAATTACCTTAGGATATCCCAGCTGTTAGAGGATACATAGCAATGAAGCAAAACAGTTCTGCCAAGAACTACCTGACAAAGGACTTAGGGAATACCCTCCGGGTCTTACAGCTAAACATAGTGGGAACAAGCAGAGCAAAAAGTGAGTATCTCACTCAAATATTGTTTGAAAACAAGGTGGACGTTGTTCTACTACAGGAAACCCACTGCTCAGACGAAACCCAACTTCATTCCAGGTGTAAGCTCCCTGGCTACACGTTAGCTGCTGCGACATACCATGCAAGTTACGGATCTGCAACATATATCAAGAATGATGTTGAAGAGGTAACAGATGTCCAAACAAAAACGGAAAATAACATCCATACCATCAGGCTGAAAGTCGCCAACACAGAGATTGTGAACATCTATAAGCCCCCAGCACAACCATGGGTAAATGAAGCTGCTCAAAATATGCCAGATCCAGTAATAGTAATTGGAGACTTCAACAGCCATAACACACAATGGGGCTATAGAACCACGAATAAAGATGGTGAGAAAGTATCAGAATGGGCTGAAATGGAACGCCTTTTCTTACTATTTGACGGGAAGGGCAAAGGGACATACCGCTCAGCTAGATGGGCTCAGGACTACACCCCCGATCTCTGTTTCGTTACTACTAACAACAAAGGATTACCCTTGCAGAGCAGCAGGAAGGTGCTCAGTGATTTCCCTAGAAGCCAACACCGACCTGTACTGGTGAAAATTGGACTCGAAATCCCAGTTGTGAAGTCTATAGCAAAGCCACGGTGGAACTTCCAAAAAGCCAAATGGGAAAAATTCTCTGAAGAGGTTGATCATATTATTCAGTTTATTCCACCTAAAGTTAGGCACTATGACCGCTTTGTTAGACTAATTCATTCCATTGCCAGAGAACATATTCCAAGAGGCTACAGAGAGAACTACATTCCTGGATAGAGCCCTAGATGTCAAGAATTGTGTGACGAATTTAAAACGACTCGAGACACCAAGGTAGCAGATGAATGGATTTCGGCTCTAGATTCAGCTAGGCAAAAGAAATGGATGGAACTAACTGAAAACATGTCTTTCCAACACTCGAGTAAGAAAGCATGGAATTTATTAAGAAAGCTTGTCAGTGTCACAAAAGTTAATATCTTATCAGACAAAATAAATCCTAACAACATAGCAGCCAGGATTGTTAATATAACAAGAACACCAAGCAACAACAACAAACAGAAAGCCAAAGAAATAAAACATGTGCTAAAGTCTAAAATGTCTCAAGCACAGCCTTCCGAATTTGCACAGAAAATCTCTGCAGCCGAAGTTGTTTCAGACCTAGATACTCTGAAACCTGGTAAAGCGGCTGGTTGTTATGGTATATACCCGGAGTTCTTTAAGCATGCTGGCCAAGGTGCAGTGCAGTGGCTAACTGCACTGTTTAATGAAATTCTCGCAACAGGAAGACTGCCACATCTTTTTAAGAAAACTAAAATAATTGCCATCCTGAAACCGTTAAAATCTGGTAACAATCCTGAAGACTATAGACCCATTGCACTTTTAAGTGTCTGCTATAAACTGCTGGAGAGAGTATTCTATAACAGAATTGCACCAACTATCCTGAAACACATTCCTGTAGAACAGGCTGGCTTCAGACGAGACGGCAGTTGTAGCGATCAAGTGCTAGCGTTGGCAACATACATAGAGAAGGGCTTCGAAGACCTGAAGAAAACAATGGCCGTGTTTATTGACCTAAGATCAGCATATGATACAGTGTGGCGGAAAGGCATGATTCTTAAGTTCTTAAGAATAATTCCATGTAAAAGAATTGCACAACTACTCCATAACATGCTGTCCAACAGAAAATTCCAAGTTCACCTAAAAGGTCAAGTAAGCGAGGTATACAATTTAAATGACGGACTACCACAAGGAACAGTATTGGCTCCCATAATTTTCAATTTATATGTCGCTGACTTGCCAGAAACGAAAGCAAGAACATTTATCTATGCTGATGACATAGCCTTGGTGACGCAGGCTAACGATTTTACAACTTCAGAAATGACTCTCACTGAGGATCTGCGAATTCTAGACGAATTTTTTAATGAATGGCAACTCAAAGTAAACAGAAATAAAACTGAATCCTCCACCTTCCATTTGAGTAATGGGCATGCTCACTATAAACCGCAAATTTCCTTTAGAAATCAGTTGCTGTTATATAACCCATTCCCAAAATATCTCGGCGTGACCTTGGATCGTTCGCTAACATATAGAAAACACCTAACTGAAACAGCTTTAAAAATGAGAACCAGAAACAATATATTACACAAACTCTCCGGAACAAGCTGGGAAGCTAAGGCATCAGTACTCAAAACAACTGCCCTCTCACTTGTATACTCTGTCGGGGAATATTGCAGCCCAGTATGGCTGAACAGCGCTCACACAACCATGGTAGACACGCAGCTGAATGTAGCCATGAGAAGCGTATCCGGGACAATAAAATCCACACCCACAGAATGGCTACCTGTTCTGTCTAATATTGCACCACCGAAGTTACGAGGTCAAGCAGCGTTGAAAAGGGAATGGGAGAAATGCTCCAAGAATCCCGAGTTACCACTACATCAGGACTGTGATGCCACTCAAAGTCAACGTCTTAAGTCCAGGAAACCCTCCTCGAGACTTGGAAAAAGGCTTACTTCTGAAGGATTCCAACCAGAAACAGCATGGCGGGAAGAATGGTTCGCAGCCAATCCAGATTCTGCAGGTCTCATTGCTGATCCTACACGAGTCCCTCCTGGATCCCATTTACCTAGGAGGTCGTGGACCACACTAAATCAAATACGCACCAAGCACGGAAGATGGCAGGACTTGAAGCATAAGTGGGGATTCGCTGAAAGCGCCAAGTGTGACTGCGGACACCAACGACAAACAATACACCACATAGTCACAGAGTGTGCCCTACGGAAATATGCTGGAACTCTGACCAGCATACATGAGGTCTCTGAGGAAGCAATCTTCTGGCTGGATACTTTAGATATTAACCTATAGTTTTTATTACAACTTGAAGCTCTGTTTGTCAATATTACTGTTTATAAAAACCACTTTTTCTCTTTTACATGTAACCCATCCTAGTGTTTTTATCCATATGAATATTAATGATTTATCGATCTAATCTAAGACTTTTATTACCATAAATGAATGTAATCTATTTTATTTGTAGTATATGCATATTGTGTTACCAGTAACATCATTGCTGTTCAATTCAAGTAATGTATCCTTGATGCCAAACGAAAATAATAATAATAATAATAATCAAAACAATAGCAATAGTTCTGCTGGTCTTCGCGAGTATCGATGTATTAAGGGAATATGGAGACGTCCTTTCTCCGCACTGGGGTTGAAGAACATAATTAAGAAGTTTGAATTAACTGGGGTTTTTGAAATGCCCCTGGGAGAGGTCGATGATCAACTACGTCACAAATTATTGAAGAAGCTGGTACTGCCATGGCTGAGAATACTGGGCGAGATGTGTGTTTTCCAAGCATTGCATGAGATGTTTCACCACAGCTGAACATTCCACAGCCCACTGTTCAAAAAGTGTTGCTAACAATTGTCAAATAATGTCTCTAGTGCTGTTCCAGGCTGTCATGCGCGCAGATGATCGTCACAATGAGCAACGTTTGTAGCCTGGAACGTAAACATGGCACACAATTAACAAATGTTACTCTCTCATGTGAAAATTAAAATGTGTTTCTTGCAGTGGTTTATCCATTAATTCTCTTCCGCATGTCCTTAAAAATGTTTCCACAAAGCTTAATTGTCCTAGGGTCACTAGTTTTTCATCGGAGTCTCTCAACAGCGAAAGTTTAATGATAATCACCTTGTACAATACAGTATTGTGCACTTTCTTGATGTTTCCATGTATGGTCGCAATTCTGGATTACCGTTACGTGGATCATTTTCATGAGATGCACGGCCATGTTTGAATTCAGCCGCCTGTTTCATAAATGTTGAAGATGAAGAATCAGACTGCTTATGAACCCTCAGCAATTTAGAGTGGATATGTATTGTCGATAATCCACTTAAAATCTAATCTTTACGATAGCACTGAATGCTATTTTAAGGGAACCGCTAACAGTACGACCATTTAGAAAAGCTGTATAAAGAAAATTATTCGGAGAAGGGAATAAGAATCATACACCATTGTTGGCTAGGAGACCTCGAGAGTGTATGTTAAGTATATCTGTTGAGTGTAGGTGACTGTAATGGATGTATTGTAAGTGAGAATAAAACCAATACCGGCACACAGCCCGTTCCTCTTGAATAGCAGCACCAAGGAGGCCTTCAAGCTAAACGTCCAAATCCGATGGGCGGTTCTCAAGGTGTGGTGTCACATGCCCCTCTTCAAGAGGCGCTGTGAAGAGGTTTAGAAATTAATCGAGGTAACTGGCGCAAAGCTGGGTGGTTTACTGATCAGGAACTTTCTCCTTGTCAGCCAAATAATGAGGGTAAAAATGTGAGGATTTCAAACAGCTTCCGGTGGAACGCCACTGCACAGGCGACATCGGTTACAGAAGCGTGTTTCGCAGATGAAGTTGACATTTGAGTTACATTATTCTGTAACAAATACCAACCCACCAAAATCAGAAATTCAGCTGTGTCAACGTTATATCTGCGCCTCTCGGGAAACTTTCACTTCGCTTGGTATGTTTACTGTAGATGTACATGTACAGGCAATCAAGCAGTGTTGCAACAGTTTATATTCTATTTCCACTAGCTATTCGAAAAATTCGCTTGTACGGATCTCAGAGACTTTGGGCCAATCCACCATTCACGACCTGTGTTTCGAGACATACGATACGTGCCTGTTGATTAACGCCGTTGACTACACAATAATAGAATACCGTGTCTACCATTTGCCTCGTGGAATAATAGGAATTGATTTTACCGTTTACGTTTTTCGTGCTGGGCGGAATCTATCATGTTGTTCTGATACCAGCCCAACCTGAAAACAATACGTACAGAATGACTCATGTAAAATACTGCTGTAAGTACAAACAAGCTGTTGGAAGAACATCCGCAACTGACCATTATAGCAGAGGCTGAAAATACCGGTTCAGTTGTAAATTAGTTTATTTTCGCACGATCGGTTTCGGACTGTTATAAGCCCATCCTCAGGTGCCGTAGCTGTGCTGTGGTCCCTGTTCTGCGCTCATAGGCAGCACACCGAGCCTGGTACACGCTGTGCTTGGGGACCGCAAGCACAGCTACGACACCTGAGCATGGGCTTATAACCGGTCGTGTGAAAATAAACTGAAGCGGCATTTTCAAAATGGTTCAAATGGCTCTGAGCCAACTAGCCACATACCATGTAAGTAGGCTGTTTAAGTTTTTATGTTGGTAACGTCAGGTAGCGCTCTGTATGAAAATCACTGACTGTGCTGTGTGCAGTCTGTGGCTAGTTGGCATTGTTGGAATATTCGCTAGTGTAGTGTTGGGCAGTTGGATGTGAACAGCGGGTAGCGTTGCGCAGTTGGAGGTGAGCCGCCAGTAGTGGTGGATGTGGGAAGAGAGGTGGCAGAATTTTGAGAGTGGACGATCTGAACGTGTGTCCATCAGAAAGAGTAAATTTGTAATACTGGCTATCATGAACTGATGACTTTTGCACATTATTAAGGTAAATAAATCAAAATCTTTCATTTGTTAGCTATGCCTATCAGTAGTTAGTGCCTTCAGTAGTTAGAATCTTTTATTTAGCTGGCAGTATTGGCGCTCGCTGTATTGTAGTAGTTCGAGTAACGAAGATTTTTGTGAGGTAAGTGATTCATGAAAGGTATAGGTTATTGTTAGTCAGAGCCATTCTTTTGTAGGGATTATTGAAAGTCAGATTGCGTTGCGCTAAAAATATTGTGTGTCAGTTTAGTGATGATCAGAATAAGTAAAGGGAGAAATGTCTGAGTACGTTTAGTTTTGCTCAGCTGTTTGAAAATCAAATAACGTAAGAGGGTTACCAACACAGTAATTTATAATTTTCCAAAGGGGACGTTTCAAGAGAGAGAGAGAGAGAGAGAGAGAGAGAGAGAGAGAGAGAGAGAGAGAGAGAGGCAAAATCATCAATGATCACATATATACACAATAAAATCACCCATTTTCTAAAGTAGTGCAAGATGTAAAAGTACTCCACCCACTAAATAAAGCGCGTCGAATAGATCTGTTTGAATAACTGGATATGTATTCACATAAAATATATGAAGATAAAATATTAAACGAAGAAGCTGAAAGTGAATCAGTGAATTTTTTAGGTTCTTCGACAGTACATTTAAATAAAAATAGTAACACAGAAAAAAGCACCATTGTAAATAACCAAATTATGATCCAGATTATTAAGATAAATACCCCTGTACAAAAGTATGTTCTTCTCTGTGGAAGACGTATATCATTATTTCTATTGACTACATCTGAAAACATCTTTGTATTTGTCTGTTTATGTAAGTTTGTTGCTCTCGATGTGCATTGTGCGCAGAAAATTATATATGATGTTTAATATTTGTGAGCATTTGCACAAATGGAACACAAGAAAACTGTAAGTACAAGTTCTTCCAAATGTCAACACTAACTGTATATGAAGATGGATAGTAAACTAGAAATTGTGCTTTTTTTTATAAACTTCAGTAAGGGCAACCGAACAATGCAGAACTTGACACACTATAAACACTACGAAAAAGTGGTATGGTATACAGACAAAAACGCACTTTAAAACGTGAATCATTTCTCGAAACGCGTCGGGTAAAATATAAATAAATGGAAATCGCGACCGGTAGCAGAAAAGTTGTCTATGAACAAACATATTGTTTTCATAGTCGCAGGCCTCCACGAATCATTAGAAGTAATGGATCAAATAAAATAAAAATAAAAAAAATCCAAGCGCTGGACCGTAATATGTTCAGTTCCTTGCATCACCTCCAGCCGGTTACTAGGAATTGTCGCTGATAACAGCAGCAACAATAAAAGGAAATATATCTTGAGGTTGAAGCCCTTCCGTCCGTGTTTGCTTTAGCAATACATATGTTTTTGGATGGGGTCCGCCTATAGCAAAACAAAATTTTGTTTTTTATCACAAACATGTTTCACTGCATTTGCAGCATCATCAGTGGGCTTTATATTTTATGGCACTTAAACGTAAAGAATGTTCTTTACTGTTTGTAAACATGTAAATATTAGTTTTTAAAAAAGTATCTACAGATTTTTTAAGAATACATAAAATTATGTATTCGTACCTTTTTACCACATGGTGTGGTTTTCCTGATGTATTATATTTTTACAGTGCCTATTTATTTTCACAGTTTGTCATCTACAGTCATGTACAACTTATTCGAGAAATTGTAAGGTTTTATCCTTGTATTCATCCTGTATTATTATTATCATGGTGCTGCCCTTGTCTGACACACACAACTTTCCACGTAGAATTAATTAATTTCAGGCATGGCCATAACAGTTTCCAAATCGTAATTTTTGCTTAAATAATTTGTCTACATTAAGTTGTATATGGTTGCAGATGACAAACGGTGGAAGAAAACAGACATTACAAAAAAATAATACATCAGGAAAAGCACACCATATGGTAAAAAGGTATGAATACATAATTTTATGTGTTCTTCAAAAAATCTGTGATTACGATTTTAAACACTAGTATTTACATGTGCACAAATGGTAAAGAACATTCTTTATGTGTAAGGGCCGTAAAAGAAAAGCCCACTGATGATGCCGCAACTGCAGTGAAATATGTTTGGGATAAAAAACAAAATTGTGTTTTGCCAAAGGCGGACCCCATCCAAAAACATATGTATAGTGAAAGAAATACAGTTCAAAATCAATAGGGAAAGGGTCACACAAAAGCATCACTCTCATATTTGCACAGAAACGAATGAAATTTATTGTCATGGATTAGCCCTAGCCAAGTCCGTCACTTGGAACCAGCTACACCTACAAATAGCTAATGGCTCCACGCTCTGTTCTGGTGCCTCTTACCGAGCGAGTGCTCAGCACACTACAATCGCATTCGAGGGGACGACGGTAAAATTTATCGTCCGGCCATCCAGATTT
Organism: Schistocerca gregaria; assembly: GCF_023897955.1. NCBI lineage: Eukaryota > Metazoa > Arthropoda > Insecta > Orthoptera > Acrididae > Schistocerca > Schistocerca gregaria. The sequence goes on along the minus strand of NC_064931.1, from coordinate 854,675,158 downwards.
CGCTTTTTCTTGATTTGTCTGAATCGCTTCAGGCAAATGCCGGTACAGTTCCTTTGAAAGGTCACGGCCGATTTACTTCTTCATCGTTGAATCATTCCAAGCTTGGGCTCGGTCCCTAATGACTTTTCCTTCTGAGAACAAGTCCAGATTCACTAATCCGCTACACTCGCCGCGCTCGGGAACGCACTTCCGAATGGTCTGCAAGCTTCCCGTACCGGAGAAGTAGCTACGTTGGTGGTGAAGGATCACTAGCTCCAGATTTCAGAAATAATACCCACTTGAGAATACAAACACTGCCTACTGCGACTTGCCACCAAACCCCACGAGGAGCTCCCGGCTGATCGCTCGATTTTGCGAGCTCCAAACCGCGAAACTTTTCAACATATAGGCCAGTCAGCCAGTCACACTCAGGAGCAAACTGTAGGCATTCTTATGAACCATTCCCTGCTCCTGCTTACACAGTGCTTCTGTAAGACGCTGCCTCCTGGCAGAAGTTGAAGAACTTTGTTTGCAACTGATGTCGAAAACACTAGCAGTTATGGGGAAATTACAGTCCCTGTAAGCCAAACACGTAGGCTATGGCCACAGCCCATTTGGGAAGATTGGGAAAACATCGTCTCATCTGCTCCAGGCTGAAGAAAAAACTCATCCCCACAAAGTTGGATTCTGGCCACGGCGACTACAGTACTAAACATGGCAAGCACAGATGGGCGACTAGCAAAAGACATGTTACAATATGTATAAGGGCGTCAAATGAAAATGAGACATGGCAAAATGTAAGTAAACTGTTTATTACTTCAAAAGCAATCGCCGTTAAGTGTTAATACATTTTACGACTGCGAGACCAGACGGAAAATTGTTTGCGGTTACCAACGGAACCGTGATCGTACCCAGGCATGAACCTCTTCGTCCGAAGCAAATCGGCGGTCACGAACGTCTTTCTTCAGGGCTTCAAAAATATGGAAGTTGAGAGAGATCGGGACTAAACGGAGGATGTGTTAATGCTTCCCAGCACAACTTCTGAAATGTATCCGAAACAATCTTGGCAGCATGCGGGTGGGCATTTTGCTGGCAGGTTGTTTTGACTGCGCTGCGGAAGTTCCGCTTCGAAGCCCTTACACATCCTCCATACAATCCCTGTCGCTCCCAGTGAGATTTCCACGCTTTTGAAACCCTGAAGAAAGACGTTCGTTGCCGTCGATTTGCTTCGGACGAAGAGGTTCACGCCTGGGTACGATCACGGTTCGTAGGCAACCCCAATTTTCCATGAAAACATAGACCATCTCATCTCACAGTCGGATAAATGTATTGACAGTCATGGTAATTACTTTTGAAACAATAAACAGTTTACTTACTTTTTTGCCATTTACATTTACGTTTACATTTGACTGACCCTTATAGTAACTATTTCCGTGACAAACTACCTTTAGGTTTTCTAAGAAAGTAATACGGAAGGAAAGAACACTAAAGCGTCAAATCTCTTCCAACAATCCACATAATCCTTGCCAAGTTTATCCACACATTTCACGTATCGGAAAGTCGATTTATATTCGTCCATCGTAATACACAGTCCAAGAGCCCGCAGTTACCAGCCAGCGGAATAGAAAGCGACAGCTTCTCTTTCGCTAACTGCGGAAGCAGAATGACCCCAGAAACACTTAGAAAAGTGACAGAAAATATTAGTAATGCTACAAATCGGGTGAGACCTCTGAATTCACCCACATCATCTTTTCCTTTTTTTCTGTGAGGATAAACTGACAGTGTTGCCATTGTGCGATAACGTATGATTGCAGTGCATCTCATGAATATTGGAGACCTTAATCCCAACAAAACATTGAATGAAAATCAACGCACAGTCTGATGACAATCATTACTACCTTTAGTATATACTAGAAAATTTCTACGGCAAATTTTTGCTTTGGTCCAACAGACAATTAACTTTGGTATGTTTACGTACCTTCTTGTTGCACGGGCTGGAAATGGTTGTTGAGGTGGTATAATGACGTGGAAATGCTGCAGTCCACAAATTCACGTGCTTGACAAGTACGACTCTGCTGATTGAACCTCGTGCCGGGACCACACATAAACTTGTTATCAGTGATCCTGTGTGAAACATACAAAGTCTTCTCAGCACAATGGCACATTTTATCGGCAAAAATGATGCAACACAAAGTTTCCTGGCACCAGAAATTTTAATGTACACCACACTGTATACGAAATAGTGTATTGTTGTAACGATTAGAGAACACAATATTCCACAAGTTAATGTGGACTGAAGTCGAGTGATATTGTACTGTAACGCCATAATTAATTTTGTAAATATTTTGCACTGATTAATTCTGTTTAATGTCAAGTATGTATTTTTTTACTATGTAATGTCTTTGACCTATTGTAATGAAATGGAAAGTGGTGTAAAATGTTTTCACACTATTATTTAAATTCTTTGTATTAACGGAAGGAAAATGTTCTATAATTATGTGGCTTTTGTGTTGACATGTTAATGTATTTAAATATTAAGGTTTTTTAAAAGATGTTTGTTTACAACTAGGTACAAGCCGGTTCATACCTAGGAACTTGCATTGTATAAAATGAAAAACAATAGTACTTCCCATCTGTAAAGGAAATGATTTGGCGCTCGCCAAAATGTTGGCGCGGACTGAAAGGTGTATGTGGCGCTCAGTCTGGGCGCCAAGTGAGAGAACGCAGTCAGTCGGCAGCTAGCTACTCGATAGTTTTGGTCTGAGCAGAAAAAGAGTGAGCTGTGTATGTGCCAGGTGAGGTTTCCAGTACCTGTATGTAATATGGAAAGGCTCAGATGTGTGAACGACTATAAAATGGTGCTCTATTAATGGAAAAGACTCTAATGTTGGAAATGTCGTAGCCAAGAAGAAGGTAAGAGAGCCAATTACATCCAGAGGAGAGACCAGTAGCCGTTATGTACTCGTCACTGATTAGCGTAATCACTTCGGCAGTTACAAGAGGTCCAAATTTTGTAAACGTTTGAACTAGTACTGTTAAGTGTTGTTTAATTTGCAATAATAAGGTAAATTCTGTAAAATTTGCCGAGCGGTCTCAGGCGCTGCAGTCATGGGCTGTGCGGCTGGTCCCGGCGCAGCTTCGAGTCCTCCCTCGAGCATGGGTGTGTGTGTTTGTCCTTAGGATAACTTAGGTTAAGTAGTATGTAAGCTTAGGGACTGTTGACCTTAGCAGTTAGGTCCCCACATTTGAACAGTTGTGAAATTTGTTTCCGATTGTTGTATTGGTTCCTCTCATGATACCTCTTAGGATCCACTCCACATAAATACTGACATCCGAGTAGCCTGTGTGTTAAAATATATTGAAAATAAATGGTTGATTATTTGCACAATTCTGAATGCAAAATAATATCTAGAGATATTATGGCTCCCATTGATGTTAAGGGAGGAAGTTAGTGTTGCATTTATGAAAACCTCCATTGTGATTGATTTGCTTTATTTCAAAGTGTTTGTGCTTTAAAGATTAACTGCATTAAATTCTGTTAGTGAAAATTACTGGTTGTATAAATGGCAATAAGACAGCACGTTATCTTGAAGTTAGAGTGTAAATGCATTTAATGTCATACTCAAGAACTTGTATGAAAAATCACTAGAATTAACTGTTTTAAAAGCTATGCAAGGTGAATGAAATTTGTGAAAAAGTAATACCTAAATTTGCATCTACCAAATCGTCCCAGAAAAATGTGTTTAGTTTGCTTTAGTGTAATGGTCAGTTTGAGAATCTCCATTTTAGTGTTGCTTAATAAGAATAAACCTACTTCAATAATGAATATACCTATTAATTACAGTTGAAGTAAATTTTGAGTTTTGTGTGCTTTGTGTAGTGAAAATTGGAAAGACAGTTTGAGGGCCACACCTAAGTCTTTGCCTATAAAAGATAAAGTTACATTAATTGCTTCTATTCGTCAAAAGTAGAAATAAGTTTGCTTCATAGTGAGTGTAAAAATCCTGCTGCCAGAGACTTTTGACTACATTTGTTCTATATGAAAAATAACTATTGAAACAGAACCATGCCCATGTCCATTTTTAGTTTAGTAGTGTCTTTCACAACATTTGATGATGAGATAATTTATATATGACAAAGTATTACTGTCGAGAAGAGATAAAGTGTCAGTTGTTCCTGTGAGAGCTTGCACATACTATTTATGACTGCTGGTATTCGCTGTATCACTTATCTGATTATGGTAGAGTTTCATTGCACCTCTTTGGGCAAGAAGTAATAGTAGCTTTCCTTTATCATAACTCTATACAGATTATATAGAAGTAATGTTCCACGTTACTATGCCTAACTAGGCTGGCGACCGTATTTAATTTCATTTAAGTAAACTTGGTTATTTAAAACATTTTCCAAATTTCAACCTTTAGCTTTCTGGTTTCTTCTGTAGCACTGAATTCAAGTTCGATAATCCAAATCCATTACGTAACTCACGGTCAATTTTACTTAAATCCTCCCAGAGGGTAACATTTAGTGCATCATAATACCATATTTGGTAATACACATTGTGCCAGCATAACAAACGGCGCAGTATAGTGTTATATTTGGCTTCCTTGTGACAGGGCTAAAATCTTAGCGTCACTAAGTAAACTGCATAATGATATAACAAACGCTGTAGTAGTGTTATAGTATTTCTAAGATTGCTCTAAAATGAAACAGAAGTAGTATAAAAGGCGCAATGCACACTAATGTACTGTCATTGCCCTTAATAACGTCGAGTGCTGTAGAGGAAGAACTTAGTGTCGAATTAACACTGAAGTCATTAGGGCAAGCATAACGCTGAAAATAAGCATCGATGCACGAAGTTGGGTTTGTGCCTAGAGGTATGGTCGGTTAAAACGTAAAGTTGCGAGATAGAATTGATGTTAGGCCAACAAATGTACATGACTGAAACTATAGTCATTACACCCAAACATTTTGTGGACTTTTATTTGAGGAAAATTGAGAAAATATGTCAGGGTATGTTCTTTACCCAACAATTACGTTTCCTAGTGGAATTTTCATCAGTGAATACGAACAGATATGAATGGAAGGTCCAATTTTCAAATCTGGACAAGTGGCGTGAGCTGAGGACAGTGTAGGTTTCTTCTAGATATAGACATTTATTTGTATGTGAGAGTTTGTCTCTTAACTTCGGAATTTCTTAGGTTTGGAGTATTGCATTATACATATAATCTAATCTAAGCACTATCACTGAAATTTTCTTTTTGTTGTTAAACACCGCATGTCGTAAGAAACTGGTCAACATCCAGTATGTGATGTATGAATGAAGTTTACCACATAGTTCTTCAACTAAGATGTTTGAGCTGCACATATTTGATTATAAAAACATCTTTAGTTGTTGTACACAGTAATGATCGCTATGAGGGCAACACCGTTGAAAAATTATTATTATGACCTATGTGTTGCCTCAGCAAGTGATTTCAGCTTTCTACATAACTAGCGATGTTACATCTAATGAATTGAGAAATGCGATCTGTATGAAATGATACGACGACACGCCGTTGAGTACGAGGGTAGCGTGCTCTTGGGATGAGATGTGTCCTTTGCCCATCGGGTTGCCTCTATCAAGGGGCACGGCAAACGCATGGCGTCTTCATGCCGCTCCCCTATGCCACTATGCCATGACCCGTTCCCGACAAGGGAGACTCCCCATCGTACCTTTCTCAGATTTAATGGTAAGATGGCAAAAACTGAACATAGATCAAGCATGAAAGCAGGAAGAAGGTGTACGGAACTGTGAAAAAAAGAAATAAGATAGAAACAGTGAACGGCCAAAGCATAAGACGTGCAACACTGAGCGAAGTAGAAGTGCTACGGCGTCGTGGTTATGTGGTCACGGTAATGCGACACATCCGTGTCCAAATCTCCCTCGTGTCCCATTTTTTTTTCATAAAATTATGAACTGTCCTACCGGTCGTTGACGTGTCTGTTCGATTGTGTGTGTATGTGTCGTGGTCTAACGTCCGTTTGCAACAGCGAGATGTAAGATTGGGTCTTATAATGAAGTTGATCCTGCACAACTACTTTCATTAGTAGCCGAAAGGGTGTGGCTCTCGAATGGGAATCGCAAACGATTGATGGCGAAGCGACAAGTTAGACAAATCCTCCACCGGAAAACACGTCTGGGTATCATACGCGACATTGGTGACAGTATGTGTGTCATATGATTGGAATTTCTTATCGACGCACTTGACTTATACGCCTGGTGATTGAGTGAGATACGCCTTTTTGCCTGATTTAGGTGTTCGTAAGAATATGAATGTGATCACTCCCGAAGAAATGATAAAAACATAGTAGTTTGTCACAGAAGCTACAACATAATGAACACAACTGTTTCACAGTAACACACGTTTCCCTGTGTTCTACCAAAACATATGTTTTTAAGGTCTTTCAATTTGCGTTCAGTTTTGGAAGTTTTAACTCTTGAATTCCTTTGCTGTAACATAGTTCACACCCATTTACTTGTTGTTTTCATTTCTGTGACAGGTCTAAGCGGTATCTCGCCTACTCTTACTATTCATTCCATTTACTTGCGACGGTAATATACTCTTACCACGTGACTCGTATTCTATAACCAGTGTACATTATGACAATTACCAGGACTACAGGAAAAGAACAGTCACGTCAGTGGCGGGACGGACAGTTAATAATTTAGTGAAAAAAAGATGGGGCACGAGGGAGATCTGGACACGGATCTTCCACTTTGCAGTCCAACACCGTGTCCACCTAATCACGACGCTGTGCATCTGAGCTTGCACCGTTTACTGTTTCTATTTTGCTTCTTTTTTCACAGTTCAGCAGACCTTCCTTCCGTTTTCATGCTCGATCTGTGTACAGTTTTTGCCGGACAATGCACTGGGCAACCTTACTACAAAATCTGAGGGGGGTGCGATGGGAAGTTTCCCTAGTAAACCACCCTGCTTCCCCTCCTGCTCCCCATTTTTGTACTGAATTCCTTGAAAATAAGCAAACCAGAGAGCTTATAAACCAACAGTGTTACAGCAAACTCGAGTTCTGGAGGACGACGGTTCAAACCCGCATCCGGCCATCTTGGTTTAGGTTTTCCGCGATTTCCCTAAATCACTTCAGGCAAATGCCGGGGTAGTTCCTTTGTTGGAAGGGCACAGTCGACTTCCTTCCCCATCCTTCCCTAATCCGATGAGACCGATGACCTCGCTGTTTGGTCCCCTCCTCCAAAGCAACCAACCAGCCTTTAGCTCTCCCAGTCAGAGCTCAATATTTCGTCATGAGATAATATGCACTGCAGCTTTCCAGTATATACAGGGTGTCCCAGGAGAAATAGCCAGTATTTAGGGATTTGACGGGAACGATCATTCGAAGCATAAAAGTCTAGTAAACATGGACTCTAAAACGCATGTCTTAAGAGCTATGAGCATTTTTTGAGTAGAAAAGATGTTTCACATTAGCGAAGATGAACAAGTGCTCATGCTCGTAAGGTATGTACTTCGTAACCCAAGTGTACCGGACATATTTTTCTTTGTTTGGACCGTGCAACCACCTTTCAATATATGGAATGCAAAGAGCTTGCACTAGAAGAGATTTGTTTGACAATCTCAAAGATGGAGAAGTAGACTTTTTTTGCTTAGAACGATCGTTTCTGGCATATTCATGAATACTGACCGTTCCTTCTGTAACATCCTGTATGAGTCGCGTTGGAATTATATCTTGTTGTCCTGCATACACCAGAATGTCGGTTTTTCAAAGTTTGCAGGTATATTTCACTTAAATACACCACTTTCTCAGTGTATTTGTTTATTGGATATGTGAGTTTACTTCACAGTATCAACAATTGTTGCTGTCTGTTTTTTGGTCGTCTTTTGTTTGCATGGTGGTGTCTGTATGCATTTTGATATTCGTTTGTTTGTTATGTAGGTGCATGTGTTAGCGCCCCCATAAACGATCAAACATATTGTCAAACTTAATTATGCTTGCCAAATATTTGACTGTGTACGATACTGTTTGACGCGGTTGTCAACCAAAGCGCGTGTTTGACGTGTTTGCAAAAAATTTTGATTGAAGGAAAGTTTGACAAGATGACGGACGCTGTGTCGATGATATGTTTAATGAGAAATTGTTGCATTACTATTTATGTCATTGTATCGTCATTTCCCATAACTATTGAAACTACGATCAAGGTCAAAAACAAAACGGCACTGACTGTTACCAAAATGGTAGACGTATCACATCTTCCCCAGCCACGTATTACGCTGAAAGAGGTTATGAACAAATACCACTATTTTACTCATAAGATACAAGCAGGAGTGCAATGGAACAACTGAAATCGAAATTCTCCGTTTCTTCCACAGACGATGTGGTCTATTTGTCGCTACATTATGACATTTCAATGAACTGTTATTAGAGGAGCAATCAGAAGGTAATATGATTCAAATGGCTCTGAGCACTATGGGACTTAACTTCTGAGGTCGTCAGTCCCCTAGAACTTAGAACTACTTAAACCTACTAACCTAAGGACATCACACACATCCATGCCCGAGGCAGGATTCGAATCTGCGACCGTAGCGGTCGCGCGGCTCCAGACCGTAGGGCCTAGAACCGCTTGGCCATCATGGCTGGCAGAAGTGAATAAAATTTAATTTCCGCACACATGTGTCTTATTTTCCAATGTGAGGGCGAAGTAGCTCTGAACAGGTTACTCATTAAACGTTTCACTGGCCACCCGCAGAAAGCTGATGTAATCATGAGATCCTAAATGTAACAGTTTCGTTAAAGGTTTTCATGTGTATATTTCTCTCTCATTTTAAACCATTCCCTGGATCAGCGTCCTGTTTTCGTTTTGTTTAAACACAATGCCAGAGTAAATGTTAGAAATATTTTACCTGCATATATGGTCATTCCCACTAGTGCCAAAATACACTCCTGGAAATTGAAATAAGAACACCGTGAATTCATTGTCCCAGGAAGGGGAAACTTTATTGACACATTCTTGGGGTCAGATACATCACATGATCACACTGACAGAACCACAGGCACATAGACACAGGCAACAGAGCATGCACAATGTCGCCACTAGTACAGTGTATATCCACCTTTCGCAGCAATGCAGGCTGCTATTCTCCCATGGAGACGATCGTAGAGATGCTGGATGTAGTCCTGTGGAACGGCTTGCCATGCCATTTCCACCTGGCGCCTCAGTTGGACCAGCGTTCGTGCTGGACGTGCAGACCGCGTGAGACGACGCTTCATCCAGTCCCAAACATGCTCAATGGGGGAAAGATCCGGAGATCTTGCTGGCCAGGGTAGTTGACTTACACCTTCTAGAGCACGTTGGGTGGCACGGGATACATGCGGACGTGCACTGTCCTGTTGGAACAGCAAGTTCCCTTGCCGGTCTAGGAATGGTAGAACGATGGGTTCGATGACGGTTTGGATGTACCGTGCACTATTCAGTGTGTCCTCGACGATCACCAGAGGTGTACGGCCAGTGTAGGAGATCGCTCCCCACACCATTCTGCCGGGTGTTGGCCCTGTGTGCCTCAGTCGTATGCAGTCCTGATTGTGGCGCTCACCTGCACGGCGCCAAACACGCATACGACCATCATTGGCACCAAGGCAGAAGCGACTCTCATCGCTGAAGACGACACGTCTCCATTCGTCCCTCCATTCACGCCTGTCGCGACACCACTGGAGGCGGGCCGCACGATGTTGGGGCGTGAGCGGAAGACGGCCTAACGGTGTGCGGGACCGTATCCCAGCTTCATGGAGACGGTTGCGAATGGTCCTCGCCTATACCCCAGGAGCAACAGTGTCCCTAATTTGCTGGGAAGTGGCGGTGCGGTCCCCTACGGCACTGCGTAGGATCCTACGGTCTTGGCGTGCATCCGTGCGTCGCTGCGGTCCGGTCCCAGGTCGACGGGCACGTGCACCTTCCGTCGACCACTGGCGCCAACATCGATGTACTGTAGAGACCTCACGCCCCACGTGTTGAGCAATTCGGTGGTACGTCCACCCGGCCTCCCGCATGCCCACTATACGTCCTCGCTCAAAGTCCGTCAACTGCACATACGGTTCATGTCCACGCTGTCGCTGCATGCTACCAGTGTTAAAGACTGCGATGGAGCTCCGTATGCCACGGCAAACTGGCTGACACTGACGGCGGCGGTGCACAAATGCTGCGCAGCTAGCGCCATTCGACGGCCAACACCGCGGTTGCTGGTGTGTCCGCTGTGCCGTGCGTGTGATCATTGCTTGTACAGCACTCTCGCAGTGTCCGGAGCAAGTATGGTGGGTCTGACACACCGGTGTCAATGTGTTCTTTTTTCCATTTCCAGGAGTGTATATCTTACACGAAGAGCGTCTGCATCAAACGTAAGGTTAAATTGAGAAACTTGCTTGGTACGAGTACGAGTTTGTTTGACACATCCATCTCTACAGAAAAAGCGAATTTGACTAATAAGTTTCCTCTTTTATGACGGCCTTAACAAATTTGTAAAACTTTTACCGTCCACTCGACGAAAGTTGATGTAATAATCGATTTCTGACAGCAATATTTCCTTTAGGAAATTTTCATAGGTAAATTTCTCTCTCATTGTTTTCTTCTTCTTCTTCTTTACACACAGTTTCAAAGTCAATGCCAGCTTTATCTACTTTGTCTGCTTTTGAGGCCATTCTCACTGCTGTCAAAATACTCACGTACACGAATAGCGTCTGATTCTAAGTAAGGTTACACTGGCAAACTTCGTTAGTACGTGTACGGGCTTGTTTGGCAAATCCGCTGCTAGCGAAGGGCTCGTTTGAGAAACAGGTTTGATAGTTTACGGGGTCCTTTATAGTCTGTGTGGTTGGGGGATGCTCTGGGACAAATATATCATTAACCAAGAAATACATATAAACGTTTCATTAATTAATGTAGACCTAATGTCTTATACTATCGAAGAAAAAAATAGGTAATTTTTACCACTATTGTCATCTTGCCTCGTGGTCAAAGTTATCTTGCGACAGTACTACAGCAAGATGCATTTGTATTAGTTTTCAAAATTTACAAAATAGTTGCGATTATATTAAAAATTATATAAGCCCGCACACTAAAATACATGGCAAATACATTAATGCATGCAAATAAATAAAACTGTGATCAAAACTGAAAATGTTAAATATTTTTTGTATGTTGTTACACAGTTTAAATAAATTGTATGAAATACACTTTTTGTATCTCTGTTCCACCGGAGCTGCAATTTATTCTTTCTTGTTATTTTATTTTTCCCGCTACTAATTCTGAGCATGGCTCATTTTCAAGCGATGCCTTTGTTGAAGGAAGCCATTATAAATATGCCCCTATACAAATATACGTTTGCTACTTGTATTGCCATCATTTACTTACATTTATGGTTTCCTTAATATTATGTATGAACTATGACATTATTTTGCTTTGCCATATTTATAATGCACCTGCACATCTGACATATTATCGATCTATTTTTATTCCAGAGATATGTTCTCTGGTTAATTTTTTTTAACTTTGATGAAAGTCGATTTCTATTGAACGCGAAATCGAGAGCTGACTTTTGTTATGAATTTTCTGCGAACTGAGAAGAAGTTTGAAAAAGTTCTCAATGTATTTTTGATTTATAAGTTAGTTTTGTTCATTTAAAATGTTACGTGGATTTTGTCAAATGACTTTTGATATCCGTCTCCTCTAGAATGTTCGTACAGTTTCCCTATTCCGCTCTATCTTGAATTCAAAGATTAGTGCTTATGTGTACCGTAGAGTGTCGTTTTGCTCTAAGAGGCGGGCTATGTGTGGAAAGGTTGTTCACGCTTTTGTTTATATGTTCTTTGTATTTTTACTAAATTTTGGTCCTGATAAATCGACACATAGGCTAGTCGTTCGCAAGTCACAAGTGGGAATGGGGGAGGGGGGGGGGGGGGGGGGGGGGGGGGAGGACAGAGGGGCCACAAGTTCCCCGCCCTGCTGAATCTGGAGTGCAGAAATTTTTTGTTCACTACAGCATTCTCATACACTTCGAGGAGTGATTTCCCCTGATTCCCCTGAACCTCTCGTTTATCCACTTGTAGTACAACGTAATTTGTAACATGACATGTTTCGAAATTAAGCAACACGTTCATCTAAAAAATGACCATTTTAGAGTCTTTGTCCTGCCTCTCGTCCCCTCCCCCCCCCTTCCCCCCCCCCCCCCCCCCCCCCCCTCAGTCCACCGCCACATTTAAGTTTATATATCCCTGGCTGGTTGTAATTTTGAGTTTTGTCTGCATTACGGTCATTTGTAGTTTATATTCTGTGTGAGAGCTAATTTTGGGATTACTGTTACGAGATGTGTAACTTTTTTTTGTAAAATATTTCCCAAGTATGCAAACTTAATAAATTTTTGAATCTGTTTTCTTTGTACTTTTGCTAATGTTTTTTCTTATTTTCATTCGCATACTTGGCCTTAACTGTCTTTCTGTATATTTTATCGACTGTATTAGGATTGTAGATATGATTCAATGCTACAGTCTTAATAATTCCAAATCCGTCTTCATACTTTTTTAATGGAAGGGGCTCTAATGATACACTCGACCATGGCATGAAAATATGCAGCTTTGTGTACTAATTGGTGACATTATACAATCAATTGAGGCTGGTTTATGAGATGTACCCTATTTATGGGTGCCATTATCATTAGTTAGTTTCGTGTCTAGGACGTTTATAAGCTTGTTTGTTTCACACTGGACGGCAAATTTGATCATATTGCGCATTTTATGATTTTTTGGGTGGAATTCTCTGATTTCGTGGTTATTTTCATTAAAATTAATGAGATTAATATCCACATAGCGTTGGTAGTAACTGAGTTTATCATCCCATTGGGCCTGTTCTCTGAAAAAAAATCTAGGAGATCTAAGAAAATATTTGGTAGGCCGGCCAGAGTGGCCGAGCGGTTCTGGGCGCTACAGTCTGGAACCGCGCGACCGCTACGGTCGCAGGCTCGAATCCTGCCTCGGGCATGGATGTGTGTGATGCCCTTAGGTTAGTTAGGTTTAAGTAGCTCTAAGTTCTAGGGGACTGATGACCTCAGATATTAAGTCCCATAGTGCTCAGAGCCAAAATATTTGGTAGGGTTCCTGCTAGGCAACTTCTCATAGTCAGCCCATCATTCTGCTGTTGTATCTCTCCTTGGAAAGTTAAGTAATTGTTTGGTACTATTTATAGGAGACTGATCAGTTCATATAAATCTGGTCGACTGATCTCACCTAAATTTAATATGTTTCTTCTTATGATGTTTATGATTTGCACATTTGGGTGACTTATGGCATCTAATAGTATAAGGTGCAGTCAAATGAAAACCAAACACCCGCCACCATTGGACCATGGAATGGTTCCATTCAAAAATAAGCACCACACTGGGAGACGAGCCGATCAACTCCTGTTTCACTGAACGCGGTTGGCTACTGAAGGATCCACAACTGGATCCACTCTTGCACTTCCTCGTATGACTGAAAAATCTCCACACATGTCTTTCTTTAGGTTACCAAAGATGTAAAAATCGCCTGGTGAAAGATCTGGGCTGTACAGACGATGTTGCAATGTTTCCCAGTTTGTTATGTTACAAATTACGTTGTAATACACTGAAGTGTAGTCTAAGTGCGACAGGCAGTGTAGTAGCAGGCATTATCGTGCAACAAGATGATTCCATCCGACAGCATTCTTGGGTCTTTTGACTTCATCGCACGTTGCAGTTTGTGCAAAGTGTGTTCGTAGCACTGTGCATTGATTACGTTTCTATAGTCGAGGAACACGATGGGCCCCTGCACTGGCAGGAGGTCATCACGACCTAACCTAACTTGTGTGAATACTCTTGAATTTATTTCTCGTGGGAGATGTGGGATGTTTCCACTGTTGGCTTTGATGTTTGCCATTGCTCTCGAAATAGTGACACCGTATAATGTCACGATGACCTTCTTCTTTGACTATAGGGGCCCTTCTGCTCGTCGAGTTCCTCTAGGGTGGAACCACAATCGATGCGCAGTGTTATGAAGACACATCGCATAGAAGCGACGTGCCATGAAGTCCAAACGCTCAGGAATGCTCTCAGAAGGAATCAGACTGCTGCACAATAATGTCTACCTCCTCAATGCCAATCAGAGGAAGGCGACACTTCAGCCATACGGTTAGGAAACTCTACAACATCCTCCATGCAGTACGGCTCCTGCATTATGTGATTTTCACAACTTTGGTGACCTGAAGAAAGATGTTTGGACGTCGGTTTCAGTCGGACAAGGAAGTGCAAGTGTGGCTGGGCCTGTGGATCTGTCAGTGGCCGACTGAATTCTACTAACTGTCTCCTCTCCCAGTGGGATAAACATCTTAAACGTGTGTTGCTTACTTGTGAATGGAACCATTCCGTGGTCGTTTTGTAGCGGGTGTTCGGTTTCATTTCAAAGCCCTTAATAAGATTTTTTTCATTTAACGGATTTCTGTATCTTGAATCTGATTTATCTGACCACAGTGTTCCCAATTGTGTGTCGACATCGTCAGCGTATCCCGGTCTTCCCTAGCTATCGGTTAGTGCTTTTTATGGTCTGTGTCAGATTACAGAGATGGTTTTTTTATCGATAAACATAAAAGGAAAAGTCCGATACGTACTTCCCGTGCCTGCCCTGCGAGCAGATGTGGAACAGCTGACAGTCCGCCTCGACGTCCGCGTAATAGCCTCCGGGAACCTTGTCTGCGCAGCTGAAGCTCGTCTCGGGCAATGCTGTCGGCGGCTGCGGCTGCTGCACGGTAGTCGCCTGCTCGTAAGACGTCTCCGACTCGTAAGACGTCCTGGAGTCGTAGGACGGACGACGCGGGGGGAGTGCGCCTCTGTGCCGGCTCGACCTGCTGCGACCGGCTCCTCGACCTCTGCCTGCTGGCGGGCGTCGGCTGCTGGACTCTGGCGGCAGGTCTGCGAGGGTCTCCGCTGTACGGGCCGGCCGAGTCGTAGCTGTCTGGCTGCGACTGACCTCTGCCCGACGGCCTGCGAGAGTCCGCACTGTACAGGCTGGCCGAGTCGTAGGTCTCCGGCGGAGCTAGGCTTCTGCCCGACGGCCTGCGAGAGTCCGCACTGTACAGGCTGGCAGAGTCGTAAGTCTCCGGCGGAGCTTGGCTTCTGCCCGACGACCTGCGAGAGTCTGCACCGTACGGGCCGGCCGACTCGTAGCTGTCTGGCTGCGACTGACCTCTGCCCGACGGCCTGCGAGAGTCGGCACTGTACGAGCCGGCCGACTCGTAGCTGTCTGGCTGCGACTGACCTCTGCCCGACGACCTGCGAGAGTCGGCACCGTACGGGCCGGCCGAGTCGTAGCTGTCTGGCTGCGACTGACCTCTGCCCGACGGCCTGCGAGAGTCCGCACTGTACGGACTGGCCGAGTCGTAGCTGTCTGGCGGCGCCGTGCTCACGTCCGCGTCCACCGTGGTCTGGAGCTCGCTCCTCGCCGTGGCTGTCGCCGCCGCCGGCTCGGGAGCGGGCGACGTCTGTGTCGCGAGCGCTTCCGGCTGCCTGGCTGCGGCCGGCCGCCCGCGGGAGACCTCGGCGAGCACCGCCTGGTAGGGCGAGCGCTGGTCGGCGCACGCGGCCCCGCGCCTGCACGCCGGCGCCCTGGGGGAGGGGCTGGGGCTGGGGCCCGCCCTGGGGGAGGGGCTGGGGCTGGGGCCCGCCCTGGGGGAGGGGCTGGGGCTGGGGCCCGCCCTGCGGCTGCCGGGGTAGCCGCGGCTGCCCGCCGCAGTCCGCCGTCCACCGACACCCCCGTCCACTTCGTTCGCCCGGCCGTACGGTAGCTGCTGCGTGGCCGCGCGGGGTTTCATCGTCGTCTCTGTCGCTGGTGTAGTCGTCTGAACTTCGTTCGGCTGTTCCGTAACCAGAGGCCCGGCGTAAGCTCGCGTTGGCGCCAGCGTCGCCGCCTGTTGCAGCTGGCCGATCCTGGTGCTCCTGAAGAAGGCCTCCGCGGTGGGCAGTGCGTCTTCCTGGGGCCTCCTGCGGCGCTCGTCGGGTCGGCCGCGCGCTTTGGGCCTCTTCTGAAAGTAGACGTCCGCTCGGGGAGCAGCCGCCTCCTGCGGGAACACCTCAGAACCCTCGGGGCTGGGCCCCTCCTCTCCGGATTCTTCCTTCAGGGCGTCCAGCGACGGCCTGAAGCGACCTCTGCCCCCTCTGCCGGTGGCGCGTTTCTGCCTCTGCACCTGTGTAATATCCGTTCGTATATAAATCCTTTTGTCAACATGTATTGAAATTGAATGCCTCGCACAAATTGAAAAAAGAAGAGACTTCCCTGATCTTCGCTACTATTCTGGAGACATAACAATCGTCACAAGAGAATATATGTAACTTTAGTGAAATTATCCTGTACTCAGCTGAGTACCCAGCGTTGCCCACTTATGCATTTATTCCAATCTTCTATTAGTCCATCTCCCCTTCCCTCGCTGTCCATCTCCTCCTCGCCCCACTCTCTGTCCTCTCCTTCTCCCCCTCACTTCCATCCATCTCATCATCTTTCCCTTCTCTGTCCGTTTCCCCTTCCTTTCACTCTGTCTGAATTCTCCTTCCCGCATCTCTGTCCACTTCCTCTTCTCCCCTATTTGTATCCCCACTCTCTCCATTCACTTTCCTCTCCAACTACCTGTGTCCATCTCCCCCTTCCCCCTTTCTGTCCATCTTCTCCTCCTCACTTTCTCTCGCCATCACCACATCGTCGCCCTGACAACAGTAGCAGACTGGTGTTTCTTACCCCTGGAGTAATTATTTCCTGGCAGAAAGTGACATGTGTACTAAGTTTGGTCGAAATCGATCTACGGATTTAGTTTAGAATGAGCTTTTAATCCGGAGCTTTGCCAGAGTACGCACATTCAAAAATCACGAAGTAGCAATAAAAACAGCACACCCAGAGGGGCTAAAGATACAGACGTGAAACTTTGCCAATAAATGCAGTGAGATCCAATACGCACGTGATCCAAGTTTCGTGCCAGTGCATAAGCCCACAGACCCTGCAATGGTGCTACAATAGCGCAGGGGGCCCTATTTGAACGCCGCGGGCCGGCCGCGGTGGTCTCGTGGTTCTAGGCGCGCAGTCCGGAACCGTGGGACTGCTACGGTCGCAGGTTCGAATCCTGCCTCGGGCATGGATGTGTGTGATGTCCTTAGGCTAGTTAGGTTTAAGTAGTTCTAAGTTCTAGGGGACTGATGACCACAGCAATTGAGTCCCAATGCATTGCTGAAGTTGCACTGAATTTGTCTACATGTACTCACTGTATTTGTTTACATGTCACGAGTATGAGTTCAAGTGAATCTCTCATACGTATCATTATGTTAAAAAAATTCATTTTTTTCGTGCACTATTTTCAGTGTTTCTGAGTGTGTATTTCACATATATTTAACAGATTTCACACGTACACTCCTGGAAATGGAAAAAAGAATACATTGACACCGGTGTGTCAGACCCACCATACTTGCTCCGGACACTGCGAGAGGGCTGTACAAGCAATGATCACACGCACGGCACAGCGGACACACCAGGAACCGCGGTGTTGGCCGTCGAATGGCGCTAGCTGCGCAGCATTTGTGCACCGCCGCCGTCAGTGTCAGCCAGTTTGCCGTGGCATACGGAGCTCCATCGCAGTCTTTAACACTGGTAGCATGCCGCGACAGCGTGGACGTGAACCGTATGTGCAGCTGACGGACTTTGAGCGACGGTGTATAGTGAGCATGCAGGAGGCCGGGTGGACGTACCGCCGTATTGCTCAACACGTGGGGCGTGGGGTCTCCACAGTACATCGATGTTGTCGCCAGTGGTCGGCGGAAGGTGCACATGCCCGTCGACCTGGGACCGGACCGCAGCGACGCACGGATGCACGCCAAGACCGTAGGATCCTACGCAGTGCCGTAGAGGACCGCACCGCCACTTCCCAGCAAATTAGGGACACTGTTGCTCCTGGGGTATCGGCGAGGACCATTCGAAACGGTCTCCATGAAGCTGGGCAACGGTCCCGCACACCGTTAGGCCGTCTTCCGCTCACGCCCCAACATCGTGCAGCCCGCCTCAAGTGGTGTCGCGACGGGCGTGAATGGAGGGACGAATGGAGACGTGTCGTCTTCAGCGATGAGAGTCGCTTCTGCCTTGGTGCCAATGATAATCGTATGCGTGTTTGGCGCCGTGCAGGTGAGCGCCTCAATCAGGACTGCATACGACCGAGGCACACAGGGCCAACATCCGGCATCATGGTGTGGGGAGCGATCTCCTACAATGGCCGTACACCTCTGGTGATCGTCGAGGGGACACTGAATAGTGCACGGTACATCCAAACCGTCATCGAACCCATCGTTCTACCATTCCTAGACCGGCAAGGGAACTTGCTGTTCCAACAGGACAATGCACGTCCGCATGTATCCCGTGCCACCCAACGTGCTATAGAAGGTGTAAGTCAACTACCCTGGCCAGCAAGATCTCCGGATCTGTCCCCCATTGAGCATGTTTGGGACTGTATGAAGCGTCGTCTCACGCGGTCTGCACGTCCAGCACGAACGTTGGTCCAACTTAGGCGCCAGGTGGAAATGACATGGCAAGCCGTTCCACAGGACTACATCCAGCATCTCTACGATCGTCTCCATGGGAGAATAGCAGCCTGCATTGCTGCGAAAGGTGGATATACACTGTACTAGTGCCGACATTGTGCATGCTCTGTTGCCTGTGTCTATGTGCCTGTGGTTCTGTCAGTGTGATCATGTGATGTATCTGACCCCAGGAATGTGTCAATAAAGTTTCCCCTTCCTGGGACAATGAATTCACAGTGTTCTTATTTCAATTTCCAGGACTGTATTTGTAGACGTATGTCACCTGTATCATTGGCGAATTTCGCCCTGCAGTTTCGTTTTCACGTATCTCAGTGTTTATGACGTCATATCTCCTGCACTATGTATCGTACAATGATACAAATTTGCAGGTACGTTCAGTGGTAACCGTGAATGCTGTCTGAAAACTGTGTTGTGAATAGAGTTAGTGATGAAGAAACATTAAATTAAAATGGAATGCCTGACGCGGCAGTTTTACTGCATGAACAAGCGAAAATGTAGTAACCCACACAGTTTTTTGCTCTCGTCATTTTGTGGGAGTTTTGAGCTAGAAAAACTTTCGTAAATGTCTGAAATTATGTATGAAATTTGTTGAGAGTCAGTAAGTGCTCTCATTCTCAAGTACTGGATGAATAAATTCCAGGGATTCGTGCGTCGTTAGCTGTACTCCATTTTCGCCCATTGCTAAGCAGTCTCGCATTTGTTATTCGTAATAATTTGTTTCTTTTGTCATTAGTAGTATTTCAAAAGAACTTAAATTCAACAAGCCACAATTAACGAATTGCTCAGTGGTTTATCAGATGACAAAACAATCGATCCTGAACCGTTCTATTGTTAATCATTTTATTATTAAAGTCGAACCTACGGCATTTGGCAACATTGTTATACACTAAGGTGACAAAAGTCATGCGATAGCGATATGCACATATGCAAATATCCCGTACACAAGGTATAAAGGGTAGTGCACTGGCGGAGCTGTGATCCGCTTGGAAAGGTTCCCGATGTGGTTATGGCGCGACGATAATTAACAGACTTCGAACGCAGAATGGTAATTGCAGCTAGACGGCCGGCCAGAGTGGCCGAGCGGTTCTAGGCGCCACAGTCTGGGCCGGCCGCGGTGGTCTCGTGGTTCTAGGCGCGCAGTCCGGAACCGTGGGACTGCTACGGTCGCAGGTTCGAATCCTGACTCGGGCACGGACGTGTGTGATGTCCTTAGGTTAGTTAGGTTTAAGTAGTTCTAAGTTCTAGGGGTCTGATGACCTCAGAAGTTAAGTCAAATAGTGCTCAGAGCCATTTGAACCATTTGAGCAGCTAGATGCATGGGACTTTTCATTTCGGCAATCGTTAAGCAATTCAGTATTCCAAGATCCACAATGTCAAGAGTGGGCAGAGAATACCAAATTTCAGGCATTAGGTCTCACCACGGACGAAGTAGTTGCCGACGGTTTTTACTTAACGTCCGAGAGCTACGGAGTTGGCGTAGGGTTGTCAAAGCTAACAGACACTGCGTCAAATGACCTCGTATAAATCAATGTGAGGCATACGAAGAACGTATCCGCGGCGAAATTTGGTGGTAATGGCTGTGGCAGCAGACGACCGACGCGAGTGCCTTTGCTAACAGTACGACGTCGCCTGCAGTGCCTCTCCTGGCTCGTGGCCAGGACCCTAGACGACTGGAAAACCATGGCGTGGGTAGATGAGACTTCATTTCAGTTGATAAGAGCTGACGGTAGGGTTCGAGTGTGGCACAGACGCCACGAAGCCACGGACCCAAGTTGTCAACAAGGTACTGGTAGTGGCTCCATAATGGTGTGGGTTGTGCTTACATGGGATGAACTGTATCCTCTGGTCTATCTGAACCTATCATTAACTGGAAGTTGTTATACTCGGCTATTTGAAGACCATTTGCAGCCATCGGTGGACTTCGTGTTCCCAAACAACGATGTCATGTCATCGAGCCACAATTGTTCACAGTTGGTTTGAACAACATTCTGGACAATTCGAGCGTACGGTTGGGCAACTGACCACCCAGATCGCCCGAAATGAATCCCATCGATCATTTTCAGGACATAATCGATAGGTCAGTTCGTACACAACATCCAGCACCGGCAACATCTTCGCAACTATGGGCTGTTCTGGAGGGAGCATGGCTCAGTATTTCTGCACGGGACTTCCAACGACTTGTTGAGTCCGTGTCACATCGTGTTATTGCATTACGACACGACATTAGGACTTCTGTTACCTCAATGTACATTTAACGGAAATACGAGTGTGTATTTGTAAAATAGAACTTTATAATTATCCACATCAGCAGATAGGCCAAATAGGCAGTATAACAGTAAAGGTAGTCTTGTAAAATCGTACTGCGGTGGTCAGAATTAACGTAACTCAAGCAAGAAAGAATTAAAAAGTAGATGGTTCCGTACTACAATGAATTTGCAATTTTTAAGCTGCTACCTTTTTCAGTTCGTCCATAAAGTAATGTAAAATGAAACAGGCGTAGCTCATTTCTTTTGCATTTACGGGAAATAGTTGACCTGTTTGGGTTGCTTCGCGATGCGCGGAACGTCCCTGAAGAACGAGTCGAGGGACTCATCGTCCGCTTCGTGGTACGCGCCGTACGGGTCGAGTTCCGGCAGCTGCCGGCCCGGGGCAGTGGCGTTGCCTGCGGAGAACTGCGGGGGGTTTAGCCCCGCGTTGATCCCGAAGGCGAAATTATTGATCGGCACCCGAGAGTGTCCTTCGGCAACGGCGGCGGGCGCCAGCTTGCCGACGACGCCCTTCACGCTGGACACGCTCCTGGTGGAGGACACGATGGCCACGGAGGGCGTGGTGAAGATGTGATGCGCGGGCTGGTAGTGCCCCACGAGCAGCTGCGGAGGCTCGCCCCCCGGCGGGGCGCTCGTCGTGTGCGCCGACACCGGCAGGCTGGCCGGGCTCGTCGACGAGAACACGAACTGCTGCGGCTCCGCCGACGTCTTCAGCGGCTGGAAGGCGTCCGCTGGGTTCAGCACGCCGCTGCTTCCTCCGCCCTGAAACCGAACGCCCGCTTACGTTCTTCCGTCCTCCCAAAAGCCAAACTCGGCAACAACTTAAATAATGTGCACACATTGTTCTGCAACATGTACTACCTTTTCTTGTAGTTGGTCATTAATGACTTCTCTTGTAACATTAACGTTCTGTTGTTTCGTCTGAAACCTTACTCACAAACAACTTGAGAAATGAG
The DNA here is from genome assembly GCF_023897955.1 of Schistocerca gregaria. Taxonomy (NCBI): domain Eukaryota; kingdom Metazoa; phylum Arthropoda; class Insecta; order Orthoptera; family Acrididae; genus Schistocerca; species Schistocerca gregaria. Next base: position 854,653,324 of record NC_064931.1, on the reverse strand, counting down.
TCATTGTCTTATTACATATACAGGGTGAAAAGTATTTATCCGACAAACTCTGGGAGGTTGTAGGGGACATCAAAACAAATATTTTTCCCTAATGTCATTTTTTTCATATGAGGATTATTTAAACCGGTGGAGGCCGTATTACGCTCGTCAGTTGTTATAGGCCGTATTACGATCTTCAGTTGTTAGAAGGCGTACTACGTTCTTCAGTTGTAGGAAACTGCTGGCCACCAGTGTAGTAATGCAATGTCTCTGTTTACTAATGGAGCGATACAACTGGAGTGAGTACACTGATATGGTTGGTGCGTACTACGTAGCACACCACAAAGGACGAGCTGCACAGCGCGTTTATCAACTACAATATCCTAATCGCCGTATCCCGCATCATAAGACCTTTGCTGCTGTGTACCAACATCTGCGTGAGACCGGGTCATTTAGCAGATTACCTGGACAGGGACGCCGTCGCACGGTAAGAACGCTGCAATTTGAGGAAGCACGTGGAGCGCGATCCTTCAATCAGTGCAGTTCTTCGTTAATATGTGGGTCGGTGATGTTGGGGACTGTTTAATTGGGCCGCATCTGCTACCTGGGCCATTAAATTTCAGGCACTACTACAATTGTCTCGCCAGAGCATTGTCAGAATTGCTAGAAGGCGTCCCGCTCCCTACAAGACAACGCATGTGGTTCCAACATGACGGGGCGCCGGCACATTTCGGTCGTCGTGTGCGTCGATTCCTGGACCGACGGTTCCCAGAAACGTGGATTGGCAGAGGTGGTCCTGTACCGTGGCCTGCTCTATCCCCAGATATGTCCCCTGTGGACGTTTTTGTGCGGGGCCAGATGCGCAATCCTGTTTACGCAACTCCTGTTGCATCAGAAGAGGATGTGGTTGCCCGGATAGCAGCAGCAGCAGCAGGATACTTCTGGGGGTTTTGCCCGTGTCAGACAGAACATGATCCGACGGTGTAACCTTTGTTTACGTGTCAATGGAGGTATTTTTGAAAAACTGATGTAATTGAAATTGGGTTGTGTTAATGTGTTGTCCTTGGTCATAAAAAATGGAAAAGTGTTTGTTGGTTTAATTAATATGCGACCAGAGAAATCTTCATCTACCGGTTTAAATACTACTCATAGGAAAAAATGACATTAGGGGAAAATATTTGTTTTGATGTCCCCTATAACCCCCCCAGAGTTTGTCGGTTTAAATACTTTTCACCCTGTATACTCCGCAAACCATGTCACGGTATAGTGTTCGTCTTATCCACTCTGGACTGTAACCACCCGCTACATGCCCATGACTACACTGCTAACGAAGTTGTCCGATTTGGTGGTGTATCAGTGTGGACAGTCCGAAGCGCCTACAAAGGAATGGTATACCATTTGCAACCGTGTAACACGACGGATGAACAGTCCTCCTAAGAAAAAAAATCGTAACCGACATGGACTGGAGACGAGTTCCACGTCTTACCAATGGAAATTGGTTTCAAACGCGACAGGAATTGCTTCTGTTAGTCAATGCAGCACTTTTTCAATCGATTTACGTGAAAAAATTGCGAAGGGACATTTCAGTAGAGTATCTTGCAGGAGGCCATTCTTGCAAGCGGCACATAAAGGGCCGAAGAAGACGCAAGCTGGTCACTTTTCAAATGATACGAGATTTCCAGTGCTATAGCGACCCAGTGAGGCATTTAATGTGCAGTGCACGGTTGGTGCAGTTAAGGTCGGAGAGACCTTCGGTAAAGTTTTTGGTAACATGACTTGGACCCTCTCATTAAGGTCACCATCAACATGAACGAAGATGTTTATTTCAACATTCTTGGTGATCAAGCGTTGTCGTTTCGACAACATTTTCATAAAAACATGCTTCCTTGGGAACAGTGATAGCAAACAAATTGTAACGCATCGGAGTAGGCAACATCAAATTTTCAGCTCACCGGACAAAGATGTGGACAAAAGCTGGACGAAATTCGGAAGTATTCTGCAATATGGCTTATACCAATATGTACCGAGCAAGGTTGTGAATGTTGGTAGAAGTCCGACGTGGTACAATGGCCGTGTTAGAAATTTGCGTCGAAAGCAAAGTCTAGTTGCCAAGTAAATGCTAATGGAAGTCAAACGAGTGCGAGGAGAGTAATTTGAGAAGCGTTCAGCGAATTCGAAAGCCAAATTTTCACAACGCTAAGAAGTATCGAAATCACCTATTCAGTTACTCAATGATCATAATGGGACCGAAACGTAAGGTGATGGAGAGAAGGCCGAAATACTGAATTCAGTATTCCGAAATTGTTTTACCGTGGAGGATTGTAATACAGTCGCTCCTTTCAATTATCGCACGAATGCCGAAATGACAGATATTGAGATAAGTGATAGCAGAATAGAAAAGCAACAAATATTGCTAAATAGTGGAAAGGCATGGATTCTACAACGATTATGAGGCAGATCTTGCTCCTATTCAAGCAGTAGCTTGTCGAACGTCACTGGAACAACGAAGGGAACCAAGAGAATGGAACAAAAGCACAGTTCATTCCCGTTTCCAAGAAAAGTCGTCAAATCATGCACGTAATTATAGAGCTACGTTGCTAACATCTATCTGTTGTGGAACTGTGAAACATGTTCTGTGCTTACGCATTGTGATGTTTCCAGAAAACGACATCCAGAGCGCCGTAGACAAAGGCGTCCTGATTGATACCGCATTCTTTGATTTCCGGAACGCATTCTACGAGTATACAGATCATTTAACGAAGAAATTACGATCCTCTGATAATCAGACCAGATTTTTGACTCTATTCAGAACTTTACTAGAGATAGAATTCAGTAAGTTTTTCTTCTTATTTTTCCTGGCCTTTATCCCGTGTCGGAATGTTACTGTGGGTTTGGCAGTGTTCGTGGTAGACAGAGACTGGGTGCCCTTCCTTTGCCCCCACTCCTCCCTTAGCCCGGGACGGAATATGTGTACCTCATCTGGCTGCGTCTAGTGTTACCTCATGTCAAATTTTGATAACGTTTTTTTAAGTGTTTGCAAATCGTGTAACTGAGGAGGGACGTGGATACTAGCCGGGTATTCAACTAGTCGTATATGGGAAACTGCCTAAAATGCACACCCAGCCTAGCCGGAAAACTGTCCCTCGTCGTTAATCCATCTGATGGATTCGATCCGGTGGCGGCGCGCCTTTCGAAATCCAGGAATCGGCGTGCTAACACACGTGGCTATGCTGGCGGATTCAATAAGTTATTTTTAACGTGAAAAAATCTGGAGTACCCCAAGTGAGTTTTACAGGCCTACTACTGTTCATAATATATCACACCCTGGCAAGACCAGTGACACAACTCAAAAATACAGTGCTTTGGAAAAATCGACTTAAAGAAATCTATAAAACTTATCCTGCTATAATATAAGATTTCTTTAAATTTCAAGTAAGTAATTTTGCCAGTAAATTCCATTCTAGTCTATATTACAGTAATAACTATCAGCATGTAGTTTTATATTCGTCGTATTTGAGGTGCTATCCGATAATTATTAATTAATTCTTTGAGTTGTGTCACTTTTCTTGATTTTCTAAAAACTTTTTTCTTTTTGCTTTTCACTTTTACACCATAAATAATATATATACTGTAATATAATACGACATTCGAACCTCCATCGGGCAAAATTAGCACTTAAGTAAAATAAAAAGTGAAAAGCAAGCTGAAAATGTTGTACTGCAAAAATACAAAATGCAAAACTGTAATTTATGAAAATTAATACAGTTTATAAAGGACCATCAATTAGGTACATTTTAAGGAACATAATTTACGAAAACACAGACTCATAAATAGGGTTGTATGATGTATGAATAGTTCTCAAGGGGAAACGGGATTGAATATGAACGTTCTTTATAACAGAAATTTCCATTTTTTTTCTTTGTACGCTGCAACGCACGAAATTTCGTAATATTTACGACAGCTGTAATCGTCAAAGCAGTGTCTTTTCCGTCAGACGTGTATGCATGTCTGAAGGACATTGTAATGTAAGATACGGATAGTGTTTTAAACACAGACATTGTAGGTACGTACCTAGCCACGAGCAAGGCTTAACCACCTGAAGATGGCGGACAGTTGCTCCGAGGAAATATTGTGGAATTTGCACAACGTGATCCGGCGGCAAACCCGTGAAGACTATTTACAACACATCCACCGGGAAAGCTTGAAGAGTCCCAATTTTTTTTTTATTTGCAACGTTTAACTACAGCTCTCAGCTACTTTTGTCATAGTTGTTGCTTCGGCTTAGACATCTGTGGCAGCGTGGTACCAACTTTCCAATACCCTGGTCGTAGAAGGCAGCCGCCTGTGCTTTCCGCCAGTTCCCTACACTGGTCTGCGGCTCCTTGTCTGTGCCAAAATGCTGTCCTCGTAGCCAGAGGTTCATGTGAGATGAAAATCAGAGGGAGTCGAGTCCAGGCTCTCAAACACTGCCCATCGCAAACTCCGCAGGAACGTCGTTGTAGCACCTGCAGTGTGTGGCCGAGCAGTGTCAGGAACAAAGAAACACATGACAATAATGTTATGTGGGCTGTATTAAATCAGGCGGAGCCTCTTAGCAGACGCTTCACACTTGACGTGAGACACTGTAGTTTTAAGCATCTTTAAGTGCTCACTGTGCACTCAGAACTGAAAAGTGCGACATGACGCGATCCACAGGTATACTAGAGATACTGCACAACACATCTGCGCAGAGCTTCATCGGGTTCCACCATTCGCGAATGGAGCAGAGAAGGAGGAAAATGACAGTACTATCACAGGTACGTCCCACCACACAGAAAAACGTATTTTGCGCATTATACAGAGTGTCCCGTAAAAGCAGTGACAAAGGGTAGGGACAGATTCCTTACACCAAAACAAGAAAAAAAGTTTACTAAGCATCGGCTCTAAAGTGTATACCTTACGAGTCCTGTGCACCTATGCCTTTTTACTAGACATTTATTACTTATTTCTGTACAAGAAACCCATCCCTAAAGTTTCTCGGCGTTTTTTTTTTTTTTTTGGGGGGGGGGGGGTATACCCTGTAATGTGTATGTAGATTAATGTACTGTGGATTTTGCAATATTCCTAGATGACGACAATTTTGTTCTTAAGGTGGCACCATCTACACCTACGTCTACATCCAAATCTACAATCTATACCTACACTCCGCAAGCCACCCCGGCGATGGATAGTTTGTGTTCCACTGTCACTCCCCCTTTTCTTGTTCCAGTCGCTTATATTTCACTGTAAGAACGATTGCTGGTATGCCTCTGTACTGGCTCATATCTTTATAATGTCATCTTCATGGTGTTTTCGCGAGATATGTGTAGGAGATAGTTGGTCGACTATTCTAGCAGCGAACAATATCCGTATTTTAACGGTTGACCATCCGTGATGCAGAATGCCTCTCCTGGAGCGTCTGCCACTGGAGCTGACTGAGTACCTCCGTGACACTTTTGTGCTTACTAAATGAGCCTGTAACGAAACGTGCTACTCTTCTTTGGATTTCATCTATCAGTTCGGTCTGGCGCGGATCCCAGACTGACGAGAAATATTCAAGTATTGGTATAACGAGTGTTTTGTAAGCTACTTTCTTTGTTGATGTGGGTTGACGGATATTCAGGAATGCTGTCTCACCTCGATTGGCTCGATAAACCACTCGATATTAATATCAAAGGAAATGGCTCGCACTGTTTGTAAGAACAGTTGGAACTTAGGTGGCTTCAGTAGGATGTGACACGACTGAAGAAACTCGTGGACTCTCTCGCCGAATTGACTCGGTTGTAGTGGCTAGAGTGGTGTGACAGGGTGTTAGCGCGATGTCCGCTAGGGGACTGCAGATGGCAGGGTGCACGTACCTGGACGGTGAGGTGTGGGTGGGGATGTCGGTCCCTGCTGAGGGCGGAGTGCAGGCTGAGCAGCGCCGCAGCCACCGACGGCGACGGCGTCGACGAGTAGTGTGTGGACGCGGGCGTGCGCCCCAGTCCCAGCCCCAACGACAGCTGCGCCGTCGTCGGCGCCGTCGTCGTCGTCGTCGTCGTCGTCGTCGTCGTGGAGGGCGTGCTGCTCACCGTGGGGATCGTCACCGGATCCTCCTCCGTCTCGTGGTAGCTGCGGCGGACACACCAATTTTACTTTCAGCACGGCCTCACAACTATCCAGAATGTTTTAAGTGAAACGTGTTGTATTCTTACATTGTCATTAGGTTACCATCAGCCAGCATAATATACGAGGCCTAACCTAGGCCGATTCGAGAACTTTTTTCCACACAAGCGACTTATCATTTGGCGTCCCCCACCCCCTTGTCCTTCGTACACTTTCAGTTTTCGTTACTAACTTGAGACGTACTGTATACAAACGTTCCACTTGGGTACCCCTCTCTACTTAGTCCCTCGAGAGGCCATTATTAATTATGATATATTCTGTATAGCTGTGACGTCTCTGGTGTCCCTCAGCTTGACGCCCCAACCGGCGGCCTGGGTCCCTTGGGTCTTAAACCAGCTCTAGTCTAGCACAATTAATAGCGAAAATTGACACATGTGGAAGTATACACTAACTTAACACAAAATGTTCTAGTAAGCACTGGCCCGCAAACGATCCGTTTGCGAGATAACTGTGAATGTGTGGTGACAAGCCGGGGCTGACTTCAGTATCAAATATTGCGCTAGTTAGAACAAATGTATTTTAAATGTAAACATTTTAGTTAAGTCCCTACATCACTGGGCTCACATTTCTCCCGTGGCCTACCTTAACGAGAAATACAATGCTGCTTTAGCGTGTTGTTGTTGTTGTGGTCTTCAGTCCTGAGACTGGTTTGATGCAGCTCTCCATGCTACTCTATCCTGTGCAAGCCTCTTCATCTCCCAGTACCTACTGCAGCCTACATCCTTCTGAATCTGCTTAGTGTATTCATCTCTTGGTCTCCCTCTACGATTTTTACCCTCCACGCTGCCCTCCAGTACTAAACTGGTGATCCCTTAATGCCTCAGAACATGTCCTACCAACCAATCCCTTCTTCTAGTCAAGTTGTGCCACAAGCTCCTCTTCTCCCCAATTCTATTCAAACCTCCTCATTAGTTATGTGATCTACTCATCTAATCTTCAGCATTCTTCTGTAGCACCACATTTCGAAAGCTTCTATTCTCTTCTTGTCCAAACTATTTATCGTCCACGTTTCACTTCCAGACATGGCTACACTCCATACAAATACTTTGAGAAACGACTTCCTGACACTTAAATCTATACTCGATGTTAACAAATTCCTCTTCTTCAGAAACACTTTCCTTTTCATTGCCAGTCTACATTTTATATCCTCTCTGCTTCGACCATCATCAGATATTTTGCTGAAACTTCCTGGCAGATTAAAACTGTGTGCCCTACCGAGACTCGAACTCGGGACTTTAGCCTTTCGCACTACGCTGCAGAGTAAAAATCTCATTCTGGAAGTTATTTTGCTCCCCAAATAGCAAAACTCCTTTACAACTTTAAGTATCTCATTTCCTAATCTCTTTCCCGCAGCATCACCCGACTTAATTCGACTACACTTTAGCGTGCTACAGGTTGAAATTTACTGTACATCCGCCTCTGTAGCCGAAATCGCCAACGCACGCCTAGGCGGTGACGCTCGACGCTCCGGTAAACCGACTCAGATCCTGGTGGTGGATGAAATTTTCACTGCCAGTGTTTGGCAGGCAAGGGAAGGAGAGATGGTGGCGTAAAGTTCCCGATCACCGATTTTTGCGCCAGTGACATGGATTAAATACCACACCTCTCGACAGTGTCTCACGAAGCAAAGGCATGCAAAATTGTTAATGGCGATCTGTTTTGTCGGATTTTGACGTCAAGCTCGGCGGAACTATTCCGGAGCAGTAGGCTGTGTGCCGGTACCGGGTGTCACTCTCTCCCTTCTCTCATCATCACACAACGCAAACATAACACCACACTAAAAACGTATTCATTATAATCATCTACACTCCAGAACTATAGTTGCGACACTATTCTCACATATCCGCATAGAAAGGGGCTCACGTGCATCGAGAAAGGACACAATTTCCGACGATGATGATGATGATTATGGGTTTTAAACAGGCTAATATGTGGTCATCAGTCTCTTATTCACTTCCCACCTCAGAACGGGTGCATCCAGTCGGTCTCTATCTACAGTAAACCTCGTGTGTAAATATAACAAATCGTTTTCTAACTTATTGTGTAGCGCGTATCTGAGACGGGACGTGGGTACGAGCACGATATTTGCCTAGTGGTACGTAGGACACTGCCTAAAAAACATATCCATGCTGGACAGCTCACCAGCCCTCTGTCGTTAATCCGCGGTTGAATCCACTCCTGGTATTTCCCAGGCAACAATGCCATAACATTTAATTTAATTTAATTCACTGTATACCTGTAGAGGTGGTCTTCCGTGCTACGTCGTAGCATTTGGATGCAAAAACTGTACTTGTTTATGCAGTGAGTTAATCATTTTTTCAAAGGCGTCTGAGATCATCTCGTAAAGCTGGCTGCTGCAGTTCTTCTACCGTATTAACTTTTGAGATGACAGCAGACAGAAAAATCCACAGAACTGAGATCAGGTGGTTTTAGTGATCAGGTCATAGTCCCTGATCGAGCCTATGCGTCTAGGACAATATTGTCGGTAACATGTCGTCCTACATCAGTAACAGAATTTACCGGTGCCCTTCATGTATGTACCACATTCCACGACCATTGACCGTGGGTAAAATTTGAGCCAATGAGATGTGAAATTAACCGAAAAAATTATATTTCAAATAATTTTCTACTATTTAGGACACTAAATGGGTTTCGAAAAAGACGATCGTATGAAACCCAGCTCGCGCTATTCGTCCACGAGACTCAGAGGGCCATAAACACGGGTTCACAGGTAGATGCCGTGTTTCTTGACTTCCGCAAGGCGTTCGATACAGTTCATCACAGTCGTTTAATGATCAAAGTAAGAGCATATGGACTATCAGACCAATTGTGTGATTGGATTGAAGAGTTCCTAGATAACAGAACGCAGCATGTCATTCTCAATGGAGAGAAGTCTTCCGACGTAACAGTGATTGCAGGTGTGCGCAGGGGAGTGTCGTAGGACAGTTGCTATTCACAGTATACATAATTGACCTTGTGAATGATATCGGAAGTTCACTGGGGCTTTTTGCGGATGATGCTGTGGTATATCGAGAGGTTGTAACAATGAAAAATTGTACTGAAATGCAGGACGATCTGCAGCGAATTGGCGGATGGTGCAGGGAATGGCAATTGAATCTCAATGTAGACAAGTATAATGTGCTACGAATACAAAGAAAGAAAGATCCCTTATCATTTGGCTACAATATAGCAGATCAGCAACTGGAAGCAGTTAATTCCATAAATTATATGGGAGTACGCATTAGAAGTGATTTAAAATAGAATGATCATGTAAAGTTGATCGTCAACAAAGCAGATGCCAGGCTGAGATTCATTGGAAGAATCCTAAGGAAATGCAATCCGAAAACAAAGGAAGTAGGTTACAGTACACTTGTTCGCCCACTGCTTGAATACTGCTCAGCAGTGTGGGATCCGTACCAGATAGGGTTGATAGAAGAGATAGAGAAGATCCAACGGAGAGAAGCGCGCTTCGTTACAGGATCATTTAGTAATCGCGAAAGCGTTACGGAGATGATAGATAAACTCCAGTGGAAGACTCTGCAGGAGAGACGCTCAGTAGCTCGGTACGGGCTTTTGTTGAAGTTTCGAGAACATACCTTCATCGAGGAGTCAAGCAGTATATCGCTCCCTCCTACGTATATCTCGCGAAGAGACCAGGAGGATAAAATCAGAGATTGGAGCCCACACAGAGGCATACCGACAATCCTTTCCATGAATAATACGAGATTGGAATAGAAGGGAGAACCGATAAAGGTACTCAAGGTACTCTCCGCCACACACCGCCAGGTGGTTTGTGGAGTATGGATGTAGATGTAGATATCTCATACTGTAGTCAGTGGCAGCACGTAAACACACATTCACAATTACGCAAAAGGCTCGTTTGCGGGACTATATTTCCATGACCGTTTTTACTACTGTTACCATACACAATGATTGGACAAAAATATGGAAACACGGCGCGAAATAAATGCTTGAACATAACCGCAGATGATAGCCAAGAATGCAGGCAGTGCTGTTGTATTTGAGAACGAACGACACGCGGGCAATGTCCTCAATACGTTACAAGTGTCAGTCGTGGCACGTGTAGTTGTGAGTGCATTATGTGTCAATTCGAACGTGGGCAAATTATTGGTGCTCGTGGTGCATGCTTCCGTAACCGATGTAGCCTCAGTGTTTGGTGTTACAAGAGGCACAGTATCCAAGATTTATGTGGCGTACAAGGAAAGCGGAAAAAGAGCACAAGTCACAATGCAGACAAGAGCGTGGTCGAGGCAGATGGGCATTGAAGAAGATTGTGACTAAAAATAAGAGGACGGCAGCTACAAAATTGAATGTCGCACTCGCGAACCCTGTCAGCACCAAAACAACACCGAGGGTCTCCGTAAGAAGAGGAGTGCAGGGCGAACTGGAAGCCCAAAACCGCACATCAGTGATGCAAACACTCGTGACAGGAAAATGTGCCAAATCCCTATAACCTGGATTATGGAGTAATGAAAAAAAGTCATTAGGTTGGACGAGTCTCGATTCACTATGTTTCCAACTTCTGGTCGAGTTCACATTCCAAGAGTGAAACGTTGCTGGGATTAGGTAATAATTTGTGCAGCCATTTCGTGGTATTCCATGGGACCCACGGTTATCCTGCAAGGTCGCATTACTGCCAAGGACTATGTGACCATCTTCGTTCATCAGGTCCATTCCATGGTACAATATTAAATTTGTTCTCCAATTGTGATGCTGTGGTCCAAGACGACAGGCCCTCATTCACAAAGCTCGTATCATCCAAGGCTGGTTTTGTGAGCCCGAGGATGAATTATCGCATCTTACCTGATCATCACAGTCACCAGACTTCAATATACTGAACCTTTGTGGTCTACCTTGGAGAGAAGGATGCTTGATCGCTATCCACTTCCATCGTGCTTATCTCAACTTGCCACTGTTTTGCAGAAAGAATGGAACAAAATTCCGTTGAAAAGCATAGAGGACCTGCATTTATCTATTCCGAGACGACTGGTAGCTGTTTTGAATGCCAGTGCGTTTCCTACGCCGTACTAGTCATGTTGACGTGTTGTGTGTTTTGCCGGCCGCGGTGGAGGAGCGGTTCTACGAGCTTCAGTCCGGAACCGCGCGACTGCTACGGTCGCAGGTTCGAATCCTGCCTCGGGCATGGATGTGTGTGATGTCCTTAGGTTGGTTAGGTTTAAGTAGTTCTAAGTTCTAGGGGACTGATGACCTCAGATGTTAAATCCCATAGTGCTCAGAGCCATTATTGTTGTGTGTTTGGCGTTTACTTATTTTTGTCTACTCCTGTACTTTCACCTGTGTATTTATTACGATACACCCTGTCTATTAAGCAGTCTCTTCTCAGTGCAAAAGCACAACAATTGTGATTCTGCGTCAGTGTGTATCTTGTACTGTGAACCGTGTGAAATTTGTGTCTCTTGTGTGGTTGTTACTATTTATTTGCTGCAAAAGTGAACTGAAGACCTGTGGCTAGAGTGGCAGCTTCCTAGTGTTTACAGGGAGGGATTGTAGTAAAAGTGTGTTCCTCTATACGCTAATGGCATGCTCAGCACAAGAATTAAAAATTGTCTGGAATATTTGTTTGACAACACTCTTTGCACACTATCCATGTGGCAACGCTTATTCACAGTGTAAAGTGTAATAATCAAGGTTTTTTCTGAATAAAACACCGATGGTACATTTAGTTGTAGAATTCTAATATAGTATATCAGCAAGTTGTCTCGTTTGTACATGATGACTCGTTTATTCTGACACCTTTTAAAACGAAATTTTACAAAAGAACAGTTTTTTTCTGGGTTTCCTTGCTTTCTTTAAACTCCACTTCTCAGTGATACAAGCTTTGAGGATTTCGCAAAGTTGGTACGTATTTGTTTGTACCGACCTCAATACCGCAGAATTCAAATGGTTCGAATGGCTCTAAGCACTGTGGGACTTAACATCTGAGGTCATCAGTCCCCTAGACTTAGAACTACTTAAACCTAACTAATCTAAGAGCATCACACACATCCGTGCCCGAAGCAGGATTCGAACCTGCGACCGTAGCAGGCGCGCGGTTCCGGACTGAAGCGCCTAGAACCGCTCGGTCACAGCGGCCGGCAGAAAGTAGGGATAAAGTGAATTTGCTGCATAATAACACATTTATTCGTATTACGAATGGGATATTATTTGACCACGTTCCATCACCGTCGCGTCTGCCCGGAAGGCGTTCTCCACAGTCGGTTTCTGCGCTTGCGCCGCGAGGTGGCTGCACTTCTTCAGTTCTGACGACAGCTGGGCCACGGTTAAGTATTACTAAGTTATCCACTCTCAGCTTCTTTCGCTGCTCCGTTGCACCATGATGTAGTAAACACAAGCCACTAAGTATTGTTACAGCTTTGACACATAACACTAGTGAAAGCAGTCGATTAACGTGTCCTGCGTACTGTCCTGACCAACGAAAAAGTGCATTGGTAATATCTTCAGTTTGCAATGTTTGCTATCTTATACAGTAGTGTCTTTTGTCCACGCTAGTCAGTTGTTGGTAACCTCATAAATGCAGAATAAGCCAGCACGTGAAAAACATATATCAGTGGAACAAAACTCGATTTGTTTGCTTTTCACCCTTCAATATGAAGGCCGAGAAGTAACAGAAGAGTCCATTAACACGAATATATGAACTCATTTTTCCTGAAAGTTCTATTGTGTTCCATCTATGAAAGTCAGGTATATATAGAACATGTCATATGCTGTCAGCGACTTACCAATACTAAGTATAATGTGTTATGCCAGCACGCTTAATCGTTCACTTGTGTGAGCGAAGGTGAATATGAAAGTGTTAATGGGGTCGAATTGATCCTTTGTGAAGTGTACATATTGGCTCAATAAAATACAGCCCAGAAGGAAAAATATTTTTATTGAAAAACGTTTACTTACATCGGTCTTGTACCGATAAACTTGGAAGAGAGTGTAACCAATGCTGTCCTCAGTAAATCCGTAAATGCATCAAATATGTGATTCATTTCCTCGAAGAAAAATAAGGAAATGATGTTGTTAGGTAATGAAACACATGCGGGATACAGGCTTTCGCATTTCTGCCAATATCAGTCTCGTAACGCCTTATTCTTTGACGCTGCAGTGTTCGCGCACTTAACCATAATGATTAACTATGGAGTTTGACTTAAAATTATACTGTTTGTATGGTATCGATAGCAACGATGCCACGGAATAGTTTCTCAAGTTGGCACTACGAGAGACACAGACGACAGCGCCCTCTAGCCCGTGCTGTCGAGCTCTACGAGCTCCGCGACTACTTCGGCCCATTTGATCAGGTGCAGCCAGCCAGGACACTTCGCTTCAGCGTCGCACCTACATACAAAGTTATGTAATCGTTTATTACCTTGTTTTTGCACCAGTAAACCACGTTCTTGTAGTACCGCCTCCCAGGCGGGATACAAAAGTTTGTTTACAGATGACGCATTCCAGAGTTATAAGTACTACGGTTGGGTTGGGTTGTTTTGTGGGAAGAGACCAAACTGCGAGGTCATCGGTCTCGTCGGATCAAGGAAGGACGGGGAAGGAAGTCGGCCGTGCCCTTTCAAAGGAGCCATCCCGGTATTTGCCTGGAGCGATTTAGGGAAATCTACATCTACATCCATACTCCGCAAGCCACCTGACGGTGCGTGGCGGAGGGTACCTTGAGTACCTCTATCGGTTCTCCCTTCTATTCCAGTCTCGTATTGTTCGTGGAAAGAAGGATTGTCGGTATGCCTCTGTGTGGGCTCTAATCTCTCTGATTTTATCCTCATGGTCTCTTCGCGAGATATACGTAGGAGGGAGCAATATACTGCTTGACTCCTCGATGACGGTATGTTCTCGAAACTTCAACAAAAGCCCGTACCGAGCTACTGAGCTTCTACTCCAGTGTGCTAACCACTGCGCCACCTCGCTCGGTAGAAGGACTATGGTATGAGGTACCTTGAAAGTGGTTGCCTCTTATGCTGGTGATACTCGGATCTAGTTATAAATTTTCACTAACAAACATTATATAATTTCCGTACAGGGAGAATATTTTAGTTGAACGCCGCTACATATGTATCTCCGAAGGAACATTGCATCGTACAACACAGGCACTGCAATATCATATTTATCCTCCGGAAACAGGCAGCAGCTTTCATTTAAGTGTCCTTCCTCTCTACGGGAATTACATAATGTGTACAAATAGAGGCTGTGACACATGAATGACGACATATGGAATTTTGGGCCTTGTCGCTAATCCTGCATGGATAGCCAATACGGTTAAGGTAGCCGCTCGCGAAAGAGAAATCTGGGCTCAAGCCCGCTCCGGCACTAGTTTTCATTGTCGTCATTCCATTATACAGCTGACGCTGTCCGTATTCGCGAATGAGAATACATTTCATGTAAACCCCTTAAGGTTTTAACTGCATGGTCCTAGGATTTCTGGTTTAGTTTGGACATTCGTATGTCAATCAGTCAGTTTGGTGTTTACCCATTCTGTCCTTTTGACTATGTTTCACTTATTATAGAAGGTCTTTATGTGGCTGGTAGGGTTACTCACTTCTCGTGGTTACTTGAAAAACGTCCCATTGAAGCCACGGGCTTTTTCATGAACTCTTATTTGAAACAAGTAAAGATACCAATGTCGTGCTACAAGGGTTTTATCGTTCGCGTATCCGTTTCCAAGTGATAAAAATGGCCGTTTTCGAAATTCAATCCGTAATTTCAAAGAAAAAGGGTATATCGAAATTGGTACTAGTCACCGACAGCAAAAACTCAGAATGTAGAGACCGCGGATAATTGCAGAATAAATCAGTGACCTAGACAGGTAATATTTATTACGTGAACGGAATTGGTATTTAGCGAAGACACTACTGCAGCACAGAGAACTGCAAGCAGAAAAGGACCTATAGGCTGGATCAAAATATATTTACAAGTGACCAGAATAGATGACTGTCCCACGCAGATAAATATTTAAGAAATCTAAAAACAGTGTTCTGATGACATTCGTTAGTTCGGAAATTTTTACCTATACGTACGAGTAAGGTTATACATTCGCTAAAAATCCCCCGTAAGGAGCTTGTATGTCGCCTTACCTGAGAGCAGCATTGTTTCCGTACAGCTCGAGGTTGAGGTCGTAGAATCCCTCGGTCTTGCTGCAGTCCACTTCGTCTACACGTTCGCACACCCTCGTCTCCTGGTCAAATACGGTGCCGTTGAGGCACAGGAACTTTATGTCGGTTATTTCTCCTGTAATCACACAACACCATTTTATCATCGTTTTCTGCGAAAGGTCGATAAACATTAACAGAAGGTATCTTGTTCCCATCACATCGCGAGCACAGTTCCACACAAGCAAGCAAGCGGGCAGTGTATTAATAAACTTTCGTTAAGTTATGTTGTACGCCCTTTAGGGAAAGCGTTTCCGGCGGAGTCTGACAAAACTGGAACACCGCTTACCTGTGAAATTAGGTATTAAAAGAATCTGCCTCTTTATCCTCACAGAATTGTGCAGCTTTAACCTTACAGATTTTCTCTTGTGGTGATTGTAGACCAACCTGTACGTTTCCAGCTCTACCGATGGTTTCTGAATAAAGTGGATCGACACATGTGTACTCTCAGTTTTTCATTTCTTCAGATGATGCGTGGTTGAACCTGCCTGCGTATGTGAACTCACAGAACTCTAGTCATTATGCACCAGAATATACTTCCAAGAACGTTGAACAGTCGTTTCATAATGTTAAAACCGTTCTCTTGGGGAGCAAGTGTAGGCTGTGTCTTGTAATAAGAAGTGAACTATTCCCATAGGAAGTGAATAGAAAAGCCCTGAGATGTAAAGCAATGCATTAAGTAGCCAGTGATCATTTAAGCACAACTGAAGCTGGGTGTTGCATAGCTACCATTTGAATATTGAAAAATAAGTAATGATTCATTAATAAACTGACCAATAATTAAATACGTTTTTGCTTCTTGCTTACAGTGTACAGCAGTGCTCATGAGGATGTCCCTTCAAGCATATAGTCATTGATTCTCAGCATAAAAGATACGCTGGACCATCAAAAATCAACACATAACTTATGAGCACCATTTCCATCTAATGTCTCGGTAAGGTGTCAGACCACTCCACAGTACATTTAGTTAGCAGCGACCACCGTAACCGTAGTCGCCGACCTCCCTTTCTGAATGTTAAAAAAAAAAATGTGTGCGAAATCTTATGGGACTTAACTGCTAAGGTCATCAGTCCCTAAGCTTACACTCTACTTAACCTAAATTATCCTAAGGACAAACACACACACCCATGCCTGAGGGAGGACTCGAACCTCCGCCGGGAGCAGCCGCATTTCTGAATGTGAAAGCTTATTTTGGGATAAGAGATAATACTTACTGCTAATTTTTTAATACAGCAAGTGGCCTCTGATGTGTAAGAGTATTCATGGGCAATGATCAGAACCAAGAAGCTAAAGCAATATGGCGGCGAAGCAGCATGGCTCTGATTGACAAGTAACAAATAAATGACTTGGTTTAAGGGCAACTAATTCAGAAAGTAGTTACATAATACATAGATATATAGTTGATTTACAAGTCCACATGGGTTCTCAACGCAATGCAACATTCGTGAGTTTCACAATGAACAACTGGAATACTAAGTGCCGCGCGGAGTGGCCGCGCGGTCTGAGGCGCCATGTCACGGATTGTACCGCCCGAGGTTCGAGTCCTTCCTCGGGCGTGTGTGTGTGTGTGTTGTACTTAGTATACGTTAGTGCAAGTAATGTGTAAATCTAGGGACCCGTGTCCTCAGCAGTTTGGTCCTTTAGAAACTCACACACGTTTGAACGTTTATGGATACCTGCTACAAGTTAAAAGGTTTTTTCAAATATTTACAGATGTTAATTAGTAATTCCTAGCCATTATCGTTTACATATTTCATAAATAGAAATACTTCTATGGAATAGGGGTAAATGATCAATAATTTTGGTGGCAGCACAGAGCAACCCTTTTTGTGTTAAACGCAACCTTAATGTAAAATAATCGACATCGTTTATTCTTCTGGCATTGTGATCATGTGAATCATTGTTTCTTTTGCATTGCAGTGGATTATGTACAATAAATTTCGTGAGGGAATACATATACTATGAATCAGTGTTCAAAACGCGCATTCCTTAAATAAATATCTGCAAGATGTCGTCGACGTGTACCAAGTGTTATTCTTACAGTGAGATTTTGAGGAATGAAAAGTTTGTTTCCAAAAATGAATTGTTCCGTAACATTACTGAATGAAAAGAAGCAAAATATGTAGACCTAATGATTTGTCTCTCACCAAGAATTGCAATGATTATAAGTGAAAAAGTGGCTGAGCTGAGTTGTTTTAGAAGCTCAAAAATGTGTTTTTCTTGCTTAAATTCTCATTAATATGGATATTTAAAATTTGTGAAGTTTCCACTCTAGTTACTATATCCTTACTATGTGTTACATTTATCATTCATATAGTACCTCTAGACGTGCAGAACTGAATACGTTGTTTTCTCTGAGTGATAACATTTGTAGAAAAACGGTATTATTTTTAAGAACATGACTTACCGTTGTTTCTGTTGCTGTGCATATGTTGGGGTGTTGGTTACAATACTAGTGTCTTCTGAGAAAATAACTAATTTTGAGAGCTGCATATTAAATAGAAGGTCGTTTAAACGCAGTGTTTTTTTTTAAAGGCTATGTATCTTTACAGAAAATAGTATTTGTCAAAACTAGACTGCTCCGTGTTTCAAGAAAGTTTTATCTGATGAGCGGTGAAATAGTCACTAGTTCACGTGTGTGAAGTATCCAGAGTTCGTACTTTCGGACACAGAAATATTTCGGCATCTGATGGACTAGTTATTCTTCAAGTCTCTGGATGTCCATCGTTTTAGAGATGGTTGCGGCATCAGGCTGTTCGATACAGGATGTCAAATTAAATTTCAATATTGCTGGCCCCTGTTTTCATCAGGACCGAGATAGTGGATTTCTGCTTGCTATAGCGATCATCTGCCAACCCGCCTGATGGCAGTTGATCGCTGTAGCAAGCAGAAATCTACTAATCTCAGTATTCCCCCTGTTTTCATCAGAACAGAGATACTATCTTCCTATACGTCGGTCAGAGGACTGAAGATGGCGCAGTAAAATGCTGAAACTAGTAGCCAAGTAAAATAAGTTTGGAAACTAGATGACTGAAAGGTATTTAATTTGACATCCTGTTATTCTTCACGTTGTGTGTGATACAAGCCGCACTTAGAAGGTCTCAGTGTGTAGCCATTGTGGAATTTATAATTTGAGACACTGCAGAACCTTAAAGGTTTTCTAAAGCTAACTCACTCAATTAATGGTGGTCTATTCAACCTCCTGCATGATCTTAAGAAACTTAGTCAGGCTCTGAAATTAATTTGTTGTGAACTGTGACTTCTATGTTCTTATTGGAAATAAACTCGAATATGCGAAACTTTTAAAAAATATGCTTGAGTGTGTACGTTATTTTTACATAGCAAATCCTGCCTGTATTTATATTAAATACGTTTGTGGAACATTGGGTACATGGTGACGAATGTGAGTTGGCACCCCATAGACAAGTCGTAGCCAAACTTGTAAGTCGAACCACATTTACGGGGCCCCATTGAAGTGTTTCTGCTGTGTTATGTGCGGGTAAATCTTTTCTTGTAGTAGCACGTGGGTACTCTGAGTTGATACAGAACTTGTGAACACTTTAGAACTTTGATTTTCGGCTAGTTGATGAGAGAGATTGTATTTTATATCCTTATCCACACCACATGCACATTCCGTCCAACCCGTACAGTTCCTGTTCCCAGTTCACTGGAGCTCAGTTCGTCGGATTTGAAAGTGTGTGTGATTCACTGCGAAGAAGGGCTAAAGAATGTGTCAGGATGCGTGATACGGATAACACATGGAGCACTGCTTATAGTATCTATTTCTATGTAACAGAAAGATGGGAATGAGAGAACAGATTTGCCCATTTCTCAAGAGGTATTGATTTGTGGACAAACCATTACAGGAGCTTTTGTTTTAGTTTTGACTACTGTTCTGTGTATATGACAAACAATAGTGGACTTAAGACTGTGTCTTGTGGAACCCAAAAAGTTATGTCCCTCCAGACAGAAAAATCTCACCTGCCTGAATTGTTTGAATTATTATGTACAGCTTTCTGCATTGTTTTGGCTAGATATGATATTATCAACTGGTTGGATATACCATCAATTCCATAAAACCTCAGTTATCTGGTAGGATACTGTGATTCACACAGTCAGATGTCTTAGATAGGCCACAGAAAATATTAACCGATCCTATTTTATTATTTAATGCTTGTCAAATATGATGAAAGAACGTTTAAATGGCATTCTCAGTTGAGCACCATGTTTGAATTCCCAACTGTGAATTACTAAATATCTTGTTGTTGCTCAGCTAAGATGTTATTATAGAGTACATCACCTTCTCAATAGTGTTGGAAAATGATGTCAGTAGTGAAATGGGTCAGTAGGTATTGATATCTCTCCAACTATCTATCTCATAGAAAGGTTTAATGTTGGTATATTTCTGTCTCTTTGGAAAATGCCCTTAGTTACTGATACATTACATACAGGGTTCTTAACAAACTTTCGCTACTTGAGACATCCTCCGTGAAGAACTAGTGATCGTAGGAAAATGAAATTTTGTGGGAACATTTGTAAGGAAATGCGGAAGAGAAATAACGAATAAACGACTGAAAGAATCGCATTTTAATTTCCACGTGCGGGAGTTCAAATCTGGTGATCTTGGTGGCCACGCTGTTTGGAAGGGTCCACTAATGATTCGGCTTTCTCCAAATATGTTACGGAGTAACCGAGTGACCTCACGAGCAATGTGAGATGGGACTCCATCGTGCATGAAAACAGTGACCTCACGAGCAATGTGAGATGGGACTCCATCGTGCATGAAAACAATTAAGTTCACAGCACATGTCTCCCATAGAGCAGGGATCATATGCTGCCGAAGCACATCAGTGATGTGTGCCATTCACGATGCATATACTTGGATCTTGGGGTCCGAGTTCCTCAAAGAAAAATGGACCAATCATGAACTATACCGTGAAGTCACACCACACAACTTCATGAACGATCGTTGGTGGCGACAATCGTGAGTGTTCACTGCCCCAGTGAGCGAAAAGTGTGCTTCAACCCTCCTAAAAATATTCCAGGGACACATGTCGTCAACTTCAATCCTTGCAAGAAATGTTAAGAGCAATGTGTACTACAATATCTGCGTCACGTGGCAAAAGTTGCTGAGTAATGGGGAGTTTGTACGAACACAATTTCACAATTGTTTCGAACCGTCGACCTTGGGATGCTCAGCTGTCGTGACACAGCTCGTGCACCGCTTGTAGATGACACATTACGTCCAGCACTCTCAGCCGTGCAACAATAACTTCTTCAGCAATTTGTTGTGCGATTGGCCGTCAGTCCCTCCCAGGAGGAAACCGAATCTTAGCCGATCGTTCCAAACTGCGTATCCACCAAGATCACCAGATTTGAACCCCGTCATGTGGAAACTAGTGCTACTTTCAATGGATTATTCGTTATTGCTCGCCCGCATGGCCTTACAAACGTTTCCAGAAAGTTCCAGTGTCATAAGGTCACTCGTTTTTCATGGGGGGCTCCTTTCAAGGAGCGAAAGTATAATTCTAAGCAGCCTATATTTCTAAAGAGACAGCACTTAATAAATGGGAGTAAGTCTTTAGTGCTCTGTTGGAAAAACCATCAACCCAGATAGCTTCTATTTCTTAGTCTCGGAGGGAGAAGTTGGTGAAACATCTGTATGACTGAAATTTGTGTGACTTGCTTTTCCAACATACTACTTCGATATAAACTTAAGTCTGTTATCCCAGATACTGATTTCTGACATAATGTATATGTTACTTGATTTTTAATAATTTTGCTTAGTAATTGTGGGTAGTTTTTGCAGCATGCTGATACTCTAGGAACATTACTTGTTCTTGCCAACAAATAAATTTCACTTTTCCTTTCATGAGATACTCTAATCCCTATGGTGATTCATGGTTTCTTACACGACTGTTTAATGTTCTTACTGAATAATTTATGAGGAAAGCTCTTTCAAATAATCATATTGCAATACCTCGTGTTAGTAGCTTTTCCAAGACCATCGTGTGCCAAGACACTTGCGTGGGGTGCCGCACAAGTCCGAAAACGAAGAAAGAGTCAAGTAGAAATCAATAAGCAAGGGATCAGGTGACAAAGTCTGGATCCATTCGTAATGAAGAACCCGTCGTTGTATCCGTAATTTACCGATCCGTTTTATTTCGAGGTACTTAAAAATTCAATCAAGAATTAAACCATTAAAGAAATTTGTTATAGAAAAGAAGCTTTATGATAATGACTCCTAACATACTCAGGAACCAAAACCTGGAAGAAAATTTCGACTGCCGTCATTTTGATGGGCGTTAACAATTACTGAAGATGGCATTAACCGTTAAAAACTACTCAAGTTTTAGGCGGTCGTTTTCTTGCTTGCGGGAGGCGTAGAGACACAGAGAAAATAGCCATTCCGACGGTTGCGACTGTGTCAGTGGAGAAACCCCTGCGCGAAAAAGAATGTGCTCAGTTACTATGTCTCATTAACCATGATCCGGCTCCTCAGCCTCCCATGTAGTTGGCAATGGCGCTGTTCTTTGAAGCCGGGAGGCTACAAGAGTAAAAAGACTGGGCCGACGCCACGTCAGGCCCATTCTGTTTGAACTTCCAGGTGGACCATCCGCGGCAGCCATCATCACCATTCACGATCGCATCTTGCTGCAGACATTTATCACCATACTCTGTTAGCAGTTCAACTGTTCATTACTTTGAACAGAACATAACAGAGTCGTTGGATTTCACTCACCGTTTCGTTCACTTAGTGAGTATATTGTGTTTTGACTGTAAACTGACTGAGTCGTTGGATTTCACTCACCGTTTCGTTCACTTAGTGAGTATATTGTGTTTTGACTGTAAACTGACTGAGCCAGCCATGTGGTGAGATTCACCGAAATTCCATCCTCTCCCACCCACTTTGTTACTTTGATCTGCTTCCCAAGTTTCAGCATTCTCTTACCGGTTTGGACTTAGCTGTGTGCGTATATCTGTGATTCAGTACTTAGTTTCTGTGTCGTTTGTCATTGTGTAAGGCCAGAGAAGTCTGTCCTCTGCTTAATATTGTTTTGATCCATTCTGATTTCAAAATATATCTCCGTTTTTATTACTCCTTAATCTCTTTTTTATTAGTGTTGTGATGTTTTCCCGCCTTTCCCCAGTGTCCAAACAAGTCACAGACCACATCAGGTTACCTTCCATTCGAAAAGTGGATGCACTCAGCGACTGTATGTGACTTATAAATTGTATAGTGCAGCAATTAGTCGTCCTTTTTAGATTTTATTATGCATATCCAGATTTCGGCTAGTAGCTAGCCATTCTCAATGCTCTATTTTTTATTCTCAATGCATGTAAATCCCTGTTGTTCGGGCGTCAGTAAGAGTTCTCTGAATACCCTCTGAAAGTAGGAACGTTGCCTACGCGTTCAGATACTGGATAGGAAACCAGTTTCAAATCCCGGGGACTGTTATATTTATCTCGCCCACAAACTGGGGCAAATTCTTCTAATTTACCACGCCTTGGATTGTGAAAGCTGTGGAAGACATCTGGGCAAGGTAGTCATTATAAATTTATAATGGAATAGATCTAATTTTATACCTACATTTGGTTCACTATAAATTTCATCATAGGTCATCTCTTGTAAACTATTCTTAAAAATGTTTGTCCTTGAGTCATTAATTGTTCTAACAGATTTCTACAGAGGGGAATGTATACTATAGGTCACTGTCTTATTTCTCCCAATTAACTGTGCATCATGATCAGAGAGTGCGTTTGCTACTGAGTGTACAGTTATTTTATTGCTTTGAGATTCACCAAAGAAAACATTATCAGTATAAGTTTTACCATTTTTCCTACCCATTTTGGGAAATTAATTGCTATGATCAAGTTTTAGGATTCAGATATGGTTTCCAGATCATTCTAACAGAATTCTTTAGAAAAATTACACTGTAATTACCGCAAACTATTAACCACATATTGTCTGACAGGTAGCATAGTAACGAATCCATATGCTTCTAACACAGTTCAAAATTTCCCGCTGGCGATCTACCCACAGTTACAAATCAAAGTTAACTATTTTCGGTACTAATTCTCAAGCACCACATATTTCTATGTGGTGATCCCTACCAAACCACCTTGTTTCAATGTTTCTGAACTTCTTTGTATATGCAACATCTCCTCCTTTTCCTATACTACTTCTACATGAGTAGGACGCTAAAATGCAATCTATTTTATTCAGCTTCTCTATCCCTGTGATTATCAGGTGTTCAAATAGTCACAAGGTGTCTGTCTGCTCAGAGCTCTCTAGTTTTTCTAAGGACATAAGAAAGTCTTCTTCTCTATTGTTCGGTCCTCTACCAATCTGATGAAATAAGCTAACGTTACTTGTCAGTGGATCCTCAGAAGTTTCATGGAGCTCTTCTGTTATTCCAACATAATTTCTTTTGATAAGCATGTTGTTAAGTGAAAACAGCACCTAAAGCTAAAACTGGCCAATCGTGTTGTGTCATTAAATTTTTTTGTTTTCACAAAAGTTTACAGTCCCTGTGTGACAATGGTTTTGCAATTTATCAGCTCAATCTGCAATGACCATTTTGCCCTTCCTCTCACCTCTTTAGTGTTTTGTGCTTGCTGCTATCGCAATTCGCGTTAGATTTCTGCAGAGTAACACATACTAACACAAAGAAGGACTCTAGGCGGAAAGCTATGTATGTATGGATAGTGGCCTTGCTGGGAAAGCAGAAGGAACGCCAAGGCCAGTGGCCGCAAACACGCTCCATGGGTCGCAGTAAATCGAACTCGTTAAGGTATCAGCCTGGACTTACGGTGCAAGGATATTTAGTCGGTACTATCTAGCCAACACAACTACTGAATGTGCGCTGTGTGACATTACCAAAGCCATCGCACAACACTCCTACAGGAGAAAAGGTTCTACACTTCCCGTGAAATGTACAAGCTTGACAATCTCAAATATGGAGTTGTAATCCCACCGGGCAAAAAATTACAGCTAGGAGACATCCCGTGTAACACAGCCTCCGCCATTGATGTGCCCTCAGTTCGGCGAGGAACTGAGTCCACACTTTTGTCAGCTATGTCTAAAGCCACTCACTGATGATTACAGTCGATAGAGCTATCAGACTGCTTTGATATTGATTCCTACAATTCACCGAGACCTTTGCACGGAATTAAGATCGTGTGATTTAGCAGACCAGATGTGTAAATGGGTAAATCTCAGACTACAAATCCAAAGATCTGTGATTCAATCATCCGAAGGTCATAGGATTTTTTCCTGACCTCTCTTAATGGGAAAAGCCAGAATACACCGTGGTTTGGTGGCCACATTAAACTGTAATTTCTCCCGTAGCTGGCTGGTATAGTCAGTTCATTATCTGCAGGTGTACTATCTCCATTAGTACTATGCGTAGTAAGGCAACGAAACTTCTGACTGAGGACAGCTTTACGTTTATACTTGTTTTGCAAATCAAACTTCCTCTTCCTGCTGCTGTTTATTTTATTTAATCCATACGCGTTTCGCCTTCTACTGTTTTAAGGCGTCATCAGTTGGATCTATAATGATACAGTTTTGTTAGTTATAGATTATCAAACAGTTCACTTCACAGTTTTTTGTGAATAATGTAATTACTTACGATTTTCTGATTTGCGTTTCCTCTCCAGACCAGATGTGAGGTATGGATTAAATAACATAAATAGCAGCAGGAAAAGGCAGTTTGATTTGCAAAACAAGTATTAATATGCTTGCTGCCGAAGATGGCCACACAAAGAAACATGTTCGCTTTACGTTTACTTTGCGACAGACGGACGTTTTGATGTCCAACAAGAATTGAAGAACAGAGCCCTGCAACTATTACTAAACACAAGGTGGCTTTGCGGCAGCTTCGTGGCCTGGGGAATGTTTTCGTGGCGTTGTCTAAGACCAGTAAGCTACTTGGAAGGTATTTTTTGCTTGTTGGTCATGAATACATCCTTGGCAGTCACTTTCACCTGGGCGTGCGGATTGTCTCCCGTGGGAAGCCTGAGATCGTTCCAGCCACATAACTATTAGATTTACCAGATCCTATGCTAATGGAGCATCTGTGGAAGCATCTTGATGCTGTGTGAATCAGCCTCCATCCATCCTTCAACAACCGTGCGATGCTCTGCGAGATAGCCGTGAAGACCTATTAGTTGCCGACTGAGCTATTTCCATGCCACGTATCAGCCCTTTCTCTTGTCTGTGATAACTTCATAACAGCAATGTGCCTCGTCAGTGCATACATTCGAGAACACAGGAGAAGTCATGTGTAGTGAGCAGATGCAGCACAATTCCATCAGACTGATGGCTCTCCGTTCTGTCGTGGACGTTTACGAGGTTGGTTTCCGCGTCTGTCTAATAGATCGCTTTTGACTGTCGGTGATGAATCTGTCAGTAGTCAAGAATGGGATTATCTAGCGCCAGCTCCACACACTGCCCCACCAGCCAGCTGGAAAAAATCATACTGTTAAAGATTTGGACCCTACGACGAGAAGGACCTGTATCCACTGCCCAGCAGCGAGAAAATTCCGGCCTGTACTAATCGGGATGCACGCAAAGGAGGAGTTGTCGAAACAGTGTGAGGGGATCGGGGTCCAAGATTCCCAGACCTACGCTTTGTCGAGCATAGGTTATCCAAATTATAAACCAGTTTTGATGATGACAATAATCATAGTAGAATGCTTGTATTGGCGAGGATTTTCATCTCAAGCTTCACGAGTCGCCATTGGGAATTCTTGTGCGATACGTCTACAACATATTTTCGATGTCAGCATATTGCCCTTGACCACATGCATATAATTGGATATTACACGGATTATATGCTCAAGTGCTACGTCGCTTCCCAGAAGGACCCTAAGATACTAATGAGTCGTGCAACGCGTTGAGACGACAGCTGACCTGCGTGCACCCGTATAAGACACACCATACACAGTGGGTAAGGGTCTGAGCTCCAATTCGTGAACGGTGGGACTGAGATTCCTGTCTGGTCATCCAAAATTTGATTTTCCATGGTTTTCTTATACAGCTTAGTGTGAATGACAGAATGGTTCCTCTCAAAAAGCCACGGCCATTCCATACTCCTCTATTATGAGTTTGTGCTTTGCCTCTCATGAACTTGTCGGCGGCGGGAAGCTAAGCCTTAAGCTTCTTTCTGCAAAAACTTCGACAGTTAACTGGGAGGTTCTTCATCTTTATAACTGACCTCACTTCAGGAGCCTTCTGAAATTGTTTCCAATATCCGATACACACGAAGCTCACGATTTTGTTAAAGAAAAGGCGACATGTTAAGAGACATAGTACAGATCTAAACTGATCACTAGTCCTGCGATAACAATCTTATTACCGTTTTTTGTTCATTATCAAAAATAAAACTGGCCAATGTAATAAACGCAGGTTAAAATAAGTCATATGCCTTAATGAATTAATTTCATACCGAGATATCAAAATCATTAGACTGGATATTATTCACTACATTCACTATGAATAGAACATTAACATTTTTGATACTTCGAAACAAACGATAAAAGCTGACATTGGAATAGCGGTCTACCTTGTGACGTTAGATGATATTTCTAACACATCCGCTTCATATAGGAGATATCGTATTTCATCTTTAAGCAAAAAGAAGCGTATTGCTTAATGTTCCATCGACAACGAAGTCGTTAGTGGCGGAACGCATGCTCACATGCCACAAGGAGCTGGAAGTCATTAGAGATGGCGTACATGCTCATATTCAACAATGAGATACAAGGAAATCGGGGGTCTATTTTTCAAGGAAACAACCCCGCCACTTGCCTTAAACGATTTAAGGAAATCACCATAATACTAATCATGATTGACTGAACGGATCTTTAAATTAAGCAAATCCAGTGTGTTAACCATTGCGTCACCATGCTCGGTTTTTCTCCGTGTAGCGTTTCCTCCCTATGGCCATCAGACAGATTTAATGAAAGCGGAAAGCTGCACTGAACTAAACCTGTCTTTGTGATTTTCAACACAGATTTGTGGCTGAACTGAAACAGGATGGGAAAGGGTAAAGGTGAAACCTTTTAAAATAATAATCCCTGTAATCATCTCAAGTGATTTATGGAAATCACCCAACAATTTTGAGGCAGGACTCTACTTTAAGCTTGCCGCGTAACATAGGTGGATATTTTAGTTTCTCCATGTTGCAGTCAGAGCGTTGAAGATAAGTCCCTGCAAAGAAAATGCTCCTCCTTGTCAGAGCAGGCTACAAACTAGTATAATCAACTCTGATTGCTACACGTTGCGGTACTGTTAAATTTGTCGTAGATTTATGAGAATATAGAATGCGCGTTGTTTCATTCGTAACTTCTTCAGAATTACTTCAACGAAGCAGTGAGAGCGTACAGCCTCAGTAATCTAGATGTGTGATATCACTTCTTTTAATATTCCTTTTCTTTTTGATACCCGGCTTTGACGGTCTAGTCACCGACGGGAAGTTAAAATCTAGTCTTATTTTGAATAATATTACATTGCGATTGTGGAATGAAGAAGAAAATTAGGGTAAGTAGTAAATGGTAATAAGCGTTCAGCGGCTTGCGAGGTATTGCAGCCGTGCTTGGAGAGCCCCAGAAGTCACCTTTTTGGCCGATGGTGCACACGTGGAACATCTGGCATCCCGTCTCCACATCGGCGTAGTAGCCGCCGATCACCTTTCCGTCGCACGAGAAGTTCGTGTCCGGCAAGTTGTCGAAGTCCAGGTACTGAAAAAAGAAACAGCACATTTCTCAAAAAAAAAATGGCTCTGAGCACTATGGGACTTAACATCTGTGGTCATCAGTCCCCTAGAACTTAGAACTACTTAAACCTAACTAACCTAAGAACATCACACACATCCATGCCCAAGGCAGGATTCGAACCTGCGACCGTAGCAGTCGCGCGGTTCCGGACTGAGCGCCTAGAACCGCTAGACCACCGCGGCCACATTTCTCAAGACTTAGTAGGTAATGTTCAAAAAAATGTTCAAATGTGTGTGAAATCTTATGGGACTTAACTGCTAAGGTCATCAGTCCCTAAGCTTACACACTACTTAACCTAAATTATCCTAAGGACAAACACACACACACGCCCGAGTGAGGACTCGAACTCCGCCGGGACCAGCCGTACAGTCCTGGACCGCAGCCCCTAGACAGCTCGGCTAATCCCGCGCGGCAACAGGTAATGCATTCCCTCTTGTGTGCATCCGCGATCATCTTCAAAATGACTGGTGGTATCAGATTCAAAATTAGGCTGAATGACCTTAATTATAACGACAATAAGAATAAGGTTAATATTTTCAGAATGTCAAAGATCACTTTGAGAAAACTACCTTAAGCATTTGGATAGAAACTGAATAGATTTACTTCCACAGAAAAGGCGATGGTGAAGCAAACTGCAGAGTTTGTGTTATGGAGATAAGGCACAAAGCAAAATAAAGTTGAATGACATTGGTGGCTGCCGTATCCTTAATAGGTTGTTTGGAAATACTTTATTTCCTCCACCTCCCGTTCAGGAACATGAATGTTGTGGCTTAAGTGCGTGTGTTCCGTGTAGCTGACTGGACGAGTGCATGTAGAGTTTTAGCGCCGAGTTTGTGTTGTTTATGAGTATGGGAGAGATAATAGGGTTGGTTCAAATGGCTCGGAGCACTATGGGACTTAACGTCTGAGGTCATCACTGCCCTAGAACATAGAACTACTTAAACCTAACTAACCTAAGGACATCACACACATCCATGCCCGAGGCTGGATTCGTACCTGCGACCGTAGCGGTCGCGCGGTTCCAGACTGAAGCGCCTAGAACCGCTCAGCCACACCGGCCGGCAGAAAGTAGGGATAAAGTGAAACCCTCAGCCTACTCATCTCTAATGGCACCAAGCAGCCCTCGACCATCCAACGGACGAGTCACCACGTCAGCATCACATGACTTTATTCCATGAATCGGCGCAGAAAGGCTCGAAATTTAGCCCAGTCTATCGGGCAAATTTTGGTCATCAGGTACTGCACGACATCACTTCTTCTCGTCATTCATGTGTCGTAAAACTCAAACTATCAACCCCCCCTCCCCAACACACACACACACACACAACCCAAAAAAAAAACGTATACACACTCTTTAGCTCAGTCTCTCTCTCATAAACACACACGATATAAACATCATGAACAGAAGTTGGCTTTGAACAATACTTCGTTAGGTTGGAAACAAGTAGGTAAATAGACCAAAGAGAGGGAAACACTTAACGAAGTTACAATATTTACGTTGTTAAAAGCATAGTGTCCGAAGAAATAGTTGTATTGAGTGGTAAAAGAACAATAGTACACCACAAAAAAGAAGGAGAAACATGGTGAACAGTGTGAAAAAGGACGGAACTCAAAATTGTGCTTATCTGTCTGTAATAAAGAAGTAGCGCAACCTCCAGACCAAACGCAGATCACAGCAAATCGTAAGTAATTACTTTTTTACATAAAAAATCGCGATATGAACTGTTTGATAATCTAAAAATAACAAAACTGTATCGTTATAGATCCCATTAATAATGCCTTAGAGCAAGAAAAAGGCGAAATACGTCTGGGAAAAGTAAAGTAAGTGGCAGCAGGAAAAGGCGGTTTTATTTAGAAAACAAGTATTTGAGTAACGCCGATAGATGCCGCACAAGCCTGCGATAGCGACCTCGGCTGCGGAGGTGGGTAATCAATGGCTTTAAAATGATTGAGATACATCACCAGTCTTTTGTATCCAATAATAGTACTACCAACACTGACTGTTAACTTGTTTCGTTTCCTATATAATATTTTGTATTAAAGATGATGCATCTATTCGCAACATTGGAGTGTTTTAAACAACCAATTATCTCCAGCCAGAGCAGGTACTGTCTTCACATCATGCACAGAAAGTTAACCACAGATTTCTCACTTAACTGTCGAAGACGTGCAGCTGACTGATAAACTGAACTGATTGTCTCTTCTTTCAGTTATATTATTGCAGTTGTAATATTCTAACCTACTTTGCGATATACAACTGCAAGCACACCTATGCTCCGCAAGCCAGGCAATGGACCCTTCCCATACCTCTGCTAAGATCATTGCTCTCAACTCCGTCTTCCAGTCCTCACGGTCTTGCGATGCCGACAGGATTAGTGTACCCCGTTCCAGTTCTCCAGGACCTCCGCCCGGAAGTTAGACATCCTGAGCGCTCAACCAGGGAGCACTGGGAGCAGTATAAACAGTAAAATGCCTAAGAGTATCTATCAGGAGCGACCTAAAGCAGAATGAGCACATAAAGATAATTGTAACAAAATCATATGACATACAGGGATAACTGGAAAAATGTTAAGGAAATGTAATTCATCCACGGAAGAAATGGCTTACGAAACACTTGTTTTACGGACTCTTGAGTACTGCTAATCAGCCTGGGGCCGTGTACGATGACATATTAATAGAAGGAGATAAAGAAGATCCAATGAAGAGCAGCGCGTGTCGTTACGGGAACGTTTACTACGTGCGAGAGCATTACAGCGACGCTCAGCGTTTGTAGAAGAGTCGGTCAACGTATTACTTCCTCATATATATCGCTAAATGATCATGACGAGAAAATCAGAGAAATTATAGCTCATACGAAGGTTTACAGACAATCACCCTTTCCACACACAATCTTGAATGGAACAGGAAAAGAGGGAAAGTAATAGTGATACCCTCTACACACCGTAAGGAGCCATAGGTTTAAACGTAGATGTAGATGTAGATGTAGTTGTAAAACAAGGTATAAAACCAAAGATAGGCAGGTGCTATTCGTAATGGGATTGGCTACGAGAACGTCGATACCGGAAGTCTTCAATAAGTTTGCTCATGTTCGAAATTGTTCCTGGGTGCATTAGGTACCCTCATACGGCGACGGGGGAGAATACGTAATGCATCCAGAAACATTGTCGAACACGAAGTCCTAGCATACGGTTCAGCATCCTCGATACGTGTCTCGAAGACAGCAATTTACGGCTGTTTTCTGTTGAGCAATGCTGTACGGTCGGATGGTGTCGTCGTTGAGTTACTGAAGGAAGATACAAGATGACTTAGACAGAACTTCTAGTTGTGTGATGAATGGCAGCTTCCTCTAAATGTAGAAAAATGTAAGTTAATGCAGATGAGTAGGAAAAACAATGCAGTAATATTCGAATATAGCGTTAGTCATGCGTTGCTTCACACAGTCGTGTCGATTAAATATCGAGGCGTAACGTTGGAAAGAAATATGAAATAGAATAAGCACGTCAACTTGGTAGCAGGGAGAGTTTTTGAAAATTATACTTCATCTATAAAGGCGACGGCGTGTAGAGCGCTAGTGTGACCCATTCTTGAGTACTGTTCAAGTGTTCGGGATACCCACCAGGTCGAATTACAGGAAGACATCGAAGAAATTCAGAGGCGTGCTGCTAGATTTGTTATCGGTGGGTTTCATCAGCACGTAAGTATTGCGGACATGTTTCCGGAAGTCAAATGGGGTCCCTGGAAGGAAGGCGACGTTCTTTTCGAGGAACACTTCTGAGAAAATTTAGAGAACTGCCATTTTATGGTGACTGCAGACCGATTCTACTGCCTCCATCGTACATTTCGTGTAAAGACCACGAAGCCTCGTACGGAGACTTATAGACAGTCGTTTCTCCCTCGGTTTATTTTCGAGTTGAGCAGGAAAGGAAGTGGCTAGCAGTGGTATTTGGTAACGTGTGCCGTGCGCCATACAATGGCTAGTGAATTTAGATGTAAATGATCGTTTTTGTGGCTCAGGTATTATTGTGTGGGAACGGATAATGTTGCATAGGCGTACTGACCTCCAGATCTTTCAACATGTAATACTCACTGGTTACCGTTATTGTGATACGCTACTCCTTCCCATGAATATCTTCTCAGGGGTGCATTCGGCATTTTTGTGGATGGCAGTGCGCGACTGCGTCGAACTGCGCATGTGGAGCAGCTCTTGGACCCGGGATGGACAAGAATTCAACACGTGAGCAATGCTGTTGCTTGCGTGCCATAGCCCTCTCGCCTTACTGCACACTTCTCACGCCACATTGTCTGTGCGTGAGGAAGGAGAAATAGGGGAAACCGCTAAAACGCTACATTTAGATGGAAATCCAGTCGCACTGCATGCGACTCGATTTCATGTCGTATGTCTCAACAACATAGATCACAAAGAAAAGAAATTGTCAATATTATTTAATTATTTTTGGCGCACTGAAGGCACAGCATAATTTTTGTCTGGTGCAGACTGTCGGCATATTGACAGATGCAGGCTATTTCGCAGATTTTTGCTCTCATGTTGCAATGTAATCATGATTGACTTAGTCTAAAACAGCCTTTCCATACATATGTTGTACGAAATACTTTATCACATTTGCAACCTCATAATGGAGACGTGGAAACTCTTCCTGAGAAAAGCGAATGGACTTCCTGTGTAGTTTAAATGTAAAAGAATTTGTCTTTCAAATGGGAATTACAATCAGTCAGTTCCATCTGCATGTTCACAGGGTTACTGTAAACTGAAACTGCAAAAGTTCTACATAACTCGAAAACAGATGTAAGATAAGCAGTGTCCTCCAAACGTTTAGAATACCATCCTTGTAATTCTTTCGAGGCCACAGTGAATTCTTCAAACCTCGTATTTTCCTTAACGCCAGTGAGCTTAGGCAACTGGATGGTGTTTTTATCAGAATGTTTTCCCTCCACAATACGATTTTCTCTTTAAATTCATCCTCATCAAATCAGAAATAAGTTGTTTCTCGCCTTACAGTGTCTTACTGGGGGCAGTGTGTTGTCAAGACGACTTAAAATGCGAGCTCTACAATACATTCCGGATGTTCTAAATTTCGTAACTGCTCTCCTTTTCCCTTCATCGTTTCAACATAGCTGGTTTCAAATCGAAAAATCTTTCCAGGCATGCCCCACGACTTAATCAACGAACTTTGGAAAGTCTGCATACTCTTCGTTCATACCCATTGTAAAGTGTCGCAATTGACAGTGGAATAATGCTTGCGACTTCGGAAAATTTCCAGAGTTTATTCGTTCCACCAGTATTCCATGCCTGCAAATTAGACACAAAGTCTTCTCGATTTACAGCACAATCCATCCCATCTTTCGATCATTGCAATTTGTTGCTTTTTCATCGTCAACTAAATCTTTAAATTCTTTCTGCATGGCTTTGTAATGTCAGTACATTGTAAGTTTTTGGAACCCAGCTATTATACAACTGTATACCTATTATGCTATATTGAGACTTCTTCTGTCAGTCCCATTCATTTTTAAAGGCTTGTGACAATAGATCGCTAGACTGAATCTTTTTGTGCAGACAACCACTGGACCTGTAAACTTCCTTTACACTACGAACAAATAACGAAGGGTAACTCCACGAAAAAATCGTGCCTACCGAAAAATGCCGCACTGCAATACTAAACGAAATGTGGTGCGAGCGAAGCAGACAGGCCGAGCCTCAGCCCGAGAGAATATTTGGCGAATAGA
This sequence comes from Schistocerca gregaria, assembly GCF_023897955.1. Taxonomy (NCBI): domain Eukaryota; kingdom Metazoa; phylum Arthropoda; class Insecta; order Orthoptera; family Acrididae; genus Schistocerca; species Schistocerca gregaria. The sequence goes on along the minus strand of NC_064931.1, from coordinate 854,619,452 downwards.
CTTGCCTGCCCGCTCCCCGAGCACATATGAAGGGCTTCTTTCAATAGTGGCACAAGTCCACTACCTCCACTTTTCTGCCTGTAATGCTTCTGAAATTAATGATCCAAACAAACAGAAAGAAAGGTTCGTCTCTAGCAAGAATCCATATGCTTGAATATTTCTGGTATCTCAACTGCAGATTTTTCGGCGCTCATCTAACTTTAGGACTCTGTCTCAATATGAACAAAAATGGACTTGTACCATTATTGAGATAAGCCCATCACATAGGATTCATTGGGAAGAAGTACTGCAGCTCATCCACACGCACCAACGGCCATCCAAAAGCTGTCAGCCGCACTGGTGGCGGAGTGGGATGCCCTACCGCTACAGCTCCTTACCAAACTTGTGGAAGCACGATGCTGAGCGTACACTTACGTCTATGGTGATCACACACCCTATTAAGAACTATGCCCCGGCTTTTTTAACATCTAAAAGATCGTCGTAAATCGCGGTGACTACAGTGTAATTATTGTCTTTGAATAAAGGTATCATTTCTGTTCGTTTTGTTGTGTATTTCTTTCAGTTACCTTTTGTATTATCTTGTAGTTGCTCTTCATATATACAGTGCAAGTTTCATCGAGCTATGTTACTTGGCAGTAAAAGTTATTCTTGCCCTTAAGTTCTTTACACTATTATACATACATGGATCAGTGGTTGGAGGGGCAGTTTGTATCTCGCCGCTAAAGCCTTCGTTACGCTGATATTCGAATAAAACTGTTACCTCTCTTTTCTGGACCTCAGCTTTAATTTATTAGTCTCATTGTGTGTATTGTTGTTATTTATGACGATTCAGGCTCTTTTTATTGATAAAAGTTTGTGTGCTCGTTAGTTGCAATCATAACATCCGTTCTGTTTTTTTGGCTATCGAATTAGCCTCGATCTTCGTCTTCACATAGTACGTGGTTCGTGGCAATAACCTGCCTAGTTTGTAACGATACCAATAATGGAGCGTATGCCAGTTGTCAGTATGTCTGTTTACCGTGAGATTATGGTCCTTAGTTGTGGATGATGCCTGTACGTCACTTACTCCCTTCCCGTGTTGTAGAGCAATATACTCATGCTTCGTAAGAAGCTAGCAATAATACAGCCGTGGCTTCAACTACACTCCTGGAAATGGAAAAAAGAACACATTGACACCGGTGTGTCAGACCCACCATACTTGCTCCGGACACTGCGAGAGGGCTGTACAAGCAATCACACGCACGGCACAGCGGACACACCAGGAACCGCGGTGTTGGCCGTCGAATGGCGCTAGCTGCGCAGCATTTGTGCACCGCCGCCGTCAGTGTCAGCCAGTTTGCCGTGGCATACGGAGCTCCATCGCAGTCTTTAACACTGGTAGCATGCCGCGACAGCGTGGACGTGAACCGTATGTGCAGTTGACGGACTTTGAGCGAGGGCGTATAGTGGGCATGCGGGAGGCCGGGTGGACGTACCGCCGAATTGCTCAACACGTGGGGCGTGAGGTCTCCACAGTACATCGATGTTGTCGCCAGTGGTCGGCGGAAGGTGCACGTGCCCGTCGACCTGGGACCGGACCGCAGCGACGCACGGATGCACGCCAAGACCGTAGGATCCTACACAGTGCCGTAGGGGACCGCACCGCCACTTCCCAGCAAATTAGGGACACTGTTGCTCCTGGGGTATCGGCGAGGACCATTCGCAACCGTCTCCATGAAGCTGGGCTACGGTACCGCACACCGTTAGGCCGTCTTCCGCTCACGCCCCAACATCGTGCAGCCCGCCTCCAGTGGTGTCGCGACAGGCGTGAATGGAGGGACGAATGGAGACGTGTCGTCTTCAGCGATGAGAGTCGCTTCTGCCTTGGTGCCAATGATGGTCGTATGCGTGTTTGGCGCCGTGCAGGTGAGCACCACAATCAGGACTGCATACGACCGAGGCACACAGGGCCAACACCCGGCAGAATGGTGTGGGGAGCGGTCTCCTACACTGGCCGTACACCTCTGGTGATCGTCGAGGGGACACTGAATAGTGCACGGTACATCCAAACCATCATCGAACCCATCGTTCTACCATTCCTAGACCGGCAAGGGAACTTGCTGTTAGAACAGTACAATGCACGTCCGCATGCATCCCGTGCCACCCAACGTGCTCTAGAAGGTGTAAGTCAACTACCCTGGTCAGCAAGATCTCCGGATCTGTCCCCCATTGAGCGTGTTTGGGACTGGATGAAGCGTCGTCTCACGCGGTCTGCACGTCCAGCACGAACGCTGGTCCAACTGAGGCGCCAGGTGGAAATGGCATGGCAAGCCGTTCCACAGGACTACATCCAGCATCTCTACGATCGTCTCCATGGGAGAATAGCAGCCTGCATTGCTGCGAAAGGTGGATATACACTATACTAGTGCCGACATTGTGCATGCTCTGTTGCCTGTGTCTATGTGCCTGTGGTTCTGTCAGTGTGATCATATGATGTATCTGACCCCAGGAATGTGTCAATAAAGTTTCCCCTTCCTGGGACAATGAATTCACGGTGTTCTTATTTCAATTTCCAGGAGTGTATATATATGTATATTTGTAATTTAGGGAGATGGGTCAGCAGAAGTAGGAAAGATTAGAGTTTAATGTCCCATTGGCCACAAGGTCTTTGTAGATGAACCACAGTGTCTGACTGGAAAGATGTTTTCGGTGAATGGAACTATCCTTTCAACACTGTCATAGATGCATGGCACTGGGTGCTCTTACTCTATTCTGCATTAAATAATGGTAGGTCTTTTCGTTAGTTGTTAGTTATATGAAAAAGTTTGCAACGTATTGTTCGCATGCTGTCCAGAAGTTATGGTTTGATGGGTAAAGATCGGTCTAGTAATTCATGTTGCACTAACTGCACAGCACGCTGTAGTTTTCACATCATGCGGAGGCCAATCATGGAACTGGTGCGCATTTTCAGAGCACCATTATCGATTGTTCAGAAAGTCCATGTATCACTATAACTGCTATGCATCACCAGAAAGAAGGAGAATTTCTGGGTCGTTCTCCTCATAACCCACAGACTGCAGCAGCCAGTTGCAGTACTGACGTAAACAGTCTCTGAATTGGTCAGCACTACTGTTACTTTGTAAGATTCCTGATTGAGGTTGTGCGCTGTTCCTGTGAGCAGATACTACTCAAATACCACTCTGGAAGTATTGAACGGATTATCTCGCACTTGTTCTCAAGGCTCTTCCTAAACTGTCCAACCTTACGACACCTGCCGAGGTCCGGGGAAGGGACTGTAGAGTACAGCCTGGTTCCCCAGTACTGGTTCTAACACACAGCGTTTGCGTCGTACGTGGAACACACTATACCTTATCCTTATAATAAACCTATTTTTATTTTTAAAATTATTTAGGTTGAAGAGAGAAAAATTTTACGATGGGCTGTCCACTTTCGTCCGCGAAGCGCGAACTAAAGAAATAACAGAAAAGGAAACGAACTGTAGCATTGTCCGGCGGCAGGAAAAGTTGCATGAAGATGAAAATCTCGTTGACGCCGAAAAAAGGCAAATGGTAAAGATACGGAATCTGGAAAGGGACAAACGTGGCTTATTTCCTACACAAGTGGACCCATCTTCAGTGGTAAAACATTGGTTGTTTTTGTTGTTGTTGTTGTCTTCAGTCCTGAGACTGGTTTGATGCAGCTCTCCATGCTACTCTATCCTGTGCAAGCTTCTTCATCTCCCAGTATCTACTACAACCTACATCCTTCTGAATCTGCTTAGTGTATTCATCTCTTGGTCTCCCTCTACGATTTTTACCCTCCACGCTGCCTTCCAATACTAAATTGGTGATCCCTTGATGCCTCAGAACATGTCCTACCAACCGATCTCTCCTTCTGGTCAAGTTGTGCCACAAACTTCTCTTCTCCCCAATCCTATTCAATACTTCCTCATTAGTTATGTGATCTACCCATCTAATCTTCAGCATTCTTCTGTAGCACCACATTTCGAAAGCTTCTATTCTCTTCTTGTCCAAACTATTTATCGGCCTGGGTTTGATTCCTGACCGATGCAAATTTTTAAACAAAGGTCCATGTTCCACGTGCATTTATGTGAAACGTAACGTACATAAAGATAAAAAATAATTAATAGTGGTCGAGACTGGGAATAGCTCGTTCGCTAGTTCGACTATACTTTGTATAGTATACACAGGCAGTAGCAACCGGCCGAGACAGAGACACGCGAACAGGGAAATAACCGGTTTTATGACTTTTAAGAGTTTCTGATCAGGAACGAATTTTATAGTATCATCTGCGTCCTTTAATAGTTTAGTTTCTTGAGTTTCTGCGTGTTAATTTAATATCTAACTTCCACAGTTCTCGTTTGCGTCGGAAGGTGAACCGATTTTGTGACATATTGCAAGTTCCTAATCAGGGGTGAATTATTTAATTTCCCCTGAGTTCTTCGGTAGTAAGATTTTCGAATCTCCGTGTATTAATCTAATTTATTCGACGCGCCAAGTGGCGTCAAATCGAAAGACTTGCACCTGGCGAACGGTCTACCCGACGGGAGGCCCTAGTCACACAACATTTACATTTATTTTTACTTCTAATTTATTAGACACAGTTCGTGCGTTTTCGTCAGTGTGTGCAGTAGAATTCCTCAGCAGGTACCGACAGTCTGTTTAGCTGGGCAGTTTAGTTTTCCAAGGTCTTTAGTATGGACAGGGAGTTGGTGACACTTCGCTGTCAGCTTCTGGCTGTGACGGCTTCAGTTACACAGCTTGAGCCTTCAGTGCATGCGCACAACTGGTCGTGGGGATCCAACGGGCGTCCAGCACGTCAGGTTCCTCCCATCGGTCCTCACCGGCGGCCAGCACAGTTACTGCTCGCACTGGGGTTGCCCCTCACCGTAGGGCGAGTGGGAGGTCGCCTCAGGGCGTAGCAGGCGGCGACAGACTTCCCAGTGAGCCGCACATAAGGCCTCTCCGGTAAGTCTGACGAACAGGTTCCAGGTGCTGTCTGTGGCTGACACTGTCACTCAGCCACATGCCGTCGCATGTCCTGTTTCAGAGGAAACCTCTCAGCCTGCAAGACCCGGAAAATTGCAAAGGGTGGGATTATTGATTGTTGGGAGCTCCACGTTAGGAGCGTTATAGGGTCCCTTAGGGACATGGCTGCCAAGAATGGTAAGAAAGCCAATGTGCCCCGGCCGCGGTGGCCGTGCGGTTCTAGACGCTGCAGTCCGGAACCGCGGACCTGCAACGGTCGCAGGTTCGAATCCTGCCTCGGGCATGAATGTGTGTGATGTCCTTAGGATAGTTAGGTTTAAGTAGTTTTAAGTTCTAGGGGACTGATGACCTAAGATGTTAAGTCCCATAGTGTTCAGAGCCAAAAAAGCCAATGTGCACTCCGTGTGCATACTGGGACGAGTCATTCCAGATGTGGAACGGGTCCCCCCAGATCTACGTCTATATCTACATCTACATCTACATCCATACTCCGCAAGCCACCTGACGGTGTGTGGCGGAGGGTACCCTGAGTACTTCTATCGGTTCTCCCTTCTATTCCAGTCTCGTATTGTTCGTGGGAAGAAGGATTGTCGGTATGCTTCTGTGTGGGCTCTAATCTCTCTGATTTTATCCTCATGGTCTCTTCGCGAGATATACGCGTAGGAGGGAGCAAGATACTGCTTGACTCTTCGGTGAAGGTATGTTCTTGAAACTTTAACAAAAGCCCGTACCGAGCTACTGAGCGTCTCTCCTGCAGAGTCTTCCACTGGAGTTTATCTATCATCTCCGTAACGCTTTCGCGATTACTAAATGATCCTGTAACGAAGCGCGCTGCTCTCCGTTGGATCTTCTCTCTCTCTTCTATCAACCCTATCTGGTACGGATCCCACACTGTTGAGCAGTATTCAAGCAGTGGGCGAACAAGCGTACTGTAACCTACTTCCTTTGTTTTCGGATTGCATTTCCTTAGGATTCTTCCAGTGAATCTCAGTCTGGCATTTGCTTTACCGACGATCAACTTAATATGATCATTCCATTTTAAATCACTCCGAATGCGTACTCCCAGATAATTTATGGAATTAACTGCTTCCAGTTGCTGACGTGCTATTTTGTAGCTAAATGATAAGGGATCTATCTTTCTATATATTCGCAGCACATTACACTTGTCTACATTTAGATTCAATTGCCATTCCCTGCACCATGCGTCAATTCGCTGCAGATCGTCCTGCATTTCAGTACAATTTTTCATTGTTGCAACCTCTCGATACACCACAGCATCATCTGCAAAAAGGATCAGTGAACTTCCGATGTCATCCACCAGGTCATTTATGTGTGTTGTGAATAGCAACGGTCCTATGACACTCCTCTGCGGCACACCTGAAATCACTCTTACTTCGGAAGACTTCTCTCCATTGAGAATGACATGCTGCGTTGTGTTATCCAGGAACTCCTCAACCGAATCACACTATTGGTCTGATAGTCCGTATGCTCTTACTTTGTTCATTAAACGACTGTGGGGAACTGTGTCAAACGGCTTGCGGAAGTCAAGAAACACGGCATCTACCTGTGAACCCGTGTCTATGGCCCTCTGAGTCTCGTGGACGAATAGCGCGAGCTGGGTTTCACACGACCGTCTCTTTCGAAACCCATGCTGATTCCTACAGAGTAGATTTCTAGTCTCCAGAAGAGTCATTATACTCGAACATAATACGTGTTCCACAATTCTGCAACTGATCGACGTTAGAGATATAGGTGTATAGTTCTGAACATCTGTTCGACGTCCCTTCTTGAAAACAGGGATGACCTGTGCCCTTTTGCAATCCTTTGGAACGCTTCGCTCTTCTAGAGACCTACGGTACACCGCTGCAAGAAGGGGGGCAAGTTCCTTGGCGTACTCTGTGTAAAATCGAACTGGTATCCCATCAGGTCCAGCGGCCTTTCCTCTTTTGAGCGAGTTTAATTGTTTCTCTATCCCTCTGTCGTCTATTTCGATATCTACCATTTTGTCATCTGTGCGACAATCTAGAGAAGGAACTACAGTGCAGTCTTTCTATGTGAAACAACTTTTGCAAAGACGTTTAGTATTTCGGCCTTTGGTCTCTCATCCTCTGTTTCAGTACCATTTTGGTCACAGAGTGTCTGGACATTTTGCTTTGATCCACTTACCGCTTTGACATAGAACCAAAATTGCTTAGTATTTTCTGCCAGGTCAGTACATAGAACTTTACTTTCGAATTCAGTGAACGCCTCTCGCATAGCCCTCCTCACACTACATTTCGCTTCGCGTAATTTTTGTTTGTCTGCAAGGCTTTGGCTATGTTTATGTTTGCTCTGAAGTTCCCTTTGCTTCCGTAACAGTTTCCGAACTCGGTAGCTCTTTTCCATCTCTTACTATCTTGCTTGGCACATACTCATCTAACGCATATTGTAAGATGGTTTTGAACTTTGTCCTCTGATCCTCAACACTATCTGTACTTGAGACAAAACTTTTGTGTTGAGCCATCAAGTACTCTGAAATCTGCTTTTTGTCACTTTTGCTAAACAGAAAAATCTTCCTACCTTTTTTAATATTTCTGTTTATGGCTGAAATCATCGATGCAATAACCGCTTTATGATCGCTGATTCCCTGTTCTGCATTAACTGATTCAAATAGTTCGGGTCTGTTTGTCACCAGAAGGTCAAATATGTTATCGCCACGAGTCGGTCCTCTGTTTAACTGCTCAAGGTAGTTTTCAGATAAAGTACTTTAAAAAATTCCACTGGATTCTTTTTCCCTGCCGCCTGTTATGAACGTTTGAGTCTCCCTGTCTATATTCGGCAAATTAAAATCTCCACCCAGAACTATAACATGGTGGGGAAATCTACTCGAAATATTTTCCAAATTATTCTTCAGGTGCTCATTCACAATAGCTGCTGAGCCCAGGGGCCTATAGAGACATCCAATTACCATGTCTGAGCCTGCTTTAACCGTGACCTTCACCCAAATCATTTCACAATTCGGATCTCCGTCAATTTCCTTCGATACTATTGCACTTCTTATCGCTATGAACACACCTCCCCCTTCACTGTCCAGCCTATCTCTGCGGTATACATTCCAATCTGAGTTTAGGATTTCATTACTGTTTACGTCTGGTTTCAGCCAACTTTCTGTCCCTAGTACTATATGGGCGTTGTGACCGTTTATTAATGAGAGCAGTTCTGGGACCTTTCTATAGACGCTCCAGCAGTTTACTATTAGCACATTAATATTGTCATTCCCTGTTGCATTTTGCCTACTCCTACCTTGCCGCGTCTCAGGAGGCGTCTTGTCGGGCCTAGGGAGGGAATTCTCTAACATAAAAAACCCCAATGTGCACTCCACACGTACTCCGCTACCCTTGTAGCCGCTTCCGGCGTGTAGTGCACGCTTGACCTATTCAGGGGGACTCTACATTTCTCCATCCGATAGCGGAGGTCGAGAAATTTGCACCCCAGCTCTCCGTAGAATCGTCTGAGCCTCTGGTTTAAGCCTTCCACTCGGCTCCAAACCAGAGGACCGCGATCGGTTCTGAGAACGATACTACAAATAGTTAGCTCTGATTCCACCCCGCGAGCGAGGCTTTCCGCCTTCACCAATTCCGCCAACGGCCTGTACGAACTGAGGATGACCTCTGAACCCAGACGGCAGGAGTCATTGGTGCCGACATGAGCAACAATTTGCAGTTGGGTGCACCCAGTGCCTTCTATCGCCGCCGGTAGGGCCTCCTCCACATCTCGGATGAGACCCCCGGCAAGCAGACAGAGTGAACACTGGCCTTCTTCCCTGACCTTTCCGCTATTTCCCTAAGGGGCCCCATCACCCGCCTAACGTTGGAGCTCCCAATAACTAATAAACCCCTCCCCCCGTGTGCCTGCTCGAACCTTGCTGAAGGAGCAGCCACATGTCCACTCACAGGCAGAGCGGGCGATGCCACACGGCCAGCTTCCACATTGACCCTCCGCCTCGTGCGCCGCGAACGCCGCTGAACCCGCCACTCCCCTTGGGGAGAGGCTGGCCCAACCGCGCCCGGTACCCGCGAAGATGTCTCGACAGCAGGGACAGTGGGTGAAGCATGTAACACCTGGGGTGTACCTTGCGACGCACCAGATTCCCCACTGCCGCTATACTCCGAGGCAGCAGCCTGAAGACGGCTGACCGCAGCCATCAACACGCTCAGCTGTTCGCGAAGAGTGGCCAGCTCCTCCTGCGTCCGTACACAGCAGTCACACATCCTATCCATCCTAAGGAATCAACTTACTGAAGAGACTTAATCAACTTTTAACTAGACTGCTAATTCACTAAAGGCGGCTGATTATTGACTAAACTGTGATTGCTAACCACTTCTTGTAGAAAACAATGAAAATAGCACTACCTGTCTCTGGACTGTATTGAAAACAAACACTAGCACTACTGGCACTATGGCTGACTAAAGGGACTCTCTCTGACTGTATTCAAAACTAACACGAAATCTATGGAACACTATTAATAGCACTCGACAATTAAAGCTTCCTAAAAGCAAAAACACACGGAAGAAGAAGTGCCATGAAGAGCACAGGATGCAGCTAAATGCAGATGGTAGCTGATGTGTGTCACTTTGGATCAGAAGAGATTCTCTCTGGCTTCGAGCGGTTAACAGAAGTGGTAAAGGCTGCCAGTCTTGCTTTCAAGATGAAAGCAGAGCTGACCATTTGCAGCATAGTCGACAGGACCGATTGCGGACCTCTGGTAGAGAGCCGAGTGGAGGGTCTGAATCAGAGGCTCAGACCGTTCTGCGATAGTGTAGGCTACAGATTCCTTGACTTGCGCCAATGGGTGGTTGGGTTGATTGGGTTTCGGGTTCTGCCGAAAAGGTCAGGAGTCCACTATACGCAGGTGACGGCTACACGGGTAACAGAGGCAGTGTGGGGTGGACTGGGCGTTTTTTTAGGTTAGAGCGTCCATGGAAAACAAAAAAAAAAAGGGCTTCAGTCACAAAGGGTGTAGGCCGAACACAGGAAGAACGCTGATACAGGAACCATTGGTATAACAGTTGTAAACTGTCGTAGCTGTGTTGGGAAAGTACCGGAGCTCCAAGCGCTAATAGAAAACACTGTTTCTCAATTCGTTATAGGCACTGAAATCTGCCCAAAGCCGGAGAGAAGCTCAGCCGAAATTTTTGCGAAGAACCTAACGGTGTTCCGAAAGGATAGGCTAAACACGGTTGGCGGTGGCGTGTTTGTTTGCTGTTAGAAGTAATTTATCTTGTCGTGAAATTGAAGTAGATAGTTCCTGTGAGTTAGTATGGGCAGAGCTCATTGTTGGCAACCGTAATAAAATAATAATTGGATCCTTTCACCGACCTTCTAATTGAGATGATACAGTTGCTGAAAGGTTAAAAGAAAACTTGAGCTTGATTTCAAACACGTACTCGACTCATACAATTATAGTTGGTGGTGACTTTAATTTACCCTCGATATGTTGGCGAAAATACATTTTTAATTCCGGAGGTACGCATAAAACATGATCCGAAACTGTGCTAAATGCATTCTCTGAAAATTATTTCGAGCAGTTAGTTCATGAGCCTACGCGAACAGTAAACGGTTGTGAAGCCATACTTGACCTTTTAGCAACAAATAATCCTGAGTTAATAACGAGCACCAAAACGTATCTGGGACACAGGGTTGTCGTAGCGAGACTGAATATTGCAACCCCCAAATCTGCCAAAAATAAATGAAAAGTATACCTATTCAAAAAAGCAGATAATAATTCACCTGAAGCCTTCCTGAGAGACAATCGCCTCTCAATCCAAATTAATAATGTATGTGTAGACCAGATGTGGCTTGAATTCAACGAAATAGTATCGGCAGCAAATGAGAGATTTATACCAAATAAATTAACAAACGACGGAGCTGATCCTCCTTGGTACAAAAAACGGATCAGAACACTGTTGCAGAAACCAGGAAACAAACATGCCAAACTTAAGAAGACGCAAAATCCTCAAGATTGGCGGTCTTTTTTAGAAGCTTGAAATTTATCGCAGACCTCACTGCGAGACGCTTGTAATAGTTTCCACAACGAAACTTTGTCTCGAAACCTGGCAGAAAATCCAAAGAGATTCTGGTTGTATGTGAAGTATGCTAGCGACAAGACACAATCAATGCCTTCTCTGCGTGATAGCAATGGAGATACTACCGAAGACAAAGCTGCCAAAGCAGAGTTACTAAACACAGCCTTCCAAATGCCTTCGTAAAAGAAACCGAAGTAAATATTCCAGAATTCAAATCAAGAACAGCTGCCAACGTGAGTAACGTAGAAGTAAATATCCTAGGAGTAGTGAAGCAACTTAAATCACTTAATAAACGCAACTCTTCTGGGCCAGACTGTATCCCAATTAGGTTCCTTTCAGAGTATGCTGATGCATTAGCTCCATACTTAACAATCATATACAACCGTTCGATCGACGAAAGACTGGAAAGTTGCACAGGTCACACCAATATTCAAGAAAGGTAGCAGGAGTAATTCACTAAATTACAGGCCCATATGATTAACGTCGATATGCAGCAGGTTGTGGAACATATATTTTTTTCGAACATTATAAATTACCTTCAAGAAAACGGTCTATTGACAGACAGTCAACATGGATTTAGCAAACATCTCTCTTGTGAAACACAACTAGCTCTTTACTCGCGTTAAGTGTTGAGTGCTGTTGACAAGGGATTTCAAATTGATTCCGTATTTCTGGATTTCCGGAAGGCTTCTGGTACGCTCCGCCCCACACCACTAAGTGGCTTGTGGAGTATGATGTAGATATAGATAAGCCCTATGCTGTTCCGTATCTGTATAAACGATTTGGGAGACGATATGAGCAGCTCTCTTAGGTTGTTTACAGATGACGCTGTGGTTTATCGACTAATAAAGTCATCAGATGATCAAAAAAACTTGCAAAACGATTCAGAAAAGATTCCTGTATGGAGAGAAAAGTGGTAGTTGACCCTAAATAACGAAAAATGTGAAATCATCCACATGAGTGCTAAAAGGAACTCGTTAAACTTCGGTTACACGATAAATCAGTCTAATCTAAAAGCCATAAATTGAACTAAATACCTAGGAATTAGAATTACCAACAACTAAAATTGGAAGGAACACACAGAAACTCTCTTAGGTTGTTTACAGATGACGCTGTGGTTTATCGACTAATAAAGTCATCAGATGATCAAAAAAACTTGCAAAACGATTCAGAAAAGATACCTGTATGGAGAGAAAAGTGGTAGTTGACCCTAAATAACGAAAAATGTGAAATCATCCACATGAGTGCTAAAAGGAACTCGTTAAACTTCGGTTACACGATAAATCAGTCTAATCTAAAAGCCATAAATTGAACTAAATACCTAGGAATTAGAATTACCAACAACTAAAATTGGAAGGAACACACAGAAACTGTTGTGGCGAAGGTTAACCAAAGACTGCACGACACTTAGAAAATGTAACAGATCTACTAAGGAGAATGCCTACACTACGCTTGCCCGTTCTCTTTTAGAATACTGCTGCGCGGTGTGGGATCCTTACCAGATAGGATTGACGGAGTACATCGAAAACGTTCAAAGAAGGGCAGCACGTTTCGTATTATCGCGAAATAGGGGAGAGAGTGTCACTCAAATGATACAGGATTTGGGGTGGACACCATTAAAACAAAGGCGTTTTTCGTTGCGACGGAATCTTCTCACGAAATTCCAATCACCAACTTTCTCCTCCGAATGCGAAAATATTTTGTTGACGCCGACCTACATAGGGAGTAACGGTCGCCATGATAAAATAAGGGAAATCAGAGCTCGTACGGAAATATATAGGTGTTCGTACTTCCCGCGCTATACGAGATTGGAACAATAGAGATTTGTGAAGGTGGTTCGATGAACCCTCTGCCAGGCACTTAAATGTGATTTGCAGAGATGTAGAAGTAGATGTAGATTTTTTTCGATTTTTCCATTTAGTTTGAATGCTTATGTCCTTTAAATATAAAAGTCATGAAATATATACTAATTAAAACGTATTTAATTATCTTTGTATAAAAATGCACATCGCCTTATTTCTAATTAGATACCACTTACAAAAATCCGAGCTTCATTGCAAATATAATTTCTTCATTATCAATTTTTATTAAAATATTATTAATAAACATTATTAAAAACACCACAAAATTAAGTCTTTTCACATTCATGTATTTATCTCTTCATGGAAACGATTGTAGAAACACACCTCCTGGGTACTGAACTCAGGCCGCTCAAGTGGAAGATAGCATTCTGCCACACAACCACACTGCCTGTCGAAAACCTGACTTTAATTTACGGTATTAAAGACGCTCGGAAACCTTTAAAGTCCATTTTCTGGAGACTTTTTGAGAGTTGCATCGACATAGTTAGTGTGACTGGTATTTGAGTTTTGAACTTCACATACCATACATATAAAAAACTACAAAAATTCGATTGCCGTGTGGTCTCCTTGTGAAATTTACCTCATCATTGACGGGGTGTTCAATTCTAATTTTCCTTCCTTCCTTTTCCCAGGGTGCTTCACCAGGAGCAAACGCTTTGCGAAACCCGGATTCCTCCCTGCCTCTGGTGACACTCAGCTTCGACTCCGAATCAGCCCGACACGGAGTCACTCCTTCTCCGCAGCTGTTTTACAACAGGAGAATGAGTGTGAGTATCCAAAACGTTGCTTGAACAACGGATACCTATTTCTTCCCTTCACGTGATATGTCGCCCACTGATGGAATCTGTAATTACGATCGTTAGTATTTGGTCGGTAAAGGGAGCAGAGATGATTGCTTACAGTTCGCGATAAACAGTGCACTCATATCTTAGATTAAAATCCAAACATATTCACAGCGTCTCATGGAGTGAGGATATGTCACATGATATATGGCGATCTGCCTTCAGCTCAGTGCTCCCTTGGCGCTATTTTAGAGGAGTAGATACTGTGCCTCACAGGGGTTTAATCCTCTCCCTTCCCTTCATCCATAATAACACAAGCACAACACTGTACAAGCACTTAACACACACGTGGCTCACATAGCAATCCCAAATACTCTTTTTCATACACAGATTTTGCAGTATCGCTTATTACTGGTTCTAACAGCCGGATTTTCTCTTCCACAACCGATATTCGCTCACATGTAACAACTCTACCGTTTTTGGAACGTGCTGGGGTTGTTAGATTTCTACTTGCTTTTGAAAATGTCAGCTAATTCGGAAGGAGAGGTTTTTGAGCAGTGTGGGAGGAGAAATAATATCAGAGTGAGCGGGAAATAAGCTGGAAGAAGAGTTCAGGTACATGACCATAGTAGATAAGCAACTTGCGCTACCATATCTGAGCTATTTTTATAGTACAGCCAACAACTATGTTGCAAGCTGTACCGACGACGTCACGTGGCGTTTCCAGATTTCTACCCCTCTCATTCCTCCCCCCCCCCCCCCATCGCCCTCACCCATGCCCCTTAAAGTCACAGTCAAAGATCACATAAGTGGGCCACCCCTGTGATGTAACGGCTTGCTTGTGCTAATACACCAACGTTGCAGACTGTGTAGGCATCGACAAAGGATGTCCTCTGATCCTTTAACACTTTAAAATGGTGGGTAATTAAAAAAAACTCAGTTTCAAATGGCGGTATATCACTGCTTAGAATGGTATGTGATTCAAAACTTAATCCCATTGCCAATGGGACAGTATCTAAACAAATTGCCTCTCAGACCGGAGATGGACTTCACGCCTGCAGCCCTGTAGACTTGAGCGCTGAGTCCCATGTTTAGAATCGAAGAAGCCATTTATCCCAAATTAAAAATTGCAGGAAAATCAACATCCAGTTTACACCACTAGTACTCTGTTTATCATGGTGCTGTAGTCACCACCACCACCGCTCCTATAGTGTCACAACCCATGTGTCCTATGTTAAAAGTGGTGGGGAAATCTGAAAATGCAAGAAGCATGTTCTGAAACATAACAGGAAATTAAAAAAAATCGAGATGGATACCTGTGTTAAGTTTAAAATGGGGAGAATTCAAAATTATCTTAAGTTTAAAATTTCTTCAGTCGTGTAATGGCAGCCACTTATTTCCTGCCACTGCCACCAACCATTATTTAAACAATTTCAGTGGTCCTGGTGATAAATTTAAAAAAAAAATGTCAGATGCACACTCGTCCTCTGGTGAGAACTGGTGACATATCTCTGGAGCTGAATTGTCCACGTACTATGTTTTTAAAATTCACCACAAAAAACTAATGTGTGAAAGGGGTGGGGAGTGTAGCTGTTAAACATGAACTAGCAGGTCTTGTTCATAGCTAGCCACCAGCTCCATCAAAACACTTGTATCCAACACGTATCCTCTGCATTTGAGAGCTAAAATGTTAATAGAGAGTGATCAGGTGAATTTCAACCATCAAAGGCGTAACAAATTAATATGACGTATACTAACCATATGGTACAAGAGTATTGGTCAATAGCCTAGTTGTGCACTGAAATTTTAGGAGAAAAACTGTCAGCAGTGCTAGGCACAGCACTCCAGCCCCTTCTGGCGAATGAAAGGCATCATGGACCATTGGCTCATATGGCTGAACACCGTAAATATGAGCCAGCTCACATGGCCTGTCCCGGCAAGTTCCGCCACTCAGGCTAGCGATCTCTCGGTATATACACCGCAGTTTTATTACCTATGCAGACATCTGTGCCCATAAGACGCCTCGAATGTTTCTCGTCTTTATGTTTTATGTAAGCGTGTAAAGTAGCTACGACACAGGCAAAATTTGAAAAATAATGCAGTTATTTAGCTGCTTGGTAGTGTTTTTACGATGAATGTTCTCAAAAAAGAATGAAAAATGAAGAAAATGTGACGTTTCAGAAAATAGTTTTTACATCTACTTTCATGTAAATATAAAATGATGGCAACTTTACTGCTTCAACAAATGTAGTATGGTTTCTTCCTCTTTTAGCGAAATATTTCCTGTGAGCAGCAGGTACTAAATCTGTTACACACTGTCTGAACCAGGAAGGCACTGACTTTCAAAATCTGCCAGATGCTTACAGGCAAAACATTACTTTGCACCCTAGTCACGTGACTTCAGAGGCAGTTGAGGAATGTGAAGGTGTGGCTAATTAATATGTTATCGAGATCAAAGTATAGGTCATCACAGATTTATAACGTTGTTAGTGTCAGCTAGCGCTTTATATCTAATGCTATTGATGTAACAAGCACATTAGACTCCACTGATCCCTCTGGAAAGTTATAACATAACTTGGAGCAGAAGATGGATCCCCACTACTTCCTCAGTCAACACTTCCTCACACCAGTGGGTGGGGATGTCACATGACTGACATTGGAACGAACTTACCAATTAAGCCACACATCGGACATTGCCCCCACTCCAGATGTTTTAACATGACCTCAGAACAAGGCTCTTCCATTGCTGTCAGCACTGAGAATATGGATTTAAGCCCAGAGGGATGGCTCAACATTGTTTATCACATCTGGGCTGGCTGATGACACACAACCTGGGCCAATCGTTGCCACATCTATGACACTGCCTCAACCAGGCCATGAACCAACGACTGCTGCTTGAGAGCATGACCCTGGAATCCAGCTTCTGGTTAGCTGCCATGCCTCCACTCACCTCCTGCCACCACCATCCACTGCCATGCTGCTTTCAGTCCAAGATACTTGAAAGTATGACAGAGAAATGACGTGGTTCGCATTAGTAAGGTGACAATGCCGATGTCACCCCACTCTGCATTATTGCCAAATTAATTGAAGATGGTGAATCCAAGATGGTGGTCACATATATCGCAACATCACAGTGATGTCATGGCAGGAAGTTCAAATTTTGGCGGGAAAATAGGTCAATTGGGCTAAATCCACTAACCTAATGCCCCCCTCTCCCCCTCCGCCCTTCCCCATCTGGAAATTGGCGGGAAAAGCACTCAGTTTGTGCTGGGCTGCCAGACAGGATGGATGCAACTCTCTACTTTGTATGCATTGCTCCCCTCCCTCCATCCGGAAATTGGTAGGAAAAGGACTGTCTGTGCTGGGCTGCTGGATAGCAGGGGCAGCTCCTTTATAGGTTTGCAGGTTTGCACTACCCTCAACGAATAATTTTGTTCAACTGTGTTTGCCTTCTGAGCGTTCTATACTAGTGGAGAAGTAGCGTGCCGTTTATCTCTTTTGAAATGTCCAGGCGCCCAACGCTGAATGCAGCAGAGTTGGATGGAATGTGCCGACAGCGACAGCGGGTTGTACTGTGGCCGCAAACGCGGACTTGGGTGTCTCAGAGGGGGTGAGGTGGCAACGCTTGGCAACACTGTACTCATATGCGGGCCTTGTGTGCATAAACACCTCACCCGGGCCAGCCTGCCACCCACAGGAAGAGGGCCTGAAGTCTTCCGAATGGAAACGGAACTATCGGATCTTTGAACAAAGCAGGATGCTCGCGCCGCCTTACCAGTTCAGGTGTAGCTGCGAGCGATATAACTATTTCCTGTGTGTTTTGTTAGTTATATTAGCGTGTGCTACAGTGAATTTTGAGGCTCATGTGACAAGTGAATATGTGAAAAATGAATCAGGTAATTTTATTGCTCTCTGAACCCTTCAGTTCACAGAAGTTTGAAGAAAAATTAGAAATCAAGAGGCTAGGTAGGCCGACTCCTGCTTTAACAATTTCGCAGACCATTAAAACTAAAAGTTGCCAATTCAATAGGAAATTTAACTCTGAATTGTACAACAAACATGAATGGCTGTGTGGTTGTGACATGAAAAATGCCTTATTTTGTTTTCCTTGTTTATTATTTGGAGGAGATCTTTCATGGTCTAAACGTGGAGTCTGTGACATTCAACACTTCCATGACAAAATTAGAAAACATGAACTTTCTTCAGTCCATGTAAATAACGTTTTAAATATGGCAAGTATAGGCAATGTAATATAGCTACCCAATTAGACACTGGGTACAGAAGGTCCGTGGCATTACACAACCAAAAATTTACCGATAATAGGTACATACTGAATCTAATTATGAACTGTATTCGTTTCTGTGGTGCATTGGAACTTGCCCTTAGAGGACATGATGAGACTAAATCATCTTCCGCCGGCCGCGGTGGTCTCGCGGTTCTAGGCGCGCAGTCCGGAACCGTGCGACTGCTACGGTCGCAGGTTCGAATCCTGCCTCGGGCATGGATGTGTGTGATGTCCTTAGGTTAGTTAGGTTTAAGTAGTTCTAAGTTCTAGGGGACTGATAACCACAGCAGTTGAGTCCCATAGTGCTCAGAGCCATTTGAACCATTTTTTTAAATCATCTTCCAATCCTGGTGTTTTTCGTTCATTGATTAATGTCAGTGCAAAATTAGACTCTGTATTAAAATCGCATTTAGAGAAAGCTACAGTTTTCAAAGGAACCTCGAAAACCATCCAGAATGAAGTCCTCCAGTGCATGCTTCAAGTCCGCCAAATGGAAATTAAAAAGGAAATTAAGGGTGCTGAGTTTTTGGCTGTAATAGCTGACAAAAGCAGTGACGTAGTCTGTGTTTTCCATATGGTTACAGTATATAAGTAAATCATTAACGGAAAACCAGCTGAAAGATTTTGGGACTTCATAGCACCAGAAAAGCATGATGCCCAGTCTTTGGCAATGTCCATCATCGAGCAGATAAATAATCACTGCTCAGCAGTGTGGGATCCGCACCAGATAGGGTTGATAGAAGAGATATAGAAGATCCAACGGAGAGCAGCGCGCTTCGTTACAGGATCATTTAGTAATCGCGAAAGCGTTACGGAAATGATAGATAAACGCCAGTGGAAGACTCTGCAGGAGAGACGCTCAGTTGCCCGGTACGGGCTTTTGTTAAAGTTTCGAGAACATACCTTCACCGAAGAGTCAAGCAGTATATTGCTCCCTCCTACGTATATCTCGCGAAGAGACCATGAGGATAAAATCAGAGAGATTAGAGCCCACAGAGAAGAATACCGACAATCCTTCTTTCCACGTACAATACGAGACTGGAATAGAAGGGAGAACCGATAGAGGTACTCAGGGTACCCTCCGCCACACACCGTCAGGTGGCTTGCGGAGTATGGATGTAGATGTAGAAGCTAATAGCACAAACATATGATGGTTCAGCAGTCATCAGTGGTTCGTCACGTGGGGTGCAAGCTCTTGTTTAGGAACAGTTTCCCAATGCTTGATACAGTTATTGTTATGCCCACCAGTTGAACCTCATTATGCTTAAAGCCGCTTCCATTAATAAAAATGTGCAAATATTCTTCACAAAACTTCAGGGACTTTGCAGCTTCTTTTCAGCATCTCCTCAAGGAACAGCAGTTCTCGACGAAGCACTACGAAAACGACTGCTACGTTCAGTGCCTACTCATTGGAATTTTACTTCAAGGAGCGTCAATACAGTTTTCGAATATAGGGAAGATATTATCACGTGAATGAATAATATGGGCCAGGGGGGGAAACTGTGTAATGAGAACACGATCCTGCAAGCCTGTGGCTTAGTAACAATTTTGAAGGATGAAAAGTTCATTTTTTGGATTCATTTTTTCATAAAATCATGATCCATGTGGATATTTTGTATAACCAGATACAAAAAAGGGATATTGACCCAAATTATGCACAAAATCAGCTGACAGCTTTTGAGAGTGAAATTGCGAACATTAGGGAAGGTGTGAATGAAAATTCAACAGGTTTGCACGAGTACCATAAAAGAGGGAGAACTGAAGATGGAGCAGCGATGTGTAATCTACAGCGGGCGGCAAAGGAAGTATGTGATGCCATAATTCACGAGGAAAAAGAAAGATTCAAGATCACAGGACACCTAGTTGCAGCCTCTCTCTGCCTACCAGAGAAATTCGCTACTTACTCTTCCAGTTTTCCAGAAACTTCTTTCAGAGCTGCTATTGAATACTACTCTTTTTTGGAAGCAAAGGAACTTCGAACAGAACTCTCTGTTATATATGGAAGAGAGGAGTTCAAAAGCATGCGTGGAGCTTTGAGCTTTCTGGATTACATAACGGACAATAATCTTTGTGATACACTGAGCGAATCTGTGAAGCTCCTGAAAGCGATAATTACAATTCTAATGATCACATCAGAAGCAGAACGTTGTTTTTCTTCGCTGAAACGCATCAAAACTTTCTTGCGGAATACTATGGACAAAGAAAGACTATCAGAACTCGCGATGCTCTCTATTGAACGAGACCGCGTTTTAGGAATTGCAGACTTCGGTCAAAGAGTGATTGAAAGATTTGCAAATATGAAGGATAGAAGAATTGAGTTCCTGTACAAGTGATCACCACCACATCCAAATTCAGGGATAAAATCGAACGACGTTAACATAAACCTGCTGAAAAGGTTAGTAAGGCATGCCTACCACTTTTCGAGTACATAGAGCTGCAGTTGATTTGAATTCCTTTTATTCGACAAAAGTAATATTTTTTCCTGTGTACACCTTTTGGTTTTATTATGACTAGATGCAGGAGTGACACAAGCGAGCGGTCTGTTTATATCATGCATTACAAAAACATGAGCAGTGTACTGATTTTCTCTCTTTTGTTGATGTTTTCCTTCGTGAGCAAAGTGCACCACCAACTTCTTTGGTCACGAGCCGCCACTGCTGGATAGGATGGACGTAGGTCTTTGTTTTGTAAGCATTGTGTATTTATACAATTAGGGTTGTTACAGACTGTAGCTTCATCCAGTGTTCACCATGATTTATGGAGTTCAACTGACCTAGTTCGCAACACAGCCACCAGAGAGCGCTGTCGGCCCTGCCCGTCTCCCCCCCCCCCTCCCCATGACGTAATCCAATATGGCTGTCTGGGGAAAAAGGGCGGGAAAAGGACTTAGTTTGTGGCTAGCTGCTGGACAGGGAGGATGGACGTAATTGTCTACCATGTTCAATGGATTATATATCTGTGCTGGAGAAAGAGGAGTTTAACAGGTATATTAGCTGTAATCATGCATCTGAGGAGTGTGTCGATAGCAATGACATTTGGTGGAGTCGAATACACTTCATCAAATGATGAAGATGTAGCAGGATGGGGCTAAGTTATGAGGCTAAGTTACACTTCGCAACTCATGCAGATAAATGCGTGTGCTGTAACTGTAGATTATTCGATAAAAGTCCAGCCAGTAAGACGTTCATCCATTGCAACGCGTGGCCTCTTGCAACGGGCTCTCCGTGCTTACGGCTCCATCACGCTCAGCCGCACGGCCGCGCGCTAAGCACTAACTGTCGTGTTGGAAATACGCGCAGCCTTCCTCCTTCCCATCCTCGATGCACGGATACCCTTCGTCATTGAACACTAACTGCTTTGGGAGTTATTATAGCTGGTGTTTAAGCAATGTGCGGAATACTGTCACATACAAAACTTGAAGGTGTCACAGGAACTAAATGTACCACTGCACAAAGAGAGTGAGAGAGCTTTGCAGAGGAGGCAAGGATATTTAAATAATTTGCTCTGTATTGACACGTTTTATTCCGAGGAACGATTGACATTTGCGGTTTATGGCGGGAGCCGTCCAAACTAGAGGACGGATGGTGTACAGAAATGTAACTGACTTAATAGTGCCGTCATCTAGGTGGCTGAATAGCGAACTAATACTCAGTATGTGTTAGGCAGCGTTCGTGATCGCGTGTGTTCTCCACGGAAATTTGAAAAAAATTCAATATTGGCGTGTTTTTGCGCTGGACAATTATTCCCTCTCGTGTAAATTGTCTGGTTGACTGTTTCTACATATTTCCCGTCTTTATTTGGTTGAGAGAACATCGATTGTGGTATGTATTACGTGCTTCTAGATGGTGAAAGACAGGTGTAAAAGACGTTTGCACGTTTGCTGGGTCCCTCGACATGAGAAACACTTTACTTTGTATAATAGAAGGAACAATGCATACAAAGTAAAAGCTTACATCCTTCGTATCTAGCAGCCCAGCACAGACTGAGTGATTTTCCCATCAATTTCTAGATTGGGAAGGGGGAGGATAGGGTTTAGGTTAGGCCGGTATTACACTATCAAATTTCTTTGTCAAAGATTTCATCAAAGATGTGATCAAATATTCCGTGTAATATATTTGACAAAGATCTTTGACGTAGCTCTAGGAGGGGTATTACACTGTCATCATATTTTTCGTCAAAGTTCAAGATGCTGACAACAACAACTTGTTATTAAGCGCAGCAGTTGCATGTACCACAATTGCACTGTGTGAATATGTGGAAGAGAAGCGGGGGAAAAAAAAGGAAACATACCTGGGTGAAGCCGTGGGTTTTACGACTACACGCTAAAAGCATTTAACGAAACTTGTTATGTGAGCTTATAGTGAAGGACGTCAAGTCGTACATCAAGTACTTAAGAATGGATGAGCATACATTTCTGTATGTGCTCAATGAAGTGTATCCTCATATGACAAAGCACAATATTCACTTAGGAACTGCTACATCTGCAGAAGACAGGCTCACTGTAACACTCCAATTCCTTGCTACAGGAGGGGGTTAGGTTATGTTAGGTTAGGTCAGGTCTCCAATCTTCGTAATATATTTTTGTATTCAGCGTGCCACACTTTGTAAAGCGCCTAATCAGCTTCATACATCTCTATTAATTTTGTAGTTGTTGGCACACACCAAATGCATTTACCCGCAATGTTTATAAAAAACACTACAGACGACAGAATGCAGCGATGCTAGCGCTCCATGTAGTAACTTGTCACACTGCAGTGAACAGAAGACAAGCGATTTCTTTGATCAAATCTACAGCGAGGCCCTAGATTTGATCAAATATTGGACGACATTTGACAAAGTTCCCTATTACAACATTAAATATATTTGACAAAGTCATTGGACAAAGATATTTGACAAAGAAATTTGATAATGTAATACTGGCCTTAGGTTAGTGGAGGTAACTCAGCTGACCTATTTTCCCGCCAAAATTTGAAATTTCTGCCATGACGTCACTGCAACGTTATGGCATCTATTGCTGCCCTCTGGGATTCACCATCTTGAATAAATTTGGCAACAATGCAGAGAGGGTGACGTCGGCGTTATCCCTAATAACATTGGGCCTTAGCTTCATCAATTGAGAATGTAATTAGATTCCAGTGTCATTGTCGAGACTTGTGTAGCAACTGATGTTCAATCATTCATGATTCTCTTAGTACTTACATGATGATAGCTGGGCTTAGAGTGTGCCTAGAGAGTGGTGACAATGAAAACAGCGAGTCAGTGAATGTAGAAAGCGTACAGTGATGTATGGGGCAGTTTGTTACAATTTTGCTTTAACCATGGTGACGTATGCAAGAATTTGCTGCAGTTTATCTATGACATGGCAATGTAGGGGCAGTTTGTTTCAATTCTGCTCTAACATGTCGATGAATTGTGAACTACTTGTTACAGTTTTGCTGTAACATATCAAAATCGATTCGTATAACAGATTATTTTAGGATTTCCAATGGAGTGCCAAACACATGTTTGAAATTCTAAGAAAAATAGGCATAAGCTGTAGGAAAAGATGTGTAATAAACAGTATGAAGAAAAACCTGCAGGGAAGCCTAGGAGTTTAAGAGGGAATCCTTGGCCTGGATAAGAGTGAGACAAATGTTATACTGTTATGCTATTACACCTATTTTGCAGTAGTAACTGCTTTTTTAAAGTTTCTATACAGTGACTGTAATTCAGTTTGCTCCCATTTTGAACTGTTCTACATACATATTTAGTTGATTTTCAATGGTCAATTTATACTTGCAATGATAGCAGAAAGCTTAGGAACATTCATTCTACGAAACTGAAGGTTTCTCTGACGTTTTCGGTTACATCTGAGGAGTGAGACTGGTGTGGTTTTTGTATAGTTTGAACTTCGTAATAAAAATACAATCACGTCAAGCTGATGTACAAAACTATTGCTTTAGATGCAGAAATCAGTCAATTTTGTGTCGAAATAAATAAATCGTGTGTCGAAATCAGTGGAGTAGGCTGCTGTGAGACCTATAGGGCAGAATACAGACCTATGACGACATGGCTGTAAGAGTTCTGCACGACAAAGATACCGACACTGCTGACATAGGACTGTAGATAATTGCAACGCCATAGCTTTCACAAGTCAGCCATTCATTCACAGTTCCTAACCGTATCAATGCAGGCCAAAATGTTGCGGTGACGTTCAACCCAACCATCAGTCTTCCACAGAGTTAAACAGACTGGAGTGGATAACATCCTTGTACATGAGATACTATGATGTGGTAGTATCAGGTGCAATGGTAGCCAAATGGGCTAGTACAATACAGTACTGTAATTAGGTGCCGCTCTGCGCAGTACACTTGAGACATGTGACACTGTACATTTATTACAGAGTGGGTTGCATAACGGGGTGACACTCATGGGGAGGCGAACAGCCACATTCTGGCAGTGAGTGAAAGTAAGTTCTGGTTGACTACATCATGGGAAACTTCAACTCTGCGGTAGTTCAAAGCGTCAACTTGTCGTGCTCTAAAGTGCTTAACATCCCACAACTTCTTGGATTGATGACGAGTCCAGCTGTCAACACTTTGGTTTGGATTATTATTAGAGAACTTGGACAATCTTGTTACTGGCATTGGTAGCATGTTCCTTAGCAAGAAGGATGTAAATGTACATACCTGCATTACAGAACTGTTTTGTGACAATATTATGGTGCTTAAAATCTATGATCATATGAGCGTTAGTTTGCATATTTAAAGAAGGAAATGTGCGTTTAACAGATATTTACCTCGTAAATTCTCCAAGTTTATTTCTGTGAGACACTGTGAATGCAAAAATATCATTTCTCCTTCTCTTTAGCTACAGTGTGACAGCAAAAGAAATACTGGGCAAAATCGGCAAGAAAGCACTTAAAAATCCAGTGACCATGCCATATAAAGTGGAATTTACTGACAAAATGAGTGTTCTGATGGGCCAAATACCTGGAATATTGCAGCAAACTCATGTACACGATTATTGCCTTATAGATCTAGATACAACGCAAGATTTTGATGGCATTTTAACGAAATTGAGACGTGTAATTACCTAACATCAACCCACTGCTTCTGTGACTGATGAGACTATCAAGGAAACAGGAACGTGATTATGCAATTCAGTCTCTTTTACTTCGTGGAAGACTTAACAGCAGACAGATAGCTTTGTTGGTCTGAATTTTACGGCAACATTCTGACCTGCATTGGTGCCGCTGGGAGCTTTGAATGACTGAACATCTATTGACAGTCCAGTATTAGCATTAGCGGTATGTGAGTGGCAAAGAACACGTACATATTTGTCTCGTTGGATCTGTGATCTGCCTCATAGTTCTTGTGACCGGGTACGTCACTGATTTGTACACAAAATTCGTTGATAGCAACAAAAAATTCGTTAATTGAGTCACAAAATTGACTGCTTTTCACATTAAATTCACTGATTTCGAGAAAAAATTGGCTGAGTTCGCCACAAAAATGACTGATTTCTGTAACTAAACACAATATTTTTATACGTCACTTTGTTATGACTCTGTGTGTGTGTGTGTGTGTGTGTGTGTGTGTGTGTGTGTGCATTTTGCATTATGAAGTTCAGACTAACCAAAAAGCACACCGGTCTCACTCCCCAGACATAACAGAAAATATCAGGGAAAACCTCAGTTTGCTAGTATGAATGCTCCCCAACCACACCGCCATCACTTTAAAGTTCAAACGAGTGGTTGATAATGCACTGTATATGTATGAACGTAGTCGAACGGTTCATAATGGAAGCGACCGTGCAAAGCATGCAGTCTCTGCAGAGAAACTTCAAAAGAAACAGTGTCTACTGCATAGTAGGGGTGGTAGGGTAAGAGTATTCCTTTTGTCTTACCCTTTTTCTATTCGAGGACTTTGCTCTGTAACTTATATTCTTGTGGTTCCCTATAGATTCTTCTATGTGCCGTTTATTACACACTTTTTTCCTATATATACCGTCTACATTTTTTCTTAGAGTTTCAAATATCTTTTCTGTACCCCATCAGAAATTCTACCCTCTTAACAGCCAAACGTGTCACTGAATCTCACCACTACAGCAGGAACGCTTTAGGAATATGCTCGAAGGTTACCAAATGTTGGATGAATTTGCATAAAGCCATATAAAAAAGTATCTCTTAGGCATGTTTCTCAATGAGACGATAGGATATACAATACGATATCCAGCGGAGCTCACGATACTATGCAGAAAGAACCTGCGTTGGTGGAGTGCATATAAATGTACTTGAAGTGGCTTAACTGGTTCACACTGGGACAATAGCAATTCTGTCGTATCACCCGGCGCAGCACGGAGTTCTAGTTACTAAATGCAACTGTGTCATACGATAGTCAGACAGGGAAATTTCAGGTCTGTGATGTGCCTCAAAAATATTGTTTGGTGTAGATGAAGCAAACGTGTATCCAAATCTGTAGTCTGTTTCTTGCCAAAACTTTTACTTTTTCCATAAAGAATAAAAAAAACCACTGTCGTTTGATTCGTACATGTTGTGCATTATGCAATCCTTCCTTCTTATTCGATTTTGAGGAAATTATTTGATAAAAAAACTGGTTTTTTGCATCTTATAATCTGATATCACATCTTGGTTATGAAATGGTCTTCTTTTCGCTATTGACTGTGGTTATTGTGATATTTCGAAATTAAGTAAAACACAGTGTGTATTTTGAAAAGTTGTCAGAAAAAATGTAGTCTCTCGCTAGTTTATGTTTCGTGCATTTTAGGTCATCCAATGCTTTGGACAACATGTAGTCAACATATCGGAATTGTTTCCAATGCTGGAAAAGGAACCAACTCCTTTCCAGTCTCGAGTAAATATGTGATATATTAGGAGGTTGTCTGTGATGAAGCTGATTGTGATGCGCCACGTGTGTGGCTAGTATCACATGCTCTCTGTCTTGTTCCTTGTCATATCACTCCCGTGGGAACACAAATGTTGCATCATGCAACCTTCTTTGCAACCTGTCCTATTGCATATTGCGCTATCTTAGTGAGAACCATGTCTTGCAGAAGGAACTGAACTGACACTGTTTGCTGATGATACAAGCATAATTACTAATCCAGAAAAACAAAACTCCACTTGAAAATATACAAATAATGTCTTCGGAAAAGTCATTTATTGGTTTTCTGCAAATGGGTTAGCTCTAAACAGTCTCAGAGTACATTTACTCACTAATGAAATTTGTTCTCAACAACATGGACCAGTTTAAAAACAACAGTGACATTCATGATTATAATACCAGAAAAAAGAAAGACACTATCCTTTACGCAACCTATCTTTGTCACAGAAAGGGGTAAAATATGCTGCTATAATTTTTCTAACAAATTACCAGATGAAGTATCATGTCTGACAGGCAACAGTAATGGCTTCAAAAATAAATTGAAATCATATCTCCTCGACAACTCCTTCTGCACCATATATGAAATCTTGAATAGAAATAAATAAATCTATTAATATAGTATATGCATGTTGTGCCATTTAACGGACTGGGGTAAATAATAGAAATATTAATCTTTAACACTGTGCTGTAATATATGTATATTAGAAAATCTTCTTTCATCTGTGCATTTATTGTGCACTTGACACGTTCCACATCATAACGTCTACTGTACCGTGCCATTGATCAATGGAATGGAACACGCAACAAAATAACTAACTAACCATAATGTTAGCGGATGTACTGACAGTTATGGGCAGTCATAGGATCGTGTGTATGTCTAAAAGGTAATCAGAAAGTATGCTCCAAAGAAGGGGTCGACAACGATCAACTGTTGGAAGACGTTGTGACAATCTGTAGCAGAAAATCTCTAAGACCATTCATTTCATGTTGATACATATACATATTGATAAAAGTCGGTTTTGAAAGCTCTCTATATAGATCTATGTAATGCTACTGCGAACACAGACGAAAAACAATAACATTTGTAGTGAATGTAACTGTATAAAGAAGTGTAAATCAAGTTACACTCCCTATTGACACTAGAGTCTGTCAGCGATGAAGCTAATTTCTGATGTGAACTACATCACTTTCCTTCATCTGGCAAACTTGTAATCAGCTTTGGTGGAAAACAACCATTCATTACAGTTTTTGTGAGGAACTGCTTCGAAATGCAATGCTAGCCTGAACACTAAACAACTTTGTGCTTATAAGAAGACTGAGTCGAGTTCAGTGCATTGTCTGCATCGATATTATTAGTCTATAAATCAGTGGTGGCCTACACTTTGATATTGATAGCATGTTAATAAGCCAGGCCTTCTCCCTCCTCGACTGCCTCCACAGTCGCATGACTTGGGTACAAAGTAAGGTTTGCCAGTAAGCATCCTGTAGATTTTGAATTTCAGTCTTACTAGTTCATACAGTGTGTATCGTAGATTTTGTACCCGATATTGTCAGGAAATAGTTTGGCAAATGAGGTGGAAACTGTGATATATCTGTTGAGGCAGTAAACTTTCCACTGTGTTATATTTACATGGCAGCAGACGTGGAAAAATGTTGTTTGAAACGTCTCATTTTGCCATTTTTCATTCTTTTTTTGAGAACTTTCATTACAAAAACTTGAGCCGTTACAGCACTATCCTCCTTTTCAGAATTTTTCGGAACTGTAGCTACTATATGCTGTTAGGCAAGGGTGAGCAATATTTCAGATCACGGACCAAACCCGGACCCGAGTGCCAAAGCACTGCGCCTGGACGCCACCATCACACCAGCCTGTCTGAGCGAGAGGAGGGGGAAGAGAGGAAAACAGCGAACGCGCCGCATTTAAATGGCGTTGCAGTCGCACTGCATGTGACTTGGTTTTATATTTCACATTTCTCAGCATCACAGATCACAAACAAAACAAGTTTTCGGTATTCATTAATTATTTTTGGGGATCTGAAGGCATAATTTCACCTGATACAAACTGTCAGCATACGGACAGAAGCAGACAATTTCACAGTTTCGCACTCAAGTTGCAATTTAATCGTGACTTATTTATTTTCGCAATCGAAGAAAGGTCTTTCACACAAATATGTCGATCGAAATATTGTAGCACTTTTGCAACCTCATTATGGAGACTTGGAAGAGATACCTGAGGAAAGCAATGTAGACGTCCTGGACAGTTTTAACATAAAAAGATTTGTCACCGAAAGTGGAATTATATTGCAGGTCAATCACTTACATCTGCATATGAAAAGTGACCCTAGCAACTGAAACGGCAAACGGCCTAGAAAGTAGCTCGAAAATGAGATAGAAGGCTGACAGTGTCCTCAAAACTATCCTTTTAACTCTTGCAAGGCCACAATAAATTCTTGAAACCTCGTGCTTTTTTTTAACGCCAATGAGCTTAGGGAACTGGACTGTCTTTGTCAGAATGTGTCCCTTCTACAGCGCGATTTTCTTTTTAAAAATATCCCCGTCAAATCGGAAAGAAGTTACTTTGTGATGTTTTACTGTGAGAAGTGTGCAAACAAGTCAACTTAAAATGCGAAGTCTGCAATCCATACAGGATGTTCTAATTTTCGTTCCTGCACTCCTTTTCCTTCATAAATTCAACAACAGCGAATGTAATTTTCACTGTGCAGCGGAGTGTGCGCTGATGTGAAACTTCCTGGCAGATTAAAACTGTGTGCCGGACGGAAACTCCAGTACCTCGTTGGTACCTTTTTTCCAGGAGTGCTAGTTCTGCAAGTTTCGACGAGATACTGGCAGAAGTAAAGCTGTGAGGAGGCGGCGTGAGTCGTGCTTGGGTAGCTCAGGTGGTAGAGCATTTGCCCACGAAAGGCAAAGGTCCCGAGTTCGAGTCTCGGTCCAGCACGCAGTTTTAAGCTGCCAAGAAGTTTCGACAACAGCGAGTTTTAAATCGAAAAATCGTTCCACGCACCCCCCTCCCCCCACCCCCCCGACTTAATCAGTAGTATGCAGTAATGTGTGAAGTCGCCATACTCTTCGTTCATTGCTATTTAAAACTGTTGCAGCTGACAACGGAATAATGGATGCGACTTCAGAAACGTACCACCAATTTCTTCAAGTGCTGCATGCTTGAAAATTTAGCGCAAAGTGCTCCTTGATGTACAGAGGAATGAAACTCGTCTGTAGATCGTTGTAATTTTTTGCTCTTTCATTGTCATCTAAACATTTAAATTCTCTCTGCATGCTACTGTAATGTCGTTTCATAGTAAATAATCTGTATCCATCGCTTATGCGAATCTCTCTCTTCTGTCATTTCCTCTCGTTTTGAAACAAATTGCCGCTAGACCTGTGAACGTCCTTCATATCACGAAAATATAGCGAAGGGTAAACGGCGCTGACGCTACGATTCTGCTGAGCTCAGATTTGTGCCAACCGAAAAATACCGCACCGCAATATTAAATGAAATTTCGCTCTGTTTCGGGTACTTACTAGAAAGACCGAGCAAAGCCGAGTGACACACACACACACACACACACACACACACATACTGCACAAATGATGTTAGGCATGCTGTCGCAAATTATAAAGACGAGTAATATTCTGGGCACCTTAATGGGCACATATGTCTCAATAAGTAATTAAACCGTGCTGCGCATTCCGAGAGTTCATTAGCCACGAGTTGCATCACCACTAGTGCTTTCGAATAGGTGGCAACTCGCCTGTATGGGCCACACGAGCTGACTCATATTTACGGTGCTCAGCCACACGAGTAGCTGGACCACCACGCCTCTCATCCATCAGGAGGTGCTGGAGTCAGGCGCTAATCTCGCCGAAGAGTTTCGTCTTGAAATGCATCACATAACTAGGCTGGTGACGGCTTCTCTTGTACCATATTATTCTTTTTCATCACCTGAATCTGTGACGGTTTTAATGGCTGCAATGCATCTGATCGCATTGTATGAGTGTTTTTATGTCTGAAATGCAGAGGATACATGTTGGATACATATATGATTCGTCTACCGTACTGGAGCTGGTGGCTGGCCATTAAAAAGACTCGCTAGTGCTCGTTTAATACCTGCCACCTCTCCCACACATTAATCTTCCGTGGCGAATTTTAAAAACATAGGACCTTGACATTTAGGCTCAGTGCAATTGCTCAAGTCTTTCTCCGAAGACGAGTGTACATCTGAGGTTTTTGAGATTTCCATCGAGACAACCGAAACTATTTAAATAATGGTGGGTGGTGGTGGTGGGACATAAGTGTGGGACATTGCACAACTTTTGCCTTTTAAACTTAAGGAAATTTTGAATTTCCGTTCTTTTAAACTTAGCACAGGTGTCCATCTTGAATTTTGAATTTGCTTCCGTTTTTCAACATGGGATAAAGCATATGTCTGCTTCTTCCATTTTCAAATTTCCTCGCCATTTTAACTTAGGTCACATGGGTTGTGAAATCAGAGCAGTCGTGAGTGTGACTACAGCGCTATCATAAATAACGTAATAGTTGTGGGAATCGGAATCACTGTCCGAGATTTTGAATATCCCACAGTTCTTAGCGCTGGGCAAGTGGGATTTTGGATTCTGAAATTGGGACTCATTACAGGAGGGTGGCAGGTAGCATGTTACTGGAGAGTAGAAAAAAATGGCTCTAAGCACTATGGGAACTAACATCTGAGGTTATCAGTCCCCTAGAACTTAGGACTACTTAAACCTAACCACCCAAGGACATCACACATATCCATGCCCGATGCAGGATTCGAACCTGCGACCGTAGCAGCCGCGTCGCTCAGGACTGAACCGCCTAAAACGCTCGGTCACAGCGGCCGGCCTGGACAGTAGATGCGATCCCTAGTGTGAGTGGCACTTTTTAAAAATCAACAAATGAAATCATTCTAATCATATACCAGTGGCTGTGTCACCATATATGTTTAACCACAAATCATTTTAAACTGAGATTTTACACCGTTTAAAACCAAAGTCAGATTAGCTTTTTGAATGTCCCAACATTATAAAACGTCAGACTGATGGTTTACATTCTTTGTGCCTGCACATAAGTACATTAGCACAAGTGAGCTGTGAGGTCGGAGTGGTGGGAAAAAGTATGGATTTTTTAATTTCCAGCCATTTCAAACTTAATGCAACTGGCTGTCTTCCACCATCTTCGACTGTGTTATCAGGGGGTTGGTGGGGACTAATTACAGAATAAATGTGGCAACATCGCATGATATCAGTGGCACAGTTTGCAATATAAATATAGATTGTTCTACGAAAGTAGGCCAGATCTTTTAGTGCACGTTGCCTGTGTGCCTAGCCTCCATACCTGAACTTGCTTTCCCCGAACACTGTTTTGTATTTGACAGAAGAGAAACAGCCGTCGTGATGACTAAATACAAAACCTTGAACAGCTGATGACCATTCATGTAAAACAATGAAACGATCGGAAACTCTGTTTGGCCTTAACGTGTAAATATGTGGTGTATCTAAAGGTAGCAAGAGTTACACACACGAAACTGATGGAAACTTGACACTTCGTAGCAGATCGGACGAAGGCAACCTCTACTAGGGCTTGTTCAGACGATAATCTGCCACCAAGGTACTTCTCATGTGTATGGCACGACTTAGACAAATATTCCGTTATTGCTTTGGGTTCCGGTCAGTTTCATTGTGTCACAGTACGTCATAATAAGTGGATTAACTTCCATTAATCTCTAACATCGTCATGATGTTCGCAGAATTTACAAGGACTAGTGTACCAACTTAAGAGATAACGTGTGGCTATGCTGCTTTTATTCGAGTGAGGTATATTCTGATAACTCTGAAGGAACCTTACGAACCACGGATCACTTACCGATCCTCATGTGTACATTTAGCTTCTAATACCGCATGACAGCAGGGAATTAAACATATGCTGGATCGTTTAGCCTTTTGAAACATCGTTTCAGAGCTAAATTATTCATATCACTGCACGCCCTTACATTTAAATGCTCCATAGTAACAAACAGTACGATGATTGTGTATTAACGTATTTTTGTGATGCAAATAGGAAACAGACAACACTAGAGTTACTCACCCCTGGCACGACAGCTGATCGGACTTTTCCATGATTTGGACAGAAGGCTAACAGGAGCGCTGGAACACAGACAAACACATGTACTTTAAACCAGTGCTTCTACTGTAGAAACGTTATATATAGTTAATACGTTTAACATATGCCACCCTGGTATCTCTGTTTCTGCTGTTTATATGTACAACATGTTATCGATTTCAGAGTTGTATGATTTCATATTCAGACATCAATACAACTGTCTATACTGATGTGTGAAGATGGAGTTACATAGTGAATCGGTAACATATTGTATGTGCAACCAGCAAAAATAACGACAGGTGATTGAAATATTGCGAACATACATTATTAATAAACCCAGGTGAATGGCCAAGAACTCCGTTTTTGATAATGGATCGCACAGAAAAGCAGTATACAACCTGAAAACAGACAAAAAATTACAATATCATGAAGGAATGGTTCAGAGGACATAAAATTAGTAACTGCATACGAAAAATGAGTTACATCTTCTAACTGATCATCATCATTACCGTTCATCTAGCGTCTATTACTCAACAAAGTCCTCCTCTAAGTCGAGTTTGGTAGTCTAGTGCTGTAGGGCGAGCCTGGAGACCGTAAAGTCGCAAGATCGAATCCCGGAATTTTCCAGTTTGCCTTCAATCTGACCTTCACCTCTCAGTGATGTGTAGATGTATCACTAATGACGCATGGTTTGGATTCCAAGTTAACTGTAGGTCCACTTCCTCTGGTAGGATTACTGGGATAGGTTAACGGCACACAAGTCGCTGAAGTGGCGTCCAGTTGAAAGAACTTGGGAACCGGAGGATAAACGTTCCTCTTGAGGGACTCGCAGGTAGCCTTGTCATACGACTTTCCTTTACTTCCTCCTCTACAATTTACGGCCTTCAGCTAATCGCTGCAACATGTGTTCTAACGCAATCTAGCCACTTCTATTATGACAGACAAGTTCCTGCTCCTTCTAGTAGTTTCCCTCCATTGCTCATTGAGCTGCCCTCACTCTTTGAATATTTTTAATGTTTGAAGTTGACTTAACGCTACCACAACTCTAAACTGGTAAAACACATTGGTTTTAAACTTTCCTTTCCGGATGCGTCAGATTGTATTGAAAATCCTATTTAGTTTACGAACAACAATTGAGGCTTGTGACTCGGAAGCACTCTATGAAACACACAGACTCTGAATAGTTTTCACTTTAGAATTCCACGTCTCATTGTCGCAAGATTAATCCGGTAAAACACATTGGCTGTAAACTTTCCTTTCAGGCGCATCGGAATCTGTTGAAACCCTCGTTTAGTATACCACCAACAGTTGAGGCTTGTGACTTGGAAGTACACTGTTGAAGACTCAGTCTTTCAACAGTTTCCGTAATAAAGTCCACGTCTCACTGTTGCAAGTCCAAACTGGTAAAGTACATTTGTTGTAAACTCTCCTTTCTGGATGCATCAGACTTTCTTGAAAAACCTATTTGGTTTACAAGCAACACTTGTAGCATGTAACCTAGAAGTACACTGTTAAGCAGTTGTGGGCTGTTAGCTTCTTTTCTTGTCAATCCAGTCACTGTTTTCATTGGTCCTAAATATAAAAATTCCTCACCTGGTTGTATTTCCCTTCCGACATATTGACTACATATTATTTTAATCCTGTTGAAATTAATTTTAAAGCCTGTTTCTATCAGCCGTTGATGAACTTCATTTGCACAGTATCGTCTCATCAGCAAAACGGAAGTGTTCCATTAACGCGTATTCCTCACTCGTTTTCCCAATTTGAGACTCTGAAGCCTTCCTCTAGAACTGATGAGAATAGATTTTGTGATATGGCAACTCCTTGTCTGACTTCTGAAAAATTTAATAGCAACTATTGCACTGACGGATGTTGTTGTTGTTCTCAGTCCGAAGATTGGTTTGATGCAGTTCTTCATGCAACTCTATCCTGTGCAAGCCTCTTCATCTCCGAATAACTACTGCAACTTACATCCTTCTGAATCTGCTTACTGTATTCACCTGTTGCTCTCCCTCTGCGATTTCTATCTTCTCCCTTCCCCCCTCCTCCATCCCCCCCCCTCCCCACTTCTCTCCAGTACTTAATTGGTGATCCCTTGATGTCTCAGAATGTGTCTTACCAACTGATCCCTTCTTCTAGTCAGGTTGTGCTACAAATTTCTTTGCTCCCCAGTTATATTCAGTACCTCCTCATTAGTTACATGATCTGTCCATCTAATCTTCAGCATTCTTTTGTAGCACAACATTTCGAAAGCTTCTATTCTCTTCATGTCTACACTGTTTATCGTCCATGTTTCACTTCTATGTACGGCTACACTCCATAAAAATACTTTCAGTAAAGATCTCCTCACACTGAAATCTATACTCGACGTTAGGAAATTTCTGTTCTTCAGCAACGCTTTTTTTCCATTGCCAATCTGCATTTTATATCCTCTCTACTTCGGCGATCATCAGGTATTTTGCTGCCAAAATAGGGAAACTCATCTACTATTTTAAGTGCCCTAATGTTATTCCCTCAGCCTCACCTGCTTCAGTTCGACTACCCTTCGTTTTCCTTGTTTTACTTCTGTTGGTGTTGAAGTTATATCCTCCTTTCAAGATACAGTCCATTCCGTTCAGTTGCTCTTCCAAGTCCTTAGCTGTCTTTGACAGAATTACAATGTCACTGGAAAACTTCAAAGTTTTTATTTCTTCTCCCTGGTCTTTAATTACTGCTCCAAATTTTTCTTTTGTTTCCTTTATTGTTTGCTCAGTGTACAGATTGAATAACGAAGGGGATAGATTACAATCCTGTCTCACTCCTTTCGCAACCACTGCATCCCTTTCATGCCCTTCGTCTTATAACTGCCGTCTTGTTTCTCTACGAGCCTTTCGATCTGTGTATTTTACCCCTGCTACCCCCAGAATTTCAAAGACAGTATTCCTGTCAGTACTATAAAAAGCTTTCTTTAAGTCCACAAATGCTGTAAACGTAGGTTTGCCTTTCCTTAACCTATCTTCTAAGAGAAGTCAGTATCGCTTCGCGTGTTCCTACATTTCTCTGGAACGCAAACTGGTCTTCCCCGAGGTCGGCTTCTACCAGTTTTTCCGTTCTTCTGTAAGGAATTCGGGTTAATGTTTTGCAACCAAATTGCTCTGAGCACTATGGGACTTAACTTCTGAGATCATCAGTCCCCCGGAACTTAGAACTACTTAAACCTGACTAACCGAAGGACATCACACACACCCATGCCCGAGGCAGGATTCGAACCTGCGACCGTAGCGGTCGCGCGGTTCCACACCGTAGTGCCTAGAACCGCTCGGCCACACTGGCCGGCTCATCAACGAATGTTTTGCTGCAGTCGTCTGTGGGTAGAAACGTTCAAATTAACAGCCACCAGTCTCCATCCGTCTGTTGCATCCCCACTCTCTCAAAAATCCCTTGAGTCTCTTCTTGAAACTCGTTTCTCATTTCAGATCGCTAGACATTTCGTCGCATGTCTCAGAGCTCCAAGTTTGGATTTCCGTTACGCCTCTCTCGTTTTTTCTCAAGAGATTAAGGAAACACAGGATACTCGTAACTATCCACTCCGCTAAGGCTGAT
Source organism: Schistocerca gregaria (assembly GCF_023897955.1). Taxonomy (NCBI): domain Eukaryota; kingdom Metazoa; phylum Arthropoda; class Insecta; order Orthoptera; family Acrididae; genus Schistocerca; species Schistocerca gregaria. The sequence continues at coordinate 854,582,867 of NC_064931.1, read as the reverse complement.
GGTACTCGATATGGTGATGGTCTGCTGTTCGTGAACTGGTGTTGCTATTGTCACTTTTCTTAAGGGTTGGCTCACGTGGCTACCACTGCTGGGCCACTGGTAACTTCTGGTTGAGGAATGCAGAAGGTAATTTAGTTTAGTAGTGTTTATCTATTTCAACGATTTGTGAATTTTCCTCCTCTCTCTTCATCGTTTCCGACCCCTGTGAAAGAGAGAGAGAGAGAGAAGATGAAAAGTGAAATAAAACACAGCATAAGAGTGAGTATGGATTGCGTTTCGACTGTAGTCTGATTAGACGAATTCAGACTAGGTTAATCTCTAATGATTGTACTCTGTTGTATTTTGACAGCACTCAGACCATCAGCGTGTGACCCGACAAAGCCCAATCTATTCTCCCTCCTTCCCTTCCCCCTCTCTTCTCCTTCATGAGAATGAGAGTACCGGACCTGAGTCGTGCTTCGGTAGCTCAGTTGGTAGAGCACTTGCCCGCGAAAGGCTAAGGTCCCGTCTCGTTCGGGCACACAGTTTTAATCTGCCAGGAAGTTTCATATCAGCGCACACTCCGCTGCAGAGTGAAAAATCTCATTCTGGAAACATCCCCCAGGCTGTGGCTAAGCCATGTCTCCGCAATATCCTTTCTTTCAGGAGTGCTAGTTGTGCAAGGTTCGCAGGAGAGCTTCTGTAAAGTTTGGAAGATAGGTGGCGAGGAACTGGCAGAAGTAAAGCTGTGAGTACCGGGCGTGAGTCGTGCTTCCGTAGTTCAGTTGGTAGAGCACTTGCCCGCGAAAGGCAAAGGTCCCGAGATCGAGTCTCGGTCGGGCACACAGTTTTAATCTGCCAGCAAGTTTCATATCAGCGCACACTCCGCTGCAGAGTGAAAAGTTTCATTCTGGACACACACAACAGTTTTCGGAGATGTTCTAAGGCGGGCGCGCACACGCAAACACACACATACATGTACGCGAAACAATTTCTTAAGTTATATGCAATCCAACGACAACTAATGTTATTTCCTAGAAGGCGGCACAGTCGTGATGTCACATTTTTAATTATAGTGAGCATTAATGACGACACGAACCAGATGACGACTATCCTTTCCATGTTTTAGAACAGAAGATGCATTGCGCTTTGCACATAATCGTCACAGAGTACTTATTTGTCACGAAGGTAGAATTGTTAGTTTACGGAATTATCGGTTCCGGTTTTTCTTCTAGTGAAACATTTGTAGAGGTACAGATGGTGGGATCTGGCAGTGACCACAGACTTGCACTGTCATCCCGACGGTGAATAAGTAGAGAGGTTCGTCAAGGCGAAGAATACCCGCCTCCGCGACGTTTGGAAGCCGGTGGACGCTATTTCGCGGACGTGTTGCAAGCTGCATTGTATGGAAGAGAGTCAAGGAGTGATGCGCCGCCAGATAGCCCGCTTTCCAAGTTCCGTCACTTCTAAAAGTCTGGCTGTGACGTCACGCCGCGCCTCCGTGTCAACATAGGAGATGTGTTTTCTGAAACAGACAATCGAGTCAGCTGAAACGGCCGTGATCGTACGAGCCCACAAGTGTATCATATCAGGGGGATTTTACGGGTGTTACGTGAAGGTAGGTCAACCGTTAGCGATTTAGTTGTTCTACATCTGCATTTACCTACGTTCTCCGCTAGCCGTTGTAAGTGCGCGGCGGAATGTAATTTATACCTTCACTGAATGATGCTTCTGTAAGAATCCTAAAGTCAGCCTTAGCAGACATTGATAAAGTGATAATTGAATAGACCTAATGTGCTTCACAAAACTCATATTATGCCATTTCAAAGAATGAAAATATTTCAAATGGCTCTGAGCACTATGGGACTTAACTTCTGAGGTCATCAGTCCCCTAGAACCAGACTGATGACCTCAGAAGTTAAGCCCCATAGTGCTCAGATCCATTTCAACCATATAAATACACATGTTAAAATACTTTCCTAACACCTGCATGACTAGTCTGCAATTAACACTTAAGTGTGTGGCAGAGGTTTCATAAAATCACAATCAGACTATACCTCGACCGTTCCACTGTAGAATGGCATGTAGGGAAAATTAACCCCTGAATCTTCCTGTGCGAGCTCTGATTTCCTTTATTTTATGAGATCATTTCTCCTATGTTCGCTTGTTTTGGCTCCTCTTCCACAGAGTGAAGTTTTTGGGAAATCTGATTATGGCACTTGCCGTGTTCTCGTTAGCGTACATGGTCATTTGTTGTGCAAGTTCAGCGCAACGTAGTTGACAGAGTTTCCGAGCTATGAGACAAGGTTTAAAGGGTGTGTGTCTTGCTTTATTCAAGTTTTTTCATCTCCGCGTTTTCTAAAAGATTGTGGGACTTTTCTTATTAAATTAATAGAGGTATTTTCTATAATAATCGTGAGCTCTCTCTCAGGAGTGAGTTTTTCCGATTTCGTGAAGTTTTGCAAGCTGATGTCCTTACTGACTGCATATAGAATTTGACTTTTTCTTATTACATATTCATGGATACTGAAATCTTTATTTATGTACACCACAACCGAAACAACATGACTAGTATGTGTGGTAGGAAGGAAGCGTGCCTTTTAATAGAGTTAACGTAGGAATTTTAGGCGCGTCCATTTTCATAAACAAGCTGTGTGGTTCGCGAGCCAGATACAGCCGACATTTGCTGGTGGATAGGCCTTCAGTGGCAAATCGCGCTAACGAACACTCCGAATGTGTTGCAGGCGCTGTGCCTTCGTGACGATGGATTCTCCTTCCGTGTCCAGTGGACGATTTAAGCCTCTTTGTGAGATACTAACTCTCTAATATTATTTATTTAAATATTTATTTAATTAACCTGGCAAGATTAGGGCCATGAGGCCCTCTCTTACATCTAACTAGGCATTCTAATTATTTCACACTCATATGTTTTAGTAGGCATGTTAAACTACATTTAGTACAAAAAGTGAAATAAACAATTACAAAGGCACACTTGGAGAAATACATACATATAGAGTTTATATTCGTAGATATAGACATTATGAAAGAGACAGGTTTTAAATAGGAGTGCTAGCAGCATGAAGTATGATGGAGACTGATGGTGAAAAGGAGGAGAAGAGTAGAGACATGTTGGAACGTAATTAAGGAAATATAAAGGAAAAGAAGACTGCGTGGCTAATAGAGATAGATGAAGAGGAAGAAGAGAAAGGAGCAAGACAGGAGACGCTAGCTTTGCTATTTGATAGGGGAGGGAATTGGCCTTGTACATTAATTTCGTGGAAAACCTTATGAGGATGATAGTAGGAAATGCTTCAACTTCTTCTTAAAAGCAGCAGGGGATTGAATTTTGCGTAAGGTAAGGGGCAGTTTGTTCCAGAGGCGGACTTCGTGTTTCGATTATGATGGCATGACAGGTGTTTAATCTCTGAAGCAAGGTACTGGGGTGCTTGCGCGACGAGGAGTCGGTGAAGTAGACATAGAGTGTGATAGTCACGCAGTTTGTCCGGCCACAGCCACCCTAGCTGGGAGCATGAAGCACTAACATGATCATATCGGCGAATGTTGCAGGTGTAACGTACACAGGCATTCATGGTTAATTCTAGCCGTCTTTTGGTTTCACTTCTCATGCCTTGTTGAATTACATCATAATAGTGGAGGTTCGGTTCCCGGCTGGGTCAGGGATTTTCTCTGCCTCATGATGACTGGGTGTTGTGTGATGTCCTTAGGTTAGTTAGGTTTAAGTAGTTCTAAGTTCTAGGGGACTGATGACCATAGATGTTAAGTCCCATAGTGCTCAGAGCTATTTGAACCATTTTTTGGAGGTGCGGTAGAACGAGTGCTTGCACGAGCTGGCGTTTCAAGTCCTGTGGAAATACGTTCCGAAACTTTCTGAGAGCATAGAGACAAGCGGACGTCTTCTGGTACACTGCGACTGTATTCTCCGCCCAGTGGAGATGCTCAGCCAGAGTTACACCCAAGTTCTTAACTATTTTCTGATATGATATCGGAATACCGGAAAGCAGAATAGGAGGCAGCCGTTCGCGGTAATCTGAACATATTAATTTCTGATGGGCTATTAAGATTACTTGTGTCTTTTTTGCATTTAGTTTAAGCCCCAGGTTTTTCACCCATGTTACTACTGAAGACAGATCATCATTCATCTGAGCGATTGCAGTATTTATATCTCCAGGTCTGACGCTTAGGTAGATCTGGAGGTCGTCGGCATAGAAATGATATTTACAGGAGGACAGAGCTGACGAAATATTGTTGACATATAAAGAAAACAAAAGTGGTCCTAAGACTGATCCTTGTGGCACTCCCGATGAGACACGTTTCCAGGAGGATTTTTCATTTACGCAGACAACGCATTGCTGTCTGTCTTTCAAGTAGCTTTCAAACCATCTCATTGCACTACCTGAGAAATTAAGCTGTTGCATTTTTCTGAGCGATATGTCAAAGTCAACAGTGTCAAAAGCTTTGCTGAAGTCTAGTAGCGTCAATATTGTTGCCTTTCGGCTGTCGATGGCATATTTCAGGTCATCAGTTACTTTAATTAGAGCAGTGTTTGTGCTGTGATGTTTACGGAAACCGGATTCAAATTTGTCATATAGGCTGAATTCATGCAGGCGTTCAGTGATTTGATCATGAACAATATATTCCAGTGCTTGGGAAACAGCAGGCAGTATGCTAATTGGTCGGTAATCACTAGGCAGTTGCGGCTTTTCGATCTTAGGGATGGGTCGAATTATGCTTCTTTTCCATGCAGTGGGGTATATTCCGTTCACGAGGGAAAAATTAAATATGTCGGTTAAGACAGGTACTAAGATATTGGCAGCATTCTTAATCATGGTTATGCTGATACTGTCATTGCCTATCGCATCAGAAGAGATTCTCATTATTGCTTTTCTTGCCGTATTTATTGTTACATATTTTAGATGGAAGGTATCGTTGTTAGTTATCCAGTTAGGAGATTCTTGTGGACGGTAATTATCAGCCGTGCAGAGAAGACTTTATTTAACTCGCTAGCTGAGACATGAAAAGCAGTTTCCGATTTTGCTTTTCCGACCCCCAAGCTACGGAGATTGTTCCATTGCGTCGTGGGCGTCAGATTGCTGCATACAAGGGAGCGAGCGTGCGAATGTATTGTTTCACCCTGTTCCATAGTTTTCTATATTCTTCGATACGCTCGGGTTTCGAGTCTGCCTTGAAACGCCTGTGGGCAGCATCCCTATTATTCATCATTTGACGTAAATCAGCTGTCAGCCATGGAGCAGGAGATTTTCTTACACGGATTTTGCGTACAGGTGCATGTTTGTCATAGAGGGCAGTGAGTTTATCACCAAGTTCATTAATTTTGCCATCGATTGTAGGTTGTCTGATTATTTGATGCCATGAGATTTATGAGCAATCGGCTATTAGAGCGTCAAGGTCAATACGTTTCATGTTCCTACAAGTTATGTAACGCGATTTGATCTTTGGGGGCTGCACAGGGTAGGCCAGGAATATCACATCATGTGCTGAGAGGCTGGGGCCGAAGTCTGACCAACATCTCTTACTTTGTCAGTCTGTTTCGTTGCGATTACGTCTATAAGAGTATGACTGTACGCCGTATGGTGTGTAGGTTGTAATGGAAGAATGTTCATGCTATTGCAACTAAACAATGTTCTTAGGTTTATTGCGGAGGGAGTGTCTCTTAGCAGATCTATGTTCAAGTCACCCATTACGATGACATGTTCGTATTGACACTGAAGTGAATGTAATTCCGGCTGAAAGGAACTAATTTTATCTTCATGACTCATGTGTAGGAGGATAAAATATACTGAATGACTCTTCTAGGAACGTACCATGTTGGAATTTTAACAGGAAACCATACCGTCATACACAGCATACCTCTTACAGAATCTACCACTGGTGCGGTTGAGCAGTTCCGTGAGGATTTCGCGCTTGCTAATCCAACTCGTGAAAAAAGTGCCGTTCTCTTTGGATCTTCTCTGTATCCTCTATCAGTCTTACGTAATAAGGGTCCCAGATGGAGAAGCAATTCTCTGGGATAGACTATAGTTTCTGAGAATACTTCTTATGAATCTCAGTATGACATCTCTCTTTCCTACAATAATTTTTTGTGGGATACTCCACTTTAAATCGTTCTGTACACGTAATTATAGTTATTTAATGGAGTGGACTCTTTCCAGTGTTTGTTTGGCAATCCTGTAATCAAATACTAAAGTGCCTTTCCTCCTGTTTGTGAGTAATACGTTACATTTCATTACTTAAGACGCAGTCGAATGAAAGCGAGATAGATTGGAAAGAGTTAGTGGACTGTTTATTAGTTCAAAAGTAATTGCAATAACTGTTAATACATTTGTACCACTGTGAGACAAGACGCTCAGTGCCTGTATGGAAAAATGTTTTGATTACCTACGGAACCGTTGATTGTGCCCAGGCATGCATCCCCTTCGTCCGAAGCAAATGTCTTTCATCAGGGATCCAGAAATGTGGAAATCGCATAGGTAGAGGTCGGGACTGTACGGAGGATGTGTTACGACTTCCCAGCGAAACTTGTGCAGCGTAGTCGAAACAACCTAGGTAACATGGGGGCGCGCCCTTACACACCGCCCGCATCTCGTGGTCGTGCGGTAGCGTTCTCGCTTCCCACGCACGGGTTCCCGGGTTCGATTCCCGGCGGGGTCAGGGATTTTCTCTGCCTCGTGATGGCTGGGTGTTGTGTGCTGTCCTTAGGTTAGTTAGGTTTAAGTAGTTCTAAGTTCTAGGGGACTGATGACCATCGATGTTAAGTCCCATAGTGCTCAGAGCCATTTGAACCTTACACACCCTCCATCGAGCCCCCATCTCTCCATACTATTTTCATACTTTTTGAGTCCTGAAGAAAGACATTTGTAGCCGTCGATTGGCTTTGGACGAAGAGGTACACGCCTGGGCATGGATCTGTAGGTAACTGCAACATTTTTCCGTGTAGGCGTTGACCGTCTTGTCTCACAGTAGGATAAAAGTATTAATATATACGGTGATTAGTTTTAAAATAATGAAAAGTTTCGTTACTTTTTTCCATCTGTCTCGTTTTCATTTGAGTGACTCTGATATTGAGGGTCAACCACTAATCCTTGTACCAAGCATCGATCATGTGCAGGTCTTCCTGAATTTCGCTACAGTTTTCTACCGTTGATTCTTCCCCATATATATCAGCACCATTCACAACATTCTTGTGGACCGTCCGACGTTATCCACTAGCCCATCAGTGTATTGGTTGTTTTCTCTCTGTATCAAACATCCTTCCCACAAATACATCACATCATTTACCGCCCGATGCTTTCTGCATGGTAGTACAGGGTGTTTCAAAAATGACCGGTACATCTGAAACGGCAATAAAAACTAAACGAGCAGCGATAGAAATACACCGTTTGTTGCAATATGCTTGGGACAACAGTACATTTTCAGGCAGACAAACTTTCGAAATTACAGTAGTTACAATTGTCAACAACAGATGACGCTGCGCTCTGGGAAACACTATAGTACGATATTTTCCACATATCCACCATGCGTAGCAATAATATGGCGTAATCTCTGAATGAAATTACCCGAAACCTTTGACAACGTGTCTGGCGGAATGGCTTCACATGCAGATGAGATGTACTGCTTCAGCTGTTCAATTGTTTCTGGATTCTGGCGGTACATCTGGTCTTTCAAGTGTCCCCACAGAAAGAAGTCACAGGGGTTCATGTCTGGCGAATAGGGAGGCCAATCCACGCCGCCTCCTGTCTGTTTCGGATAGCCCAAAGCAATCACACGATCATCGAAATATTCATTCAGGAAATTAAAGACGTCGGCCGTGCGATGTGGCCGGCCACCATCTTGCATAAACCACTAGGTGTTCGCAGTCGTCTAAGGCAGTTTTTACCGCCACAAATTCACGAAGAATGTCCAGATAGCGTGATGCAGTAACCGTTTCGGATCTGAAAAATGGGCCAATGATTCCTTTGGAAGAAATGGCGGCCCAGACCAGTACTTTTTGAGGATGCAGGGACGATGGGACTGCAACATGGGGCTTTTCAGTTCCCCATATGCGCCAGTTCTGTTTATTGACTAAGCCATCCAGGTAAAAATAAGCTTCGTCAGTAAACCAAATGCTGCCCACATGCATATCGCAGTCATCAATCCTGTGCACTATATCGTTAGTGAATGTCTCTCGTGCAGCAATGGTAGCGGCGCTGAGGGGTTGCCGCGTTTGAATTTTGTATGGATAGAGGTGTAAACTCTGGCGCATGAGACGATACGTGGATGTTGGCGTCATTTGGACCGCAGGTGCAACACGGCGAACGGAAACCCGAGGCCGCTGTTGGATCACCTGCTGCACTAGCTGCGCGTTGCCCTCTGTGGTTGCCGTACGCGGTCGCCCTACCTCTCCAACACGTTCATCCGGCACGTTCCCAGTCCGTTGAAATTTTTCAAACAGATCCTTTATTGTATCGCTTTTCGGTCCTTTGGTTACATTAAACCTCCGTTGAAAACTTCGTCTTGTTGCAACAACACTGTGTTCTAGGCGGTGGAATTCCAACGCCAGAAAAATCCTCTGTTCTAAGGAATAAACCATGTTGTCCACAGCACACTTGCACGTTGTGAAGAGCACACGCTTACAGCAGAAAGACGACGTACAGAATGGCGCACCCACAGACTGCGTTGTCTTCTATATCTTTCACATCACTTGCAGCGCCATCTGTTGTTGAAAATTGTAACTACTGTAATTTCGAAAGTTTGTCCGCCTGAAAATGTACTGTTGTCCCAAGCATATTGCAACAAACGGTGTATTTCTATCGCTGCTCGTTTAGTGTTTATAGCCGTTTCAAATATACCGGTCATTTTTGAAACACCCTGTAACTGCACCACTAAGTGGTCTACACCTGCAGTATATTAACCGTTTCGTGTCCCTACGTCCACGCTTCAACACACTAATGTGCTTCACAGGGGAAATTAAGCATTAGTGGCTTGCTCTTGCCACATGTACGTGGAGGTATTAACCAGCCTAAAAACATACTACTCTTAATTGCTACAGTGATTAGACTGCAAATCAGTGTAATTTTCAGTACACTGTCCTCAGTCAGAAATAAATACGTCTCTACTTATACTCGTTACACACTGTGTATTTCCAACATTAATAGAGTTTTGACGCTCCCCTGGGACTCACCCGAAGATACATTTACATTGTAAGATTACTCTCCACGAAGTATGCAAGGAATTCTTCAGTCGAACAACAAGGCTCGTCTGATATTCTGTAAACTTGTACCTTTTTTTCATTAAACCGCAGTATGATACTGTATAGAACTGCCTAGCGCCTTCCAGAAACCGAGGAAAGGAAGGAAAATTACGGTTTAATCTCCCGTCCACGTTGAGGTTGTTAGAGACACAGAACAAGATTGGAATATTATAAGGACGGGGAAGGAAATCGGCCGTACCATTGTCAATGGAACCATCCTGGCATTTGGCTGGAGTGGTTTAGGGAAATCACGGAAAAACTGAATCTGGATGGCCGGACACGGATTTAATCCGCCGTTCTCCAGAATGCGAGTCTAGTGTACGATGGTTGCTCAGAAAGTAATGCACGGCATTTTTTTCTCATCCAAAGACAATGCTACGATTTCGAAACGTTACGTATGTATTATTTGAAGTCTCCTGAGTGAGCGTGCCAAGTTTCCGTCACTTCCGACAGATAGCGTAGATACAGGACAGTTTCAAAATGGCGTCTGTAGGTGATGTACGTTACAAGCAACGTACCGTCATTGAATTTCTAAATGCAGAGAAAGAAACTGTGAGGAATATTCACAAACACTTGTGCAAAGTCTATGGAGCATCTGCTGTCGACAGAAACACAGTTAGTCGCTGGGACAGAGGGTGGGGTCATCAGAAGGCGGTTCGGTGGAGCTCCTCGATTTGCAGCAGTCGGGGAGAACATCCACGGCTGCTAAACCTGATACATTGCAGCGAGCTGATGTCATTCGCGAGGACATACGCATTAGGACTCGGCAGTTGGTGCTGCATCTGTCAATCAGCAAAGGAAGTGTGGATGCAATTATCCGCACTCTTGTATAATCAAAAGTGTGTGAAAGATGGGTCCCGCGGTGTCCAACGGTGGATCACAAATCGCACTGAAAATACATTTGCCTCGATTTGTTGAAGCTGAGGGGCGGCCAACTTGTCCCGTATTGTGACAGGTGATGGAACCTGTGTACACCATTTTGAGCCCAGAACAAAACGACAGTCGGTCGAATGGCGCCATTCCCACTCACCACAGAATAAAAAATTCAAAGCAACTACTTCCACCGGTAAGGTCACGATCACCGTATTCTGGGACTGTGAAGGTGTGATTCTCATTGATGTGATGCCAAGAGGCGGCACCATTAATTCAGAAGCGTATGTCAACACATTAACAAAATTCAAGACGCTCATCCGGCGACTTCGGCGCCACAGCAACCCTGGAGAAGTTTCGCTGCAACATGATAACGCTGTGAGGACTGCTGAACACATTGCAAAACAGAGTTGGACAGTGTTACCCTACAGCCCTACCTAGCCCCTTCAGACTACCACTTGTCTGTGCCATTAAAGGATGCCATTCGTGGAAGACATTTTGAAGACGATGAGCAGCTGATTCACACAGCGAAGCACTGGCTCCGCCAGCAGGATAAGGGTTGGCACCTACAGGACATACACGCCCTTGTTTCGCGCTGGAGGAAGGCCATAAAACGAGATAGAGATTACGTGGGAAAATATGGTGTGTAGATAAAACACCATTTTCCGTGTGTGTAATTCTCATTATGTTCAATAAAGAACTGTCGAAGAAAAAAATGTAGCGCATTACTGTCTGGGCAACTCTTGTAGTAACCACTGCGACACCTCACTCAGTGGAAATGAAGGAAAACAGCAACATTTTGAGCGCCGGTATCTTCTGCTTTCTGGATTTCGCGGATGAAGAGTGCGAGAATTGCGGAATCCATATTGATCTCTACAGAGAAGTTTTTCGATCTCAGAAAAAAAGCCATGATTAGCGAGTTTCAGAATTCTCTACATACGTTAAAGGTTCTCTAACATTATTGTCGTGCTCATTGCGCGAGATGTTTATTGGACAATGTGAGATTTAAAATAAAAGTGTGCTAGTTGACATTTAATGACAGTGACTCTTTACCTTTCTTCGTCGGCGGAAAACATAACTGAGAGAAACAATAGTACGGATATGCACCTGCGTTCGTATGGCAATGCAGTCTCGCGACCGTTAATGTACATCCAGTGTACTCAAGCTATCACTGCAACGATCTGTACCACAGAGGCTCAGCAAGTGCGGGCACAACGCCAGCTGACTGCTCTTTGCTGCTTCCTGTACGCAACACACCACAATCTCGCCTGGGAGCTCACACTGTCGATTGTGTTACGTATAGCTTAACCTTTAACGTGACACACCGTCATTTAACACTGCTGTGTGGTTTACTTCGTAGCAGGATAGGCGTTGTGTCATTCTTTAGAGTCTTAATTAACTGGCAAATATTTGAGTGCGGTACCTCTAGGATTTATCTAAGGTATACCGATTATATTAGTTATTCTTTCTTCGATACTGCAGATGATCATTTTGTTGACTGAGCCATGCGAGTGAAATGCGGAACGCGTGCGAATTGGTGCGATGATTACCGCACTGGGCTCGCACGGGCTCGTGTTCATTCGATTTGCCGTCCTCGGTTTTCCTAAACCACTTCAGCTGAACGCAGAAAATGGTTTCTTCCACAACCCTACCTCGTGCTCCGCCATTAATGACCTTGTTGTCGACGGGTCGTTAAATCCTAATCTTCCTTCCTCCTCTCGGTAGCAATATCCGAATTAAAAATTCCAACGTCTAGTTCCTCTCTCCTACTACACAAGTCAAGCTTTATATGAGGGAGTGGAGGGGAGGGGGTGCGGGATGTACCTTCAACTGGAAGAGCATTGCCCTCGAGAGCCAGAGTCTGGTATCGAGACTAGATTCGAGAAACAGTTAATCTGTCAGTGAATTCTGTTGCAGAGAACTCTCCATTGCAAAGAGGAAAATCCACGGTCAACACTGATGACACGAAAGCAAAGCGTAGTAACGTCAGCAGGAGGCTGCAGGAATAAAAGTGCAGTTAGTTCGCTTGTGTGATGAGATTGGAAATACAGTTCGCGAATATTTAAAGAAGTTCTTATTTTTTGGTCAGTTATTGAACTCACAGATTTCCGAGCAATCAGTCCATATGCCACTGTTTAGGATCGTGTTACGTTGAGAGAGACAAGGCTGTTGTGTGTCTCAGACTCATGACATCACCCGCGGAGAGACTGGAATGATTAATAATGCTGAGGAGCAGAGACGCAAATGACGAAAAACAACAGTGGCAGCCGGGCTACGTATCGGCCCGGTAGTAAAGGTTCTGCGAGGACTGTCAGCCTGCTTTACGCTGTCATTTGTAATTCCTGCACGGAGCAGGCGGGAAAGGTTAGCTGGAGCCGACAGCGACCTTCCCAAGGCGCGCCAGCTCGCTGATTCAGCGCGGCCTCAAACCCACACGCACCAGTTCTGCGCCTAATCGTGGGCCAGCAGGAAGCATTAAAAGCATTCCTTCTACACAGTCGTGACAGCGAAAATGATTTACCTAAGGCATTCGACTGTGTAAATGGCAACATTCTTTTGAAGAAGCTTAAAGTCTGTGGCTTTCAAAGTACAATAAGTAAGGGATTCACTTCATATTTAACTGAAGTTATATTAGGTTGCTCATGCAGCTTTCATGATGGATCTTTTTCTGAGTGGGAATGAATTATTACTCGTGTTCCATAGTAACTTCCCCTGTCCTTGCTATATATAAATGATCTTCCATTTTATGTTGATTAAGAAGAGACAGTGCTTTTTTACCGATGATCCACACATCAAAATAGAGTTGAACAGAGGTGTAATAATAGAAGCAAAGATAAAAGAAATATTCGTAAAAAAATTGCCTGGTTCTCTGTAGTTGGTCTGTCATGCAATTCTGAGCAAGTTAGGATTAATCATTGTTAATAGTAACAGAACATGGGGGAAGAAAATATGTAAATCGTAATTTTCGACATTCCTGGCCTTGAATACCAAACAGAATTGGAATTGGAAATTTCATTGACCTAACGCCTGAGTGAAGCAGCACTTGCTCTACCCGTGATTGCTGATTTTGGCGTTGATACCACCAGAAAGTTGACTTACTTTGCAGCATTTCATTCATTAATGTCTTATGAGATAATTTTCTGGTGTAATTCCACACTTAGACACAAAGTATTCGTTGCACATAAACGTGCTGCAAGTATAGCAACTAATTTCCCTCCTTGAACCTTATGAAGACAACTATCTAGAAAAGTAGGCCTACTAATTCAACGAACCACGTATGAATTTCGTTACGGTGGCTATTCATTTTGAAAGTAATAGTAACAGTCATAAACGTAACATTGGTAACAAAATCGGCGTCCGTTAAGCGCAACTTAATCTTACTCTTGCATAGTATGTGACCTTAACTCATGTCTGAGCCACTTTCGTTTTCTTGATTACATTGTATGTTTGCCTCTAATGTAGATACACTTCAATAATGTATGGAAGACCTTAATGCAACACGAGGTCTTAAAATGGCTGGGTTGCAGCAACCCATACCAGATATCGGATTTCATCTGCTGTGTACTAATGTTGTCATATGTGACCTCACATCTGTGCAATATATGAACACGACTTTCAAACTACAGAAAAGAGCCATAAGTATAACAACTAAAAATAGCAATCGAGCTCATTCTACGTATCTGTTAAAAAACTGCAGATTTTTACTACCTTGTGTGAGTACATTTGTCAACAACAACATTTTCTACCAAAGAATAAAGTTGTACAAGGAGATCTGAGATAACTAAAGCGAACTTGTTTGAAAAGGTAGTTAAAAAGTGCCTTCTAAGCAACACATTCTATACCATGAAGGATTACTTAGACAACGCAGAGTAGAAATTTGGTGAAAAAATGTAGCACAAGTAAACATTTATAACGATAATAAAAAAAATCAATCATTTCACATAAAACTTTCACTCTATTTCTTTCCTTACCTTATTTTTTCTATTCTGGATAACCTTACACCCATCTATGCAATGTATAATACCACATTGTCCTCTTTCTGAGCTCAACATCTTACACATTTAGAAGGATGATTACTCAGGGTTTCAGGCAAGCAAATGGAAAGCTGCGGCACACAACATGAAAACCAAACATCGTTACTATGGTTCTGATGTCAGGTGATAGTACGTATAATGTTACATTATTAAATGAAGTATGTATAGAGCGTGCACTGTGCGCAGTGACTGGGAATGAGAAATGCATGAACAGTGTGACACTAGCCATTACATTATTGAATATCTTCTGTGCAAAACAATATTTTACACCAGGGATAAACCGAATTAGGTAGAACCATTTTTAACAGGGTGACCTTATATTAAGGATGATGGAGTATTCACTCTTAATCCAACCATCGTCTTTTACGTTTTCTGGGGTGTCCCAAGGCAAATGCTAAGATGGTTCCTATTGTAAGAGCACGGCCTCCGCCATCCTTGTCAAAGTAGAACTGTAACTATGTAAATGCGTGTGTATACGAATTACGTTATTTCTGTTGTTCCCAAATTGTAATACCGTGACATGCAACATGTCAAATACTATTGTAAAAGTGATAAGTGGAGATATAAAACTACTGCTGCAACTAATAAAAAATACAACAGAACACTGACAACATCTATCCTGCATCAAGATTATTTCTTGGGATGTAGCTGAGGTGGCAGACTGATAGTAAAGTAATGCGAGGTCGAGGTTAGATTGAACGGTGACAGGTTGGTAGTAAGCGTAGCCAACAAATGTAATATCATAAGAATAACTGCAGTTCAAGTAATGGCGTCGCTGGTCAAAACAGAATGATAGTATCGGAATGTTCAACATTTCGATTAAAAACAGTTATAGTAAGATTAAAATAATGTACCGTAAACACATCGATAAAAATGAACGAGTTAAGAACAAAGTCATAGAGCCACTTGACGAGTTATTAGCATTAGAGTAGTTGAAGACGAGACTGGAAACATTGCTAGAGAAATAAACAGAAGAGTAAGAATTGCATGGAGTAGGGTTTTCAAAACTAAGCTTCCCATCAGTTTGAAACGAAGAGTTTACAATTAATGTATATTACCAATTTTGATTTATGACCGTCAGATATGAACTTTTAATGTACAAATCATTCAAGAACTTAGTGTTTCTCAGGGAGAAATCAGGAGATGCGTGTTGGGAATTGCTGGGACTGATAGAGAAATAAACAGACTGTGGTCAGGGAACAGGCTAGAGTGGAAGATATAATTATGACCGTAATGAAAATCAGATGATTAGCGGAACATAATGCGGCTAAAAATAAGTGAATGCGGATGATTAGGAGAACCATTCCTGTAATTTTCAAATACAGTATTAATGGTACGCTGGTTTACTTAGTAACGTCGATTATGTGTCTAGACGTAACATTGTGTAACGACGTGAAGTGGAACGAGCACATAACGTCGATTGTGGGGAACGTGAATGGCCGACTACTGCTTAGTGGGGAGTTCTGGGAAAGCGTAGCGCACCAGTAAAGAAAGCAAGTACATAACGATTGTGCAATCCATCCGTGAGTACTGCTTGTGTGTGCGGAATTGCCATCATATCACATTAAAGGAACACACAGAAGCAGTTCAAAGGCGTTTGTTAACGGTCGGTTCGATTATTAAGCTAGTTTTAAAGAAATTCTTCGCGAACTCAGACGGGAATCCTTGGAGGAAAGCTTACAATCTTTCTGTGACACACTGTTGAGTAAGTTTAGAGCAGCGACATTTACGACAGTCCGCAGAACAATTCTATTTCCTCCGGTGCAAAGATAAAATAATGGAGACTGGGACTCTTAAACAGACGTACGTGAAATCATTTTCCCCTAATTCCATTTGAGAGAAGAACAAGAAAGAAAATGCCTAGGAGTTGCACAAAGTACAGTGCATCAGCCATGGCACAGTGGGTTGCGGAGTACGTAGGGAGATGTAGATGTGAATGATAGCGATGAGGTAACGAGACGTACAGTATTAGGCAGACTACGCGATGCAAGGGGACCTGCTAGTCAAATGAGTCCGAGCAGTGGCTGAAACACTGGGCTCGTATTTGGTAGGAGCGATTTTAAAACCACTGACGGTCCACTCGGATGTAATTCATATCTAGTGAATTCCTGGATCGTTTCTCGAAAGAGGTTACGGCTGGTTCCTTCGTTTGTTCTTGCCCAATCCGAGCTACTCGCTTTCATCTAGACGGGACGTTGAGCTTCCTGCCTCATCCTTTCCGCTGGAGACCTTGGGGGGTCTAAGGTTGCCAGACCCGTTACGTTCACATCACGAGTATGGAGCGAGATGTGGCGAGCATTCGCTGACAGGGTATGGCTAGGAAAGCGGAGAGAGCCCAGTGCGGAGAAAGCTGTCTGCTTTCCGTCCCCCCACACGCCACACACAGGACACGTCCTCTCACTGACCGCTGTCTGCCAATTCGACTCTAGCAATGCCGGCGGCTGGGTGCTGGCCTACTGTCACAACCTAGAGCACCACAATCGGTCGTGTATTACGTTGCGCACCTGTCCGGACTACAAGTATTCGTGTCAACAAGGTTGAGGCTCAACTATTGATCACAATGACAATTGTCGCTGTCGGCCGAGCGGTTCTAGGAGCTACAGTCTGGAACCGCGCGTCCGCTGCGGTCGCACGTTCGAATCCTGCCTCGGGCATGGATGTGTGTCATGTCCTTAGGTTAGTTAGGTTTAAGTAATTCTAAGTTCTAGGGGACTGATGACCTCAGATGTTAAGCCCCATAGTGCTCAGAGCCCTTTTTTTGTTGCAAGTCTTGGTTTGCTACACTTAGTTCCTTATTTTCGTCCTCTTATTTCTCAGCCTTCTCTTGCAAAGTTTGTATTTGTAAGTCTTTGATTGGATCCGATTCTCTCTATAGTTCATGTCTTAATAGCCTATTTTCATCGTTTAGGCAGGACAGTTTAGCTTCAAGGCGAGTTATTTGGAAAGCTAAGGGAAACACTTTGTTTCTAATGACGATTAACAGAGCAGATAATGCGTGTTAGGTTTTAACTCTACTCTTATTTCGCTAAGTATATTGCCTATGGCTGCTATCTTTTGACTGGAGGACACAGGCACAAGTTCTTCCTCCGTGTGTTCCATTCAGGGTGTGATATTGATGGCTACATGAAGATGGTATCTGTTATTTCAGACATGTCCGGAGGAACAGATACCGCGGGTAATGTGTGTTGTGGGCAGGGGCACTACAAATCTAGTGTGTGGACAGCAAGTTGGGAACGTGGGTCTCACGGGGAGAGTACTAGAGATAAGTCCCTACAGTCGCACTATCTTCCATGTCCTCGGCGGCTCAGACGGATAGAGCGCCTGCCATGTAAGCCGCAGATCCCACGTTCGAGTCACGATTGGGGCACACATTTTCAACCGTCCCCGTTGATATTTATCAACGCCTGTAGGGTTTCGGACATGTCCGAAAGAGCACATACCGTCTTCATTTATTTATTACAGTACGCCCGAGCCCGGAGCTGCGCCTCTTCTGAGGCTTACGTGATCAATACTGATGTGTCACAGCAGGGCAGGTCGATCTGCCGTAACTCCCGTTGCTCCTCCAGTAATACAGGATCGGTCATCGTCCGTCGCCATCTCTGAGTAGGGCCTACTAGACGTCAGTCGCGTGACTGCTACGGTCGCAGGATCGAATCCTGCCTCTGGCATGGATGTGTGTGATGTCGTTAGGTTAGTTAGGTTTAAGTAGTTCTAAGTTCTAGGGGACTGATGACCACAGATGTTAAGTCCCATAGTACTCAGAGCCATTTGAACCATTTAGACGTCAGTCGTCGATCTGATGAGTCTAACTCCTACTCGTTATGGGTCCACGGGTTTTGCCCGAATATAACATTTACTCCACGTATTATTGCATGGCACATTTCCATAACTATGTCTCGAGTCTTATAAGGTGAAACTACACTTGTAAATTAAAAGTATTCGAAAGAATTGCTAGTAGCAAGGTATCCTAGAGTAACAGGTAAGCTCTGTCCTCCTGAAATGCACCTCTCGTTGTACTACTTTGTTTTTTGACGATGGGGATATGGTCGTCTGCAGGAATATATCCTGGAGGTTGAAGGGGGCTGGGGGGAGGGGGGGGGGGGGAGAGAGAGGGCTGGCAAGTGCTTATGCATGTCGGATACAATCTATTGGAGAACCATTTCCAGTAATGTATCAAATGTTCGACAGTCAGTATACAACAAGTTACGATAATCTATTTTTATCGTTCACCCTCAACTCTCTCAAGAAGTTTTCGTGACTGATCTTTCATGCTTCCTGAACCAATCTTCCATTCACCTTTTCTTCTCATTTCAACAAAGTAGAGCAATTATCACAGCAGCAGCGTCTTTACCGTCCAAAATTTTGAACCACAGCAGCAGCAGTCTAGCCAGAACGGCAAAAATAACTGACCTCGTTGCACCTATTACATTTTCACTACTCACAAGGAAACGTCACCAACCTGACCATGCATTTTAAAGGAAGGAAAAGTAAATTTACAAGATATCAGTCCCAGGATTCGGTCCCAAGCGAAAATTTGAGGCATATTTCTGACAGTACGCAGTTATCTTTCCGAATGTACAGCTTTGAAACTTGGCACGCACTCTGTGTTTTGCACTCGTTCCGCGCCACTGCAGCCGCCTAACGCCTGAGCGCGAAGTAATGCACGGCAGAGGGACAATCTGAGCCCTCCTATTCGTGAGGCGAAGGAGGAAGAGGGGGGAGGTGTGAGGCGTGGCGCCTTATATCGCTCCTGTCTAGAGCCTATGTATCGGGAGAATGGCTCATGACGGATGGTCTGAAGCGGGTTCAGTCGAGAACGTAGTTCTAATTTTCATCTGCTCTAGACAGTAGCACACAGACACATTCATGGAAACAGGTTAAGAGAATGTTTTTGTGAATTGTTCTATTTATTTCTTGAAGGCTTTTTGTTTATTTATGTTTGTACAGTTTTGCATATGCTTTTAGTAATGTGAATGATGCGCGAATGTGGTCTAAAGTAAATATGTAGATCACTGATCTACTGATGAACGCTGAAGGAACTAGTGTGAGAATGATGTGATTCTTCAGTTTCTCCCAGCATATTTCTTGCTCGAACAGTCCACGGGTTAACAGGTAGGTGCAGGTAATGGACGAATGGAACCGCGCCACAGCAGTTGGACACGTGTGCCCAGCGTATCACGAAGGCTTGTTCGAGAACACGTGTTAGTCTACGTGAAAAGTAATAAGTAATATGAGTACGTAATGTGTCAGAATCACGCTCATATACGTTCACTGTTATTTAAGTATGCGATAGTACTGATATTTTGCAGCTATATATACGCCTCAAGAGCGAAACGAGTGAATCTTAGAAACAGAAGAATTATTATCAATAGAAGTTAATGATTTTCGGTTTACAATTTAATCATGCCAGTCACGTTGAAACATAGCGGATCTTCTGCAAATGTACTCCACTTTAACATTCTCAGCTTTAAAATGCGAAGAAAATAACGTACAGCAGTGGTGTTAATAATGAAATAACGCTCCACTGCTTCTTTAATAACACAGTCATTCGTTTCATTCATTTACACTGCATTTGTGAATCACAACATAAAAATCTTCAGTGTAAGGGGATCTCTGGCAGAAGCTAAAGGTTAGAAATAGTCCACTTTGACATAATGAACAAAACATGCTATCAATGTGACAGCAGTATTTCACAAACTTCTTATTCACTCCACTGTACAGTACTACACGCTCGGGCATGAAGGGGAGACTCCATCCTAAAACGCCAATTTTTTACAAAAAAATTTACGGCTATTTCACATCTTTGAGTGTTTAATCTTAAGTCCCAAAACGATTCGACTGTATTCGAATTACATGTACGTCTAAGAAATATTTGAAAAGTGGACTGTACAAAGGACCATGGCACTCTAAAAGCTACAAAAATGATCAAGATATTACTTATATAGACGTAGGTTTCAGCTGTCATTGTCACAGTCAATAATTTTTTTTCTGGCTTTGTGACCGCATTGTCGATATGTAAAACTGCCGACGTTTCGTTCGGTCAGTGTTGCAAGTGAATGGATGTTCGCACAGTGTCATTTGGTCTGAAGTGCAAAAAAAAAAAAAAAAAAAAAAAAACCAAGTTTTGGGTCTTGTGGAAGCAGTTTCTCAGTTCAGTGTTGGATACTTGAAGAGTGAAGAAAGCAGGAGTACCAACGCTCCTGCATTACCATCTCAGAAGATGATCCGCTGATCTAGAGATCAACGACATGTCAAGCAGTCTACAAGACGCTGCCTGGATCAGGAAAAATTCAAGAAACACGCTACCCTAGTCTTGAAATTACAGGAAGGAGCCGCATTAAAGGAGCAGGAAGGGAAAAACGTACGGTGCTCGGGAACCTGCAGGTGGTCGCTCATGTCGGCACCAATGATGTGTGTCGCTATGGATCGGAGGAAATCCTCTCTGGCTTCCGGCGGCTATCTGATTTGGTGAAGACTGCCAGTCTCGCTAGCGGGATGAAAGCAGAGCTCACCATCTGCAGCATCGTCGACAGGACTGACTGCGGACCTTTGGTACAGAGCCGAGTGGAGGGTCTGAATCAGAGGCTGAGACGGTTCTGCAACCGTGTGGGCTGCAGATTCCTCGACTTGCGCCATAGGGTGGTGGGGTTTCGGGTTCCGCTGGATAGGACAGGAGTCCACTACGCAGCAAGCGGCTACACGGGTAGCAGGGGTTGTGTGGCGTGGACTGGGCGGTTTTTTAGGTTAGATGGCCTCGGGCAAGTCCAGAAAGGGCAACAGCCTCAAAGGGTGCGGGGCAAAGTCGGGGCATGCGGGGACCAAGCAGCAATCGGTATTGTAATTGTAAACTGTCGAAGCTGCGTTGGTAAAGTACCGGAACTTCAAGCGCTGATAGAAAGCACCGAAGCTGAAATCGTTATAGGTACAGAAAGCTGGTTGAAGCCAGAGATAAATTCAGCCGAAATTTTTACAAAGGCACAGACGGTGTTTAGAAAGGATAGATTGCATGCAACCGGTGGTGGTGTGTTTGTCGCTGTTAGTAGTAGTCTATCCTGTAGTGAAGTAGAAGTGGATAGTTCCTGTGAAATATTATGGGTGGAGGTTACACTCAACAATCGAGCTAGGTTAATAATTGTATCCTTTCACCGACCTCCCGACTCAGCAGCATTAGTGGCAGAACAACTGAGAGAAAATTTGGAATACATTTCACGTAAATTTTCTCAGCATGTTATAGTCTTGGGTGGAGATTTCAATTTACCAGATATAGACTGGGACACTCAGATGTTTAGGACGGGTGGTACGGACAGAGCAACGAGTGACATTATACTGAGTGCACTATCCGACAAATAGAACCTAAACGATGTCAAAGTTAGCGTAAAGAGGGCTATGACTGAAGCGTTCAGTGAATTCGAAAGTAAAATTCTATGTACAGACTTGACAGAAAATCCTAGGAAGTTCTGGTCTTACGTTAAATCAGTAAGTGGCTCGAAAATTACCTCGAGCAATTAAACAGAGAACCGACTCGTGGAGATAACATCTTGGACCTACTGATAACAAGCAGACCCGAACGTTTCGACTCTGTAAGTGCAGAACAGGGAATCAGTGATCATAAGGCCATTAAAGCATCCCTGAGTATGGAAGTTAATAAGAATATAAAAAAAGGGAGGAAGGTTTATCTGTTTGGCAAGAGTAATAGAAGGCAGATTTCAGACTACCTAACAGATCAAAACGAAAATTTCTGTTCCGACACTGAGAATGTTGAGTGTTTATGGAAAAAGTTTAAGGCAATTGTAAAATGCGTTTTAGACAGGTACGTGCCGAGTAAAACTGTGAGGGACGGGAAAAACCCACCGTGGTTCAACAACAAAGTTAGGAAACTACTGCGAAAGCAGAGAGAGCTTCACTCCAAGTTTAAACGCAGCCAAAACCTCTCAGACAAATAGAACCTAAACGATGTCAAAGTTAGCGTAAGGAGGGCTATGCGTGAAGCGTTCAGTGAATTCGAAAGTAAAATTCTATGTACCGACTTGACAGAAAATCCTAGGAAGCTCTGGTCTTACGTTAAATCAGTAAGTGGCTCGAAACAGCATATCCAGACACTCCGAGATGATGATGGCATTGAAACAGAGGACGACACGCGTAAAGCTGAAATACTAAACACCTTTTCCCAAAGCTGTTTCACAGAGGAAGACCGCACTGCAGTTCCTTCTCTAAATCCTCGCACAAACGAAAAAATGGCTGACACCGAAATAAGTGTCCAAGGAATAGAAAAGCAACTGGAATCACTCAACAGAGGAAAGTCCACTGGACCTGACGGGATACCAATACGTTTCTACACAGAGTACGCGAAAGAACTTGCCTTCCTTCTAACAGCCGTGTACCGCAAGTCTCTAGAGGAACGGAAGGTTCCAAATGATTGGAAAAGAGCACAGGTAGTCCCAGTCTTCAAGAAGGGTCGTCGAGCAGATGCGCAAAACTATAGACCTATATCTCTGATGTCGATCGGTTGTAGAATATTAGAACATGTTTTTTGCTCGAGTATCATGTCGTTTTTGGAAACCCAAAATCTACTCTTTAGGAATCAACATGGATTCAGGAAACAGCGATCGTGTGAGACCCAACTCGCTTTATTTGTTTATGAGACCCAGAAAATATTAGATACAGGCTCCCAGGTAGATGCTATTTTCCTTGACTTCCGGAAGGCGTTCGATACAGTTCCGAACTGTCGCCTTATAAACAAAGTAAGAGCCTACGGAATATCAGACCAGCTGTGTGGCTGGATTGAAGAGGTTTTTAGCAAACAGAACACAGCATGTTGTTATCAATGGAGAGACGTCTACAGACGTTAAAGTAACCTCTGGCGTGCCATAGGGGAGTGTTATGGGACCATTGCTTTTCACAATATATATAAATGACCTAGTAGATAGTGTCGGAAGTTCCCTGCGACTTTTCGTGGATGATGCTGTAGTATACAGAGAAGTTGCAGCATTAGAAAATTGTAGCGAAATGCAGGAAGATCTGCAGCGGATAGGCACTTCGTGCAGGGAGTAGCAACTGACCCTTAACATAGACAAATGTAATGTATTGCGAATACATAGAAAGAAGGATCCTTTATTGTATGATTATATGATAGCGGAACAAACACTGGTGGCAGTTACTGCTGTAAAATATCTGGGAGTATGCGTACGGAACGATTTGAAGTGGAATGATCATATAAAATTAATTGTTGGTAAGGCGGGTACCAGGTTGAGATTCATTGGGAGAGTCCTTCGAAAATGTAGTCCATCAACAAAGGAGGTGGCTTACAACACAGTCGTTCGACCTATACTTGAGTATTGCTCATCAGTGTGGGATCCGTACCAGATCGGGTTGACGGAGGAGATACAGAAGATTCAAAGAAGAGCGGTGCGTTTCGTCACAGGGTTATTTGGTAAGAGTGATAGCGTTACGGAGATGTTTAGCAAACTCAAGTGGAAGACTCTGCAAGAGAGGCGCTATGCATCACGGTGTAGTTTGCTCGCCAGGTTTCGAGAGGGTGCGTTTCTGGATGAGGTATCGAATATATTGCTTCCCCCTACTTATACCTCCCGAGGAGATCACGAATGTAAAATTAGAGAGATTCGAGCTCGCACGGAGGCTTTCAGACAGTCGTTCTTCCCGCGAACCATACGTGACTGGAACAAAAAAGGGAGGTAATGACAGTGGCACGTAAAGTGCCCTCCGCCACACACCGTTGGGTGGCTTGCGGCGTATAAATGTAGATGTAGATGTAGAATTTTAACTGGTATGTGTCTTGTAGTAGCATTCATTTTGTAATAAAATTATAAAATCCATTTTCTCATAACTTTGTCTTCCTAAGTTCAAGCCGGCCGCGGTGGTCTCGCGGTTCTAGGCGCGCAGTCCGGAACCGTGCGACTGCTCCGGTCGCAGGTTCGAATCCTGCCTGGGGCATGGATGTGTGTGATGTCCTTAGGTTAGTTGGGTTTAAGTAGTTCTAAGTTCTAGGGGACTGATGACCTCAGCAGCTGAGCCCCATAGTGCTCAGAGCCATTTGAACCATTTGAACCTAAGTTCAATGCCAACTTTTGTATCCTAAATATTAACCAATGGCAACGAAAGTTTTGCAGGAAGTAGCCTATGAATTATTATTGTCGAAAATGTAGTTTGTCTATTTTGTTATCATATTTATGTACTGATAATTAAATGTAATTTAAACTTCAAACTCGAAAATAATACTGAAAGTAAATCAATAATATTTCTTATAAAATTATTCACACAACTATTGAAAAATGTGTTGTGTATGTACCTCAAAATCTGGAATGTGAAATTCGAGGTCTTAGTACCTAAGCTGGTTTCTAAAAATTCCATTAAGAATGATCTTAAAAATTCAAAACTCAAACACCAATGAAGTTCTGGACTTCAAAGCTTTGATGCTGCAACGCGTTTACTCGATCGACATGATTTTAAAATTCGGGTGAAATCAGCAAAGTAGAAGAAAAGTTAAACTTTTGGGTGGAATGTCCCCTTACGAGTGAAGAACACCCGATGCGTGCGATATTTGAAAGCTGTATAGCTGAACTTTCAGACGGTAATAACCGCGAACTATTAGAATTATGGCCAAAAATTTCATGCAGTGTCTATTGCTGGGGCTGACATTTTGCAAGTGTACTTTTTGCACCTTAAAATATGAGGTCAAGTTGGTGATCTTTCCTTGCCTGTATAACTGTTATCTTAATACCGAAGTTGAATATTGCCCATCCTTGGCGATCAATCAGTTTGTCGGACAACACGGCATATTCAGTACTCAGAACCGATTTGGAAGTTACTGTTCAAAGGGCTCTGAGCACTACGGGACTTAACAGCTGAGGTCATCAGTCCCCTAGAACTTAGAACTACTTAAACCTAACTAACCTAAGGACAGCACACACATCCATGACCGAGGCAGGATTCGAGCCTGTGGCCGTAGCGGCCGCGCGGTTCCAGACTGAAGCGCTTCGAACCGCTCGGTCACCCCGGCCGGCAGTTACTGTAGAGGCTGCGCGCCGTTTCGTTGCCTCACGTCAGCGCCGGCCGCTAACTGTGCATACAACCACCGCCTTACGCACCGGTTCTGCTGCCGCCAGTAGCCGTTGCACAATCTGAGTTCCAGCACAGCGCCGGGCCGGCACGGCGAGGTCAGCCACCAGCAGCGTCACATCCGCCACGCGACACCGCTTCTGCACCAGTAGTCTCCTGACACGCGACCGGCCGCAACCTCTTTACAACGATTGCGGCCAAACGGTCTCGGATCAAGAAAGTCTGACGAAATCCAGAAATAATTTCATTTTCCTAAATTAAAAAGTTGCTTCGAACTGAACAGGCGATGGCGTAAATTGGACAGAGAAATTAAATGGGGAATTCGCAGTCTGATTGTGCACTTAAATTTAATCTACCTTTTATAGTATTGAAGTAGCTAATTTTTCTTAAAAAATATCACCGTAAAAAATCAAAATCAAAGGTAATATTTGTCTTCCTCAGGTGCTTCGTGTTAGGTGGTTATGAGCTGTAGTGTTCTTCCCTCTAATATTCTGCAACAACATCGTAAAACCATCAAAAATCAATTCCATAGATCTCCATAGCTCATCCTTACTTATATTTTCCTTAATAAGTAAAAATTTGTGGTAAGTTTCTATGGGATCAAACTGCCGAGGTCATCGGTCCCTAGGCTTACACACTACTTAATCTAACTTAAACTACTTGACGCGAAGGACAACACATACGAGGTGAGACTCGCGAACCTTGGCAAGGCGCCTGGACCGTGCGGCTACCCCGCGCGGCCCTTAATGAGTAAGCATCAGTTTCTGTCTTTACTCTGCAGTCATGTTCGCAAAAATTTGAAATTTCCTCCCACACAGAAACAGTATGTTAGACCAGGTCTCGAACTCAGAAACTTGCCGTTCCCGGACAATGTTCTTACCGATTGAGCTATCCGAGCACGAGTTATAACCCGCCCTCACACCTTCATTTCTGTTAGTACCTCCCTCCTGCTTTACAAACTCCACAGTAGCTCTCCTGCTTTTACATTGCTGGACTAGCGCTCCGGGAGGAAATGATGCTGCAGGGAGATGTGTTAGTCACAATCGAAGGGATTCTATACAGAATGAAATTTTTCGGCTACAGCAGAATGTGCGCTGTTTTGAAACTTGCTGGCAGATTAAATTCCACCTATAAATAAGTTCATATACTCAGGTAGCAGTGACAGAAATCCACGGAGGTGACCGTCGGCCGATGAAGATATGCGCAGGAGCCTTACATTTTTGCAGTATTCACGCAGGTACTACTCCCACATGGGCTGTTTAGCACTCGTTAGGTAAGGAGCGAACTCTGCAGGCGACCAGCGTCCCGCACGTATCACATTCTCACGCCGCTATTCCAGCTGTCTGCCAATATTCGGCCTTGCTCTGTTGTATTTCCAGGACACGGCTTGTGGACAAATAAAGAAGTAAACCTAGCTTTGTGTAAATCTGGGTATCACCAGTAATGATCTCTGCCTATATAGGATATCCGGAAATTTCCGTTACAAACTTGTAGGACTTGTAGAGGGGGCCGGCTGCGGTGGTCTCGCGGTTAAGGCGCTCAGTCCGGAACCGCGTGACTGCTACGGTCGCAGGTTCGAATCCTGCCTCGGGCATGGATGTGTGTGATGTCCTTAGGTTAGTTAGGTTTAAGTAGTTCTAAGTTCTAGGGGACTGATGACCTTAGAAGTTAAGTCTCATAGTCATTTGAACCATTTGTAGAGGGGAGAGAGTACATATTTTGAATAGGGACCCACGTCCAGAAACGGAGCGTTTTCGCTCTACTACGGTTTCAATTCAGATGTTTAACTCATTCACTTCTGCTCAAGGAATTGAAATGGTTCAAATGGCTCTGAGTACTATGGGACTTAACATCTGTGGTCATCAGTCCCCTAGAACTTAGAACTACTTAAACCTACCTAACCTAAGGACATCACACACATCCATGCCCGAGGCAGGATTCGAACCTGCGACCGTATCAGTCACGCCGTTCCGGACTGAGCGCCTTAACCGCGAGACCACCGCGGCCGGCAAGGAATTGAATTAGACGTGACGTTGTACATTTATTAGGTAACAACTCGAAAGGAAACATCGATTTATCACTTGAAAACATTTGTTTGTGTAACATAAAAATGCTACGTGTTTATATTATTCCAAAATAAATAGTACCCATCATACTTTACGTATAGAACGGTACTGATGTATTACATGAGCGGCTTGATGTGGCGCCACGAGCCCCCAATAAGTAGTCCATAGGAGACAAATCCAATTACACATCCGAAGAGAAATCGTCGTAGAACGGAAACAGTTCGTTTCTGGACGTGGGTTACTGTTCAAAATATTATACACTCACTCCCCTCTACAAGTCCTAGAAGTTTGTAACACGAATTTTCGAAATTCCTGTATATAAGTTCTCCGGGCAAAGGGCTGAAATTGATCGCGTAACGAATACTATATTTCATAAGGAGTTGCAGAGTTACCTGTTAAGGCGTAAGCGCTATATGTCGGCGATTAAATGTGTGGAAAGTGGAGGTGTGACAGGAAAATCTAGAAGCTGGAAACTCCAATGACGTAGTTAAAGGAATTCCTATGGGATAGCATCTTCAGTGGCATCGTCGACGGCGTCCGTCAGAAACACCGAGGCTGGAGTATTAGCACCACATCCCATCACAGAAGCTTTAGTTGGGACAAATCAGGAAGAATCTTGTCAGGACGTTCGGGTGAAAGCCTTCCACTTCCTGGAGACGACAAACTTCGAGAATGGTGGAAATGCCGCCTCTGTGGTTTGGGGTCTGCCACAATCCAGTTTGTGCAGCATGCAGGGAATTCTAGCTGTTCGATGAATCCGTATGTAAATCCATTGAAACTTAAGCATTTTACGCAGTAAGCGTATGTGGCATTTGTAATAAACTACGTTTAACATGTGTTATGCCTGTTTAAGTAGATATACAGCAACAGACTCCTGTTGTAACAGTCTGCCGCCGGGGCTCAGTGGCAGCCGGCGCGGTAGCTCAGCGTGTTCGGCCAGAGGGTTTACTGCCCTCTGTAATAAAAGAACTGAGCAAACCGATCAACGACAAACTTATATGGATGACTTACGACGTCCGCCCCGAGCAGATACAACGAACGAACACGAACAAAATGAGATTAAAAAAAAAGCGTGTGCGATCAGAGAGCTGGCTGGTCTTCATAACAAAAAACTGAGTGAATAGATCAACAACCAACTTCAACGGATGTCATATGACGTCCGCTGCGACCAAATACAACGAACAATAACGAAAAAAAAAATGCAAAAAAACAAGAAAAAAGTAGTTAGCGTGTCTGGCTGCTATGTGGATATGTGGAGGACCTTCGTTCGATTCCCAGTACTGCCAAAAAATTTTCTTGATTGGAAGACTGAATAACGGTGCACTCAGCCTCGTGATGCCAATTGAAGAGCCACTTGAGTGAGAAGTAGCGGCTCCAAGATCAAGGAAGCTCACGACAGCTAGGAGAGCGGTGTACTAACCTCGTGTCCTTCCGTACCACATCCGAATGACGCCGTTGGCAAAGGACGGCACGGCGGTCGATCGGTCCCGATTGACCCGTTTGCTCCAGAACGCGGTGCTTTGCTTTGATTTACTATTGGCGTAGACAGTTTTTATAGACGTAAGTGGTTAGTGTGACTTCATGCACATTCCAAGACCACACAGCGCCACATCGGCAAAATGTTGGTTGTTGTTATTCACTTTGGGATGATGTCATGTAGGAGGTATCCCTGCTTGAGAGAGGTTCTTTTATAGCTGTAACATGTTCAGTACATGGTGAATGTCAATCAGAAGGTTCAGTAAGCCTATTTCATATCAGGAGAAGTACAAGCAGGTATCTGATCAAAACTATCCGGACTCCTAAAGTCGACGTTAATAACGGATGTGTCAATCATTCACCTTTGGGGCGGCTTGAACTCTGCTAGGGATACTTTCAATGATGTGTTTGAATGTCTCTGAAGGTACGGCAGCCCATTCTTCCTCAAGAACCGATACCAGAAAAAGAAGACGTGGAGGTCTGGAGCCAAGTCGGCGTTCTAGCTCACCCCGAAGGTGTCCTATTGCGTTCAGGTCGGAACTCTACGCAGTCCATTCCATTTCAGGAACGTTATTGTCCGCAAAACATTGCCTCATAGATGTTTCTTTATGACACGGTGCACTGACATGCTTATACAGACGATCATCGTCTCCCAGCTGCTTCTCTACTTAATGCACTTCACAATGTCGTAAAATGTGTTCATATCTTCCCTCATTCAGTGTTTTATTAAGGGAAATAACAATACGCTAGCCACGAAAAACTCACCCATACCTACACACCAACTCCTTTCTACTTCACTGTTTTCACTGTACATGGTGGCAGGTAACGGACTCCAGGCATTCGTCCACCTCAAATCTTCCTGTCGTATTGCCAAAGGGTATAACACGATTCATCACTCCAAAGAACTCGCTTGCAGTCATTCACTGGCCAGTGTTGTAGCCTCAAGCGTCGCTTAGCTCTGACTACAGAACTGAGAAAGCTGCTCGACCCTGTGCACAGTCATTGTGCTGGCTGGGCTGTTGGTAGCACATTGGAACTCACCAGCGATCCTTCCCATATTTCCATGCGACTTTCCGGCCGTCGTGGCCGAGCGGTTCTAAGCGCTACAGTCTGGAAACGCGCGACCGCTACGGTCGCAGGTACGAATCCTGCCTCGGGCATGGATGTGTGTGATGTCCTTAGGTTAGTTAGGTGTAAGTAGTCCTAAGTTCTAGGGGACTGATGACCTCAGAAGTTGAGTCCCATAGTGCTCAGAGCCATTAGAACCATGCGATTTAGTACAACACCACTTTCCAACAATGCTCGACATTCATTGTCGATGAGACAAGAGGGACCATTGCGTTCTGCTGTTACTCATTCTCCAGTGACAGTGCAATACTCTCCGCCTCCGGATGTCCGGATACTTTTGATCACATAATTTATATCTTGATACTGACATTATTTGTTGATCAGATCATCAACTACTCAACGACGAAATACTAAGGCTGACATATCAAAACACTGTAAAGAGCAAACATTTTATGGCTGTGCTGGAGTGTCTGAATTTGAAAGAAAAAAGCTTCTCATTGTAAACCTCTACAAATTCCCAGTTCAGGCTAAACGGCTGTCTTCTTCAGGCTAGACACCGTGTTAGGCTCGGTTCTTAAGAAGGAATGAGGCTGATTTTGTGTGGAGACTTAAACTTCCTGGCTGATTCTCCAGAGAAACGAATATTAATGGATTTACTTGAAGCTTACCATCTTTTACAGACAATATACTTACCAACTATAGTTCAGGGAAACGGCAGCATGCACATAACCAATGTCTTCGTAGATTGTTTTCTAGTTGGTGGGCATAGTGTGAGAAAAATTAGTAACGAACTTCCAGATCCTGATACAAGAATAGTAAGTAATACTTAAAGGAATCACGGCAATCATATTCCGCAGTAGCAAACAAAAGATTTATAGACGTGAGTCCAATGAGTCCACTTGCAATGGAGACATTTAATGGCAATCTTGAAGGGCAACTTAGTAAGATGTTTACAATATAGACGACTTCAACGACAAATATAATGCATTTCTTCAAACCTTTATTGCTTTGCTTAATAACTATTTCCCATTAACAAAGTGTGGACATATGCAGTACTAATAAGCAACCGATTTGGATAACTCATAGCATTAGAATAACATGCAGGAGTAAACGGGAGCTGTGTCGTAATATGAAGGACAGTTCGAGTCAGGTAGGACACAGCACTGCAAAGAGCTGAAACATTGCATTACACAAAGAGAATAGACCATAGTTAAAACTGTACTATCAATTGTAAAAGTTTTATAATGGCAGAATGTGGGTGCTCAACATATTACACCTCTCTTGTGTGAAAATTAAATTGTAATCCACCAGAGTTGCGCCAAATATTTAATAATCATTTCTTGGCATTAGCCGGAAAATTGAATCAAAATTTTATTGGTACAGGTAAATACGTAGAAATCTTGAAAACTCGTGTTCCGAGAGAACTATTTCAATTGCAGACGCAAGAAACAAACAAAAATGAAATTGGATCAGTTGCGAGTGTTAAACCATTAAAAAGGAAAGACTCCCTTGAGGAAGATGAAATGTCAAATAGGATTATGAAGATCAATGCACCGCACGTTCGTTCTATAATTAGTCACCTGTGCAATGTGTAATTCAGGTGTGGTCAGTTTAAATCATTTATATACATTAGGAACAGCAGAGGGCCTATCACACTTCCTTAGGGAGCGCCAGATATTACTTCTTTTTTCTCACCTACTCTCCGTCAATTACTAAGAACTGTGTGACCTGTTACTGGTAAAACGTATTTCCTCCCGTTGCACTGGTTCACCCTCTACATAGTACGTATCAAGGATCCTAATGATCTGTGACAGGTCTAATTACAAACACAAAAGACAATTGCGCTTATTCAACTGCAGTTTCTCGCTCTTGTCAATGTTTGAAGCAAGTCGCTGATCATTACCCGAAGCGGCAACTTTCTCAAAGATAGACTGGATTTCACAACAGCTTTCTCGTCGTAATAACGCAGCTAGTTCGCGGTAGCGTCTTGAACTGGGGAAGCGAGATGGGACTCCTAGTAACAGGTGCGGGACTCTTTACAGTCGACTGGAAGACAAATAACACTTTCCTAAAATATGGCGCCTTATCAGAAGGGGAGCTGCAGAATTTTGCTGCTGGAGGAGACTGGAGCCTAGCTGGTCTCGCCTCTCAATGTCAGATATACATATTGTAGGGGAGTTATTTTAGGAATGCAACTGAAACCAAAGGCATTAGTTATCTGTATATACTTGCTAGCAATAGAAGTTGTTTTAATTTATTATTAATACAGTCACAGACCACAAAATTTTTGGTCTGTGACTGGGTTTGTAAATAAATAAATATTTCCTGGATCGCTGTGGAATGTAATTGCGAATACGACCCAACTCGTGAATAAAAGCTGAGGTCTCAGAAAGAGGAGTGAGAATGAAAGCTAAGTGTACGTGTTATGGGTCATGACAGTCACATGATGTGGGCGACCGCAGTATGACTGTGACGTCAGAGCGGCTCCGAGGTCAGCTGGATGGAACGCCCCGCCATGCTCAAGCCCTACACCGTTATACCATCCACTGCGGCACAGCAGTACTCAGCATTCAAATTTCGTTTCTTTGATCGAATATATTAGTCGAAATCAGTGACCATTAGTGAATTAGCGTCGTACTACAACAACGTGTTCATGAATGAACTACAAACCATAGAAAGAAACCTATTACATCATTAAACAGAACATGTAAAAGTAGTATCGATTATGAAGATCTTAAAAGAAGCAGGCGCTGAATTCTGAATTTTCAATATCAATTCTAAAAAATGAGCTAAAATACTTTCTGTTCGCTTTGAGTCATTCAGTGATAGAAAAATGAATGCAGTTGTACAAATGCAATTAATTCTCACTTACAACTTTATTGTAATCAGAAGAGAAGCCTGGGCTCAGTGGTGTATGACTCTGAATAGCAGCACACAATGGCGAAGGTTTTATCTACCGAGAGCAGAAACCACGAAAGGAGAAAAACATTATATACTAAACCTTAGTATCTCAGAGCAGAAGCAAGTATACGCTGTGACTTTGCTAATAACTGGCTACACATTTGACACTTTATGAATGGTTGTTAGACTAATGATCCGATTCTGTATAGTCTACCGTCTGACATTTTGAATTTACAAGCTTAAAGTGATAACGCTGTTAAAATACATGATATAGGGAATTACGATAAACCCACGGCTACAAAAGGTGACTTGCTAAGCGGGCCACATGTGTGGGAGATATAAGTGTTGTATATTTAGTTTTACAAAACATACGAAGTTATTGTCTGACACGATGGCCATGACAGTATATGAAAGAGTTAAATTTCTGCGGATTTCCTAGGTTATGGGTTGAACACGACATCTGTACAGTTGCACGCAAGACTTTTTAAGTGGGATTGACTGGAATGTCCCGTAACCGACAATTTACATAATAGTGCAGCTCCACTGCACAAGATTAGGAAATCCAGTGCTTTAAGGCAAATGTCATGAGACATCTTCCCAAAAGACCAGTGAAAAATTTGCTAAATTCAGCGCATGGGATTCCAGGTCGTTATGTTTCTTTCTTCTGTTTCTGTGTTCCAGTACAAAGACACGGAACTTATACTACATTAAACAAGTTCTTATTATATTCGTACCTACTGTTCTCCTTCCATTAACGTCTAGAGATTCAGTAGTATATGACCACCTACGTACGGTGACCAAGTGATAAGAAGTCTGTAAGTTGACCATCTTTAGTCGCAGTCTTTAATTTATATTTATTTTTAAAACACCATTCTAATATTTGTGTTAATTTTAAAATCACTAAGCTAAATGGTTTAATAGTAATTCTGATGATAGCCTTGGATTTCTTAATATCAACCTGAAGAATAGGAGCAATCGTCCTTGAGTTTTAATTTGATAACCTACAAATTGAAAAGAACGAATACAAAGTAAATAAGATTTTGTACATTTACATGCATAATCCGCAAGACACTGTACAGTGGATTCTTTGTACAACTGCTAGTCATTGGATTTCCTGTTCCACGAGCAAATGAATCGAAGTAGAAAATGATTTTATTTATGACTCAGTACGAGCTCTAATCTCCCTTATTTTTCCTTACGCTACTTGCTACGTATTAACGTTGGAAGCAGTAGAATCGTTCTGCAGTCTGTAGCAAATGTTACGAGGGGATTACAAAAAGTAGGTTACTCATGTTGTCCAACGCTAAGGCCTCTGCGCAACACGAGTGGCGCATTGTCAGAAGAGAGGATTTCGTGCAGACACAGTTCTGCTGCGGAACGCTTAACAGGTATATCACAGTACGGGAATGAAATGGTGCGGCAGCTAGAGACGTACCAAAAGATTGAAGTACGCGGGTAGTACGACTGTTGCGGACAAAATGTCTAAATTGCCTACAGATTCACCATGCAATTCTGACAGTATATGGACCAAACGCAACGTCGCGTCCAGTGGCTGTAGCCATTTGTCCAAGAAGCCACAGGTGTGGGTGATGCTGGGCGGGAAGGAAGATCTTAGAATTCGAACAAACCACAATGTTCAGGCAACTGAGAAACTGATTCGTAATCGCAGAATTTCCAGCTATGAGGACGTCCATATACCGGTTCTCGAATGGCTAAGTGACAAAGCAGCAGATTTCTATCTTCGAGGAACTGAACGATTGGTAGAATGTTCCGAACGTTGTTTGCATAGATTTGGTGCCTACGTTGAAAAATAGTGTCAAGTACCTGTGTCGCGTTGAAGCATAATGCAGCATTCAATAAAAGTTCATTGGCCTGCCATAATAATGTGTAAGTTGCTTTCTGATGTGCCCTCGTAGTTCTCTGAATTTACTCAACAGCGTTTCGCGGGAACTGCGTCCTCTCCCTTCGAGCTTACCCATCTAAGCGCAGGATGCATTTCCGTAGTACTCGCGTGTTGATCGAACCTGTTGGTAACAAATCTTGCAGCAAACCTCTGAATTTCATCTAAGTCTTCCTTTAATCCACATGTAGATCCCAAATAACCCAGCAGCACTCAAAGAAAAACAATGTGTTGCGCTGTCGAAAGCTTTCTGGGAGTCTAGGACTATAGAATCTGCCTGTTGACTTGCACCCATCGTTCAAAGACAATATTGCATCAGTTCTATCAGACCAGCTGTGTGATTGGATTGGACGCTTCCTAGAAAACAGAACACAGTATGTCATTCTTAACGGAGTGAAATCTTCATGCCGGCCGTAGTGGCCGAGCGGTTCTAGGCGCTTCAGTCTGGAACCGCGCGACCGCTACAGTCGCAGATTCGAATCCTGCCTCGGGCATGGATGTGTGTGATGTCCTTAGGTTAGTTAGGTTTAAGTACTTCTACGTTCTAGGGGACTGATGACCTCAGCAGTTAAGTCCCATAGCGCTCAGAGCCATTTGAACCACTTTTTAAAATCTTTATACATGAAAGTAACCTCGGGCGTGCAACAAGGGAATGCTACAGGACCATTATTTTTCACATTATACATGGGAAGATGCTGTTATATACAAACAAATCGCAGCGATATAAAATTGTAACAAAATGCTGAAAGACCTGTAGCTGCCCTCAACATAAACAAATGTAACTTATTGCGAATACATACACAGAACGGTCTAATAATGAATGTTCACACGATTACAGACAATCACTGGAGGCAGTCCCCTCCATTAAATATCTAAGAGTACGCCTACGGAGCGATTTATAGCTGGCGTCCACATAAAAGTAATAACGGGTAAGATACAGTAGGAGAATCCTCAGGAAGTGTAATCCATCCACAAAGGATGTAGCGTACAAAACCCATGTTTCTCCAATACTTAAATGCTGTCCGTCACTCTTTGGTGCGTACTTGACGTCATTTATAGAGCAAATAGAAAAGATGCAAAGAAGAGCATCATGTTTCGTTACAGGTAAATTTAGCAAACGTGAAAGCATCAAGGAGCTGCTGACCAAACCCACAGATGCGTTCTGCATCACGGTGAGGTTTACTGTTAAAATGTTCCTAGAAGGGTCAACCAGTGCCTTGAAGGTAAAATCGGTGAGATTCACTCGCACACGGAGACTTACCAATGATCGTTCTTCCTGCGGACCATTCACGACTGGAACAACAAAGATGGGATGCGACATGCGTACAAAAAGTACCCTCCGACATATACACAAGATGGTTTGCAAAGTATAGATGTATATATAAATGCAGATTTAGCTGTAGCTCTCGTGTTCAACGTTATCAGTGAAAGTGACGTTGTGGCATACATTTAGCAGCAGCTACCGTGGTAGTAGGTGAAATATTATTGTTAACTGTCAAAGGGACCTTTATAGAATACTTGTAGCGGGCGCCACGGAGCTGTAAGTGTGAATAATTCCTGGCGCTGTACTCACGGCCTTACGTAGTACGATGATGTTTCGTGACGTGTGTTCACGAGCGTGCGGGATGTGAAAGAAACGGCCGTTCTACTCGTATCTGGTTGCTATCCTGCTTCCGTATCATAGGATTCTAGCGCTGACTATAGTGCTGTGCTGCCTGATCAGAAAGTAACCACTTGTAGTGAATACTGACTTCCAGAATTTGTCCATGCCTAGGAAGAGCTGTGGTCACTGTTTTCGATCGAAACACTGCGCGACAATGTCCAAAATTAAAATCCGAACTTCTTGGCTCTGTCTCATGGATAAGGCATTACGAGACAGTTGATGGTGATCCGTCTGTTAAATTCGACATGCAGCTCGATGACAGTTGAGTAGAGGAAGCTATTTGTTGGCACCAGGTTTCCAGCTCTCCGCGGGCGCAAGGCAGTGTTGTTCAGCGCCCAGTACGCAACCGTGTGTCGGCACAGGAGCGAGATAGATAGGTGCGGAGGGAGTGAGACTGTGCAGCACTGCTCTGTCTGGACTGTCCCGCGTTCAGACCCAATGTAAACAAAATAACAGAGGAAGCGCAGCTCTGTAAAAGTGGTCCATGAGCGGTCAAACAAGCAAACCATTTACTGTTTAGGTAACAATTAATGCTCGTGAGACAGAATTACTACGAAAACAGCGTTCAAAACAAGAATCGAAGAACAACTTAGTAGTTTTATGCCCCACAGGTTGATTCTATTAGTACTGCATACGCACACTCGTTATAAGTACAGCAGGCGTCTTCAGCAAGATATATCAATTTCTTAAATGAACTAGTGTCATAAATATTCTATTTTAGAAATTATTTTACGTAAGGAATGTAGAGTCTCATGCTCACTATTAGTAGTTACAAGTAAATATTTTTTGTTGTACTTCGTGCTACAGCTTTTTGTATCCCTTTTCAAGAGTTTAGACGTCGGATCCTTAGTTTCCTATTTTGTACGCAACAATTTTAAATGACCAAGTTTGAAAATTTATTAAGAAATAGAATTAAGGTTATAAAGACCTCTAACCCTTACAGTCGACATTGTTAAAGAAGACACTTAACACTTTACACGTTTTTCTTTTTCGAGGAAATAATTTTCTCTGTGTTGGTACAGTATTCCGGAGCCTGCTAACCGCAAAGAATTAATCATATTTTTTTCGCCAAGTGGCGAACGGCTCTTAGTTTTAGCAAGCTTTAACAGGGAGAAAAGCGCTCACAAATATACGTGGAACCAAACATTGAGAAAACTTTGGCAACGTGCTTTTCTCTCGTGCAAAACAGCTGTAAAAGTCATCCAAAGTTTTAAACATAAGAAACCGGCCCTTCAGGCGGATATCGCACTGCAGGTCAATCAGCTCAAGTTGAAACACTTGTGAGACGTCCTCTGCCCGAAGGGAAAAGGGGCGAACAAATACATCTGAGGCCGGTTTAAGTTCGCTTATTTTCAAAAGTCTGTTTCCATAGTCTTCTTGTAAATTGCAAATGATTTGAACACAATCTGAAAAATCCACATATTCTTTAACACTGTCTAATGGGGGGAAGTGTCCACAATGCTTCCCGCGAAATTCTTTTCCCACAAAATAAGTTTTATTTTTGCAATTCTTGAATCGTCTTCACTAAATAAACAACAGAGTGATTTTCACCTTGAAGCGAAATATTCGAAGTAATGAAGTATTTAAATGACCAGTTAGGTCACTGAAAAAAGTTAAATTCGCCACCCACTTAGGATCACGAAGTAATTCTTCTGGACGTCACATCATTTCCAAAAAGGTATTGATTTCTTCCCTCAAGGAGAAAAACCGATGACGCACCTTCCCTCTGCTCAGCTATCTTACTTCGGCGTGGCAGTGGATGTCCGGGTATTCGGTTTCGATATCAGCCGGATATTCTTTAAATTGGCGGAGTGTGAGTCCATTTGAGGAAAGATAATGAACCGTTCGAACAATTGTGCCTATAACATTTTATATGTTGACAATCTTCGCGCAAAGTGCGTCCTGGTGTATCAGACAATGGACTGCCGCGAATCAGGAACAGCCGACTTGAGCCATTTTTGAGGTGACGCAACCCAGGAATCCCTCGCAGTGCGGGGCTTCAATCCGTTGTTATACTGGTAAGTCGTTCCCATTTTAAACCTATTGACTCGAACACGTTTTCCACGGCTACAAAAATATCCAAACCCGTCGTTGTGTCTTTTAATG
Source organism: Schistocerca gregaria (assembly GCF_023897955.1). Classification (NCBI taxonomy): domain Eukaryota; kingdom Metazoa; phylum Arthropoda; class Insecta; order Orthoptera; family Acrididae; genus Schistocerca; species Schistocerca gregaria. The sequence continues at coordinate 854,544,460 of NC_064931.1, read as the reverse complement.
GTGTAAGGTCGAGAAATTCTTCGGTAACACGCACATTGTCCTCCACGCCCCGAATGAATATGTTCGCAACGTCCGTGGACTCGTCAAGACGACAGAAAATGAAACGAAGTTTGCCGCTCTCTCCATTAATTACTGTTCCATATCTGAGGCCATATATTTGACTCGGCGAGCAACAGTTTGACGCGAAAGAACTATTTTTCCAAATTTTTCCGTGAGGTCTGCTGGACAAATACATACCAAGGAGTCGACCAGGCGATCCTTGATGAGATTCCCAGCCGCAAAGGGTTTCCCTGCTTTCGGAATTCTCAGTTAGCATTTTTAATTTGCACGCAAACTTTTCCCACTAAACCCTTACAACTGATTTTGTACAATCCTGTTTTTAAAACACTTTTATCATTTTAACAATTAATTGTTTTATTCATTGAAACCCAAATAAAAAACTAAAAAAAAATGGTTTTAGGTGCGTTTTCCCCCAGTTCCACTGAAAAGCGGTCATAGACGCTAGCGAGGACAGCGAAATGTGATCGCAAAATAAATTTTTATCTATTGGAATATTTGCGTTTTAATTAATTGAAAACATAGATCAAACTTCAACATATGTTTTCCCATCCATCAAAACACAAATACACAAAATGAAGAGTGGCCCTTAATGACACTTTGCTGCCGGAGAGAGCGTGTGTGACGACTTTTCAGAAAGTGGCAAAAAGTAACGTACCTGAAACTTTTTCTTATTTCTGTGCGACGCGAATTAATGCAACCCCAATATAAAATTAACAGGAAAGAAATGTTCCTTGTTCCTGACACTCTGATATTCGATAACTAGCACATTGCTAAGTGATATATCAGATTATAACATATAGTTTTATTTGTCATCTTTATAAATAATAAAGCCGCGTGGGATTAGCCGAGCGGTCTGAGGCGATGCAGTCGTGGACTTTGCGGCTGGTCCCGGCGGAGGTTCGAGTCCTCCATCGGGCATGGGCGTGTCTGTTTGTCCTTAGGATAATTTAGGTTAAGTAATGTGTAAGCTAAGGGACTGATGATCTTAGCAGTTAAGTACCATAAGATTTCACACACATTTTTTTATAATTAATAAAGAGTCGTACGATGGAAAACACTTACTTCACTGAATTGCTGCTTGAAATTTTCTTTCAGTTTTCGAACTGATCTTTGTGACAGGTTTTAAAGTGGTGTTCAATCGAGTACTTTTTAAAATACGTGAGGTTCCGAACATTTGGCATGATTTTCGGCAGCAGTACAAAAGAAATTAGTTTCCCACTCGGGTTTAGATGGTGCGCACGCGCCGCTCGTTTTTTGTTTCGTTTTGTCTGCTGCTGTTGACCTCCCCTCTCGATTCACTGTAGTCTTACGTCTGTTGACTAACGGCGTTTTGCGGTTTCAGTACTTTTGTGACTAGCGCGGGTACAGCCGCATGGCGAGGCGGGGAGGGCGGAAAGTGACACGGCTCGCCCACTGCAACAACATACAGATTCGTCCGGGCGTTTGCCTCGGGCAATCGCGGGCGTAGTTTGGACGAGCCTACACCAGACTCTCAATAACTTGTTATCAGAGACAGAACAGGCCAAAAACGTGGATGTCTCCGATCTAATGGCGTCCCTTCTTGCGGCGAGATCTTTTCACGAAATTTCGAACACAAACTATCTCCTCTAAATATTAAAATATTTTATTGACGCCAAACTGCATAGGAAGAAATGGTCACCGTAATAAAATAAGAGAAATCGAAGCTCGTACGTAAAGGTTTCAGCGTTCATTTTTCCCACACGCTCTTCGAGAGTGGAACGGTAGAAAAATTATCTGAAGGTGATTCGATGAACCTCTGCCAGGTATTTAAATGTGAACTGCAGAGTTGTCATGTAGACGTAGATGTAGATGACTACATTTGACTTTCCTTCATTCATCCATATAACAGCGAAACATTCGAGTAAATTTAAAATAGATATATCTTTACATTTGAATTGGTATTATCGTATGAATCACAGATAATGCTTTTACTCCCGTTTCGGTTCCTCTCCGGTCCTGACATCTATCGGTTTGTACTGCAAAGCTGTTTTGGCTATCCTAGATTGAGGCAAGCACTGCAGATGCTGTAACCAGTTGTTCGTATATTTCATTATTTTGTCGATGTTGCCCTGAACGCCCAGTTCTAATCGCATGCCTTCATTCTTTTCAGAACACACTCGGTAAGCTTATCAGGAACTTAATTTCAGCAGCCTCTGTTTTTTCATTCGAGCCTATGTTAGAGTCTTTTTTTCACTAACACACAGCAAAAATGGGGCAGCAATTATATTAGATAACGTAAGTTAAATTTCTTTCCTTACATTGTGGCAGAGCATTCTTTGTACCGTTTGAATGAAAAATCTAAATCTGCTACGTTTATTGTAGAGATCCTGGGATTTAGAATACTTCATGTGAAAGCCCAACTATGAAACATTCCGAGGCTCGGTCAGTGGTTTTATCATCAGTGACAACTTATGCTCTGTGAAGATTTCCGCCATGGATGTTCACTGTTTTTATTTCTCCTTCACACTATTTCTCTCGTAAAACAGTTCAATTTATACAAATCCTCTGGAATATCATCTTCTGAGCTACCTGTTACCTACTAATAATACTGCGGGACGTTATTACTGCATATTATAAAAGTTTCTTTGAATCTATTTAGTAACTTTGTGGTGTCTTCGTTTAGGTACACCACTAGCCGTTAAATCGCAACATCAGGAAGGTCAGCAAGTAACGATATTTTATTTATTGTGCGTGTACTGTATAGCAGGAAGCATAACGCAGTACTGCCCACAGACACGTCAGTCGGAAGTGGCGCACTTCCGCGTCGTCCTCCGCCAGTGGCGTCAGTCGGATGCGGTATGAAGGAGTTACTGTCATACTTGCAAATGTGGTGCCGCTACCACACGGTCAAGTAGCTCCCCAAGGGACACCACCTGCCTGACTGAATCTCTAGTAAGCCTGTCGATCGCGTCATGTCGCACTTTTCAGTTCTGAGTGCACAGTGAGCACTTAAAGATGCTTAGAACTACAGTGTCTCACCCCAAGTGTGAAGCGTCTGCTAAGAGGCTCCGCCTGATTTAATACAGCCCACATAACATAATTGTCAATTGTTTCTTTGTTCCTGACACTGCTCGGCCACACACTGCGGGTGCAACAACGACGTTCCTGCGGAGTTTGCGATGGGCAGTTTTTGAGAGCCTGGACTCGACTCCTTCTGATTTTCATCTCACATGAACCTCTGGCTACGAGGACAGCATTTTGGCACAGACAAGGAGCTGCAGACCAGCGTAGGGAACTGGCGGAAAGCACAGGCGTCTGCCTTCTACAACCAGGGTATTGGAAAGTTGGTACCACGCTGCCACAGATGTCTAAGCCGAAGCAACTATGTACAAAAGTAGCTGAGAGCTGTAGCTAAACGTTGCAAATAAAAAAAAATTGTGACTCTTTAAGCTTTCCCGGTGGATGTGTTGTAAATAGTCTTCAAGGGTCTGCCGCCGGATCACGTTGTGCAAATTCCACAATATTTCCTCGGAGCAACTGTCCGCCATCTTCAGGTGGTTCAACCTTGCTCGTGGCTAGGTACGACTGACGGTATCCGCAAGCCGACGCCCCGTTTCTGAACACGCGCGCGAAGAATGAGCAGCCGCAGACATGGTGCATGCGCAGTGGTTTGCCACATTCAAACTCCCTCTGACGAAAATCGCAGAGCGGCTCTCCCGCGCGTGCGCTGTACGCTGCGTTTGTCAACAGTGTGGCCAGACGTTACTCACCAACGACCGTATAGGCCAGTGTTATGACGGGCCTCTTGGCAAACAATCTTGATTTTCGCGTCTTGATTTAATAGCAGCTAATGCAGGGTCCTAGGTTGTGCTCAGTTGGAATCCCGTATCCTTGTTGATGAGATATTGTGGAATTTGCACAACGTGATCTGGCGGCAAACCCGTGAAGACTATTTACAGTGCAGAGCTTGTCTTAATGCGGAAAGGGAGCGGTTTGTCTTACTTCTAAAACGACATGATGATTAGCTTTTGGGACGAGAGCTGAAGCATTTTCAAAATCATTAAGTTTGTAAACTGTTCCCTTGCCGCCATGGTTAAATTACACCGTGCATGGCAAAATGGCGTTATTCAAAACCGGCGCTGAGGCAACAGTGGTACACCACGGGCCAAAGATTACAGGGGTGAATGGTGGCTGTGGAGGTGAGAGACTGCAGAGCAACTGATCACCCAGATGAACCAAAGAGCTACGAACAATGTCTCCTCAACGACTGTTCAGTGAACATGGGTGCATATGGCGTGATCAACACGATTCTGGTTCATGAATCCATACTGACTCCATTTCACTGGCGACGAAGGCGGAATCTGCGCTCCACTACTACAGTTGGACGTCCACTGAGTGGCGAAAGGTGACCCTCTCAGATGAATCACGTGTCATGCTCCATCCGCGTGAAACGTCTGACAAAAACAGCCTGCAACGATAGCCGGAATGGTCCAGGCCTGACATGGGAGCGTTGTGGCCTGGTGGATGTTTTAGTTGCGTTCCCTGGACGATCTCCTCATTCTGGAAGGCACAAAGGATCAACGCAAGTATGCATCTATCCTTGGGGACCTGATTCACCCCTACATGTTTTCCCTTTGCACGATCGCATCCACCTTCATTTCGTTGACTTACTGCAATATATAAGAAAACGCGCGATTTTTAGTTGGTTGTCGATCTTTTTGTGAAGTTAGTGGCACAATTTAGAAGAAGTTGTACTTGCAGTTTCATTATGGTCCATTTGTGCAGAGCCTCACACACACTAAACACCACGAGCAGGATAAAACAACGTATCACACAGCTCGCAGTGTAGTTTTCAATAGCACCAGGATGAGTTTTCCATACTCCCCGGATTTAACAACAATCAAGAATCGATGCGAACACCTCTTTGGGATTGTTCCCGCCATGGATCCTCAACCGAGGAACATAGTGCAGCTGGCCACAGCATGGCTCCACATCACTGTCGGTACCTTCCAGCAGCTCGTTTCTCTGTTCCTGTAGGTCCGCCCTGCAAAAGGAGGTTATTCAGGCTTTTGACAGTGATACGTGGCACTGAGAGACTGCAGGCGACTTCTCGCTGTATTTGTTGTGTACCTCTTGCTCGGTCTACAACGATCTGCATTTATAGTGGCAACGTGGGGATCATTCTACCAATTTTCTTGTCTGTAATTTAATGGTGTTGGTACACATACGATATGACTTCGTCACTACGGTAATCTAAACGGCGCAGCTGCGTTTTACTGATATTCTGAGATCTCATGTTTTATTTCTCTCGAGACAGTATCTTGATATCATGTTTCGACAAGATAACACTCGTCCTCACACGGCAAGGTTCTCAATGAACAGCCTACGTGATACTGAGGTACTCCCTTGCGCAGCAAGATTATCACATCACCCATAGAACTGGTGTGGGACCAGCTCGTACGCCAACTGTGTCTGACTGTCGTATCCAGGATATCGAGAGCAAGTTATTACTGTTGTGGTCAACTTATCTTAGGAGGGCATACAAAGACTCACGATCTCCTTCCCGACGACGTCACTGCATGCACGAGACACGAGAGGCTGCAACGAAATTACAAGGAATAGCAGTGTTCTCGCATTGCGAATTTCGTTGTTAAATCGATGTTGTAATCACAGAAATGACAGCTCATAACCGATCATCACGCAAAACTTTACTTCACTCCCTCCTCTGCTGCACGTTTTTGTCAGCGAGAGTGTATGAGAGAGAAGCTTTATAACGAGGCGGCGCCGCGGCCTTGCGTCGCTGGACCGGCCTTATACTTTCGCGTCGCGTGGCTCACAATTCTATAGGCAGAATGCGAGCCGAGAGAAACCGGCCTACTGATCCACTTGGAAGCTGGCGCTTTCCTTGCGGACAATTGCTCTCCACCACTGGCCGGTGGGAGGCCGCCGACACTGCTTTACAACTGCTCCGGTCCTCGCTGCGGCGGCCAGGCATACACACTTTCCACGAACGTAGCCCCTCGCCTCGTACAATGCCAGCTGGAGGTATTTCTGGTTGCGAGCCCGTAGTTGCCAGATCTCGGTGGCTGCTGACCCGGAAGTAGACGGTTCGTCTCCGGACGAGGAAGGAAACCTTCGAGGTCATTAGACTGTGTTAAAGAACTTCGCTATACTTCGTGGGTCCTCAGCTGCTTTTTCCGAGATTGACACTCCCTTCATTCTACTCCATATTCAAATATTGAGTGATTCAGAAAGGTTGTTAAAGTAGCCAAGGATGACGAATAGGAACTTACAGGTACGTTCAGTTATTAAGAAGGAGCACGGCTAACACAAATGAACAAAAAAGAAATGATACAAATGTCGTCCTACATCACACACATCTATGTATTGTAGAACCTTAGATCATATTGTGAGTTCCAACATTATTATCTGCTTGGATCAGAATAACCTTCTCCACGGAAATTAGCATGGATTCCGGAAACATTACTCTTCTCACACAGTTTCCTCATTGCTACGGATAGAAGAAATCAGTTTGATTCGGTGTTTCTAAATTTTTGAAACACTTTCGGATAAGAACCAATGCGGTAGCCTTATCAGGCAAAAAGTGATCGTATGGCATTATCGTCCAGAAGACCCCATCTGTGAATGTTCGGCCGCCTGGTACAGGCCTTTCTTTACTTGGTACACTTCAGCGACTTGCGCGTCGATGATGAGGAGGCCATGATGACAACACATACATCTACATCTACGTACATACTCCGCAGTCCACCATACGGTGCGTGGCGGAGGGTACCTCGTACCACAACTAGCATCTTCTCTCCCTGTTCCACTCCCAAACAGAACGAAGGAAAAGTGACTGCCTATATGCCTCTGTACGAGCCCTAATCTCTCTTATCTTGTCTTTGTGGTCTTTCCGCAAAATGTAAGTTGGCGGCAGTAAAATTGTACTGCAGTCAGCCTCAAATGCTGGTTCTCTAAATTTCCTCAGTAGAGAGTCACGAAACGAACGCCTCCTTTCCTCTAGAGACTCCCACCCGAGTTCCTGAAGTATTTCCGTAACACTCGCGTGATGATCAAACCTACCAGTAACAAATCTAGCAGCCCGCCTCTGAATTGCTTCTATGTGCTCCCTCAATCGCACTCAGTCCTAAGCGGAGAAAATCGCCTTCCGGGCCAGGAGTCGAAACCGACCCTGTCATCGAGTCAGCAACGTTACTCACAAGTCCACGAACTTCTGATCCTATAGAAAAAGTTTCCTGACACACTATGTTCTCCTAGATGGAGAGTCAGGGGAGTGTAACAGGACCATTACTGCTCATGCTACGTATTAATGAATTAGTGGATAGTATTAGTTGTAAACTCAAACGTGTCGGAGACGGCGAGTGTTCCCACTCGGTATCCTTTCATTACAGGATTAATGAGTCACGTCTGGAGTAAGTCACGTCATACACATATTTGAATTTAACCATTTGCTGAGATACGAAGTGGAACGACCACATAAGTTCAGTTGCAGGTAAACGAAATAGCAGACTACTGTCCATAACTGTTTCTCTACAAAAGAAACTTACACACGAAACACTTGTACAACCCATACTCGTCTACCGTTGAAGAGTATGAGACCCGTATCAGGTCAGATCAAACTAACCGAGAACCTTGAGGTATGCACAGAAGCGCGGTGCGAATTGTCTCAGATTTTGTTAACTGGCAGACTGTCGAGAAAAGGTGACGCAGTGAAAAAACTCTTACAAAACTTTAGAACCTTCTTTCAGGACAGACAATACAGATGTTCTTTAGCCCCCTACATAGCTATCTCTTAGAGAACGTGCAGATCAAATTAGATCGACAACAGCTCGCACACGGGCGTATAAACAGTTATTCTTCCAACGCACTATCGGTAAGGGGAGAGTATCTGCCACGCCCTTCACAGTGATTTGCAGAGTATGGGTCAGCCGAGGATAGGAGTCCGAATAAAAGCGCTCCAGAGAGTACACGACCTTGCTTATTTGAATATTTTTATTCTATTTTACATGGATGGCCACTGACCCTAACCACTAAAACTGCTAAAACTGAATAAAAATGCTTTTAAAATGCGGAGATTTGACGTTTATACCGCCAATCGAGGTCATTTATGTGTAAAACTCTGCATTTGGGTGCAATAAATACGTGAAAGTTATCAAATCTCAAGGCTACATAAGCTGTAGAAACCATACCGTATACCTGACAATTGCGGTCAGCAGGTTCACAAGAGACGTAAATTGTGTATTATTTGGCAAAAAGTTAAACATTAGCTTGAAACAATATATGTTAACGTACGCAGTACCTACAGCATCATAATCTCCAAAATAGAAGTTGCCGTATTGTATATTCTTCTTTCATTTGTCATCCAAGTGCAAATGTAGATTTTCAACGAAGAGATCAAAACAAGCGTGATGGAACAGCATGCACACTTCATAAGGCCAACATGTGGACATATTGCATAGTTCCCGATGTATTCGCATTCCGAAGATCCAGTATCAAAAGCGCAGTCAACACTTTATCCAGATCTTTGCCACGAGCTGCTCCATTCCACTGTGTTTTAGATACTCTACTGAAACTCCACTTTTGCACTAGGATGACGAATGAAGGAAGAACATGTAACACAACAGCTTCTGTTTTGTAGACCATGACTCTGAAGCACTGCATACGTTAAGATTTATTGTTTCAAGCTGATGTTTAGCTTTTTCGCAAAAAGTACCTCATTTGTGACTCTTGTGAATCTGCCGGTCACCATAGTCTGTTGCCCGGTATTGTTATGCTTCTGTAGTCTTTAAATTCGTAAACCTTCAAACTTCGATTGTACAGAAATTTAGATTTTCGCAAATAACTCACGTTGATGGGTGGTAGAATCACACATCTTTTGGATAAATGCTTCGAGGGTTTGGCCGCGTAAGATTTGTATGTAGTATCAAGCATTTAATGACCTCTGTTGTCATCGTCAGATGGTAGTGTATTTAGATGGTGGAATTGTGCCATAGTATTTAAGACTTCTCTCTTTTGAGCCAACTGTAAATGAGATATTAAGTTAGCCATCTGTAACTTACGAAAACAAGGAGATACTTAATCTTTAAAAGATGATCAACCTACAGCACTCCCACATTTCTTGACCGCTACAACAAATTATACTGACAGTCCTGGACAGACGCAGTATTAAGTTTACACAAGAAAGCAAAAGAAGACTAAATGAAGTAAAAAACAGTCTTGGTGTCAGGGTTCCTGGAATTTACAAAATTCGCTGTGAGTGCGGTAGCAGTTACAATGGTCAGTCAACATGATTTCAGAACGATGCCAAACGAGAACCGTGAGAACCAGAAAAAGTCAGTAACTCAATGTAACGATCACTATGTCTGGTCATTTAAAATCAAATCAAACGTTGCCCGAGGCGTCTTTAACAATTATATCACTTTCAGCTACTTTCGGGTTAGGTGATCACATCACTGAGCACCGAGCTAGACTGCTTAATGAGCATACCTAACAGTTTTTTGCTTCCCCGTACAAGGCACGTAACCATCATAGATCGATCCTCTCCGTCGATATTTGTTATCTTACTCTGGTTCATTTGTTATCTTGCGAAAGTTAATTTTTAACAAATAATGTTGCAATTAAAATTGCTCAGCATGAATAAGGCCAACGGCCTTGCCCCAGTGGTTCCCGTCAGATCACCGAAGTTAAGCGCTGTTTGGCTGGGCTAGCACTTGGATGGGTGACCGTGTGCTGACCACATGCCCCTTCATATCTGCATCCAGTGACGCCTGTAACTGAGGATGACCCGGCGGCCGGTCGGTACTGTTGAGCCTTCCAAGGCTGCTCGGACTGGGGGGGGGGGGGGGGGTTAGTATGAATAAGAATTCTAGTTCAGTCAGTTCTGTTTTATAGTAAGTTTCTCATCATTAATTACTATTAATCGGAGGTACGCATATTGCTGTCCATTTTGTGCGGGAGTAGCTACTGTCCGTTATATCTTAAGTACAAAGTCTCTTACAGACAGCACGTTTCCACGGTTATAGTACGGATGTCTTGACTATCTGTCACAGCAGAGTGGGTAAACTGCCTCTCTTCCAACACTCATAGCTATAGCAGTGAATGCAATCCTGTACAGACATAAAATTATGGCCCACATCGTGGCATAAACGCTACAACAGCCTCATGAATCAACATACGAGTGTGTCTGATATAAAAAAAAATCCTCCTCCATGCGTCTACCCACTGCGATTTTGTCATCAACAAGACACTGAGAGCAGGATGTTCAACAACAACTGTAACCGGGACGGCGGCTATACCCTTAGTAGTGCAATGGAAGCGGGCACTTGATGCTGAACCACTACGGAGAAATAAAGTGAGATATCCACCATCTAACGAAATCAGCATTTATACCAATGTTCCTCCATCACAGACATCGACTTCTCTGATAGCATTTGTAAGTTCAGTGGCCAAGTGACGTCATCGTGGCACAGTTCGGCCAACTGAATAAAATACCGTAATGCCTGCAGACAACTCATGACGGTGACGACAGCAAAAGTCATCGAAAGCTCGATATTACATAAAAAAACTTTCGCGACAAAAAATAGTGAAAGAACTGGAAGCGAGGTGTAGCAAAGCTAATGCAGTGAGCGCTCAGCTACGATCTACTCTCTTCTGCAAGAAGGAAGTCAGTACCAAGACTAAGTTATCTGTCTACCGTTCAATCTTTCGACCAACTTTGTTGTATGGGAGCGAAAGCTGGGTGGATTCAGGGTACCTTATCAATAAGGTAGAGGTTACGGATATGAAAGTAGCTAGGATGATTGCAGGTACTAGTAGATGGGAACAATGGCAGGAGGGTGTCCACAATGAGGAAATCAAAGAAAAACTGGGAATGAACTCTATAGATGTAGCAGTCAGGGCGAATAGGCTTAGATCGTGGGGTCATGTTACACGCATGGGAGAAGCAAGATTACCCAAGAGGCTCATGGGTTCAGCAGTAGAGGGTAGGAGGAGTCGGGGCAGACCAAGGAGAAGGTACATGGATTCGGTTAAGAATGATTTTGAAGTAATAGGCTTAACATCAGAAGAGGCACCAATGTTAGCACGGAATAGGGGACCATGGAGGAATTTTATAAGGGGTACTATGCTCCAGACTGAACACGGAAAGGCATAATCAGTCTTAAATGATGATGATGATGATGACAAAAAATCCGTGAAGCATTTATCGAAGATCGTCCCCGCGAAAACCGACCTTCTCATCTGCATCCTCTTCATTCGCGTTTATTCCGTATCTAAACGGGCCCAGTATGGTTATTATCGTTTTTGGAGTTGTTAAAGTTATAATGTGGCTAGATGCCATTCCTGTCACCTGTCGCCATCCGTTTACCCTTCCACCCTCCTCCCGTTACGCAACTTGCGTACCACAATTGCGGCTATTCTGGCGGATACGTTTTTAGATAAATCTGCTATGTTAAAATGATTTTATTCGGTTTTAATCGAGCTCGATTTAGCACTAGGGAGCAGCTATTCTGGTCGGGCGCGACACTGCGGCCACAGCCAGCGCGCATAGTGCATCGCCGGCGGTACTGCAACAGCCAGCCAGCTCGCCTTGCGAAGGCTAACCTGCTGCTCCCGTACCCGCCGCCCGTTATTAGCCCTTTTTTTCTCAACCTTGAGCGGCGCTGGTGACCACCAGCCTTTAGCTCGACCTCCGGCACGTTATATTTAATACGTCCGTCCTTAGCCGCTGCCGGATTCGACGAATGAGTGGTTTTAGCGTCCACTTAACGTTCTTCTAAGGCAGCGTGTTTGTCGCAGTGGAGGTAACAGAAATTAAGTAGGACACACAATATCGACGATCAAAAAAAGTATTGTTATCATCACACACACACACACGCACACCCACCAATACTGTTCACGACCTTGGGCGTCCCACAGAAATTTATCCACTGGGGAGGGAATCGGGGATGAGGTGGTTGGGATATTTAAAGCGCTTTTTTATGTAAGTCAGTATACACTGAAGTGCATAGGAAACTGGTATAGGCATGCGTGTTAAATACAGAGATATGTAAACAGGCAGAATACAGCGCTGCCATCGGCAGTGAATATCAGGAATCCGGTAAAACATCAAACCTCCGACATCGCTGCGGCTGGGAAAAGGTCCTGCAAGAACGGAACCAACGACTAAAGAGAATCGTTCAACGTGACAGAAGTGTAACCCTTCGGAAAATTGCTACAGATTTCAGTGCTGGACCATCAACAAGTGTCAGCGTGCGAACCATTCAACAAAACATCATGGATATGGGCTTTCGGAGCCGAAGGCTCACTCGTGTACCCTTGATGAGTGCACGACACGAAGCGTTATGCCTCGGCTGGGTCCGTCAACACTGACAATGGACTGTTGATGACTGGAAACACGTTGCGTGGTCAGACGAGTCTCGTTTCAAATTGTGTCGAGCGGATGGACGTGTACGGGTATGGAGACAACCTCTTGAATCCATGGGCGCTGCCTGTCAGCAGAGGAATGTTCAAGCTGGTGGAGGCTCTGTAATGATGTGGGGCGTGTGCAGTTGGAGTGATATGGGACCCCTGATACGTCTAGATACGACTCTGACAGGAGACACGTACGTAAGCATCCTGCTTGGTCATCTGCATCCTTTCATGCCCATTGTGCATTCCGAAGAACTTGGGCAATTTCAGCAGGACAGTGTGGCACCTCACACATCCACAATTGCTACAGAGTGGCTCCAGGAATACTCTTCTGAGTTTAAACACTTCCGCTTGCCACCAGTCTCCATACATGAGCATCGTTGAGCATATCTGGGATACCTTGCGACGTGCTGTTCAGAAGAGACCTCTACCCCCTCGTACTCTTACGGATTTATGGACAGCCCTGCAGGATTCATGGTGTCAATTCCCTCCAGCACAACTTCAGACATTAGTTTGATATATGCCACGTCATGTTGCGGCACTTCTGCGTGCTCGCGGGAGTCCTACATGATATTAGGCAGGTGTACCAGTTTCTTTGGCTCTTCAGTTTGTAAGTATGCGTAAAAGACGACTCATACCCCAAGAACTAAATGATTTATAGTTATCTTCGCGTACCTAACCACACAGGAATCATTAGTAGATATTAGGTAAATCTTTTGTAATATTAATATGAGTAGTTATGTTGCTATTTCTAAATTAATGTTTGGCAGTTGTCTGCAAAGTCTTTGTTCAGAGTACTCTTCCAGACTTGTTACAGGTCGTCCTTGAGAGTGTGATGGTAATCAAAGGGGAAAGACATTAAACATTAATAATAGTTTTTCGAATTTAGTGTCAATTTTTTTCGGTTAATTCCATTTATATTTCTTTAATGTTGAACTTTAACATTTTTATTGCACTGTCAAAGATGAATTTTACTAAGTGTTCGTACTTCACTCTCGATTTGTACCGTCTTTTTCAGTGTTGTTCACAAATATTTTGCGCTCTTTGACGACGATAGTCAGTTAAAGTCTATTGATTGCCTTGTAAGTCGAAAAGTTAACAAAATAAATTCTGTAAATCATTCACTGTATTGTGCTTTTCATTTATAATTATGAAGTTGTCCTATGCGGAAGCGACGGGAGAATAAATAGAACAAATATATTAATTTGATCTGAAACGAAAGTGGTATCTAATCTTCTAGTTACACCATAGTGTTCGGATTGTGGTATCAATTCGTGCAGACAGTAAACTGTACGGTGGTGATTGCAAATGTACTACAGTAACAGTAAACATATGTAACATCCTCATATTTTAAGATTTGCATAAGGAAACTGGCCGAAAAAGAATGGACTAAGGATTGGCGGCTTTCAGTCTGCCGTAAGGATGAATGTTATGCTGCCATCAAACCGGTAGTAATTAGAATTAAGAAAACTTTAGGCAACAAATAACTACCCTGGTACGAATGCGCGCCAACCATGGTTCAACTGCTTCCCATTCGTATCAGATAGGCACAAAGGCTAACTGTTTCTGCGGGTGGCAGAAGAAAGAAGGAGATATAAAACAGGTGCTGTTTACCTGCAGTTCCTTCGAAGCAGTGAAAAACCGCTTACTACCATCCCTTTGTGGATGAGGGTGGCTCTTCCGACAAGTGTTCCTGTTTAATTTTGTCATGAAAACACTTAAATATAAAAAGTCGTCTTTGATTTTATGCTAGACAGTAGCGTGTGTTTATGAAATACACTCCTGGAAATGGAAAAAAGAACACATTGACACCGGTGTGTCAGACCCACCATACTTGCTCCGGACACTGCGAGAGGGCTGTACAAGCAATGATCACACGCACGGCACATCCACACACCAGGAACCGCGGTGTTGGCCGTCGAATGGCGCTAGCTGCGCAGCATTTGTGCACAGCCGCCGTCAGTGTCAGCCAGTTTGCAGTGGCATACGGAGCTCCATCGCAGTCTTTAACACTGGTAGTATGCCGCGATATCGTGGACGTGAACCGTATGTGCAGTTGACGGACTTTGAGCGAGGGCGTATAGTGGGCATGCGGGAAGCCGGGTGGACGTACCGCCGAATTGCTCAACACGTGGGGCGTGAGGTCTCCACAGTACATCGATGTTTGTCGCCAGTGGTCGGCGGAAGGTGCACGCGCCCGTCGACCTGGGACCGGACCGCAGCGACGCACGGATGCACGCCAAGACCGTAGGATCCTACGCAGTGCCGTAGGGGACCGCACCGCCACTTCCCAGCAAATTAGGGACACTGTTGCTCCTGGGGCATCGGCGAGGACCATTCGCAACCGTCTCCATGAAGCTGGGCTACGGTCCCGCACACCGTTAGGCCGTCTTCCGCTCACGCCCCAACATCGTGCAGCCCGCCTCCAGTGGTGTCGCGACAGGCGTGAATGGAGGGACAAATGGAGACGTGTCGTCTTCAGCGATGAGAGTCGATTCTGCCTTGGTGCCAATGATGGTCGTATGCGTGTTTGGCGCCGTGCAGGTGAGCGCCACAATCAGGACTGAATACGACCGAGGCACACAGGGCCAACACCCGGCATGATGGTGTGGGGAGCGATCTCCTACACTGGCCGTACACCTCTGGTGATGGTCGAGGGGACACTGAATAGTGCACGGTACATCCAAACCGTCATCGAACCCATCGTTCTACCATTCCTAGACCGGCAAGGCAACTTGCTGTTCCAACAGGACAATGCACGTCCGCATGTATCCCGTGCCACCCAACGTGCTCTAGAAGGTGTAAGTCAACTGCGCTGGCCAGCAAGATTTCCGGATCTGTCCCCCATTGAGCATGTTTGGGACTGGATGAAGCGTCGTCTCACGCGGTCTGCACGTCCAGCACGAACGCTGGTCCAACTGAAGCACCAGGTGGAAATGGCATGGCAAGCCGTTCCACAGGACTACATCCAGCATCTCTACGATCGTCTCCATGGGAGAATAGCAGCCTGCATTGCTGCGAAAGGTGGATATACACTGTACTAGTGCCGACATTGTGCATGCTCTGTTGCCTGTGTCTATGTGCCTGTGGTTCTGTCAGTGTGATCATGTGATGTATCTGACCCCAGGAATGTGTCAATAAAGTTTCCCCTTCCTGGGACAATGAATTCACGGTGTTCTTATTTCAATTTCCAGGAGTGTATGATGTTCTACCGGTGGTTATACAAACATTTTAATCTCCAGGGTAATGTTAAATCTCTTCTGTTCTTCTTTTCTCTGCTATACAAGAATAACAAAACGATACCGACAAACTTCCATGGATCATAGAGGGTGTCAAGAGAAAAAAAATTGAGGATGGGAACCCATGTTCCGAAACCTCATCCAAAGACGCTGCAGGACGTCCAACTTACAGAACAAAAGGGTTCACCAAACCTTGTGCAGTAAACGTGGGTTGTACCTAGCCTGCAGTTTTCCCTGTAGCGTCATTGGATGACCTTTCCACACATGAATTACTATCCTCAATACACACTTCTGCTTCCCCTCCGAGTTTGGTTGTATAGTTTTGTTACATTCTGTATAAGCCATAGTACGAGCTATACGAAAATAAGAAAACGGTCGTTATGGGTCGAAAACGGATGAAAAGATGAAAATAAAGGGGAATCTTGACATATCTCCGAAAATAGCGTGCTTCAGAAAAAGACTGTATCAAATTTCACAAAATGTAAATAAATCATTAAGTTCTGCTGCAAGTAATCGACTACGCATATTCATAAATGCCAGTTTTCTTGTACATTAGACACTCTGCTCAACTTTCTCTTTACTTTCTAAATTCTTTTATTGTTGTTTGTGGTCCACACTCTTTTAAAGCACTGCATATTTCATTTAGTGCTGTGACAGGTTTTTCGTCGTTGCAGTAGTCCTTACTTCTGGTGTCAAATAGCCACAGATTTTGTCCGTATTCATGAATTAAATCCTTATGGTATTAAGCCTTCTTTTCCTCTAAAACACTTGGTCGGCGCAACACGGAGGACAATCTCAGTTATAGGAATAGACGTTTTGGAAGGAAACACCGGGATTCCCCTCAAACCGAACAAAATCGCCATAAGGATACCCAAGTTGGAATTTAGGCTCTACTTCTTCTGAATACGAATACATGACCACTGTCAATGGAAAGTTAAACACTAGCCTAAAATCTTCCACGGAGTATTTAATATGTTTGGGGTACGTTAAGAATAGGCCTTCCGTTGAATAGGGAGGCTAACGGTTGTACTTGTGTTTGTGTGTTTGACACTATCGCCTAGCTTAACAGGTTTGCGCGGAAATGCTAGCACATTAAATCGATGCTTTCTATTTATCAATTTTTAGAGCGAGAAGATTCAGTGTCTGTAATCCCTAAATATTCATTTTAAAACCACACTGCAGCCTTCTCCTGTCGCTGCCGACAATCTGTAACGCTGCTTACGTTCCCCAATTTGTTTAACTATATCCCAACCCCCTTCCTCCCACCCTTTTAGTTACCTCATTACTCCGCCACGGAAGAGCAGCCTTTGAAAAGTAAGCTAACAGAATTATTGTGAACTTCCGCATTCATACTTGCCTTCATTCGTGACATGTCACTTGTCTCGTACAACTGGCGGCAGGATGACATAACGTTGCCACCGAAAGGGCACTCGGATACGACGGCTATACTACTTTTTGTTTTAAAACTGCTAAGTAAATGACAAGGCTGCTACCCATATATGAAAGTCGGGCAGGCAGTTTGCATAAATTATATAGGGCCAATGGTTCCTTACATGGGAAGCAGCGGCTCTGCGTTACATAAGTGAAAAGCTGGTGGCCAGCTAGCTGTCCAGTCGTCGCACATGACTGCCCCGGCCAGCCGATAAGTTTGCAAGCAACCAGCAGATCATTTAGGCCAGTGACAAGGAACGGCGGGAGACAGTGGGGAAACTTCTCAGCTCTCATTTCCCACTTTCAACAGTAATTTAGTAACATTGCACGTGTACTATGTCCATATCAACTGTGATGTCATGCAGTGTACAAGATAACTAAGCAAAGCTCTCCTCATCCGAAGGTTAGTTTGTCAACACATTACTTTACTACACATGCTTCTATTGGAGGTGTTACGAACTTGACTTCCTCCTACCTTTGAAATGATTTTCAAGTTACCGAGCCAGTTACAGTTGCCCGCCGCAACTGGACATATTTCACATAAACAATCTTGCAGTATAGTTGCAACACAAACTAGAATCAACTTAAACCAAGGTGGTAATAGGCATTCCTATGAGTAGAAAGTGAGCGCATTGTTATGTAAGCAAATTGAGCCCAGGTTTTCTCATTTTAGTTAAAGCAAAATCATCTACTTTGTCAAGAGAGCCTGAAACATGCCAAAAGTTAGTGTAATGCTTTGGATACAACATCAGACCTCCACCTGAAAAGCCAGGATATTTTCGAACCCGCGGTACATAGGCGGATCAGGGCCCAGAACGTTTGTCGAGCAAGGTGAGGGCCTTCTTCTATGCACGGATAGGCCGCTGCTTCCGCAGCGTGCACATTCATCTTTCTCTCTCTATCTCTCTCTCTCTCTTTTTTTTTTTTAACCACGGCGATTAATAATGCTGATTACAGCATGGTGGCGGGGCTTCACATTATACTGAAATCTGAGTCAGACATTACGCACATTTCTATGGTTCTAATCATTTGTGTACTGTACACACCCTGCAGTGGTTTGCAGGGCGCAGTTATGCTGCTGTGGACGTGTTCTGCAGTCGGAAGACTGGATGTCCCAACTGTCTGTGCGCATCCATACTGTTTGCAAGCTTCTTCGTCTCTGCAAAACTATCCATTTAGACGAGCCTACTGTAATCAAGCCTTGGCCGCCCTCCGCTCGCACACACACATTTCCCTCCATTATCAAATTAGCTATTTCTGATGCCTCACCATGTGCCCTGCCAACCTCTCCATTCTGTTTGTCAAGATGCGTGATAAATTTCCTTTCTTCCCGATTCAATTCACTGCGCTTTCATCAGTTACCCAGTCTACCCGTTCTAGTGGAATCCTGTCCTGCCTACAAATGAAATATTGTTAAATAACTGATTCAGATACAATTCACAATTTCGTCGGTAGTTCCCAGACATAGAAGTGATTAAGATTAATTGCAGGGTACGGTTCCTCGAACTGCTTTCGTCAGCACTGCTCGTTAAAGCAAGTCAACGGTTGAAACGATACTCCTCTTCCTCTTTACTTCTGTAGTAGTAGTAGTAGAAGTAGTGGTTGTAGATGAAGGTTTCTCGGATCTTCTGTCGAAGATGGGTAGTATGACACTTCCCGAAACGTCGCGAGGTATGGCTGGAGACCCGAGAAAACTTCATCAACGGTTTACGCCGGGAAAGCCTACAGTCACAGTACTGGTTGTTGTTGTTGTTACTCATTGTCCAGAAAATAAACGACATATGATTTCGGCGAGAGGTTTCCCTTGTCTTGAAAGCGTTTAAGAACACACACTTAATTCGACTGCCTTTAATTCATTTTCGAAATCTCTTCTTCGTATCCTTTACCGCTTGCTCAATAAACAAACTGAATAACATGGAGTGTAGGCTACAGCCCTATCTCGACCACTTCCTCCTTCCATTCTTATAACTGCAGTCTTATTTCTGTATAAGTTGTAGATAACCGTTCTCTCGCTGTATTATATCCCTGCTACCTTCAGAAATTCCAGACAACATTTTCAAAAGCGTTTCCTTAATGCTGTAAATGTATGTTTCTCTTTCTTCAACCTACCTTCTATGAAGAGTCGTAGGGTCAGTGGTGCTTAGCGTGTTTCATCATTTCTACAAAACCTAAATTAATAATTTCCCAGGTCGACTTCTGTCAGTCTTTCCATTCTTCTGTTAATAATTTGTGCTAGAACTGTGCAAACATCCCTAATTTTTTGTCTGAAATCACACACGTATATCTTTATTGGTGTTCTAATTTAATAAAAATTGCTTGAGCGAGTCATGGTGTACCGTTAGAAACTTTAGAATTACGTAAGCGATATGACGATCCTAGACAAGTATGAACGAAGTTCAAGGCTGGATATCGGCTTACACTACCGCAGAGTTGAGCCTCAGGGCCATCGACGACTTAGAGTTACCTTGCCACCTGACAACAAATGGCACGACTCTTTGGTTATAACCAACGACCAGCCACAGTGCACGTCCTCAGATGCATATCCTAGAATGAAGAAAGTTGCGGGATTTATTGAAAGCTTGTCTTCCGTTCTGAGCGATGAACAATGGATCGTGGACTTCGTATTACGGTTCAAAGCTATTGGGGGGGGGGGGGGGGGGGTTCAAATCAATGTTAAGCAAGAAAACACTTCATGTTTCTGTACCCAATGTCAACCACTTAAAATAACGGTGCCTTTACGTCGTTTTTCCTGGTGTAATGCATGCATTACGGTACGTCACTCGCCAAAAAAAGTAAGATTAATGCAGATGTAAGTAAGCTATATGTTGGTCTTACTAATCGACAAGCAAACTGACTGACGCTAGCTTGTCTTTAGATGACATTATGAGAGTCCCTCTGTTGTACTGTAAGATATATTACATAAACAGCTCACAACTACCAGTTGGTTGACTCTTTGTCAGAAATTTTATTGTTTCTTGCCATTAACAGTTTCTAACATTTTTGTCATCGTCAGATGGCAGCAT
This sequence comes from Schistocerca gregaria, assembly GCF_023897955.1. NCBI lineage: Eukaryota > Metazoa > Arthropoda > Insecta > Orthoptera > Acrididae > Schistocerca > Schistocerca gregaria. Next base: position 854,524,317 of record NC_064931.1, on the reverse strand, counting down.
TGTCCTTACAGGAAGAACTGTTGAATGCTTTGAATTCCATGGTGCCACACAGGAAAAACATTTCAAACTGATAAATTTTCGAAAAGGAAACGAAATTAGAGGACAAATTCAGGTTGAAATTGTATGATAGACGTATAGCACATGTACTTACTGTGAATGTGTCAAGTTTCTGTAGAAATTTTAATTTACCTTTCTCTCCGTGGAATTTCTCTCTGCTATCTCCAGAATTTCCACTCTGAATTGTTCATAGATTTTAAGGCTGCAAATTTTCTTTTTGTGTTTGGATAAGATGATCTTTTGTTCTTTATCTACTTCATCGTCTATGTGGTGTAGGATGTGTGAGAATTGTGAGGGTGGGAGGCTGTGTCCTGGCTGCAGATGCAAGTTGTGCATGACATTGATTAAGTGTTCTTTTTTCTTGTATTGCATTTTAATCTCTGTTTGTAGACATATATTTTCACATTTTTGCTTAGCAGAGCTGGCAGCTTTAGTTTTGCAGTTAACTTTGACTTTGACATATTTCAGAACTATTTTAAGTGACATACACTGTTTGTTGAATTTAATGTTTTCATCAGGTTAATTTTATGCTTCTCGAAAGCATGTATATTTCTCATTACCTGGCGAGGTAAGCTTAATGCAATTTTGTCATATGGTGACATGGTTGAGACCAGCACATCTCAAACAAAATAATCTACTACAGAAGATATGTTTATGATACAATCTTGCTTTTTGATGGTACAAACAATGAAACTGATACATTAGCAGCAGATCTAAGCAAAATGCACAATAATATTAAATTCACAATTGAACATGAAACTGATAAAAGCACTAACTTTCTTGACCTAAATATTTGCAATAGAAACAATAAATATCAATTTAGTATTTACAGAAAACCTACCACCACAAATGTCAGTATTGACAACTCATCTTGCCACATCCGCCAACAAAAAAAGCACATTTCACAGTGATGGTACACCGAATTAAAAAAGTACCAATGAGTGACACAGACCAACAAAATGAAATCAATGTGATTAAAACAGTTGCTCATAATAATGGATATAAACTCATAATAATAGAAAAACTCCACAACAAAATGCAGACAAAAACCGCAGATCCACTTCACAGCAATCCACACAACATGCCGTCACGCCACACAAGCCAAACCTAAATATGCTACTCTCTCATACATAGGCTCACTATTGTACCAAAGAGCAAATTTATTTAAAAAGAAAAATATCACAATCAGCTTTTCCACAAATAGTAAATTACAACAAAAAGCACTCTATGATGTAAATACCTCCAAGAGTCCCTGCCGTAAATCAGGAATATACAACTCAAATGCGATACATGCCCAAAATTCTACATTGGACAGAAATTAGATACATAGAACACATTGATGCTTTAAGTCTTGGCAACTTGAACAAATCCGCATTTGCAGCCCATATTGCTGAAGGAAACCATTCAGTGAGAAACACTGAGAACAACTTAAAAATTTTACGTCTAGCACAGAAAGGAGCCACAAGAAATAGAAATACACATACCCAAAAACAGCACCCCACACTATATCCTTAATGAAGAAATGGTTCAAATGGCTCTGAGCACTACGCGACTTAACTTCTGAGGTCATCAGTTGCCTAGGACTTAGAACAATTAAACCTAACTAACCTAAGGACATCACACACATCCATGCCCGAGGCAGGATTCGAACCTACGACCGTAGCGGTTACGCGGTTCCAGACTGAAGCGCCTAGAACCGCACGGCCACACCGGCCGGCCTTAATGAAGAAACCGATTTAGCTAACACTCCTTTCCTGGAAGATTTCCAAAAATTATTTTCCACCCTCCAAAGCAAATAATATTCCTACGCCTATCTGCATATCAAGTAGCAAATTTACATGTTACTATAACTCTCATGACTGGCAAGCGGGGTGCACTCAGGCCTTGTGAGCCAAACTGAGGAGCTACTTGACTGAGAAGTAGCGGCTCCGGTCTCGGAAACTGACATACGGCCGGGAGAGCGGTGTGGCGACCACATGCCCCTCCATATCCGCATCCAATGACGCCTATGGGATGAGGATGACACGGTGGCCGGTCGGTGCTGTTGGGCCTTCATGGCCTGTTCGAGAGGATTTTTTTTATAATTCTCATGATGCTAAATGTAAATAAATAATGTACTGTTTTACCTATACAGTACTAAAAAATGGAACAACTTTATAATTAATGTAACAGTATCCGCTCAGAAATTCGCAAAATCAGTGTCTCTCTGCACTAGTGTAAAAGTCGTTTCAGTCGCATAAGAGAATATTTAATCTTTTTCAAAACATAGGACATCTTCAAATGTTACAATATATCGTAGCATCGTTGACACTCATATGTTTGTAAGCACTTTGCATGTATCAAAACATGTGATGCGTGGTAGAAATCATTTCTGTGACAAATCTAAAGTGATCACTGAGAAAAATTTACATGTGCAACGATAAGAATGCATTCACATCTGTTGGACGAATGTATGAAAACAAACTCTCCAAACCGACATTTCACGTAAGTTACATCCAATGTATATCTATAACGCAATATCTGTGTGGTGTGCTTATAATTATGTATTATTTATATTTTAGGACAATCTGTAAAGAAAAAAAACGCTCCACAGGTTGTAAGAAAAGCATGGAAACCGTCTGAAGATGAATCATTACGATTCTAAACCAGTAACGGTGCGCTTTGAATAAAGGAACTGAAAGTAAACTTGTGGCTGGTTGCTGTCCCATTACCATCAACATTTGTACAGTAGTTCACTTTTTCCGCTGTTATCGACATTTTAAAGTAGACACACTTCTAATGAAAATAAACCTACTTGATTTTATTAGAAGTTTCTTTATTCTACGTATTGTCACTGCCATAATTTGGGACTGCACACTTACCTGTGCAAACAGTTTAGCGGCACATCGGCACACGAAAATCATACAGGTTTCACATCTTGTATGTAAGCCGCTAGTTTATTCCTTTTGATTAGGAATATCAGGAAGTATTCACGGATTTACCCTCCCCCTAACGAAAAAAAGGATGTTGTACTACACTTCCAAGTTCTAGGTAAAATGTGTCCAACAGTAGAAAACGAAGAACAGCTGCTGTTGGCAATACGTTGTACGTCTTCCTTTCAGGTTTTCTGCATTACAAATTTTCCGACGTATATTCTTCTGAACTGGAACTGACCTTTCTCTTCGTGTCAGACTGACTTGTTCATGCAAATTAAGTAGAATGACACTTGTTGAATTTCGTTATCTAATTTCTCTTTTTACGTCACGTAAGTTAATGCGTATTTGTTGTAAAACATGATACCAGACTACTGCGTATTTAAGTGGACATTGTAATCAAAGGAGAATACTACCTTGCCGAAGAACTTTACGCAAAAAGTAACTTAATATTCAGTTTCCTCACTGCCAAAGGGATGCTATTGCCATCAGGTCGCTGCTCTAAAGCAAAAAACAAAAGGATTAAATGGTATAACCCTAACCAGGGAGGCTTGGGTGTAGCTGTTTTCTTTTATTCTCTCATCTTTTAAACCGTCTTTTTTAACAACTTTATGGTTTCTCTTATTTTGGTTGGGTTCTCTCCCAACAGGAAATTTATTTGGAGGATATCGCTAGTGACAGTTCTGTTTTAACATACAGCCAACGCAAACTAGTGTGCTGTAACAGTATATGTATTAGAGTGAGGCAGGGAGAAACTGTTGTGTCGATAAATTGTTAGTAATATATGTATTATAGTTACCTATGTGTATACATAGTTAGTCATCCACTTAATAGAGAACACTGGTCACTATGTGGCTCTATCGATGATGTAGAACTGTTACCAAGCGGACATGTGACCCTCCACTGCTTATTAAGTCGTGGCAGTGAAGTAGTGTGTATCAACCACTCGGTTATATAGAAACAGTTTAGGAAGATTAGTCGACGTGGAATCATGCAGAATGACATCGTGTTTGATCGTGCTCTTGTCACATCGTGCAACAAGTTGCTCGGTTTATTGGTGTGTTATACGGCAAATTAATAAGCCAATGGGAGAGTAAAACTAAGTTCGAATAGCCAGTATTACTCAATCACGCGGAAGTAACAGCAGTCTCCAGCAGGGAAGCGTGAACATTTCAACACCGTTTCTTGGTCAGGAAGACAGCAAACTCGACACTCTTTTGTGCAAGTGCGTGCGACCTTAACAGGGAATGATTCGAAGAGCACAGACCGAACTGCCTTCACTGTTTTCGTAATGTTACTTAAGTGACACAACATCGTCTAGCAGGAGTTTGACTAAGCACTACAGATACTGTAACAAATTCAATGAAAGTGGAAGAAACGACTTAAAATTTGTGCCACAGCCTGGACTCTAACCGAGGTCTCTTTGCTTACTGTTTTCTTTATTTTTTAATCCCATTTTGTTCGTTGTATTGGTTCGGGGTGGAAGGCCCATGACCCATGTTCAAGCTCAGAGTAAATACATTAACTCTGCTTTTTTATTACAAAAACCACTTCGTCTACAGGCCACATGTGGCACATCGGGACCGTCCGACCGCCGTGTCATCCTCAAGGAGGATGCGGATAGGAGGGGCGTGGGGTCAGCACACCGCTCTCCCGGTCGTTATGATGACATTCTTGACAGAGTTTTATTACAGAGAGCAGCTGACCCTCTGACCGAACACGCTGAGCTACCGTGCCGGCATGCTTTACTAGGGAAGAAAGCTGACCATTACACCATCGCAGCACTGTGGTCAACATTGCTGCAGCTCATGCGAAAGTCCTGTACCTCAGGTGATCCTATAATTCATTCAGTAAATGTAGCGGAACTGAAGGCCTCTGACGACTCGAGAAGAGCAGAACCGATTCCGTCGTAGAGCAGAGGCTTTCCTCGACGGCATAAAAACTCCACCCCGCACTGGCTCAGAGCACTCGATCAGCAGGATCGATGGCGTTCATGTCGTTCGCGATTGAGTCTCTGTTATGATATGATAACATATTGTGTGTGAGATTGTTCTAGTGTTGGCCTTATATTTGCTGCGGAGAAGATCAGCGATTCTGTCCTAAAACTCCAGCGTCGCACGAGTATAGTGGCGGGCCAAGTTCAGCATTCAGGACGACAACACAGGATCCGACATCGCGGCCTACCTGAGAGGAAAACACAGACAGTGATGTGGGAGGGATGGATTGAGTACTCCTCGAAACGGAGCATGAATCAAACACACCGCCATCTCCAAGGAGGTCGCTGATAACCACGCAGTTGAGCGCCCCAGCGGGCGGCAGACCGACGTAGCAGGGTGTCATCGACTTCCGTTCCGAGCTGATGCAGCGCCCTTGAGAGCCGTTAGTCCACTGTTGCGTTCAGCGGATTGGTCTCCGGATTACGTAAACAACAGCCGTCGCAGAAAACACGGAAACGACTTTTATTCTGAGTAATAACCACATAGGTCCTCGGATTGCATCTCGAGAAAACAGAGGTTTCCAGACCGGCAGTCGGCGACTCCTAAAAGTGTATCAGTGCGGGCTATGCTACGTATCTGCAAAGAATAGTGGACCAATCCAAAGCATATAACGCGTCGCAAAAACAGTAATTGGAAAGAGATCCTAACCGACACCAGAGGCGACTGTCGCACCTTGTCAGTATCAAACGCGACACAATGGTACATAAATCTGCACGTCTTCAATCTGCTAAACAGCAAAGAAATTAAATAGTAACTTACTGGATGTATGTCGTGTCTTCCTACATCTGCAGCTGCTTGATTAGTCTGCATTTCACACTTAACTGTCTGGCAGAACATTCCTCGAACCATCTTTACATTATTTCTCTGCCATTCCACATCCGAACAGCGCGCGAGAGAAACGAATGCTTACCTTAAAACTTTCCGTGCCAGCTCTGATTTCTCTTATTTTATTTCGATGATAATTCCTTCCTATGTAGATGGGTGTCAACAAAATATTTTCGCATCCAGGGGAGAAACTTTGTGATAGAAATTTCTTGATGGGACCTCGACGCAATGAAGAACTCCTTTGTTTTAATGATTGTCCCCAACTCGCTATCACCTCCATGACACTTTCTCCCCTATTTCGCGTTAATACAAAACGAGCTCCCCTTCTTTGAACTTTGGACGTCCTCCGTCAATCCTGTCTGGTACGGATCCCAAACTGCTCACTAATATTCCAGAAGTGGACGGACAAGCGTAGTGTACGCAGTCTCTTTAGTAGACCTGTCGCACCTTCTAAATGCTCCACCAATAAAACGCAGTCTTTGGTTTGCCTTCCCGCAACAATTACTATGCAATCGTTCTAATTTAAGAAACCCGTAATCATAACCTCTAGGTATTTAGTTGGATTGACAGGCTTCAGATTTGTCTGATTTATCGTGTAACTGAAATTTAGCGGATTTCTTTTTGTTCTCATGTTGATGTCCTAACACTTTTCGTTACTTAGAGTCAATTGTCACTTTTCGCAACATGCAGATGTTTTGCCTAAATAATTTTGAAGTTGGTTTTGATCTGCAGATGACTTTAGAAGACGGTAAATGACAACATCATCCGCAAATAATACCGGGTGATCAAAAAGTCAGTATACATTTGAAAACTTAATAAACCACAGAATAATGTAGATAGAGAGGTAAAAATTGACACACATGCTTGGAATGACATGGGGTTTTATTAGAACAAAAAAATGGCTGCTTCAAATGGCTCTGAGCACTATGGGACTTAACTGCTGTGGTCATCAGTCCCGTAGAACTTAGAACTACTTAAACCTAACTAACCTAAGGACATCACACACATAAATGCCCGAGGCAGGATTCGAACCTGCGACCGTAGCAGTCGCGCGGTTCCAGACTGTAGCGCCTAGAATCGCTCGACCACTGCGGCCGGTTGGCTTTGCGGTTACCTGAAGTCGCAAGTGTATCGTGATCGACCGACATCTCTAGGGCTGCTGAAAGACAAAATCCGACGCCAATGCTTCACCACAACACTGGACATGCTTTACAGTGCTGTTCACAACATTATTCCTCGACTACAGCTATTGTTGAGGAATGATGGTAGACATATTGAGCATTTTTGTAAAGAGCATCATCTATGCTTTGTCTTACTTTGTTATGCTAATTATTGCTATTCTGATCAGATGAAGCGCCATCTGTCGGACATTTTTGAACTTTTGTATTTTTTTGGTTGTAATAAAACCCCATGTCATTCCAAGCATTTGTGTCAATTTGTACCTCTCTGTCTACATTATTCCGTGATTTATTCAGTATTCAAATTTATACTGACTTTCTGATCACCCGGTATAAGTGGACTCCTCAGCTTGTCTCCTGAATCTTTTGTATAGATTAAATCAGCAGGGGGCCAATAACATTTCCCTGGAGAACGGCGCCTCATGGGGTAGCCGCGCGGTCTAGTTGCCTTGCCCCAGTTCGCGCAGCTCCCCCCCTCGGAGGTTCGAGGCCTCCCTCGTGCACGGATGTGTGTGTTGTCCTTAGCGTAAGTTAGATTAAGTAGTGTGTAAGCCTAGGGACTCATGACTCAGCAGTTTGGTCCCACAGGAACTTACTACAAATTTCCAAATTACCAATGTGGGAAACGGAAGGTACCACATTTGTTTTACTCGTGACTTTCCGCAAACTGCTACGAACTGTGATCTTTCTGTGAGAATCCAGTGGCACGGCTGAGACGATTCTCCATGGGCACGGAGTTTGATTAGAAACCGCTTGTGTGAACGAGACACGCTTTTCCCTCTTTTCAGAAGACACAAGTTGTCAAGAGCATCGATACTTCAATGAACGTTTGACCTATAATGTGTCCAGGTATAGTTTACGCCAGCGGCGGCCGGAGTAGCCGAGCGGTTCTAGGCGCCACAGTCTGGAACCGCGCGATCGCTACGGTCGCAGGTTAAAATCCTGCATCGCGCATGGATGTGTGTGATGTCCTTAGGTTAGTTAGGTTTAAGTAGTTCTAAGTTCTAGGGGACTGATGACCTCATATGTTAAGTCCCATAGTGCTCAGAGCCATTTGAACCATTTTTTGTTTACGCCTGCGGTAGTTCTGTAATCGTTTTGGGACGTTCCACTCACTAAGGTTCACGTGATCATGAACCAGGATATTTGTTTCTACAGACTCGATGAAGAAGTGTTGCTCTTTTTTGTAAATCATCATGATGAGTATGCTGCGGACAGATGTGTTCTCGAAGGAGACTGTAGCTGTGTTTAGAAGGCCTCGCGCATGCGTTAATAGCCCGCTAAATCACCCGATACCAATCCCACAGTAAATGTCCCTAATTACTTGTAACTGCGGTTCAAACATAGCCGTCAACATCCTCGCAATTTGGTAACTTTATGGAACCCAATAATAAATGGGTGGCTTCAACTTGATAAAGTGTACCTTAAGAAACCTGCAAAATCATTGTTAGAAATGGTATTACAGAATATTAGCAAGATGCACACCGAACGGAAAGCTTTTGACACCGTTTCCCACAAGCGACTTCTAATCAAGCTGCGGGTCTATGGGGTATCGTCTCAGTTGTGCGACTGGATTCGTGATTTCCTGTCAGGAGGGTCACAGTTCGTAGTCATCGAGTAAAACTGAACCGATATCTGGTGTTCCATAAGTAAGCGTCCTGGGACCTCTGCTGTTCCTGATCTATATAAATGACATGGGTGACAATCTGAGCAGTTCTCTTAGGTTGTTCGCAGATGATGCTGTAATTTACCGTCTAGTAAGGTCATCCGAAGACCAGTATCAGTTGCAAAGCGATTTAGAAAAGATACACTCGTTCGTCCTCTGTTAGAATATTGCTGCGCGGTGTGGCATCCTTACCAGGTGGGATTGACGGAGGACATCGAAAGAGTGCAAAAAAGGGCAGGTCGTTTTGTATTATCACGTAATAGGGAAGAGAGTGTACAGATATGATACGCGGGTTGGGATGGAAGTCATTAAAGCAAAGACGTTTTTCGAGATCTATTTACGAAATTTCTGTCACCAACTTTCTCTTCCGAATCCGAAAATATTTTGTTGAGCCCAACCTACATAGGTAGGAATGATCATCAAAATAAAATAAGAGAAATCAGAGCTCGAACAAAATGGTTTAGGTGTTCGTTTTTCCCGCGCGCTTGTTCGGGAGTGGAATGGTAGAGAGATAGTATGATTGTGGTTCGATGAACCCTCTGCCAAGCACTTAAATGTGAATTGCAGAGTAGTCATGTAGATTTAGATGTGGATGTAGACGTACAAAACGTTATGACCATTACCCACCGCGACGTTGGAGCTGCTTGGTGCCGTTGCGGGCACGTGAAGCTGTAACAAAAGTATGTAAGCGGAGCTGGCACCGACGGGAAGATATGGACTGCTAAGGAGAAATCCATTGAGATAAGCGGAAGATTGTTATTATGCAGAGTACGTGAACAATATCTCGAAAACGGCGACTGTTGAGATAAGTGGCCTTGGGAAACGGAAGATTATTATTAAGCAGAGTATGTGAACAATATCTCGAAAACGGCGAAGCTGGTCGAATGTTCACGTGCTACTGTCGTGAGCATCTATACAAAGAGGTAGGACACTGAAACTACCAGTAGGCGCTATATGGTTGGACGTTCACGACTCTTCACAGAGAGTGGGGTTCGGAGTCTTGTCTGCTCTGTAAAGTAGGATAGATGGTGATCTGTAACATCTCAGCAAAATGCTGGTGCACGCACAAGTGTTTCGGAGCATACCATTCATCGCATGTTGTTGAACGTGGAGCTCCACGGCAGACCAGCCCCCGTGTTCACATACCGACCCAACGGCATCATCAATTACGATTGCAGTGGGCACAGTACCACCAGGATTCAACAGTCGATCAATGGAAAAGTGTCGGCTCTTCTGGTGAATCACATTTTTGCTAAAATAGGCCGATGGTCGTCTCTACAAACGCCGTCATCGAGATGAACGGCGGCCCGACACGTGCAGCGCGCCACGAACGCGGGATGGTGGGAGCAGTGTTATGCTGTGGGAGACATTCACCTACGCTTGCATGGGACCTTTGGCAGTAATCGAAGATACGCTGACAGCCTTCATGCTCGATGTCTTCCCCGACGGCTGTGTCATCTTTCGGCAGCATAATTGTCAATGTCTCAGAGGCAGAAACGTGCTACGGTGGTTTCAGAAGCATTATACTGATCTCATGTTGATGTCTCGGCGGCAATATTCTCCCGATGTAAATCCTATGGAACCCACCTGGGTCGCTATCGGGCGCCATCACCGCGTACGCAAGTCAGCGGGCCGTTATTTACGCGAATTAAATAGCCTGGGCGTAAACATCTAACGCTACAAGCCTCCACAAACCTACCAACAAACTGGCGGATTTCTGATACGCAGAATCAGTGATGCATTTCGTTCCAAACACGGGCAAACAAGCTATTAAGGAGGTAATGATAATATTTTGGATTACCAGTGTATTCTGTAGGGTGACTATTCTTTTGTCCTATGTGTATGTTACAATAAGCGCTATAAGGTCTGAAAATGAAACTACTGAATCAGATTCATTTTATTCACTATCAATATGAATTTTGCCCATTGGATTACTTTTTAAATTGCTGTTTTACTTTAAACATGGTGTACCTACTCTTTCGAGTCAGAGAATAAGCAAATCGTATGTTTGTCAGAAATTAGTAACCAGACAATACCAGTATTGGAAACAGAAGATTTCCGTCATTGCTCAGCACTACCGGACTGGAATAAAACGCAACAAAAACTGTGTTGTAGATGGGGAGAGGTGTTTCGAGAGGGATGCCATGACTGGTCGATGTCGTAACGACTGGCACTGTTGTTTTGACAGCCGCTCCGCTTTCAGAGACAAAAGAGAAAGGAAGTGTCAATTGGCGCCCCTGGAAGTCATAATGGAGGCTGACTGGGAGATTTTTCCGTCCGTGGTCACGGACAGCGCAGCTTACGACAACGCGAACTGAAGCGAAAGTCAGCTCTAATGGTGGCAGAGGAAAGTAGTACGGAGTGCCCCTTCATAAGGATCGAGTCTCAGAAGCTACTCGGTTCAGCAGAGTATGACCGAGGCTGTTGCTGTGGCAATTTGTGCAGTAGGGGCACTATTATATAAAGGTACTAGAAGTGAGTTAGGCCCGACGTTCATTAGGTACTTGAGAAGTCCCCATTTCGGGCTTATGCATAAAGACTGTGGTGCTAATCTGACACTTAAGCCCACTCGCGGTCGGTACTCAAACAGGAATCGAACGAGGTAGTATACTGGCAAGACTCAGGACTCGTGTTCTGGAGGACACTAGTTCAAAACTCGATTGGCCATACAGATTTAGGTATTTCGTGATTTCTCTAACTCGCTTAATGTAAATTCCTGGACGGTTCTTTTGAAAAAGGCAAGGCCCACTTTCTTGCCCATCCTGGGTTGATGTTCCGTCTCTAATGATCTCGTCGTCGACTGGATGTTAAAATCTAGTATTATTTCTTTTTTGTACTAAAATGATGTAGAATACACCACACTCTAATGATAGTATGAGTACCCTTTCTAGTCCAAGTAAATGGGACAGTGGCAAGACGAAGCAGAGCTGCCTATCTCTAATCAGATAACTGCGAGAACGGATGCCATTCTTCGAGTTTCTTCACGGCAATAAGCAATTAGTTCCGTCCTCAGGAAGCACCGTATTTCATTTTACACAGTAAATTTAAAAACTGACTTATGTGCTTTGGACCTTGGCTAGTTGAAGTGAGACATGAGATTTTTACGTGAAGACCATTCAAAAAGTGAAGTTTGCTCAACGAGATCCATGTTCGGATTTTCTTAGGAGAGCCAGGAAAACAAATGAATCAGTGAGCAGAAAGAGACAAAGACGTAATTACGTCTGTAGGGAAACTGAGCTGGTGACGGGCACGATTGTATGAATGGTAGATGGACCAGGGAAATATTTTCTGGATTGACGACGTACCGAAAACTAAGCCCATATCGTACGCAGCGTATCACACGCGATACAAATCGAGTAATCAAGGCTTCTTCTCTGCCGGCGGATATACAGAGAAACCTGCGCAACACAGAAGCCCTACCACCTCGGATGTATGGATTACCCAAGATCGATAAGAACAAATTTCCACTAAGACCGATTGTTAGCGCTCCTGGCTCACCGACGTATAAACTGGCAAAACACTTGGCGTCTCTGCTCCAGCCACACGTGGGGAAGACCGACACATACATTAAGGACTCAGGACATATCATTGAGAAGCTGAAGAAACTGAAACTTGCACCAAACGACATCCTGGTCAGCTTTGATGTTGTTTCGCTGTTTACGAAAGTGCCACTCAGTGACGCTCTGGAGGACATCGATTCCATGTTCCCGCAAGACATCACAAGGCTCTTCCATGCATGTCTCACTACGAGCTATTTCACGTGGAATGGCGATTTCTACGAGCAGCTGGGAGGCGTCGCCTTGGCTAGTCCTCTTAGTATAGTGATGGCCAACTTCTTCATGGAACAATTCGAAGCACACGCACTGGACTTGGCTTCTTGCATACCTAAGGTGTGGTACAGATACGTCGCTGATTCTTTCGTTGTGTGGAGCCATGGTGAAGAACAGCTCCGTGACTTCCTAAGACACTTGAACAGCCTTCATGCCAACACAAAATTTACCGCCGGCCGCGGTGGTCTCGCGGTTCCAGGCGCGCAGTCCGGAACCGTGCGACTGCTACGGTAGCAGGTTCGAATCCTGCCTCGGGCATGGATGTGTGTGATGTCCTTAGGTTAGTTCGGTTTAAGTAGTTCTAAGTTCTAGGGGACTAATGACCACAGCAGCTGAGTCCCATAGTAATTTAAAAAAAAATTACCATGGAAGTAGAAAACGACAAAAAAACTGACATTTCTAGATGTGCTGGTCACAAGGGATGGCGAAAACCTCGGACACAGCGTGTATCTAAAACCGACACACACGAACCGATACCTGCACAAACTATCAAACCACCACCCGATCCAGAAAAGAGGCGTGATTAATACGCTCGTAACGTGAGCAGGACGAATATGTGAGCCGCAGCATCTCAGACGCGAAATGCAACACCTGGAAAGTGTTCTGAGGAGCAATGGGTACTTCCCACAAATTATAAGTGTAAAAGAGCCAAACACTCGGCGAAATAAGGAATCAGAGGATATACCGTATACCATGCACACGCAGGACAGTTTATGTCGGAATGACTGGACGATCAATCAACACAAGGATCAAAGGACAAAGACGACATTGCAGGTTGGGACAGGTGGAGAAATCGCCCGTGGCAGAGCACGCACTGAATCAGACCGACCACATAATAAAATTCGCCGACACGGAAGTTCTGGCTGTAGAGAAGCAGTATCGCACGCGCTTGTTCAGAGAAACTGTAGAAATACAAAAACACGCGAACAGCTTCAACAAAAAAGAGGAAAGCCTTAAGGTAAACGGATCCTGGCTTCCCGTACTGCAGCGAACGACCGTCGCAGGTAGCAAGAGGAGAACCGCACCGGAAATGACGGCGGAGAAGATCTCGGACGTTGGCGCGCCAGGTACACATAGTCTGCGGCCGCCAGCTCGGCTCCAGTTCACCACCGGCAATGGAGGGTGAAGCTTTGACAAGGCCAGCCACTCGTGCTGGCGAAACGTCAGTAAAATCATTACATGATCGTCGGCCGAAGAACCTGAGACAGAAGCCAATAGGTAGTTTGTCAACAAGTGGCCACGAAAGCCTTCACAATTTAGTATTTTCTGGATTTTAAGATGACATTTAGAGCGACATAGATGTATATGGGTGAAGGTCGCAAGTCCGGAGGATGTCGGTCTTCAGTTGTTAGTTGACGATGAGGAACAAATTTAAAAATCACCGCAAATTTTCCGCGTAAATAAAATTGTGAAATTAGTATGTAGTAAAATACCATAGTTTCGTCTACCTGATAGATGGTTCGTTATAAACGGGGTAATGAGACATTACAACTAAACTCAGCCCAAAGAGACCATGAAGACCCAACGGTACCAACCAGCCGCCATGTCATCCTCAGTCCACAGGCGCCACTGGATGCGGATATGGGGGGCATGTGGTCAGCACAACGCTCACGTAGGCATATGTCAGCTTACGAGACCGGAGCCGCTACTTCTCAATCGAGTAGCTCCTGAGTTTGCCTCACAAGGGCTGAGTGCACACCGCTTGCCAACAACGAACAACAGACCGGATGGTCACCCATCCAACTGCGAGCCCAGTCCGACAATGCTTAACTTCGGTGATCTGACGGGACCCGTGTTACCACTGCCAATTTGAGGTAGGGTACTGAGGTAGCAAGTTGAGACGAACAGTTTCATACGGGACACTTGTCGTCTATGAAGTCGGGAAACTACCTCAAACTGGCCTACAAAAATTACGTGAGCTACAGCGCATGCGCGTCGATCGAGTTCTCAACATTCTCGCGCTAACTTTGCACAAACCGTCAGTTCTAGAGAAAAAATGAATAGTACCTCTTTTGTAGGAAATGTAATACAGTTTAATTTTGTACTGCGACACGTTTTCGCTGGAGGGTGCGGTTTTCGAGTTATTCAAGAGAAACATACAAAAGTGATATTAAATGCGTTCTATCTCGGAAACCATTCGGGATAGGGCATTCGTCCATATGAAGTTTTTGTTCAGAATCACTAATACTATCACCCCTCAAAGCATGTACCTTTCCTCCTGATTCACCATGTATATAGTCTTCAAACCACTATGAAGAGCAACACAGAGGGCACTTTCAATTGTATCTTCCGACAGGCGATGAATGTGTTTGGGGCTGGTGTTCCCGTTGACGACCTTACCATTACTTACTTAGTGTACCCGATGGTCGTGAAACTACGCATTCCAATGGCGTCTACATCTACGTAAGGCCAATGTACACATCATGACTGAAAGTACCTCGTATTAATAACAGATGGCAAAGTATGGCTAGTCACGGAGGTCCAGTGTATGCTGTAATTACCATATCTACATCTGCATCTACATGGGTACTGTGCAAATCACATTTAACTGCCTGGCAGAGGATTCATCGAACCACCTTCACAGTTCTCTATTATTCCACTCTCGTATAGCGCGTGGAAAGAATGAACACCTGTACCTTTCCGTACGAGCTCTGATTTCCCAAATTTTATCAAGGTGATCGTTCCTCCCTATGTAGATCGGTGTCAACAAAATATATTCGCATTCGGAGGAGAAAGTTGGTGATTGGAGTTTCGTGAGAAGATTCCGTCGCAACGAAAAACGCCTTTCTTTTAATGATTTCCAGCCCAAATCCTGTATCATTTCTGTGACACTCTCTCCCATATTTCCCGATAAAACAAAACGTGCTGCCTTTCTTTGAACTTTTTCGATGTACTCTGCCAGTCCTATCTGGCAAAGATCCCACACCGCGCAGCAGTATTCTAAAAGAGGATGAACAAGCGTAGTGTAGGCGGTCTCCTTAGTAGGTCTGTTACATTTTCTAAGTGACCTGCCAATAAAACGCAGTCTTTGGTTAGCCTTCCCCACAACATTTTCTGTGTGTTACTTCCAATTTAAGTTGTTCGTAATTGTAATACTTGGGTATTTTGTTGAATTTACGGCTTTTAGATTAGACTGATTTACAGTGTAACCGAACTTCAACGAGTTCCTTTCGCATTCATGTGGATGACCTCACACTTTTCGTTATTTAGGGTCAACTGCCACTTTTCGCACCATTCTGATATTTCTTCTAAATCCTTTTACAGTTTATTTTGATTTTCTGATTACTTTATTAGTCGATAAACGACAGCGTCACCTACAAACTACCGAAGACGGCTGCTCAGATTGTCTCCCAAATCGTTTATATAGATAAGGAATAGCAAAGGGCCTGTAACACTACCTCGGGGAACGCCAGAAATAACTTCTGTTTTACTCGATGATTTTCCGTCAATTACTACGAAATGTGACCTCTCAGACAGGAAATCACAATCCAGTCACATACGTGAGACGATATTCCAAAAGCACGCAATTTCACTAAGAGCCGCTTGTGTGGTACAGTGTCGAAATCCTTCCGGAAGTCCAGAAATACGGAATCGATCTGAAATCCCTTGTTAGTAGCACTCAACACTTCACGTGAATAAAGAGCTAGTTGTGTTTCACAGGAATGATGTTTTCTAAATCCATGTTGACCGTGTGTCAATCAACCGTTTTATTCGAGGTAAATCATAATGTTCGAACACAATATATGTTCTAAAATCCTGCTGCATATCGACGTTAACGATGTCGGCCTACCTTTCTTGAATATTGGTGTGACCTCTGCAACTTTCCAGTCTTTGGGTACGGATTTTTCGTCGAGCGAACTGTTGTATATTACTGTTAAGTATGGAGCTAATGCACCACCATACTCCGAAAGGAACCTAATTGGTATGCTGTCTGGACCAGAAGACTTGCTTTTATTAAGTGATTTGAGTTGCTTCACTACTCCGATGACATTTACTTCTACGTTACTCATGTTGGCAGCTGTTCTCCATTCGAATTCTGGAATATTTACTTCGTCTTCTTTTGTGAAGGCATTTCGGAAGTCTGTGTTTAGTAAATCTGCTTTGGAAGCTCTGTCTTCGACAGTATCTCCATTGTTATCGCGCTGAGAATGCTTTGATTGTTTCTTGTCGCTAACATACTTCACATACAACCAGAATCTCTTTGGATTTTCTGCCAGGTTTCGAGACAAAGATTCGTTGTTGGAAACTGTTGTAGACATCTCGCAATGATGTCCTCGCTAAATTTCGAGCTTCTCTAAAAGGTCGCCAATCTTGGGGATTTTGCGTCTGTTTAAATTTGGCATGTTTGTTTCATTCTTCCTACAACAGTGTTCTAACCCGGTTTTTGTACCAAGGAGGATCAGCTCCGTTGTTTGTTAATTTATTTGTTCTAAATCTCTCAGTTACTGCTGACACTATTTCTTTGAATCCAAGCCACATCTGGTCACACTTATATTATTAATTTGGAATCAGTAGAGATTGTCTCAGGAAGGCGTCAAGTGAATTACACTCCTGGAAATTGAAATAAGAACACCGTGAATTCATTGTCCCAGGAAGGGGAAACTTTATTGACACATTCCTGGGGTCAGATACATCACATGATCACACTGACAGAACCACAGGCACATAGACACAGGCAACAGAGCATGCACAATGTCGGCACTAGTACAGTGTATATCCACCTTTCGCAGCAATGCAGGCTGCTGTTCTACCATGGAGACGATCGTAGAGATGCTGGATGTAGTCCTGTGGAACGACTTGCCATGCCATTTCCACCTGGCGTCTCAGTTGGACCAGCGTTCGTGCTGGACGTGCAGACCGCGTGAGACGACGCTTCATCCAGTCCCAAACACGCTCAATGGGGGACAGATCCGGAGATCTTGCTGGCCAGGGTAGTTGACTTACACCTCCTAGAGCACGTTGGGTGGCACGGGATAAATGCGGACGTGCATTGTCCTGTTGGAACAGCAAGTTCCCTTGCCGGTCTAGGAATGGTAGAACGATGGGTTCGATGACGGTTTGGATGTACCATGCACTATTCAGTGTCCCCTCGACGATCACCAGAGGTGTACGGCCAGTGTAGGAGATCGCTCCTCACACCATCATGCCGGGTGTTGGCCCTGTGTGCCTCGGTCGTATTCAGTCCTGATTGTGGCGGTCACCTGCACGGCGCCAAACACGCATACGACCATCATTGGCACCAAGGCAGAAGCGACTCTCATCGCTGAAGACGACACGTCTCCATTCGTCCCTCCATTCACGCCTGTCGCGACACCACTGGAGGGGGGGGGGGGGGGTGCACGATGTTGGGGCGTGAGCGGAAGACGGCCTAACGGTGTGCGGGACCGTAGCCCAGCTTCATGGAGATGGTTGCGAATGGTCCTTGCCGATACCCCAGGAGCAACAGTGTCCCTAATTTGCTGGGAAGTGGCGGTGCGGTCCCCTACGGCACTGCGTAGGATCCTACGGTCTTGGCGTGCATCCGTGCGTCGCTCTGGTCCGGTCCCAGGTCGACGGGCACGTGCACCTTCCGCCGACCACTGGCGACAACATCGATGTACTGTGGAGACCTCACGCCCCACGTGTTGAGCAATTCGGCGGTACGTCCACCCGGCCTCCCGCATGCCCACTATACGCCCTCGCTCAAAGTCCGTCAACTGCACATACGGTTCACGTCCACGCTGTCGCGGCATGCTACCAGTGTTAAAGACTGCGATGGAGCTCCGTATGCCACGGCAAACTGGCTGACACTGACGGCGGCGGTGCACAAATGCTGCGCAGCTAGCGCCATTCGACAGCCAACACCGCGGTTGCTGGTGTGTCCGCTGTGCCGTGCGTGTGATCATTGCTTGTACAGCCCTCTCGCAATGTCCGGAGCAAGTATTGTGGGTCTGACACACCGGTGTCAATGTGTTCTTTTTTCGATTTCCAGGAGTGTATTATCTGATTTTTTGAATAGGTATATTTTTCGCTTATTTTTCGAGGATTTGGGGATTACAATATTAAATCTCGCTACGACAACTCTATCTTCATTAATCCCTGGATCGGTTTTGATGCTCGTTATTAACTCAGGATTATTTGTTGCTAATAGGTCAAGTGTGTTTTCATAACCGTTTACTATTCGCCTGGGCTCATGAACTAACTGCTCGAAATGACTTTCAGAGAATGCGTTTAGCACAATTTCGGATGATATTTTATACGTACCTCTGGAATTAAACATGTATTTTCGCCAACATATCGAGAGTAAATTAAAGTCACCACCAACTATAATCGTCTGAGTCGGGTACGTGTTTAAAATCAAACTCAAGTTTTTTTAAACCTTTCAGCAACTGTATCATCTGAATTGGGAGGTCGGTAAAAGGATCCAATTATAATTTTATTAAGGTTGCCAACAATGACTTCTGCCCATACTAACTCACAAGAACTGTCTACTTCAATGTCGCGACAAGACAGATTACTTCTAACACCAACAAACACTCCACCGTCAACCGTGGTTAGCCTATCCTTTCGGAACACCGTGTTCTTCGCAAAAATTTCGGCTGAGCTTATATCCGGCTTTAGCCGGCTTTCAGTGCCTATAACGATCATATGGTAGCAAAACTTGGTTGATATATTCTAAGGCATTGACGCGGAACCGATTCAGGCTAGGAAAAAATTAGTTCCAATTTTGGCCGCCAAATGTAAATCTGGCGCTGTACAGAATCTCGTCGACGTCTCTGGATCTCATATTGAACAAATTGTGTAATCGGCGATTAATAAAAAAATCAACAGTATGCCTTTCTCATATGTCTGAGCTTTTCTGCCGACGTCCTATTGCTAACCCATTACATATGGCAACATTTCTATCGTCCTTCTTTCATTCACAGCGCCAGATTTGCACTTGGTGGGGAAATTTGGAACTAATTTTTTTCCAGCGTAAATCTGTTCCCTATTAACGCATTAGAATATCTATCCAGTTTCGCTGCCTCATGATATACACAGCCCACACTGGACTTCTGTGAGTAGGCGCACTTCTTGTACTTTCCATACGCGTATTGACCGCTGGGAGAATGACTGTCTACGAGCCTGTGTACGGGCCCAAATCTCTCTTGTCTTATTCTCATGACTCCTACTCGAGCTATACGATAGAGGCAGCATAACTGTTACACAGTCTTCTTAGAATGGAGGTTCCCCAAATTTACCAAAATGGGTTTGGTGAGAATTCCGTCGTCTTTCTTTCAAAGAATTCGATTTAAGTTTCCCGAGGATTCCCTTTAACATTTCGTATGGGATGTACTGACCTGTTACAATCCTAGCAGTGTGGCTCTGAATGAGTGCGATGTAGGATATCGCGCCTATTGGAACAACACTCTGCTTCACTCTACCTGACCAGCTTCCATCCTACCAAGGACTAACCCTGCCAGAGTTTTCACTAAATCAGTTTACAGTGTTATTCTTAAACCTTTACTTATACTAGAAAAAAAGTTCAAATGTGTGTTAATTCCTAAGGGACCAAACTGCTGAGGTTATCGGTCCCTAGACTTACACAATACTTAAAGTCACTTATGCTAAGAACAGCACACACATCCATGCCCGAGGGAGGACTCGAACCTCCGGCGGCAGGGGCCGCGGAATCCGTGACATGGCGCCTCAAACCACGCGGCCACTCCGCGCCGCTTATTTAAACTGAATTGAATGCTATTGCCGATTAATGTATGCCAATAGCATACTCTAATAACGTCACATATAACAGTTACGTTTCTAGGTGAGTGAAATAGAAAACAATCGCTGGACACAGTAATCACCGTAAAATGACTTCGCGTCTGGAGCGAGCTATAGTAGAAAAACCAGACACAATTAATTTTAGGAAAAAGGAAGTACTAGGCTGAGGTTCAATGGAAGAATCTTAAGGAAAAATTTATTATCCCTTTGAACAGTTTATGAATATTGATTTTCACTCTGGAACCCATACCAGGTAACATTAATAGGGAAAATAGAAAATGTACAAAGAAGAACGGCACTTGGGGTTGCTTAATATGCGCGAGAGCTTTATGGAAATGGTCAACAAGCCATAATGTCAGACGCTACAACAGGGCGTTCTAAACCATGGAGAGAATTACTGTTAAAATTGCACGAAAGGACGTTTCAATAAGAATCAAGCTACATATAACTCCCGTCCATACACATCTCCCTTAATGCTCATGGCTGGTTGCTCCCATGCAATATTCGATAATGAAACCGTAAGTACTCTCCGCCACACGTCATAAAAAAAACGGCTGCGGGAGTACAGATGTAAATGTGAACGTAAGCAGTTCCCTTTAACACATCGAGATCCCTGGCCACGCTCCGTAATCGGATGAGGCTGGAACTGCTGATCAATTGCTGAAAACTTGTACATCCGGTCGTGCTATAGCTCCCATGAACAATTAATTCTTGTACGTTTGTCAGTGAATGAGGCAGACACTTGATAGGGACGAAGCGCCTAACTTTTTCATATCAAATAAATTTTGCCTCGTAAAAAGTATTTTTATTCTCTTTTCAACTATATGAATAGTGGCAAGGATTATAAAATAGAGAACAACGCGTTTTCAAGGGTGGGGGAAACTGCACGTTACTAAACCATCGTAAATTTTACTACTCCATATTTTATTTAAAATAAGTCATAATTTATAGTTTATGCACTAGTTAATTAAAATTATAAGGACTCCCCCCATGAACCACGGACCTTGCAGTTGGTGGGGAGACTTGTGAGCTTCAGCGATACAGATAGCCGTACTGTAGGTGCAACCACAACGGAGAGGTATCTGTTGGGAGACCAGACAAACGTGTGGTTCCTGAAGAGAGGTAGCAGCCTTTCAATAATTGCAGGGGCAACAGTCTGGATGATTGAGTGGTCTGGCCATGTAACATCAATCAAAATGACCTTGTTGTGCTGGTACTGCGAACGGCTGAAAGCAAGGGAAACTACAGTCGTAATTTTTCCCGAGGGCATGCTGCTCTACTGTATGGTTAAATGATGATTGCATCCTCGTGGGTAAAATGTTCCTTAGGTAAACTAATCCCCCATTTGGATCTCCGAGCTGTTTATAGAAGTGAAATATGGACGATGAACAATTTACACAAGGGGAGAATAGAAGCTTTTAAAATGTGATGCTACAGAAGAATGCTGAAGATTAGATGGGTAGGACACGTAATTAATGAGGAGGTACTGAATAGAATTGGAGACAAGAGGAGTTCGTATCACAACATGACTAGAAAAAGGGCTCGATTGGTAGTACACATTCTCAAGCATCAAGAGATCACGAATTTAGTACTGGAGGGAAGCTTGGAGCGTAAAAATCATAGAGGGAGACCAAGAGATCAATACATTAACCAGATTCAGAAGCATGTAGGTTGCAGCAGTTATTCGGAGTCGGCCGTGGTGGCCTCGCGGTTAAGGCGCTCAGTCCCGAACCGCGTGACTGCTACGGTCGCAGGTTCGAATCCTGCCTCGGGCATGGGTGTGTGTGATGTCCGTAGGTTAGTTAGCTTTAAGTAGTTCTAAGTTCTAGGGGACTGATGACCACAGATGTTAAGTCCCATAGTGCTCAGAGCCATTTGAACCATTTTTTTTTTTTTTAGTTATTCGGAGGTGAAGAGGCTTGCACAAGATAGAGTAGCATAGAGATCTGTATCAGACCAATCTTTGAACTGAAGACTACAACAACTACGCCTCCAATGGTATGCAAAATAAGTACAAAGTGTCCTGTTTTACACCTTATACTTATACACTCCTGGAAATGGAAAAAAGAACACATTGACACCGGTGTGTCAGACCCACCATACTTGCTCCGGACACTGCGAGAGGGCTGTACAAGCAATGATCACACGCACGGCACAGCGGACACACCAGCAACCGCGGTGTTGGCCGTCGAATGGCGCTAGCTGCGCAGCATTTGTGCACCGCCGCCGTCAGTGTCAGCCAGTTTGCCGTGGCATACGGAGCTCCATCGCAGTCTTTAACACTGGTAGCATGCAGCGACAGCGTGGACGTGAACCGTATGTGCACCTGACGGACTTTGAGCGAGGGCGTATAGTGGGCATGCGGGAAGCCGGGTGGACGTACCGCCGAATTGCTCAACACGTGGGGCGTGAGGTCTCCACAGTACATCGAAGTTGTCGCCAGTGGTCGGAGGAAGGTGCACGTGCCCGTCGACCTGGGACCGGACCGCAGCGACGCACGGATGCACGCCAAGACCGTAGGATCCTACGCAGTGCCGTAGGGGACCGTACCGCCACTTCCCAGCAAATTAGAGACACTGTTGCTCCTGGGGTATCGGCGAGGACCATTCGCAACCGTCTCCATGAAGCTGGGCTACGGTCCCGCACACCGTTAGGCCGTCTTCCGCTCACGCCCCAACATCGTGCAGCCCGCCTCCAGTGGTGTCGCGACAGGCGTGAATGGAGGGTCGAATGGAGACGTGTCGTCTTCAGCGAAGAGAGTCGCTTCAGCCTTGGTGCCAATGATGGTAGTATGCGTGTTTGGCGCCGTGCAGGTGAGCGCCACAATCAGGACTGAATACGACTGAGGCACACAGGGCCAACACCCGGCATCATGGTGTGGGGAGCGATCTCCTACAGTGGCCGTACACCTCTGGTGATCGTCGAGGGGACACTGAATAGTGCACGGTACATCCAAACCGTCATCGAACCCATCGTTCTACCATTCCTAGACCGGCAAGGGAACTTGCTGTTCCAACAGGACAATGCACGTCCGCATGTATCCCGTGCCACCCAACGTGCTCTAGAAGGTGTAAGTCATCTACCCTGGCCAGCAAGATCTCCGGATCTGTCCCCCATTGAGCATGTTTGGGACTGGATGAAGCGTCGTCTCACGCGGTCTGCACTTCCAGCACGAACGCTGGTCCAACTGAGGCGCCAGGTGGAAATGGCATGGCAAGCCGTTCCACAGGACTACATCCAGCATCTCTACGATCGTCTCCATGGGAGAATAGCAGCCTGCATTGCTGCGAAAGGTGGATATACACTGTACTAGTGCCGACATTGTGCATGCTCTGTTGCCTGTGTCTATGTGCCTGTGGTTCTGTCAGTGTGATCATGTGATGTATCTGACCCCAGGAATGTGTCAATAAAGTTTCCCCTTCCTGGGACAATGAATTCACGGTTTTCTTATTTCAATTTCCAGGAGTGTAATACCAGGCTGGCGGGAACCACGAATTGATACCAACTGCAATCGTAAATTTTACGACGGTTTAGTAATCTAGAGTTAATCAACGAGATATAGACGTCAGTTTATGTAATGGAACTCTGATATTTTTGTAGATTTGTATGAGAAACTTCAGAGCTATAACTCTTTTGTAGGCCTGACAAGAAATTACGGAGTAAAAGTCTATCGAATATGGGGAATTCTGCGTTTTTTTGAGGCCGTTTAAATGGCACAGCTCTAGGAACTTTACTACACTCTTCAAGGAAATAGCGCCACCAAGGCAAGAGATACGTTATGTTTACGCCACTCTCGATGGAGAGTGGAGGCTGAAGTAAACTTCTCGGCAGCGTACCCGTCTGACGCCTACCAGTATATCACAAAAATGTCAATTTCTAAAGTATTTTACGCGACAAGATCTACAAAGGAGTTATATCACTGAATATGTCTCATATAGACCTGATTTTCTGGCGCCACAAAGTGCAGAAATCAGCTTCAAAAAATCTAAATTAATGCCTAATCTCAGTGATTACTGAAATTGCATAAAACATAAAGACCTTTGACTTTCTTTCATGAGCCCTGGGTCACTGTTCGTGTAGGTGAAAACAGATTACAAACTTCTTTAACGAGTCAAATGTTATTTGCGACGAAAGAGCTGGGCACCTCACCCCTCACCCTGAAAGCTGCCTGCTCCTGACTCCAGCGAGCCGGAAACTGAGAGTTGCCAAAGAGTAATATGCTCCACATGTTGTGAAACGGGAGAGCACAGGCAGGGGAGGCTGCCCCGCAATAACGTAACGGGACGTCAAGGACAGCCTGCGGCCGCCCACGCTACTCGACCCTCTGTTCCTCGTCTCATTGTAATCAACTTTTGTATATTGTTTCTCAGCAGCTACCACATATTTTTCCCTTTATTTCTGGAAATTCGTAGGCGTGATTCCAGTTAGGGCTGTCCACTTATCACATACCCAGCTGGGATCAGCGCTCATACTCTCACAACATCGAGCTGGTATTACCCCACGGCCCTTGCCGCAAACAACTATCACGAGTTCATCGCTACTCTGCAACAATTTCATACGCCTACCCGGTCACCATCGAGCAGTTGCAACAACTTCATCGACATCGCCTTCAAGCTGCCACCTGTCAGTCCCATTGCCATTATGAATTGTGAAAGAGTGGATAGATACGTAAAAAAAGGGTTGTCGGTTGAATATGCCTATATCAGACGTGTTTTGAGCCAGGGCTCGATGATGTGGCGTATCGTGAATACGGAGGTAAAACAGAACCCAGAGGGCATTTATTTTTCTTGCATATTCGTTTTTTTGAACGTAAATTGTGCTGACAGACTGATCAGTAGCACAGCCCAAGGAGCGTATTAGGTTCAAATGTGACAGTCTGGTTGTGGGTTGGCGAAATCATCGCGTAGTAACCGTCTTCACTCGGATGTGTTTACGAAAAGCCTCACTAAACGTCGTGTAGTCTGTTTTTCAAATGGTTAAAATGGCTCTGAGCACTATGGGACTTAACTTCTGAGGTCATCAGTCCCCTAGAACTGAGAACTACCTAAACCTAACTAACCTAAGGACATCACACACACCCATGCCCGAGGCAGGGTTCGAACCTGCTACCGTAGCGGTCGCACGGTTCCAGACTGTAGCTCCTAAAACCGCTCGCTCTCCCAGGCCGGCAGTCTGTTGTCATAACAGTACTAAGTCCAGCGATATCGATATAAACTCAGTTCTTTAAAATGAAATTACACTAGTATTTCACTCTTAGATATGAAACAGATCAGTTCAACGACGTTTCAGTCTTTTAAAAACTGTAAGTAGTTTACGAGATATTAAAGTATTTGTAACTTTGGACTTTTCTGTTTGTAACATCAAAATGATTGATATAATATGGGTACTATTTCTTGGCAATAACCGTGGCAAAATGAAAGGATTGCAGCTCTGCGGAAGGAGCGCATTGAACCACTTCAGCGAATGTGAAAGAAACGTTGGAAGATACTGAAAAACAGAAACTGGAGCATAGTTTGGCCAAAAATTACAAATTATGACTCCAAATATCTGTACATACACCCTTCTTACACTAGTAACATGCGCGGAACACTAAATCCTTACATCATAAACTTGTTTCAGTCACCCTCTATAACAGATGTATTTATGCCAAGTGTTTAGGAAATACTAGCCCGTAGAATAACCAGCCCTGTAACATCAGGGACGTGACAAATTTTCCCACTTTCAAAAACAACTAATGGTTTACCTACTGATATAAAATAAGCTCTCGTTCTGCTTCACACTGAGTCAATGTACACCATAATCTGCAGTCTCAATATTGTTATCCACATTTTAACATAATGACTACTTTTTCTATTTCTCCTCATGTTGTGTTCTGTTTTTTCATCTGTTCATAAGTTAAGAGTATATTATAGTTGTTAGCTGTTACACTACTGGCCATTAAAATTGCTACACCAAGAAGAAATGCCCAATGATAAACGGGTATTCACTGGACAAATATATTATACTAGAACTGACATGTGATTACATTTTCACGCAATTTGGGTGCATAGATCCTGATAAATCAGTACCCAGAACAACCACCTCTGGCCGTAATTACGGCCTTGACACGCCAGGGCATTGAGTCAAACAGAGCTTGGATGGGGTGTACAGGTACAGCTGCCCATGGAGCTTCAACACGATACCACAGTTCATCAAGAGTAGTGACTGGCGTATTGTGACGAACCAGTTGCTCGGCCACCATTGACAAGACTTTTTAATTGGTGAGCGATCTGGAGAATGTGCTGGGCAGGGCAGTAGTTGCACATTTTCTGTATCCAGAAAGGCCCCTACAGGACCTGCAACATGCGGTCGTGCATTATCCTGCTGGAATGTAGGGTTTCGCGGGGATCGAATAAAGGGTAGAGCCACGGGTCGTAACACATCTAAAATATAACGTCCACTGTTCAAAGTGCCGTCAATGCGAACAGAAGGTGACCGAGACGTGTAACCAATGGCACCCCATACCATCACACTGAGTGATACGCCAGTATGGCGATGACGAATACACGCTTCCAATGTGCGTTCACCGCGATGTCACCAAACACGAATGCGACCACCATGATGATGTAAACAGAACCTGGATTCATCCGAAACAATGACGTTTTGCCATTCGTGCACCAAGGTTCGTCGTTGAGTACACCATCGCAGGCGCTTCTGCCTGTGATGCAGCGTCAAGGGTAACCGCAGCCCTGGTCTCCGAGCTGATAGTCCATGCTGCTGAAAATGTCGGCGAACTGTTAGTGCAGATGGTTTTTGTCTTGCAAACGTCCCCATCTGTTGACTCAGGGATCAAAACGTGGCTGCACGATCCGTTACAGCCATGCGGAAAAGATGCCTGTCATCTCCACTGCTAGTGATACGAGGCCGCTGGGATCCAGCACGACGTTCCGTATTACCCTCCTGAACCCACCGATTCCATATTCTGCTAACAAGCATTGGATCTCGACCAACGCGAGCAGCAATGTCGCGATACAATAAACCGCAATCGCGATAGGCTACAATCCGACCTGTATCAAAGTCGGAAACGTGATGGTACGCATTTCTCCTCCTTACACGAGGCATCGCAACAACGTTTTAACAGGCAACGCCGTTCAACTGCTGTTAGTGTATGCAAAATCGGTTGTAAACTTCCCTCATGTCAGCACGTTGTAGGTGTCGCCACCGGCGCCAACCTTGTGTTAATGCTCTGAAAAGTTAATCGTTTGCATATCACAGCATCTTTTTCCTGTCGGTTAAATTTCGCGTCTGTAGCACGTCATCTTCGTGGCGTAGCAATTTTAATGGCCAGAAGTGTATGTAAGTCAGATATAAAGTGACTACGTCATCAGGCCCAGAGGCGCATTCAGTGGGGTCTGGCTGCCATGTAATCCTCATTAGGATGCGGTATGGAGGAGCATGCAGTCACAAGCCCGTTCCAGTTATCAGAGCAAAGAAAAAGCTTTGGCAGTATCAGGACACGACCTGGGTCCTGCTCGTGACAGACATGCTGACCGCTCAGCTTCAGAGACTAAAAATATAAATAAGTAGCTATTACAATAAAAACTCCTTATATAATCTCATATATTGTCTTCAATTATCGCGTAAAAATAATACCCGGTCCTGTTACATTGATGTAACCCCCGCCTATGTTCGACGTCAGCGTGGAATAACCAGTCACAGACGGTGGGGGGCTGCACTTACAGTATATTAGGCCGCGTCCACATTCGCGCGCGCCACGAATCCCGAGCGGTAGGTGAGCCGCAGGCGTACAGCTCGCCTTTCGTTCGTTGGAATTGTGGGTTGCAACGAACCTCCGGCGAACCACAGGAAACCCACGAACATATAAGTATTCAGTTGGCAGCCAAGCTGTAAACATACCTACATGATGCGAAGATCTCGGGAATATGGTGATCAGTGGTGCGGCATTATTAATGGCTAGTTTGTCGCAAAACAAAACGAAAGGTCGACGTTGGTGGCACAATGAACTTTATAAAAAAAAAATGATGCAGAACTTATGATGGATTTGAAGTCACAACAAATAAGTGGTCAATACAAAAATTTCTGTCGAATGTCACCTTCTGACTTTAATGAAAATCTGCTTCAGAAGATTGACCGAATATTTCGAAAGAGGACACTAATTTCCGCACGGCAATTTCCGCTCAAGATAGGTGAGCATTAATATTTGTTGTACATAATTTGTTTACTTCTTGCTTATAATTCGCTTGTATTTGTCGTAAGATCCTGACCAAATAAGCAATGGTGCGCGTGCATATATAAAAAAAGGACTGATCTACAATTTCTGTTATGTGTATTTATATTCATGAAATAAAGGCAAATAAAATCAATATGATTAATTCTTTCAGGTTAGCAGTAACACTTCGATTTCTTGCCACGGGAGATTCATTTACTAGCTTGCAGTATATCTTCAGGATTTCTAAGCAATTTATTGCGCTAATAGTACCACACGTCTGTGCAGCACTCATCCATGAGTTACAAGGATATATCAAGGTAACATATTAACACTGCTGTTTAACTCTTTTAATTTTGAAAGCTGTTTTATTTTTCAAATAATTTTATAAGTACAAAATTAAACGCATTTTACACAAAATTATCAAAATCCATTTAACTTAAGTTATGTTACACAAAATCTGAGAACTGTTGTGAAGCTATTGATGCAGTAGGAGATGGTTGAGAAGAGATAGATGTAAAGGAATCAGATGGCGATTTTACGGGAGCAGGTACTGGTTGCAAAGTGTGCAAAACGTATTGTTGAGAATGTGTGGGGTGATATACACTTTCTGGAGGGATTTGCCATTTGTTGAGCATTTGGAGCAGCCCAATCAAAAAACCCTTTATCGGCTTTCAGAAGTAAGTAAAACACGGCATGCTGTACTGATTTCTGTGTTTCAGGCGAATATTTCTTCACTTTAGTAGCGACGGACGTAAAAAAGGCATCGATTTCGTCGGACTTATTACACAGTTTCTCTGCAGCAGTTTGTAAAATGTCAAACGCACTCCTCACCGTTGAGTCGTTAGCATCAGTTCGCTTACGCTTAGTAGGCCTGGCGGGAGATGTTGACCCTGTTGGCTCTTGTTGGCTGTCCTTAGAAATGTTGAGTCTTCAATTCTAATAATCTCACCTGTCTCCTGTAAATTACAAGTAATAATCAATAGCAACCAATATTAATTATGTATTACTGCTATCACGTAACTAACATAAAAATAGGAGCCTATTAAAAAACATTAAGTCGTGTCGTTCGCCTGAGACCAATAACGTAGTAGTTTTCAGTCACCAAAACAATTATCAGTCCTGTTTTACAAATATAAATATATAAACTCAACCCCCCCCCCCCTTGGTTAAAGTAAGTTTAAGTATGATTTCTGTTTCAGCTACCTGCATCACCTGCAGCTTGGGAAGAAGTAAGCAATATATTTGAAACACGTTGGATCCTGTCTCACTGCGTTCGTGCTCTGAATGGGAAACATGTTGCTTTGCAAGCTCCAATGAACTCGGGTACAGAGTACTTCAATTATAAATCCAGCTTCAGTATTGTTGTTTTTTGCATTAGTGGACGGAAATTGTAACTTTATGTTTGCTGACGAGGGATGCCAAGGAAGAATTTCGGATGGAGGAATTTTTCAAGGGAGCAAGCTACATAGTGTGATGACTGGGAGCACATTGAGACTTCCGGTAGCGGAACCGCTACGAGGGCGTTGTATGCAAATACCTTAATTTCTTGCAGGTGATAGTGCATTTTCTTGCAGGTGATAGTGCATTTGCTCTAAGTGAAAACCTCATGAAGCTCTACTCTGGAGACTTTGCCAAAGGAACTCCTAACGGAATTTTTAATTATCACTTGAGTAGGGCCCGACGGATAGTCGAGAACGCCTTCGGTATATTAAGCTCAATGTTTCGGGTTCTAAGAAAACCGAGGCTTTTGGCACCTGAAAAAGCCGAGGTGAGACTGATGGGAGTCATTTTGTTACACAGTTATCTAGGGACCCATTCGCTAAATTTGTACATTCCTGCTGGCATTGACCATGAAGAGAATAGAGCTTTAATTGAAGGTCATGGAGGGTCCAGGGAGAAGATAATATGACGTCTTTGTTACCACTGAGACATGTCCCCTGGTGATCCACAAATTATTGTCAAAAAATTAGGGATGAAATAGCAGCTTATTGTATGAAAGAAGGATTCCTAGAATGGCAACACAAATATGCTTGAGTACATCAACATTTTCTTACCGTCGCAAGTCCTTTTATTGGTACGTCCCTGTCCTCCAGAAACTAGAAAGCTTCGTAAGCAAACTACCTGATTACGTAAAAGTCGTCTGTTCCTGAAATAATAAAATATAGAATGCAATAAAACCCTGTTTAAAAAAATACAGAACTGTACAGTACTTATGATTGTTATTATAAAAGTTTGTATGATGTATGTAAATAAATCACTTAAAATGAAAATGACGCTTATTATTTTATAATACCACTCATCTTCTTAATATATTTTTTTCTGAATTCAAAAGTCTTCTAATAATAATAAATGACAGTTGTGATCGGCCACATTGCTAAACTTGTCAACTAATTTAATTATCACAACTAAGAGATTTAGGTACATAATATCTTGTTAGATTCACAACTTACCTTTTCCTGTTCCCGACTGTTTTTCAATTTGCGCTTCTCCCGTCGGTATGAAAACAGCAAAGCTGTTATTTTTCTTTTCTGCACTGGTCCGCAGGTACATCCATCTCCGCAGATATTTCTCACCAAGCATCTGCTTTGATGTGTTTCCTGTAATGATCCTTATGCTGAGGATCCCAAAGAATGGATTGGTTTCTATATTCACCAATTAGATTAATTAAAGTCACTTCCGGCCACTCTATATTTAATCGCTGGAAAATCAATCACAAAATCCCTTTATTGAAGCCTGACAATAATCTAAAGATATTATTGAAATGTAATATTTTAGTTCAACTTAAAACTCTTTCTTTTCTCTTCAATATGTGCAAAACGACAAACCTTTTGCCCTCCCGTCCAAATCTGAACTGCGCAGCGCGCACGCCCAGTCCAAATATGACGAATTGGATGCGCGCGAGCGTCGCGCTACTGTGGACGCACCTTTAAGCTTGTCGGGAAAGGGGGGTGCGACAGACAGCGGACTACAGAGCGGCATGGTGATTGGCTTTCGGGCGAAGGGTGGAGCATTTACGAAACAGTTAAGTTTATAAACTGTTTGCGTGGTGCCGTGGTTAAACAATGCCGTGAGTGACAAAACCGGCGCCGATGTAGCTGTAGAGCCATAGGTAACAAGGGTGAACGACGGCTCCGGAGATGTGCTCGGGCGAACAGAAGTGCCACTTTTGAGCAACTGACCGCCCAGATTAACCAAGGTGTCTCCCCAACGACATTGCTGCGTATGGGCCTCCGCAGCAGGCGCTTAGTTCATGCACCCGTGCTGAATGCTGTTCATCAGCAACGACGACTGGAATCTGCAGGTTAGTAACGCAACTGAACGTCCACTGAGTGGCGGCATGCGGGCTTTTCAGATGAATCACGTTTTATGCTCCGTTAGAAAGACGGCAGTTGGTCTGTAGGGCGTGAAACGTCTGAAAGCAGAGGGTACAGACCGGAGAGTTTAGCGTTATGGTCTGGGGAATGTCTTCGTGACATTCCCTGGGTGATCTCGTCGTTCTGCAGGACACACTTGATCAACACAAGTATGCATCTGTCCTTCGTGACCATGTCCATTAGTAAATGTAATTTGTTTTCCCTCAGCACGACTGTGTCTACAATGTAACGTGTCACACAGCTCGCAGTGTACGTGTGTGGTCTGCAGAGTACCACGACGAGTTTACCACACTCCTCTGGCAAACAAAATCCGCGGATTTAAACCCAGTCGAGAACCTGTGAGACCACATCGATCGAGTAGTTGGCGCCATGGATCCACAGCCAAGAAACCTAGCGCAGCTAGTCACGGCACTGGAATGTGTGTGAAATCTTATGGGACTGCTAAGGTCATCAGTCCCTAAGCTTACACACTACTCAACCCAAAGTATCCTAGGGACAAACAGACACACCCATGCCTGAGGAAGGACTCGAACCTCCGCCGGGACCAGCCGCACAGTCCATGGCTGCGGCGTGTAGACCGCTCGGCTAATCCCGCGCGGCATTAATGTGCTACCTTTTGTAGATGTCTGATTGTATTTAAAGGCACTGGAGTTGGATTGGCTCCACATCCCTGACGGTAGCTTCCAGAACCTCACTGAATCTCTACATGCACGTCTCGCACCGGTTATATTAATGTAACTGGGCAGTATACGTATAAGAGTATATCTACATTGTAAACTGTAAGGTGTACAATCCATTGTTTGAGAGGGGCTGAAAACCCTAATGTGGCCAGAGGAAACAAGGTAATAAACAAATAACTCAAACTTTGTGGCAGATTAAAACTGGGCGCCGTATTGGGACTCGAACCTGCGGGCAAGTTCTTTCTTCGCGGAGTACTAGGAGAACTGCGAAGTTTGTAACGTAGGAGAGAAATACCGGCGAAAGTACAGGTGTGAACGCTGGTCATGAGTCTTGCTTGTATGGATCAGTCGGTGCGGTAGCAAGCGCGCCCGGTACGCGAGCTAGCTGGCTACCCTCCGCAACAAGAAAAGTCACTTCAGGTTTCAGCGATAGACTTTCAGAGTCCGCACAGGACTGATCTCACCGAAGAAGAAAGACGACGAAAAACCAGGTAAGGGAAAAAGTGGCTCTAGGGCGTTCGTCCGCGAAAGGCCAAGATCCTAGGTTCGATTCCAAGTCCGGTACACAGTTAATTGTGTTCAGGGTGGTATGCTGGGAGTTTTTGCAATGTATAAGTGATTTTATTCTAAGTTATCACCTGACTTTTGTACATCTATAGTGTAATTCATAATACAGTTCTGCCTTTTTTGCTTTCAGTGTGGTCTCTTCTTGGCATATATTTTGGTACCAAAGATTCCTCGATGTAGTGTACATACTCCATATTGACGTTGCTGATGCTTTACCAAACGAAAACATCAACTCTGTACATGTTAAACGTATTATAAATTAGAACATAAACTCATTGCCGGGAACAGTGTTTCGCGTTTCGTTGGTGTAGCATTATACTTTTAATTTACCACTATGTTTCATCCCATTTGACGCAACTGGTTACCCCTATTTCTGTAATTTTAATTTGACTTATGGTAGTCTGTATATTTATTCCCAAATATACTCACAGTTGCGCAGTCGTGTATGTAATACGAAGTTACTCCATAAATTCACATTCTCTCTCTTCTTTCTAGTTACTGCAGTTTCCACAAACTGCAGTCTCTTCTACTAGCTACTCTCTTCTGCAAGAGAAACTTTGAGAAAATACGCCGTATTCAGTTCAGTTTCATAAATTAAATACTTGATGGACATAAAGTGGGTTCAGATGTCAACATCACAAAGCGATAATCCGCACGGCGCATCTTTCGTGTTCTTATTCGTCACATAACACATTGTCGAGATGCAGCAAACAAGTAACCAAGGTTCGTTACCATTACACTGCTGCAAAATTACACTAATACTATTTACTTTTGTCTTTAAGAAAATCTGATTTATTCATTCCAGTCTATGGTCACACTATCGATTTCAGACTGTTGATTGCGATCATTGTTGATCATCTTCAGGTCTCTAGAAATAACAACAAATTTCTCACAAAGAAAAGGTAACGATTTACAATACATGAGCTGTTTAAAACATCTAATATAGTCAAGCCGAAGTGGCAGCTTCAAGATATATAAACAAAATTAGCTAGACATCGTCGAATAGAACTAATAATATGGTGCGAACTAGGCCGCTGTGCCAGCAGAGTCATAATGTGAACGGCGATACTATTCACAGCAAATTGGAGTGAAGAAAGAGTTTTTGACGTAAACCCGTTAGGTGTAATCATATTTGACAAAAATTCAGTTAAGTAAAATGCGTAAAATTAGGTAACAAAATATTCCGAAATTACACGGTGTTGTAAGTTTTTACATTAATAAATTAAATACATTAAGAAGAGCAAATGATAATAATTTGGTTTAGTCATTAAAAAGGAAATGTGTAAGTGACAATATTTGATGACAAAACACTATGGAGGTAACTGTAGATAACAGTAATAAAACACCCAAGTATCAAGTTTAAGGGGCTCATAAAATCACACAAAAATAATGAAAACACTGATAAAAAGATGCTAAAGGAACAAAACTTGAGACTGGAGTATGTAATCAGCTATGTCTGTTCGAGTAGCTGCTGGAAAGCGGAGGAGGCGGATACTGACCGGGGGAACAACCGCTTGAGGGCCCCTCGTACCGCGGCAAAGAGAGAGTCACTCACCCTTGTGCCACAGATCAGATAGGTAGTGGAATACATTATAAGAAAAAGAAAATAAAAAGATGGTTCAAAGGGCTCTGAGCACTATGGACTCAACATCTTAGGTCATTAGTCCTCTAGAACTTAGAACTACTTAAACCTAACTAACCTGAGGACATCACACACACACCCATGCCCGAGGCAGGATTCGAACCTGCGACCGTAGCAGCCTCGCGGTTCCGGACTGCAGCGCCAGAACCGCACGGCCACCGAGGCCGGCAAAATAAAAAGACGGTAACATGTTTTATGAAATGATTATCTAAAAGTAAGTCCTCTGAGGTGACAAAAGTCATGGGATACCTCCTAGCCGGCCGTGGTGGCCGAGCGGTTCTAGGCACTTCAGTCCGGAACCGCACGACTGGTACGGTCGCAGGTTCGAATCTTGCCTCAGGCATGGATGTGTGTAATGTCCTTAGGTTAGTTAGGTTTAAGTAGCTCTAAGTTCTAGGGGACTGATGACCTCAGATGTTAAGTCCCATAGTGCTTAGAGCCATTTGAAGCCAAATGTTGAGCCATGCTGCGTCTGTAATTGCGAACGTGTTGCCAATTCAGGATTTTGCACACGTACTGACCTCTCGACTTGTCCCATAAATGTTCGATGGGATTCATGTCGGGTGATCTGGGTAGCCAAATCATTCACTCAGATTGTCTGGAATGTTCTTCAAACCGTTCGTGAACAATTGTAGCACGGTGACATGGCACATTATCATCAATAAAATTTTCATCATTGTTTGGGAAGGTGAAGTCCACGAATGGCTGCAAATACTCTTCAGGTAGCCGCACAATGCAGTTTCCAGCCAATGATCGATTCAATTGGACCAGAGGACCCAATCCACACAACGGAGCCTCACCAGCTGCCACACTGCCTTGCTGACAACTTGGGTCTACGGCGCCACACTCGAACCCTGATCTGAGCTCTTGCAAAATGAAATCGGGATTCATCTGATCAGGCCACGGTTTTTCAAACGTCTGGGGTCCAACCGATACGGTCACGAGTCCAGCAGAGGCGCTGCGAGCACTTTCGTGCTGTTAGTAGAGGCACTCGTCTCGGCCGTCTGCCCATTTCGCAGCACTGTACTAACTCATACGTTCGTCGTATGTCCCCCACTGAATTCTGCGGTTATTTCACTCAGGGTTGCTTTTCTGTTAGCACTGACAGCACAAAGCAAACATCGCTTCTTTTGGGGCCGTCGGCCACTGCGGTGTGCATGGTGAGAGGTAATGCCTGAAATTTGGTATTCTCGGCACACCCTTGACACTGTGGGTCTTGGAATACCGAATTCCCTAACGATTTCCTAAATGGAATGTCCACTGAATATATCTCTAACTACAATTCCGTTCAGTGTCTGTTAATTCCCGTCGTGTGACCGTAATCACGTCGGTAACCTTTTCACACGAAATACCTGAGTACAACTGACGGTTCCGTCAGTGAACTGCCTTTTTATAACTTGTGTACGCGATACTACCGCCATCTGTATGTATGCACATCGCTATCCCAGACTTTTGTCATCTCAGTGTAAAACGTATTAGTTACGCATCAGAAACATACAATGTGCAGTGAAGCGTGTGTATAAGCCACAATAACATAATAATATCCAAATGGTCTAAATGGCTCTCAGCACTATGGGACTTAACATCTGAGGTCACCAGCCCCCTAGAACCTAGAACTAATTAAACCTAACTGACCTAAGGACATCACACACATCCATGCCCGAGGCAGGACTCGAAACTGCGACCGTAGCGGTCGCTGGGTTCCAGAATGAAGCGCCTAGAACCGCACGGCCACTGCGGCCGGCTAATAATATCCAGAATTCAAAAATGACCATGAGAAAACGTCATTTTAAATATAAAATAAATAACGAAAACACGTTCATCAGGCAAATAAAAACCAAGAACAAGTCAAATGCGGCAATGATGAGATAGTGTATTAATTGAGACTTGTGGTTATTCTGTGATGGCAGCGACACGGCATGTTGTATCTGGTCTGGTCGTTGAGTGGTCAGGGCGACGGAACGTCATCCCTAACGCGCCGGGTAAAAGTGGCCAATTACTACTGATCGCGTCAGGCCATAAGTACTCCACAGTTACACGAAAAAACTATAGTAGCATGCTTATAAATATATTTATTAGTCTATGTTTTTGTTTATATCCGATATATACTATTCGTGAAGAAATTGGTCAGATATTTACTGTGTTTTAGAAAGCACAGAGACGCTAGGTTACTAGCCAACTTTTGCTTGCTACTCCTTTGATATATGTCTATTTTATTTGTTTATCTATTTAATAATGTGTGTTAGAGCGTGTTTATGGTCCAGCCGTAGTAATATTTATTTAATTTCAAGTTATTTAAATGTAAATCCTATATTTCGTATGTGTTTCAATATGTTTGTGAGTGTGCTTTGGCCTGGGGAAATGGCGGGAGCGCTCTAGCCAATCACAGTGCTCGTTACTACAGTAGCGACTGCTGAACTCAATGGAGAGACTGTATGGAAGTGGGGGAGGAGCATCGGGTCGGACAGGATATGAGGGGAGCGCTGGACGAGGAGGCGCGACGGACGGTGGCAGGAAATACTTGGGGAACGTTGGGCAGTTTGCGCGTGGTCGCGGGAAATAGAAATATTTCGTAGTGCCAACTTGTGAGATTTCCGTGGCTTCTGCAGTGAAGACGTAGTATGCGTTTATAAGTGAATGTCTCGCGAGCTATTTTGTTGTTCATAGCTAATTAGGTGAAGTAGGAATCTGTTCAGAATGAGATTTTCACTCTGCAGCGGAGTGTGCGCTGGTATGAAACTTCCTGACAGATTAAAACTGTGTGCCGGACCGAGACTCCAACTCGGGACCGTTGCCTTTCGTGGGCAAGTGCTCTGCCAACTGAGCTACCCAAGCACGACTCACGACTCGTCCTCACAGCTTTAATTCCGTTTAGGAGTGTTAAGAGAATGTGTCTCTGTGGTGCACAAAATTTGTTCACTGTAGCGTCTTCCGTTGGGGCTCATTCAGTTTTTCTGATGCACTGTTGCGCAGGCTAAATAAAAAGTGACTAATTGTACTTTTCTTCTCTCTGTATTTTTCATGTCTAACATTAAGTGAGATTGTTAAGGGTCTGACATGGTCGAGCAGTGCTGAAGACTGTCGGTCGTGGGACGGTTTCGGATCCCAAACACTCAAGGAGACCTCAAGAATGGGCCGCACGACTCTACTATACACGGCCTCCTTCACAGATGAACATTTTCCTAAAATTCTCTAAATAAACAGTCACCTTCCCTATCACCGTCCTTTCTATTTCATATCACTTTGCAACATTACGCCTAGATGTTATATTTAATCGACTCGATTGTGTCAGGCAGCACACTATTAATGCTGTATTCGAACATAACGGGATTGTTTTTCCTACTCATCAGCATTAGCTTACATTTTTCTACATTTAGAGCTAGCTGCCACTCGTCAGACGAACTAGCAATTTTCTGTATATCATCTTGTATCCTCTGAACGACAACAGCTTGCCATATACCACACCATTATCAGCAAATAGCCGCAGATTGCTGCTCACCGTGTTGTACAATCATGTCCTTGAGTCTAAACATGTACATCTACTTCATCTGTTGCACGACGACCTAATGATGATTCGAAATCGAAACTAGCTGAAAATAAAAAAAAATATTGATATAAATCTTTCGGGAGTTTAAACGTCTTTTCTGAATAGCAGTCACATTTGGCGAAGGGAAGGTCCCGTTCCCGGCGGAGTTTGTGCGCGTGGGTTATAAATGAGTCACCTGCCCACAGGGAGGAGCAGTCGTGACCTTTCAAACTCGCACCGGGCGGAGCAGAACGCAAACCAGCCTTGAATGAATCCCACAACCACCGGCACTGTTGCCAAAACGCACCGCTCTCTCATCTCTCTACATACAACTCTGTCCAGTGACGTTGCCAGTGGAACTAGTCTTGCTATGAAAAACATGGACACCCTTGATATCCAAAGACCTGATCAAAAGGTCGAAAATATGTTTGCGATGAATAGTCCACGCAACAGGGAGAGTCTCAGCAACAGTATTTCTTTTATCAGGATAAACCATCCTTAACGGATAAATAATTGTTTCATCTGGAACACAGAGGAAGTGTAAGACACATATTTTATGAATTAATGTTCGCTAACACTATGACATACACACCTTTATGAAAATTAAACTACACTGCTATAAATTACCTGAATTCTTTAGAAAATCTATTTCACTGATGGTCCACTGCGCAAATAGCTCAATGGACAGAAAACTAGTCACCTGGTAGCTTTGGAACGCTGTAGATGGTGCAGGATTGGTACCGTGCACTCGTAAGGCCATCCACCACTGCCCTAAGTCATGGCAGTGAAGTGCTGTGGATCTGCCAGTAGCGCAATAACCTGGCAGACAGAATGGCGGACTGGAGCTATCCTGTTTGAACGGTTCACCGTGTCACAAGGCATGATGTACCGTTCGCAGACACGTAAAGCGGATTAAGAATGATGGTCGTAATAACATCATACATAACCGATAGAGACCGGAGACGAGCATCACACCTTGTCAATCGTTTTCAAACTCGACGTGAATTGACACAGTTGTCAGTGAATGAATGTCCCTTCAACCGGTTCCGGAGCGGATATAGTGAAATGAAGCGCATGCAGTGGACTTTTGGAGTCAGGTATCTCGCAGAAGAACATTGCTGACGTGGGCACAAAAGGCTGCACGTCTTTCATGGGCCGAACAAAACAACAGCAGACTGGAGGAGTATAGTGTGGCTCGGTGAGATGCGATTTTTCCTCTTTTGGAAAGATGAGACGCGTCGAGTGCACCGATGACCTAGTGAGGCGTCTAACCTGCAGCGTGCGGATGTCGTTCTGTCATTTGCTGTCGTGTTTTTCGTGTACCTACTCATCCGGGTTACAGTGAACATTAACCACGACGTTTATTTCAGCCTTATAGGTGACACCACGCGTTCGTTCCTGGTCTGAGGAACACATAGGCGCCGTACCGCAGCTCGACCGATCAGCTAAATAATCCAATCTCAATCCTACCGAAAATGTCTGCGATTATTTGGAACAGCGGATGAAACGCAACAGCCAACATTCTCGTAATTTGTTTGTTCTACGGAATCTAGTCATCAGAGAGTGGCTTCAACTTGATATGTCATACTTCAAAAAGCTTGTGAACTCTCTTCCTCGCCGTATTGCGGCCATTATCATTGCTAGAGGTGACTTACACGATATAAGCGTCATCTCTCCTATTTTTTTCCGATACGTACATAAGAAATTGGCGTATTACATCGTACGAACAATCAATGATAAGTTCACGAATTTCATTGGCTGAGGTGTTCCATAGCACGTCTGACCTCTTTTAAGGACATCGTGTTAGCCATTGACTGTAGAAACTATTTATTTCACCATTGCAATTTCGGCCTTTACGCCATTTTCAAGAGTCGCTGCAAAAGATCTTGCTTCAACACGTACGATGTCCCTTAAAAAATTGTACATGGTTGTGATACCCGACCGTGAGAAGTTAATCATGTCTGAATTTGTAACATTGGACACAGTCGTTTCCGCAACAGTGTTCCCCATCTCAAATTGAAAATGGTTCAAATGGCTCTGAGCACTATGGGACTTAACATCTGAGGTCATCAGTCCCCTAGAACTAAGAACTACTTAAACCTAACTAACCTAAGGACTTCACACACATCCATGCCCAAGGCAGGATTCGAACCTGCGACCGTAGCAGTCGCGCAGTTCCAGACTGAAGCGCCTAGAACCGCTCGGCCACATCGGCCGGCTCAAATTGAAACATTTGCCATTCTCTATGAATTGTAGGGGATCGGTAAGTGCAGTGAACGCTGCTGGGTGACGGGCACCGCCTTTGTGGGTGTCAGGATATGCTCAGCTCCCACCTGGAGTATCCTTTCTTCATTTGATGGCGAGGGATCGGTGGTCGTTGTGAATGGCTGCGGTGAAACAAACAGCTCTTTGTTACTGTCTTGGACTCGGTTATTTGGGTGCGCCCTCGTCTGTGGTGCGCCTTGAGGTTGTCTCGTAATATTTTATCTCGGCGAGGCAGGCGTAGCAAACAGCCTGCGGCGTACGCGCGCTGAGCTCGGTGTTGCTTCCACGTTGGGACGCAGTTGGTGGCGTGGTCTCTAGGGCAGGCGCCAGCGAAAAGGTGAAGGGCGCTGTCGTGGCACTGGGACAGCAGGGAGGTGTAGGCTGTAATTATGCATCAGATGGTACCAGGCAGCTGAGTGGCCACGCCTACGGCAATGAGCTGTCTTGTGGAGACGACGGCGGATTGCTGGCCCTTTGCTAGATGCTTGTTCCCTAGCTCCGGCCCATTACAATCTGCCGTTTGTCAAAATCACGTATCTGCATGGATTTCCCCGTGTCGTCGGTAGACTGATTCCCTATTTTCCCCGCTGCAGTTGAATATTTTCTTTACCACGTAACGTGCCCAAAACGCCACGAGGCGTCATATAGTCTTGGGGCATCAATGATCATTACGTTTCGGCTCATCAGTGTGCAAATGCCGTTACGTTATAGATATGCTACTACCTTATTTGTAAATGTTAAACAACCTCAACTGTCCAACACAAGGACCCTGTAGAATATTTAAGTACAACTTTAATGTTTTAAAAGTGTGTATTCGGTATTCTATGTAATTTGAAAATTCCTCTTTATGAGTAATTCCATTGAATCTTTTCCTTTCTCTAGCTGGATTTCTAATTCTTTCATTAAAATCCTTGTTTGACGTTTGCTTAGCAGTACCCAAGGATCATCTCTATTTCCAGAGGGTTATGAGTTTCTCTATCATTATTCTCACACGGTGTTTCGTGTCACAGTTAGTAAGTCCAGGATTATTTCGTTCAGAATATGCTTCCCAGAAAAAAAACTGCAAATCTCCCTTAGTATAACACGGTGTTACGTATTTATAAAGCAGAGTGTGTGTGTGTGTGTATGTCAAGGATCACCTCTCAAACCCTTGTATCGATTTCAAAAAAAGTTGGCACAGAGACAGCATGCCTCATGAGTATCAGCATTTTGATGTTTATAACCTTCTGGTTTCCTCTCAAATCAATCTGCTTTGCCGGCAGCCTAGATGTCAGAGGCAAAAAATGGCTTTTCCCCGCACCAACATGGAGACTGCCGTGCACCACAAGCATGTTGTATCAGCCTGCTGTATATTGCAGGGGCTACACGAGCCGATGAGCATGGCTGGAGATGGACAGAGAAGGAGAGCGAGGGGAAGGAGGAAATTGTCACAGGGATGGGGAAGGAAATTTGGTCTGAGAGAGGTGGTGGAGCAAATGAAGAAAGATAGGGGGAGGAGGAGATGAAGAGGCACAGGCGGGAGCATGAGGAGTCACAGACAGGGGGAGGAGGGGCTGCGTTCAGTTTGTCGCTCTGACGCGAAGCCACAGGGTAAAGGCTAATAAATTTCTAAATTTCAAAATGCTTCTCATATCAACACGACAGATATCTGTTCTCAAAGTTAATTGACAGTATACACGAGGAGTAGAGAGATGGATGAAGGAGGAATGTCTTTTGACGCCTTCGTAAAACACGACTAATCGTGTCAGCAGCTTGTCTTTTGGAATTCAGCAGCGAGCACTGCCTGAGATCGAATTGGCGTCAACACTTTCAAATAAAACCAAAACAGTCAGCCCCAAGCAAAGTGCGGTCTTTATCACCTATGTAGACATAGCTCCCAACAGAAATGTGAGTTATCGAGAAGATGAATTTTTTTATTTTTCAAACAGCGAATGGTTGGCAGTTCCAGTTTCAATGTGCATCACGGAGGAAACATGCTGGAATACGTATCCGCATGTAGCTAGATTTTCAGCCCAGCAGTATTTAACTGTGTCTGCGTCTGTTTTTGTGTAGTGTTAATATACATTCATACGATTAGAATATGTCAGTTATCCGCATTGTAATCAACACTGTATAAAAGGTGTACTGAGTAATGAGACTGGCAGTCGTATTCCTACAAACAATGTGCTACAACATCAGGAAATTAGGCATTGTGTTAGGTAGCAACAGTGGTAGCATACTACCCGTGTTTATAATATTACCGGAAACGTGTCTTCTGTTCTCACTCTTATTGTACACACAGTCGACGTGCAAATCGTACACACATTCATAATTGGGCGTGATAAATGTTGGTCCGTTGGTCGTTGACCCGAGCGCTACAGGTTTGCACATCGGGACGCCGCTTGCAGTTGAATCACTGTATCTGAAAATATTATATTTTCTCGTTAACTATACAAGTAAGTTCGAGAAGCAGAGTTTGGGATGGAAGACACAATGTTGAAGAGCTTCATAGAAGAGCTGATTATGTTTAATCAACTCGAATAGTTGTAACTGCTGATTATTCGGCTTTTACGCTCATTGACCGTTCATATTTTTGGAAATGTCGTCCACATTATAAAAAAAAAACTTCTGCTGTTAGCTACATATGTTTTGCCTCTGCTTTGGAGTCGACGATGGATGCGCCGTTTGTCTGAAGTAAAAGGAAATCATCCCCCATAAGCCATGGACCTTGGGGGGACTGATGACCTTAGCTGTTCAGTCCCCCTTAAACATCCGAACAACCACCACCACCATGGACCTTGCTGAGGTGGAGTGACTTGCTAGCCTCAATGAGACAGTGCAGTGCACCAGTCTTT
The DNA here is from genome assembly GCF_023897955.1 of Schistocerca gregaria. Taxonomy (NCBI): domain Eukaryota; kingdom Metazoa; phylum Arthropoda; class Insecta; order Orthoptera; family Acrididae; genus Schistocerca; species Schistocerca gregaria. The sequence continues at coordinate 854,481,015 of NC_064931.1, read as the reverse complement.
TCTGCGCCTGCAGAGCCAACAGTCAGGAAGACTGACTGATCTGGCATTGTAACATTTAGTCAGCCGGCTTCGGTGGTCTCGCGGTTCTAGGCGCGCAGTCCGGAACCGTGCGACTGCTACGGTCGTAGGTTCGAATCCTGCCTCGGGCATGGATGTGTGCGACGTCCTTAGGTTAGTTAGGTTTAAGTAGTTCTAAGTTCTAGGGGAGTGATGACCACAGCAGCTGAGTCCCATAGTGCTCAGAGCCATTTGAACCATTTTTTAACATTTAGTCAATATAGCCTTCCTGTGCTAGCAGTGCGAACGGCTGAAAGCTAGGAGAAACTACGAGTCGGAGCATGGGATGTTAGGTCCCTTAAGCGGCTAAGTAGCTTAGAGAATATAGAAAGGAAAATGGATAGGCTGAAGTTAGATAGAGTGAGAATTAGTGATCTGTCGTGGTAGTAACGTCTGGTCAGCTCCGTACAGGGTTATCAATAGAAAATCAAGTAGGGCTACTGCAGGAGCACTACTAGTACTGAATAATAAAACAGCAATGGAGGTAATCTGCGTAGTAAACGCATTATCGTTGCCAAGATAGATACGAAGCCTACACTCACAATAGTAGTTCACGTTTATACGCCAATAATTCTGCCGACGATGAAGACACTGAAAGAATATATGATAAGATACAGGAAATTATTTAGATAGTTAAGGCAGATGAATATTTAATTTTGTTGAATGACTGGAATTCGAGAGTAGTGCAAGGAAGACAAAGAAAAAATGTAGGAGAACATGGACTTGGGGAAATGAATGAAAGAGGAAGCCGCCTGTTAGAATTTGGAACAGAGCATAATTTACTCATCGTTAACACTTGGTTTAAGAATCACGAAACTAGGTTGTATAGGTGGAAGAGACCTTGCGCGCTCTAGGTTTCAGATTGATTATATAATGGTAAGACAGAGATTTGGAAACTAGATTTTAATTGTGAGACGTTAGAAAAGGCAGATATAGACTCGGACCATAATTTATTGATTGGAACTGCAGACTGAAATTGAAGAAATTGCGAAAAAGTAGGAATTTTATGAGATGGAACCAGGATAAACTGAAAGAACCGAAGATTATTGATAATTTCAGAGGGAGCATTAACCAAAGTTTGACTGAAACGCGGAAAGGTAATAACGTAGACGACGAGTGGGTAGCTTTGAGAGGTAATATAGTGGAGGCAGCTAAGGACCAAATAGGTAAAAAGACTAGGTCGAGTAGAAATCCTTGGATAGCACAGAAGATATTGAATTTAATTGACGAAAGAAGAGATCACAAAAATACAGCAAATGAAGCAGCCGAAAGGGAATACAGACGTTTGAAAAATGAAACTGACAGAAAATGCAAAATGGCTAGAGGACAAATACAATGATGTAGAAACGTCCATGACTAGGGGAAAGATGTCGTCCATAGGAAAATTGAACAGACCGCTGGTGAAAAGAGAAGCACCCGAATGAATACCAAGAGCTCAGATGGCCAGCCAGTACTAAGCAAAGAAGGGAAAGTCACCGCTGTTAAATATGATATAATGTGTGTTAATAGTTTTCACTGTGTACAATGTCAACCATATTATGTATCTTCGACATTTACTCGTATCCTATAATACGACAACTGGCCTGTAAGACCAGAAATATGTTTTTCCCACAATGACATGTCACAGACATCTCAGACATATTTTAACGTTTCAGCATACTCTTGAGAATGGCTATAAAGCCGAAATTATGACTGTGTAAAGTAAATGAACAATTAAGAATCAAATGGCAGAATTTTATTACAAAAAATTCCATATGACTGTGGTCCCGTGCGAAGGAAAGGCCAAGAACACAGGAAGACATTAGCAGAAACAAGACACCTCGTGTAGAAGACATCCTCTCAGAATTATCGAGATCCTTGGAAGAGCCAGCCATAACAAAATCATTCCACCTCCTGTGCAAGATGCATGAGACAGAGGAGATAGTCCGCAGCTCGTGGTCGTGCGGTGGCGTTCTCGCTTCCCACGCCCGGGTTCCCGGGTTCGATTCCCGGCGGGATCAGAGATTTTCTCTGCCTCGTGGTGACTGGGTGTTGTGTGATGTCCTTAGGTTAGTTAGGTTTAAGTAATTCTAAGTTCTAGGGGACTGATGACCATAGATGTTAAGTCCCATAGTGCTCAGAGCCATTTGAACCATTTGAACAGAGGAGATACATTCAGGCTTCAGGAAGAATTACCAAAGAAGGCAGGTGCTGACAGATGTGAAAACTAGCAGACCACCAGTTTAATAAGTCACCATTGCAAAACATTGATACGAATTGTTGACGTAAGACTAGAAGACCTGTTAGTGGCCATATAGCTTACCATAGAAGATAGGCTGGACAAAGGCAAACGCATGCTTCAAGCATTTATGGATTTGGAGAAAGGTTTAGACAATGTTGGCAGGACTACACTCTTCAAAATGTTAAAGATAGCAGGGATGAAATACAGGGAGCGAAAGGTTATTTACAACTTGAACAGAAACTAGACTGTAGTTATAAATATGATACTGCAGTGCCTGTGTTGTTCAGAAGTACGACGCAATAAAAGCCATTATGAAATGCGTGAAATTTATTCGCATTTGCGAAAATGTACAATCATCATCTCTACAATGGAAGGACGACAGTGAAAATTTTTTCCGCACTGGTATTCGAAACCGCATCTCCTGCTCATCGCAAGTAATCGTCTTACCATTTTCTTATATAACTTTTGTTCGTTGCATTTGTTCGGTGCAGGCGTTCCAGAACACCCGTTCAAGCTCGTGGCTGACCTCTTTACTCTTTATGTTATATTTCAGGGAGCAGCTAGCCCCCAGTCGCGTATCCGAACACGACTCACGGCCAGAGCCAAATTTCCATATCAAGTTGTAGACACGTGGCTGACGGCGTGTGGTAAGATAATCTAAGATAAAGAAAGGGGTGAGAGAGAATACAGATGAAAGCTAAGTGACGCTGCAGTAGTGTAGTATTACATAAAAAAGGAACACGCATATAGACGTCGTATAGCAAAAACCATTACATGTACAACCACCGAGCGAGGTGGCGCAGTGGTTAGCACACTGGACTCGCTGGACTCGCATTCGGGAGGACGACGGTTCAATCCCGTCTCCGGCCATCCTGATTTAGGTTTTCCGTGATTTCCCTAAATCGTTTCAGGCAAATTCCGGGATGGTTCCTTTGAAAGGGCAAGGCCGATTTCCTTTCCAATCCTTCCCTAACCCGAGCTTGCGCTCCGTCTCTAATGACCTCGTTTTCGACGGGACGTTAAACACTAATCACCACCACCATATAAAACCAGAGAATTACAACAAAAAATATAACCTTAATTTAGGGTAAAAGACGTGTGTGTCACAAGCAGTGAATGACATATATGAGTACATAATTAAAAACACAGTTTTAATAATAAATAATAACAACGACAAAAAGCATACAGAAATAGGTAATTTTCAAAAAGTAAAACAAGTGTAATGGAATGCAATAGAATTAAATCTAGTGATGCAGAGGGAATTAGATTAGGAAAAAAGTGCAGCAGTTTTGCTACTTCAGCGGCAAAATAACTGATGATGGTTGAAGTAGAAAGGATATAAAATATAGACTGGCAACAGCCGGAAAGCAGGTCTGAAAAAGAGGAATTTTTAACATATAGCACCAATTTAAGTGCTAGGAAGACTTTTCTGAAAATACTTTTCTGGAATGTTGCCTTATATGGAAGAGAGACGTTGTCGGTAAGAATTTCAGACAAGAAAAGAATAGAAGATTTTGAAATGTGTTGCTACAGATGAATGCTGAAGATTAGATCGGTAGATCGAATCACAAATGAGTACTGAATCTACTTTGGGAAAAAAGAAATTTGTGACACAAATTAACTAACAGAAGGTATCAGTTGACAGGACACATCCTGAGACATCAAGGAATTGTTAATTTCATATTGGTGGAAAGTGTTTGGGGTAAAAATTCTAAAGGGAGACCGAGGATCGAAATCAGTAACTAGGTTTAAATCGCTGTAGATTCCTGTAGCTATGCAAAGATGAAGAAGCTTGTATAAGAGAGACGAACGTAGAGAATTACGGAAAATATTTTTTGGACTGAAGACCTTTACAAAAACAAAAGGAGATCCGGTCCACGGGATGGAAAACCCAGTTCCTCTTCTACCTACATGTTTCCCCCTTGCTCTCCTGTCGTCAGTGAATACGATGTTTATTCTGAAATTATTTTTTTTTAATTTATCTAGATTGTACTTAGCTACTACAGTCCGGTATCGGGTGGAACACATATGAAAATGTAGGTTATTGCAGTATTGTTAAGAGTATGTAATCTTCTATAGGCGATTGAGTTTTGTCAAAAACGTTGGAAAGTTGTGATATATTTTCAGCTACACTTTATCAATAGTAAAAGTAGTGTTTTATACTATACTATATGAGAACTGTACGGGACCGAGCGTGGTGGCGCAGTGGCTAACACACTGGACTCACATTCGGGAGAACGACAGTTCAATCCCGCGTCCGGCCATCCTGATTTATGTTTTCCGTGATTTCCCTGAATCGCCCCAGGCAAATGCCGGGATGGTTCCTTCGAAAGCAGACGGCCGACTTCCCACCCTGTCCTTCCCTAATCCGATGAGACCGATAACCTCGCAGTTTGGTCTCTTCCACCAAAACAACCCAACCCATCTGTACGGAAACATACATATCCTACTCTGTTACACTTGGAATCCAAGTTTGAGGTGATGGAGTGAGATAGGAGAAAAGAAAAAGAGTGATACCACTTGCAGTAAGCGTCGTGGCTCAATGATGAAGAAACTGGACTCACATGCGGGACGCCTGATGTGAAATACCCGTCTCGCCATCCAAAGTCGCACTTTTCGTGGTTTCTTTGAGTCACTGAAGACTAAGGCTGGGATATTTTCTTTTATTTCCTTCCCCATCCTATCTCGATACTAGCTTTTACTTCGTCTCCTATCACCTCATTGTCGACGGGAAGTTAAACCCTAACTTTTACTCCATCCTTCTACTGTATCTCATCTCCCAAAATCTTCTCGCTCAAAATGAGACATTATAGAGTCAAGTGACTAAGTCGTTATAATTTATTTTATTTATTGATTTCATTGGTTACGGCTTTAGAAAAATATTTGGGAGGAGTAATAGTAGACAGATTTTTATTCGTAAAACAGAAACTGTTACCTCGGCGTGACGCGGCGGCGCAGCTTTCGCAGTGTTGTGTCGGCTGACCACGGTCAGCAGAACCCGTTTGACAGCCGCGCTGCGGCCCAGTTTCACGTGGCCCTCGCAGGAACACCTACAGTCTGCGTTAAGGCGCCTAAAAGTTCACCATACGAGGAACAGCCCCACATATAACACACTCTACTAGAGTTCTCACGCTTCTCCGTTGATCAGTTGCAGTGGCTGCAGCGCTGCGTTAAGCCGGGTTCACACACGCAACGAAAGTATCGCCACAAGTCAAGTCATTCTGGAGTGGCGCTGTAAGCTGCCGTTCACACAGGACGCCACAAATTCTTCGTAATTGCGTAGTTTGCAAAATGGCGTCACCTGTCTCAGCTGATTAAACGGCTGTACATATTACTAAATAAGATGTTTTTGGAAACATAATAAATGTAAAATAATTCTTACCAAAGTGTTTCTAGTCTCTCTTGTCTCGACTACATGTCTTAAGAACCGGTCTGCAGCTGCAAACCAAGCAAGGCTGGGTTTATAAATATCATCTGTAGACGCACCACTCTTAAGCAATTTCAGCACTTTTTTATGTTTATTCATGTAAGCATTTCGAATGCTTCGAAATTTTAATTTTGTTGTAGCTACATCAATTACAGGTGCATATTCACGCATACTGCTTACTATTTCAATTAATGCAGCATCTCTCAAACTTCTGTCTTTGTATGATTCGCTTTTGTGGTTCCAAAGGCATTCTCGTCCTTGATATACCTCCAAGAATCTCATAATTGTCGCTGTTGACCACTTTTTCGACATATTAATAGCAAACGCGCAAACAAAAGCACTATCTGCGAACGAATAGGCACTAGAAACGTTTGAATCCAGCCGCGAGGTAGCAATCGAATGACGGTATTCGATTGTGGAGAGGCAAAATGGCGCAACAAAGTAGAACCAAGTTCTACATTCTGTGGCGTGACAAAAGTTGCGCTTCTTAAATGGCGCCACCGAAAACTAGGAGTTCGCACATGCAACTACAAAGCAACTGCAGTTCGCCATTAGCAGTGGCGATACTTTTGTTGCCTGTGTGAACCCGGTTTTATCGCAAATTGTGAAGGTTTCGTTTCTGTGGTGATAAGAAAACACACTTCCACCCACCGAGAAGTCAGCCGAGGTCATTCTAGTGACCCTGCGGACTCTATGTTTCCGCCTGTAACCGCTAGCGGCGCAATGACATATCAGCAGTTGTAGAGAACTCTCGCTCTGTTGGTCTGAGTACTCGTTATTTTTAAAAAGTTCTCTCGTGTATCTCCTCAAATTGTAATGTGCCGACTTCTTTGTAGAAAACCGTAGTGATCTCTGTGTGGCTTGTTGCTGTTGTGGTCTTCAGTCCTGAGACTGGTTCGATCCTGCTCTCCATGCTACTCTATCCTGTGCAAGCTTCTTCATCTCCCAATACGTACTGCAGCTTACGTCCTTCTGAATCTGTTTAGTGTATTCATCTCTTGGTCTTCCTCTGCCATTTTTACCCTCCAATACTAAATTGGTGATCCCTTGATGCCTCAGAACATGTCCTACCAACCGATCCCTTCTTCCTGTTAAGTTGTGCCACAAACTCCTCTTCTCCCCAATCCTATTCAATACCTCCTCATTAGTTATGTGATCTACCCATCTAATCTTCAGCGTTCTTCTGTAGCATCACATTTCGAAAGTTTCTATTCTCTTCTTGTCCAAACTATTTATCGTCCACGTCTCACTTCCATACATGGCTACACTCCATACAAATACTTTCACAAACGACTTCCTGACACTTAAATCGATACTCGATGTTAACAAATTTCTCTTCTTCAGAAACGCTTTCCTTGCCATTGCCAGTCTACATTTGATATCCTCTCTACTTCGACCATCATCAGTTATTTTGCTCGCCAAATAGCAAAACTCCTTTACTACTTTAAGTGCCTCATTTCCTAATCTAATTCCCTCAGCATCACCCGACTTAATTCGACTACATTCCATTATCCTCGTTTTGCTTTTGTTGTGTAGGCTTCTCTTAATTTAATATCCACAGGATATAAATTTCTTCTAACTGGCATGACACTTGCTACGACTTTTATTTTTGAACATTCGTCCGGCTTTCTGAGGTTGCACATTCTGCTGCCCTGTACATTAAATGCAAGTCCTTCAATCGAATAATGCTCCATATTCGACACACAGTTATTAATATTGAACATTGGTAGACTCCTGCGTGCACACATCGTAGATGATTGTACGTAACTTTTTCTGAAACATGAACAGTTTATAAACACATGCCATACACATGTTGTTCATTCAACTCCTCGTACCACGTGATATATTCATTTCTTACCATTGGTTCCGTAACTCACGATATTCAGTTGCCGATTCTGTACGGTTTGAATAATTTTGACAATGAATTATTGGGTCACCCTGTACAGGGACCTGTTGACACGTCTATCCGTGCGGCCATAGCACCCATTAAAGCCTTGTCATGCCACGAGACGATACAGCGCCTCATCTTTTTCAAAAAGCTAGGAGAGGGTTCAATGAAAGATCCACGAACACAAGTGTCTTGCCGGGTCGCAGAACTCATCTCAACTCCTTTACCTCCTTTGGGACGCATGGCAGAGAGATGAGCTACTTCTTCAGTTTCTAGCAAGTTGCCGAGCCCACGTCACGACGACTCTGCGAGCGCTACCGGCAGTAGGTAGTATATGTAGTACTTAGTTACTGCACTCTCTATGCATGTGCCATCAGCCGAAACATCATTACGAAATCTTAAAGGATCGTGCTCTCATTCCTGAGCCATCTGCATTGTAATGTGCCCCATGAAACACCTGTGAAGAGAAGTTTAATTTCTCCGGCGTGAAGGATTTTACCGGTTTCGATGGCGGCTGACTTTCTCCCGCAGCTTCCGGGGGCCGCACTGGATCGGCTGTTAGCATGGCGCAGAGAACGACGTTAAGCAATGCTGGGCGTGGCTGAGTGACCACCCCACAGCCTCCGGCGCGAAACCGGTAGCTGTGCGTTTCACAACTGCGCTGTCACAGCCAGTGGGTCCTTCGGCGGGGAGTTTTGAACAGCCACTAATCTTTCATTTTCTGTGGAGTCCAGTTCAATTTCTGTCTAGCTGTCTTTATATGGGCTCTCTGGTCGAGTGTGTGAGCCCTTTCTCTGTTTTGTAGTTTTCAGAAAGAAGGGTACCAAAGGGTCTAATCCTGATCAGTTTTCCCCTAGTCTGAACGTTCGTTTCCCATCGTCCTTCGTCCTCAGAGCTTATGTGGCCTCGCTTGAGGTCCGGTTATACGAACTCGCAGTAACTATCACTTAGTTGCAGGATACGCGACGTACGAGTGCGGAATAACGCCTAATGGGAGTACAAGTCGAGATAAGTTAACTGGCGGTTACCGGACTGTGCTATACAGGTTATGCGGATAAGTTTGACGAGTATTCAGAAACAGCTTTCGAATTAGCCAGTATCGGACAGTACTGATGAGATTTTACAAAGTTGTCTGTCAGAATGAAATTATGTAAGAAAGAGAAGCGTTGGTCCAGTTGTTTCACAGTATACGCCGGCCGGAGTGGCCGAGCGGTTCTAGGCGCTACAGTCTGGAACCGCGCGACCGATACGGCCGCAGGTTCGAATTTTGCCTCGGACATGGATACGTGTGATGTCCTTAGGTTAGTTAGGTTTAAGTAGTTCTAAGTTCTAAGGGGCCGGTAACCTCAGAAGTTAAGTCCCATAGTGCTCAGAGCCACTTGAACCATTTTTTTTATGTTCCTACAGCGACAGTACTGTCATAGTAGATTATATTATTCCACTCTCTCTCTTTACAGGTCACTAGTGTCAGAACAACTTTCTTTCATTTACTGGAAGTATTAAAACGACAGGCTCGTTAATGCTGAAAAGGATCAAAGTTGTCTCTCATCTAACATATTTTCATTTCTTTTACTGTTGGAGTAATTTTTTGTGAACTATACAGACAGTGTTTTTACTGCTGTTTTGAAGAATGTGCCTTCCAGTTTTGCTCAGAATCAATGTGATGATGGAGTTACCTATTAGTTGTATGACTGACATGGCCTTGCGTACTGAGAAACAGACATTAGTTGTCACAGAGGTTGTCTCGCATAATTTTTCTTTCAGGACTGACCATTCCAAGAGTGATTTGTCTGGGACTCTCAAAGATTTCCTTCTAACTGCTGGAGACTTCCACTGGACAGCAAGCAGGACTACCTTTAAGTGTTAGAATCCACACATCCCTTGCCTTTGGAAGCATCATGTTTTGAAGCATAGTACAAGAAAAGTCTACTAGAGAGGAAAAGAGTTTTTTTATTGAGAATAAATTCATTCTCATCAGTATTTCTTACTATACAGAACAAGTTAAAAAAATTAAGACCTAAAGTAGTGAAATTATGGATTAAGTTACATAAGAGATTACAGTATGAAGATCTGTGTTTTGGACTGAGCGGATTACAGTTTGGAGAACGAGGTTCTGAGTAGCTTCGACAGACGTTCCAAGCAACACAAACGGTTACTGCTTAACTCCTGAGTGTGGATTACTACTAATATACAGCACTTAAGAGCAAAATTTAAAGTGTGAGCTCACAGTTGGGCTTAGCAAACTTGGTGGCACTTCCTTTAGAAATACTGCAGGAGAGGATGTCCCTGTTTGTAAATGGGACCGCGGCGTTTCCAGTTCGGAAAGCTATAGGGAGTGCTATTGCACTGAATGCACTTGCGTCTGCCATTTGGAGTGGTCAAGATACGTAAGGACTGAAGCACGTATAAGGGAAGCTAAGCTTAGCAGCTCATACTGATGTAATATTTTAATAGAAGCTAGTCTTTTAAAAAATATAGTATTTAGTGTCATTCTGATTCGCATTTTAACTTATTAAGAAACTCTTTTTATTAATGTCGGTCGATTGATCCAAAAGTTGTATTAAATTGTAATCTATCGCCCATCGTTAGGAAGGAGGGGTGTGGAAGGGAAGAGACTGTAGTGGCAGGCAACAGGAAGCAAGGCAAACAAGTAGTGGAGGTAATGCATAGTAAGCTGGTTTTGGGTGTCGACACGGGAGAGTGGCTTGTTTTGAGGCTTTTAAGGGTAGGGAACTCTGTCTCCAGGGTGTGACTTTTGTGTTCAAATGGCTCTGAGCACTATGGGACTTAACAGCTATGGTCATCAGTCCCCTAGAACTTAGAACTACTTAAACCTAACTAACTAAGGACATCACACAACACCCAGTCATCACGAGGCAGAGAAAATCCCTGACCCCGCCGCGAATCGAACCTGGGAACCCGGGCGTGGGAAGGGAGAACGCTTACCGCACGACCTGAGTTTTGTGTGATTTGATTTCTGGGCCGCACAGTGCACGTGTTATTTTGCGAGTCCATTTCACATCGTGACAGAATTATTCTGCGAGTGAGACCACAGAGCTTCGCAGGAGATCTTCTGTAAAGTTTGGAACGTAGGAGACGAGGTACTGGCAGAATTGAAGCTGTGGGGACGGGGTGTGAGTCGTGCTTTGGTAGCTCAGATGGTAGAGCACTTGCCCACGAAAGACACAGGTCCCGAGTTCGAGTCTCGGTCCGGCACACAGTTTTAATCTGCCAGGAAGTTTCATTTCAACATTCAAGAAATTACCCGGGAAACATGGGCCTTGGTGAGGGTCTGTGGAGAGGCTGGCAATGGTGAAACTTGAAATAGGACCAGGTTAAATGATAATAGAGGAACAAAAGTGCATATCAATAATAACAGGGAGCATGTAGTGTTCATTATGCGTATAATATTGGGTGACAATCTGCTGTGAGTAAGCTAGAGTCAGTGTAAAAGAAAATTGAAGAGAGAGTGACATAGGAATAAGACAATCAGAGGGTGAATGTGGATTAAAAATGTGATATAAATGAATTGTTTGGAGAGAGTGGATGCGATGGCGCAAGTTTGAGCGCAGTTTAAATGGGAATTGCTACACTGGGCATCTAAGAGGCATCGAAGCAGAGCGTGTGATTCTGCCCACGATAGAAGATGGAATATGCACACAACAGGACAAGAGTATCATTGGTAACGGAGATCACAATGGCGAAATTTTAGGTGTAGACAACACCTCTGAAGTAGTAATACTGAGTCATCGAATAATAATGATGTGGTTGTAACTCAGGGGAAAGGGTGCACCAGTGAGATATTTTATTGTGAAGAGTAGTAAACATAGAGTACTAATACAAATTGTGATGAACATGTGACTGATAATGTTGTTGATGAGGATAATGCTATTGATGTGATCAGGGAGGAAGTAGCAGTTGATGTCATTGTAAGTATTGTAGGAAACTACTCAGATAAGATTGTAATAAGTAAAGATTCCGAGGCTGGTGGTACGTGGAAAAGATGACTGGCTGGATGAAGAAGCGAAAACTTTTATCTAGGTGAATGGGAAATGGTCATGTAGTATTGAATAAACAGGTGAGCAGTGAGTGGGTAGAGAAGGATGTTTGTGACTTCAGTGTAGGTGACTGGGTGACATATGCTAAGATGAAGTGATGGTTGATCCCAGAGAAGTTTAATGTAACGAGGCGTTTAGAGGCTACGAGTGGTTGTGTGGAGGCAGCATTCAAGGAAATATGCAGTGGTGCTGATGAGATACAGCAGCTTAGCAAATATGTATGCATAATGCAAAGGGATGTGTGTCATGATAAAGAAGGGCATCTGTCAGAAAATTTACAGCCGGCCATAGAAGTAAACATTGGTGATTGGAAATACGAAGCTTTAGCCGACATAGGAAATAGTATTAACGGAATTAGCGGAGTCATTTGTGAACGAAATACCAAACTGGTGGGGTTTCATGTATAGTGTGCGAATAAAAACGGCAACTGGGGGTCAAAGTAAAACGATAAGGAAGGAGGTGGCGTTGGAATTTGATACTAATGATACTGGCTACAATACCAGTTGCTTAATTATTAATGGATTTTCTATAAACATTATCTTGGGCAAAAATTTCCTCAGCAGTTATTGATGTTATGGAGATTATAAGAATTGTTGTACAGATTTTGATAAGGATGGCAACATAAACCGTGTTACCTTTAAAAGATTGCTTCAAGGCAAAGGCGTCATAGTGCATATGTCACTATAAATTAAGTCAGCCTACATTCAAAAGAAAGATGAAGTGTATGTGGGATGACAATAGAATATATACTAGGTGTCCTAGAAATACACGCCTGGAAATTGAAATAAGAACACCGTGAATTCATTGTCCCAGGAAGGGGAAACTTTATTGACACATTCCTGGGGTCAGATACATCACATGATCACACTGACAGAACCACAGGCACATAGACACAGGCAACAGAGCATGCACAATGTCGGCACTAGTACAGTGTATATCCACCTTTCGCAGCAATGCAGGCTGCTATTCTCCCATGGAGACGATCGTAGAGATGCTGGATGTAGTCCTGTGGAACGGCTTGCCATGCCATTTCCACCTGGCGCCTCAGTTGGACCAGCGTTCGTGCTGGAAGTGCAGACCGCGTGAGACGACGCTTCATCCAGTCCCAAACATGCTCAGTGGGGGACAGATCCGGAGATCTTGCTGGCCAGGGTAGATGACTTACACCTTCTAGAGCACGTTGGGTGGCACGGGATACATGTGGACGTGCATTGTCCTGTTGGAACAGCAAGTTGCCTTGCCGGTCTAGGAATGGTAGAACGATGGGTTCGATGACGGTTTGGATGTACCGTGCACTATTCAGTGTCCCCTCGACGATCACCAGAGGTGTACGGCCAGTGTAGGAGATCGCTCCCCACACCATGATGCCGGGTGTTGGCCCTGTGTGCCTCGGTCGTATGCAGTCCTGATTGTGGCGCTCACCTGCACAGCGCCAAACACGCATACGACCATCATTGGCACCAAGGCAGAAGCGACTCTCATCGCTGAAGACGACACATCTCCATTCGTCCCTCCATTCACGCCTGTCGCGACACCACTGGAGGCGGGCTGCACGATGTTGGGGCGTGAGCGGAAGACGGCCTAACGGTGTGCGGGACCGTAGCCCAGCTTCATGGAGACGGTTGCGAATGGTCCTCGCCGATACCCCAGGAGCAACAGTGTCCCTAATTTGCTGGGAAGTGGCGGTGCGGTCCCCTATGGCACTGCGTAGGATCCTACTGTCTTGGCGTGCATCCGTGCGTCGCTGCGGTCCGGTCCCAGGTCGACGGGCACGTGCACCTTTTGCTGACCACTGGCGACAACATCGATGTACTGTGGAGATCTCACGCCCCACGTGTTGAGCAATTCGGCGGTACGTCCACCCGGCCTCCCGCATGCCCACTATACACCCTCGCTCGAAGTCCGTCAACTGCACATACGGTTCACGTCCACGCTGTCGCGGCATGTTACCAGTGTTAAAGACTGCGATGGAGCTCCGTATGCCACGGCAAACTGGCTGACACTGACGGCGGCAGTGCACAAATGCTGCGCAGCTAGCGCCATTCGACAGCCAACACCGCGGTTCCTGGTGTGTCCGCTGTGCCGTGCGTGTGATCATTGCTTGTACAGCCCTCTCGCAGTGTCCGGAGCAAGTATGGTGGGTCTGACACACCGGTGTCAATGTGTTCTTTTTTCCATTTCCAGGAGTGCATGATAAATTTCGAGGGGTTGTAGAAGATATCTTGAGGAACGAAACGAGGTTACGAAACCGTATCCAGAAACGTCATTCAACGACCCTACAGAGCCTCAAAGTTAGAGGCGCTGGCATTTGCCACTAGGCCACCCACTGGGCAGTAAACCTGACTTTGTACGCTGACGGACCGTAAGCGAAACGTCTCGTATCTGAGTGCCACGATCTCCAGTGGAGAAGATGGAGCTACGTGGTGCCTTCTCCTATGACTGTAATGCGTTGTTGCCTTGGTGGGTGACAGTTGCGGACACAGGTTTCCATTTTCAGTTTATTTTTCTCCTGTGTACCGAAAGACATAGGAAGTTTTAGAGGGCGATATGTGTTGTCACAGAAAGTATTTATGCGTGAGCAGTAAAGCACATGTTTTTCTGGCCTTTGGTTTTCTATCCTTTGGCCGGGGATGCTTTTGTCTTTTGTGGGCAGTATTTTAGTGGTGGTAGTGGTTAGTGTTTAACGTCCCGTCGACAACGAGGTCATTAGAAAGGGAGCGCAAGCTCGGGTTAGGGAAGGATTGGGAAGGAAATCGTCCGTGCCCTTTCAAAGGAACCGTCCCGGCATTTGCCTGAAACGATTTAGGGAAGAAGACATTCTTTTCGAGAAAAAACTATTGCGAAGGAGTCGAATCACGATCCGGTACACCGTTTTAATCTGTCAGGAAGTTTTAGGTTTTAGGTCTGCGTGCACTTCAGTGCAGAGAAAATATTCATTCTGGAAACAATCTCCCAGGCTATAGCTAAGCCAAATCTCCGCCATATCCTTTCTTCGAGGAGTGCTAGTCCTGCAAGATATGCATAAGTACTTCTGTCAAGTTTGGAAGGTAGGAGGTGAAGTACTGGCGGGAGTAAAGCTGTGAGAACCGGTCATGAGTCGTACTTGGATAGTTCAGTCGGCAGAGCACTTGTCTACGGATGGTAAAGGTCTCAGATTCGAGTCCTTGTGTGGCACGCAGTTTTAATCTTCCATGAAGTTTCACTACTGCGAAAGTTTAGAGAACCGGCACTTGCGACAGACTGCAGCAAGATTCTGCTGCCACCAACCTACATATAGCGTAAGGACTGCGAAGAAAAGGTAAGAGAAATCTCGGATCATACGGAAGCATATGAACAGTCGCTTTTGCCTCGCTCCGTTTGCGAGTGGAGCAGGAAAGGGAATGATTAGCAGTAGTACGAGGTCCCCTCTGACATTCACCGCGTGACGGCTTGAGAAATGTTTATGTAGATGTAAGGTCTTTAGAAAAGCACATGTTCATGGGCTACCTCTACGATTAGAATAATGCCTACTGCCAGCCCCAGTGATACACTAAACTGGTTTACTCCACGTACATTCATTCTTCGATGTTTTGTGAGACAATATTTCGAGGTAACTAATTTCACGAAGAAAAAGTATTTTAGTCCATCGGGGCCAGAACACTGCTAATTTACGAACATAGTGTGCGCTTTTATTTAACGAGCTGATAGTTGTTTACTTGTTATATATATAAAATTAATGATACGGAATGAGTCAACAAAAACAAACATAGAACACTTATATACAACTAAAAATAGAAAAATAATATTTACATGGCTACATGTTGATCATTAACAGCCTTTTTAATTTAAAAATTATTATCTCTACTCAAGAATTCCTTTATGGTGTAGAAGGAGTTGTTAAGGAGAAAGATCTTTAATCTACATTTGGAAACACGCATTGCCACCTGCTAGGTGTGTATCTCTTTAACTAATGCTTGCTGACTGAATACGATTTCGATAATGGTACTACTATCTTGAGCCAGTCGGTTAGGGAAATTTATGACTGATGCCAAATTCTAAGAAGCCAAAAGCATCTCTAGATCACCTTTCCCGTCACATTCCGTCTAGAAATTTACATTAAAATTACAGAAAATTAATAATTCCTTCCTCCCGTCTGAAAGCGAGTACAATAATCTATCAAATTCTTTCATGAAAATTTCTCAGTTACCCCGCGAAGATACTGAAACAGTCACAAATATTACAATTCCTAACAGTAACTCACACGCACGTGCTTATATATCCTGATCTACACAGAATTTGCGTATTTCTGCATTTTTGTATCCCTTTTTATGACTGGGACAATGCCTCCTTTATCCGTATTGCATCCACATGAATAACTGTACAGCTAACTTATAACCACTTGCATTAAGGTTTTATATGCATCTGGTTATATGGTGGTTTTCAACTATTAAGATGAAATAAACAAATTATAACGCATTTGCTCGTATTTTATTTTTAACCCTCTTACAATTCTGATAAAGCTGTGGGCTTTATATATTGACACCGCAGTACAGTCACTCTATTATGACATTTGTGGTAGAAAATATGAACTTGCTTCAACGAAACAACTGCATCCATTATTGAACACAAGACAGAAGGATCACATGTTGCTAACACGTCCTTAATTACTGTTGAAAAATGAAAGAAAGAACTTCACAACATACCACTTCAGTAGGCTGCTGTAATAGTTGTTAGAGACAATTCTAAGGTTTTCTAACACAAGCCGGAGGCTTTTCTCCTGGGAAATTACTTATATTCCATGGAGGAATCGAGATCTCTTCTCTTATTTGTGCTGTGAGAATGTAATTTACTGAAAGGAATGGAACAGTAGCAATACTGTTCTTATGAGTACTTGACGTCAGCATGTTTGTGTTACTGTAAAAAATGGTTCAAATGGCTCTGAGCACTATGGGACTTAACATATGTGGTCATCAGTACCCTAGAACTTAGAACTACTTAAACCTAACTAACCTAAGGACATCACACACATCCATGCCCGTGGCAGGATTGGAACCTGCGACCGTAGCGGTCACGCGGTTTCAGACTGAAGCGCCTAGAACCGCACGGCCGCACCGGCCGGCTGTGTTACGGTAAATCTGATTAACTAAAGGTACGAAAAACTATGCATTTAAGAAATACATGCTTCTTCAGCCTACCTAGTGACTGTGATATCAATTTCCCATGATTATCTCAAATCGTTCCAGGTGATCGCTGGAATGGTCCGCACTAATAGGCCATAGCTTGTACCTTCTCCTGTCTTGGGATCATTATCTATCCTGGTGCGCTGGAAACGTTGAAAATCTCTCAAAAGACAACAAGCTGCCGCATGGCTTGGTTTTGTGGTACATGCCAAAAAGACGTCTAGCATTACGTGAAAGGTTTCTTTCTAATTCCGAGAACCTGACATCAAATAATATTCTGACTCTGTATTATTCCTCATACTCGCAGATTGCAACCGCACCGCACTATAAAAATCGAAGACATAAGATACACATTCATAGAAGTATAGTTAACTTTCCGTGAATGGACAAGAACAGAAACAATTAAGCACAAGACAGCACGTATCGTCAGCCGTTCACTCTATGGAACATTGGATCTATAAATGTAGATACTTGTCACTTGTCTATCAAAGGGAGAATTTTAAATGAAAGCAATTCATATTGAAGCTGCTGGCGGCAGCAACGTGAGGGCCTGAGAAATGACAACTAGACTCAGCTGTGGCGAAGGTTTAGGAGAGCATATCAGAGAAAGCTGTAGGGTGTTGGCTCCTGATCCACCAAACAAGTTGGCTCAGGGACTTGCATTCGACCGGACCGGACTTCAGATGTTCGTCTGGCCGTCTATGTTTATGCTTTCCATAGTTTCTTGAAATCGTTTAAGGGATGGGATGTCAAACTCTAAGCTAGTTTCCTTCCATTCTTTGTTCTTACCCATTTCCTAAAACTTGAAAAACCAACTATATGTTTGCCAAATTATTTCAGTCAGGAAAGGGAATACGGCATCGGCATATTATCGACAACTGCAGCTTAATCATAGAGGTATACATTCCAAACCTGTGACGCAGACGACTTAGGTGATTAGTCGTCTACAGTATTAATAGAATATTATTAAAACTATTGCTGACTATCGGGAGGCAGAAGAGTAACCTATGAAAATGATAATGATGATGGTACATTGACGATGAAGATTCGTGCTCAGCATCATGTCGACTACGACGTCATTACAGACAGTGCGCAAGATCGACTGAGAACGAATGGGTATGTCTTCCAACTATCAGTTAGCAACACTTGGAGTCTTATTAATTTTCTGTTTTTGTTTCAGTTTCTCTACCTGTTTTACTTATGTAAATTCAGGCAGCCGCAATTATTATATTGTAAAACATCGGAAACAAATTTCCATATTTGATCCGTACCACTAATACTGTAAATATGACAAGAATTTTTTTTAAATACTAGACGACGGGTCTTTAGAAATAGGCGATTATTCGTAACTACCTCCAGGGATTCAGAAGATGACTGTGCGAAAACTACCAGATGTACAGGAAATAGACACACATCAATGCATACACCATCTCCCCAGGTTTTTAACTAATATAAAAGGTGCTCAGTAGGGGCACCATTCGTGACACGACAAACGTCAACATGTGTGTGCAATTCACCGAAGTCACTTCTTCAGTGCCTGCGAATGCAGCCGGCTTTCGGTATCTGTGGATTTGGTTGGCTATCTGCACAAGCGAACTAATGTGATACGACAGTATGGTGCGGATAATTTGTGTACCTGTCCTGGCACTCTTTCCCGCAAGTCGTGCGTCCTGCAACTACGCCACTGTGAGTACCACGAATCGAAACTTCGAGAGATGTTCTATCCACTGATATGTGTCATTTTTCTGTACGTCTTTTAGTTTTCTCACAGTCGTCTACCGAAACCCATGATTTACTTATAAGTAACCCTGTACAAAGGAGTTTCTCGTTCAGGCGTTGAAGGCCAAAGGGATGCCGTTCAGCCGCCGTGTCAAATCCTGTCGCTTGCGGCATTATGCGGATGCGGTATGGAGAGGCTCGTAATGAGTAACTCCTCTCCCTGCCAAGGATCAACTCGAACCAGGGAACTCGAACCAGGGTCTTCCCCATGCCAGCCATCTGCACTGCCCACTCAGCTACGGAGGTGGACCACTGACGCTGTACAGCAATAGAAAAATAAAAGATGTCCGTCATGTTGAAGCAGTATGCCAACGAATCTAGCGTAACGAACCTCTTAAAATCAGTGTGGCAACGGATTTTGATGTTTGGTTTGTGGGACGCTCTACTGCGCGGTTATCAGTGCCCGTAAAATGTCCCAATTTTTACGCAGTCCAATTTTTACACAGTCCAATCTAGCCACTGTCACGAAAGATGATGATGATGATGATGAAACGATGAGGACAACACAAACACCCAGTCTCCGGGCAGAGAAAACCCCCAACACGGCAGGGTATCGAACCTGGTACCCCGTGATCCAGAGGCAACAACGCTAGCTACTAGACCACGAGCTGCGGACTGGCAACGGATTTTGAACGAAATTTCCAAATTCAGGTGTGAATCCAGTAACACGGTTCGGTAAGAGAAGACTGACAATCAACTGCACCATAGATTTACCGAAAAATGGTGGTTTGTCGATAACTGTACGTGGAAAGTCGTCGATCACCGAAGTGAGTTGACTAGTGTTGTGCATGTGGCAGTAACTTCGTGAAAGAACAGTAAAAATGGAACTAACCGGCAACTATCCTTCATTAAAATTACAATCATCGAGCTTCATAGCTTCATGTGAATGCGTAGCACTTACTAATGATGGAAAGGATTCTAGACTTGATGACATAATGTTCACCGAACTTTTGTCCCTGGAACACCGATACCTTTTCAAAATCTTCTGAGCTTGTCATAGGACTACATTCTACCAAATGATGAATGACATCAAAAACATGTCTACTGAGGATATTCCTAGGAAGTGCGTTGTGTTTCGTGTCGTATTGTCGACTAGATGATTAGATAAGCAGCTCAACCTAAGATTGGAGAAGGATATCACAGTGTCCTTTTCGAAGTAACGATCCCGAAATTTGCCTTGAATGATACAGAAACTACTGGACGGGAATTTACACCCTCCGCCCCCCTCCATTCCCCTCACTACTGCATTACACCCCCACCCTGCTACCTTATCACACTGAATGCGAGGCCAGTGCCTTACCATTGCGACAGGCATTAGGCAGGAAGAATCCGTGGTAAGATGTTGAGGGAGAAGGCAGCTGTAAAGAACGGGACTGTTAATCCTGGCGAGCTAGGAGCTAGGCCGCGCGTCTCAAGGTTATGCAGGCTGCGCGGCCGCTGGCGCTGTGGCTTGCGTAACGTTATCTGCCCGCTTTCCATTCCATCTCACTGCTCTCGCCTCCACCGTGACGAACTGTGCCAGCTTTACAGGAAAACCGAACACTACGTGGTCAGCGAGAGCAGCGAACGCCGTGTTTTAATAGTTGGCTGCTATGTCACGTCCGCACAGTGACCAGTTACGACACAAGCTCTTCTTTAGAATTTACGAACGAAAGAAACTGAGTAGTGAGGAATTCAGGGAAACCCAGAAACGAAAAGCAGAAATTCGTTCTTGTTACAGAGAACGTAAAAAGATCTCTCTTACAGGAATGCACTGCAACTGTAAAGGAAACCGTATACAGTACTCCAGCGTTTGGGGTCGTGTACCTGGTGCGACAGCAGACTACGACGAATTCTGCGATATGCTGTTAGGATCGTACAGATCAGTACAGCCGACTCCAAATTGTAATATTTACTCTCAGTTAATATATATGGGAATCTTTGGGAGAAATCTGCTGCCACCATTTTATATGCCGCGTAAGGATCATAAGAATAAAGTAAAAGAGATTAGGATGCTTTAATCCGCCGTAATTAATGATTTCCTATCTTTATACAAAACTAAGTCTATTTAGACTACGCATAGGTAATGCAGTGTCTTTCGTTGCATACCCATGTCTTATGTTTCACTACTGGCTTGAATTGATTAAATGTAACACTACAGAAATTAGTATTCATTCGATTTCCAGTTATATATTTTAAAATGTATTGTAAGTCATTCATAATACAACATTAGCAAGCATAAGGGAGACACGGTTACAGTACTCATCAAAAAAGGCAGTCTTAATTGAGATCCGCAACATGAGCTGAAGCAAATATCAGAACCTATATTTGCTGTCAATCATTCCAACAACAAACCTCTGAACAGGGTGGCTGTTTTTTGAATAGTTATTACTGCTGGAATAAACAAGGCTCATAGTGGATCCCAGAACCACTGGGAAGAAGACAGCAGTTCCGCTCTGTTGTTCCGGGAGGAAACTCGCAACTGTTTTGTTCCAGCTTATGGAGCATACATTGCTCTGTTACAGATTAGCATGCAATGAAAGGATAGGATGAGCCCACGACACGTATCCTAGTATTAGTAGTCGTAGTAGCTGTAGTAGTAGTAATAGTACTTTCATTAATCCTTGGATGAAATTTACAAGAATAGTGGACATTTTATGGTATTAAAAATTAAGAACAGAAAATATAATTAACAGATACCAGTTTTAGATAATTTCAGGTCTAGTTTCACAACGCCGGTACTACTAGTAGGCTGTGACCTTATAATGTGAACTATTCCGGAATTTCCCTTGAGTCATTTATAGAAAACACGGAAAACTTAAATCGATATGGCCAAATTAATTCAAGATAGCTCCCTTTATCAAACGACAACAAGTTTCAGATAGTTTTGCGATTTTTTTCTTACCTTGCGCACACAGTGTAAGTTAAAGCAGTAGGGATCTCAACAAGGCGAGAACTTGAGACAAAAGATCGCACAGTAGGAGTTACATTCTGGTCACAGATTTAAAAAAAGGATACTCGAAGTGGTCCTATCCCGTTGGATAAGTGCATGTTTGCAGCGCAATTACGTTTAACTAAGTCTCCATATTGCTATCAATTCTTAAAGAAATACAACCATACTGTTGTAGTTGTAGTGGCCGTCAGTCCGAATATTGGTTTATTGGTTTGAAACAGCTATCCATGCTATTCAGTCCTGTGCAAGCCTCTTCATCTCTGCGTAATTACTACTACCTACATACATTTGATACTGTTTACTGTAGTCAAGGCATGGCCGCCCTCAGCAAGTTTTATTTCGCACACTTCTCTCCATCACCAAAAGACGATTTTCTGATGTCTCAAGATGTGCTCTATCAATTAAACCCTTACTTGGTCTAGTTGTGGTGTAAATTTCTTTTTTCCCCAGTTACCTGCAGCGCCTCCTTGGTAGATACCCCATCTACTCAGTTAATCTTTAGCATTCGTCTGCAGCACAAAACATTTGCTAACACTTAAATTTGTATTCATTTTTGACAACTTCCTCTTCTTCAGAAGAGCTTTTCTCGCGATTGCCAGTTTGCGTGTTCTACTTTGCCCATCATCAGTTATTTTGATACCCAAACAGCACAACTCATCTACTACTTTCAGTGTCTCACTTACCAATATAATTCTCCCAGCACCACTTGATTTAATTCGACTACATTCCATCATCCTTGTTTTACTTTTGATGATGTTTATCACTGAACGTCTTGTCACGGCATTATCCATACCGTTCAACTGCTCTTCCAAGTCCTTTGACGTCTCTGCCAGAATTACAATATGACTGGGGAACCCCTGGAGAACCATCAACTTTAAAATTTTCTTCGAAAATTTGTTCCCAGTTTCTTTTGCTGCTTGCTCAAAGTACACACTGAATAACATCAACGACAGGCTACAGCCCTGCCTCACTACCTTCTGAACTACTGTTTCACCTTGATGCCATTCGATTCGTCTAGGTAAATGAAAAGTCGGGAGTCTAAAAAGGAAACAAAGAAATACATTTTTGGCTCAGACCAGCAGAATGGCAAGCCTCTAGTGACAGCTGTTCTATTTTGAAGAAATCGGACGATAAAGTCGATAGCTAGGCGATCGTACATGGGCTGCTGGACAGCTTCGAAGAAATGGGCCGTCTTAAATGGACTTGGGTCGTCGGCCGAATCGTGTTGCCGTGAGGCAGAGGATAAAACGAGCCAATGTCGCTTAGCACGAGAGTGCAGTGGCGGTGAGAGGCAGTGTCCGGCCTCGGCTCGCAGCACGCTGGGCGTGGCGCAACGGACACACCCAGCGTGTCCAGCCATCTGTCACAGATACAGTGCACTACGGTATCCTGGAATAAACACTAATAACGTCGGGAGCGCCCCAAGCGAGCAGCTCAAATAGCTCGATATACGAAACTCCACACGACCTGATGCTAATGGCTGTATCATAATTAATAGCGTAAACGGACACTGTCGGAATATTACGACAATAGACGCAAAAATGGCCTCGCGAACATCGATACATTTGCGAAATAACTGGGCATGTGTGGATACGAGCCGACACCGACTTCAGTACGCATAATTTGTCTTAGTTAGTGCAAATTTACACATTTCTGTTAAATCCTCTGTGGTGTCACCGCCAGAAACCACACTTGCTAGGTGGTAGCCTTTAAATCTGCCGCGGTCCGTTAGTATACGTCGGACCCGCGTGTCGCCACTATCAGTGATTGCAGACCGAGCGCCGCCACACGGCAGGCCTAGAGAGACTCCCTAGCACTCGCCCCAGTTGGACAGCCGACTTTGCTAGCGATGGTTCACTGCCTACATATGCTCTCATTTGCAGAGACGACAGTTTAGCATAGCCTTCAGCTACATCATTTGTTACTCCTAGCGAGGCTCCATATTCAGTTACTATGTATCCTGAACAGATAATATTGTGAATCATGTACCGTCAAGAGCGACGTTCATCATTAATGGATTAAATTAACTATCAAACTAATTATGTCCGCTTTCTGAATTCTAATTCCTTGTCATGTTCCAGACCTCACGTCAGTATAGTTCTTCCCTCCTCACGCCAGCCTGGGTGAGCTAAAACGCGTGCATTTCGGCCTCCTCTAGTAACACGGTGTTGGTTCTTCTGCCAACACAACATCCTCATCTAACTGGGCTCAAATTTCGCCGATGGCTCACGGCTGGGAAATGCATCGTGCGGCACCGACACGTTTTGCTGCTGGGGTAAGACTACATCAACACACTGTGACATATAACGTGATGAAGTACTGATAGCCGGCCGGGGTGACCGAGCGGTTCTAGGTGCTACATCTGGAATCGCGCGTTCGAATCCTGCCTCCTCAGGTTCGAATCCTGCCTCGGGCATGGATGTATGTGATGTCCTTAGGTTAGTTAAGTTTAAGTAGTTCTAAGTTCTAGGGGACTGATGACCTCAGAAGTTACGTCCCATAGTGCTCAGAGCCATTTGAACCATTTGAAGTACTGATTTATTTGTTCCTAAAAAAGGCCACGGATGAACATTTACCCCAATTATACGGGGAATTAAACTAAAAAAGTTACAGTTTAAATACATTTTACGTACTAAGACTATACTGCATACTAGAGTCATTGGCGGCTCGTAACTACACATTCGGAATGTGTTTACTGTAATGTTTTTGCTTCTGTTATTAGGTATTATTACGTGTGTCAGTGTTCACTGTTAATTATGATGCGGCCTGTATACTGAATATACGGAAGCGCTGGTCCCTCTTCTAGTATCAGTTTACAGTACGTCGCAGGATTAATGGAGCGCGTCGCACAATTGTAAAAACGCGCCGGTCGTGCCAATCTATAAGACTGTCGTCAATTTCTTGAAGAATTGTGGAACGTATATTGCGCTCATATATGCTGAATTTTTTGGATACTGAATGACTCCTTTGTAGGACTTAACGCGATTTGCACTCGCTCTCCTCGTGTACAACCCAGCCTGCTCTCTCGATTCGTGAGATCCAACGGTAGACAGCGGAGCTGAAAATTTGGTCACAAACAAAACTCGGTATGCCGTTGTTAACGGAGAGCTATTGTCAGAAGAGAAGGATTCGTTCTGATTTCCTCAGGATGGTGTGATAGGGTGCTGCTGCACGATCTTTTAGGAGGAATATCAAACATTCAGCATGTGCTAGTATACACCAATTAGAATAAAACTTTCCACATAGCGTGTGCCGAATTTGTACTGGTTGTATAGATGCAGCTGTTAGAATGTAACCCAGACAAATACTTGTAGAAGGCACTGAGCAAAGACAAATAACTAAATTAAAAGATGATATTCATAGATTCCAACTCCGACTAAATGTACTTTCGAATTCTCTGGACTACTGAACGCGTAGCTCTTCTGAGGTCATTTTGGCGTTCTTTTATGAAAACAGTACCATTCGTAATCCGAACTATCAGTTCGCCTGTTGTATTTACTTTTCTCTTCAGACTTCGCCTTCCAACCAACCTCACAGACAAAAATGTAAAGGATTAGGGTGGAGACATTGGTAGCCAAGAAACGTGACGATTTCTGGCGATTCACTTTCCGGGGCATGATAGCTTTAGATGACATGTCACATGACGACTAGATGTGCAGGGGACGCTTGCAATAGCTGTTTCCAAGAAATGCTGAACAGCGGGGCCCTGCAATACGACAATAGGGTCAATCAGCTGATTGTCTATCGTAACATACAACACGTTTATAGAGTAGCGTTCTCAAAAAGTCTCCAGAAAGACATGTGGATTTTCGTCGCACCAATGATGTGGGTAATGAGTGTAATTGATACAGAATGCCAATTGAAAACACCTTTCAGCAGCCTAAATTTCCAAATTGTTTTATTGAGCAACTAGTTTCGGCGATATAGTACTCCATCTTCAGGCCCCCTGACTGACGTATAGGAAGTTTCTCACTTCTTGTCCAGTCAAAATAGGGGATAGAATCTAATGACTGGTCTCCGTAGGTTATTGTCACAGCGATCACTTCAATCATTACCTGCCGACCAGGGCCCTGTGTTAACGCTATCTGCTAGGAAGTCCTGAAACCTGAAACAAATCTGCTTCGATACTCCGTAAGATACTTATTAGTCACGTAACGAGCAGGCAGCCTTGCAGAAGTATTTGTATAAAACATAGAAGTTAACATGAATATTTGATTGGATGGACAGCTTCGTGTCTCTCCTGAAGTGTGAGAGATGGAGTTAAGTACTGCACGATACAATCAGTAGTGAAATGTCGTTCAATTAGAAAGTTACACGGGAGGCTCGGGGTTTCAGACTGGTCGATCAGCCTTAATTTATAGTATCGCGATTTTACCCGCTTCCTTAGCCGATGTCTCTAACGCACGTTTCTTCAGTGGCGATCAACTCGGAAATAAATCGATTCGAATCCTGGCTGTGTAAAATTTTCACTGCCAGTATTTGGCCGACAAGGGGAGGAGAGGTGGCTGCGTCAAGCTCCTGTGTCATCATTTGCGACGTCCGCCCCAGGTAGCTGAGTGGTCAGCGCCACGGAATGTCGTACCTAACGGCCCAGGTTCGATTCCCGGCTGGGTGGAAGATTTTCTCCTCATCAGGGAGTGGGTGTTGTGTCGTCCTTATCATCCTCATTTCATCCTCATCGACACGCAAGTCGCCGGAATGTCGTCAACTCGAAAGGCTTGCACCAGGCTAACGGTCTACCCGACGGGTGACCCTAGCCACACGGCATTTCCGTTTCCATTTGCGCCGATATCCAGGACTAAATTCCATGCCGCTCCGCAGTGTGTCATGAAGTGTTCACATGTAGCACTGTCGATGATGACCCGGGCGTCGCTCGGTGGCCCCTTGGTGCTCATCGAGAAGGTAGACTATGTGCCGGCACTGTGTATCATCATCACAATACAACAGGAAAACACTACACGTTACACATATCCATTACACTTACCTATTCTCTACAAATACACATTCTAAACAACTCTCATATATCCGCAAAGGAAGTCACCGGTGTGGGCAGAGGAAGAACACCCTTTCCGCTAGGCGGCTGAAACCACCCATGAAATATCCCTGTCAAAAGTGCCATAAGACACCTAATTTTTAATCGTGATTTTCATAATATGCTATGACCGAATGGCGATAAAGTTTGTTACACAATGCTGGGCAGATTCTTTCTCCGAATGGGGAAAATTTGAGCAAGTGTTCTTTATCATTAATTGTGGCACTATAACATATAAAATTTTAGGTAAATATTTCTCTTAATTTTCTTGCCTTCTGATAAATAAGCTCTTGGTATGAAGCCGTGGACAGATTAAACAATGGACAGTCGCAATTAGCATTTCGTATAGTGTTAGCAGCAAAAATACGCGAATGAGCTGATGACGTGTGCAGAAAAAAATGCGCAGCTATCTTGCCTTGTTTCTAAATAAATACTGTAGTGCTAGGAGATGCTGCATAGATAACGTCATTTACTACTGTCGCAGCTCAAGGGAAATCAGTGTGACTGAGACTGACGCAATATCTGTTTACCAAAAATCGAAACGCCAAAGTAACCGCTCGGAAAATCTGTGACTTCAGGAGCTCTCAACTAGAAAGTTGTCGTCTGCATGCGCGGGAACACGGTTTCTCTTGTCAATGAAGACACGCTCTCATTGCTGTGTCACCCGAAAAACCAAAAAGTTCTTTCGCACTCATATCGTTATTACGAGTACTTTACGATAATAGGTAACGTATAACAGAAAAATCAAAGCATTTGATCCCGTAGATACAGCTGTGAAATTCCCAAACGATAAGGCAGAAAGACATCAACTATCTAGGAACAACTGCGGTTCAGTAAAGAAGAAAACAAATTGCTTCGGCACTACAGTTTTTGTTAGGAATCTGGTTCTATGGAGCAAACGCACACGGGTCTCCTTTTACGTTGGCAGCAGAAACATAACATTTCCCTAATCATAAAATCCCGAAAGTGACAATGATGATAACGATTACTTTTACTAATGGTATAAGTAAACGAAAGAAACTATGGAGACGTCAGATCGATAAAGGTGAACAAAATTACTAGAGATACGAAGAATGGATACAATGACGACAGTTCTGGTAGCTACATATAAGAAGTAAATCAATGATGACAAAAAAGAGCAAGAAACTGTCGTGTGGTTGTTAAGCTTTGTTATCTAAAAGCGCCTTTAAATGGTTATACATTCAGGAATCTGAAGAAATTTGAAAATTAATTCTTCATTAATGGTGTGGCCCAGAAAATAATCTGCTTACTACAATTTTGATTTTCATCAGAGAAGGAAAATTTCAGCTTTAGAGATGACTAATAAATAAGAGAAAAGTTACATGTAATTACCAACTGAACTGAAAGTGAGTATTGGAAATGTTACTAAATGGTTGACACGAAATAACAAGGTTCACGGTATATAATTTACTGCGTAAGCGAGATAAGAAAACTCATGAAAAACATGAATGGTCTTGGCTAGAGTGTGAAGACTACAATGTTGTTGTTGTTGTCTTCAGTCCTGAGACTGGTTTGATGCAGCTCTCCATGCTACTCTATCCTGTGCAAGCTGCTTCATCTCCCAGTACCTACTGCAACCTACATCCTTCTGAATCTGCTTAGTGTACTCATCTCTCGGTCTCCCTCTACGATTTTTACCCTCCACGCTGCCCTCCAATGCTAAATTTGTGATCCCTTGATGCCTCAAAACATGTCCTACCAACCGATCCCTTCTTCTAGTCAAGTTGTGCCACAAACTTCTCTTCTCCCCAATCCTATTCAATACCTCCTCATTAGTTACGTGCTCTATCCACCTTATCTTCAGTATTCTTCTGTAGCACCACATTTCGAAAGCTTCTATTCTCTTCTTGTCCAAACTAGTTATCGTCCATGTTTCACTTCCATACATGGCTACACTCCAAACAAATACTTTCAGAAACGACTTCCTGATACATAAATCTATATTCGATGTTAACAAATTTCTCTTCTTCAGAAACGCTTTCCTTGCCATTGCCAGTCTACATTTTATATCCTCTCTACTTCGACCATCATCAGTTATTTTACTTCCTAAATAGCAAAACTCCTTTACTACTTTAAGTGTCTCATTTCCTAGTCTAATTCCCTCAGCATCACCCGATTTAATTTGACTACATTCCATTATCCTCGTTTTGCTTTTGTTAATGTTCATCTTATATCCTCCTTTCAAGACACTGTCCATTCCGTTCAACTGCTCTTCCAAGTCCTTTGCCGTCTCTGACAGAATTACGATGTCATCGGCGAACCTCAAAGTTTTTACTTCGTCTCCATGAATTTTAATACCTACTCCAAATTTTTCTTTTGTTTCCTTTACTGCTTGCTCAATATACAGATTGAATAACATCGGGGAGAGGCTACAACCCTGTCTCACTCCTTTCCCAACCACTGCTTCCCTTTCATGCCCCTCAACTCTTATGACTGCCATCTGGTTTCTGTACAAATTGTAAATAGCCTTTCGCTCCCTGTATTTTACCCCTGCCACCTTTAGAATTTGAAAAAGAGTATTCCAGTCAACATTGTCAAAAGCTTTCTCTAAGTCTACAAATGCTAGAAACGTAGGTTTGCCTTTTCTTAATCTTTCTTCTAAGATAAGTCGTAAGGTCAGTATTGCCTCACGTGTTCCAACATTTCGACGGAATCCAAACTGATCCTCCCCGAGGTCTGCATCTACCAGTTTTTCCATTCGTCTGTAAAGAATTCGCGTTAGTATTTTGCAGCCGTGGCTTATTAAACTGATAGTTCGGTAATTTTCACATCTGTCAGCACCTGCTTTCTTTGGGATTGGAATTATTATATTCTTCTTGAAGTCTGAGGGTATTTCGCCTGTCTCATACATCTTGCTCACCAGCTGGTAGAGTTTTGTCAGGACTGGTTGTCCCAAGGCCGTCAGTAGTTCTAATGGAATGTTGTCTACTCCGGGGGCCTTGTTTCGACTCAGGTCTTTCAGTGCTCTGTCAAACTCTTCACGCAGTATCTTATCTCCCATTTCGTCTTCATCTACATCCTCTTCCATTTCCATAATATTGTCCTCAAGTACATCGCTCTTGTATAAACCTTCTATATACTCCTTCCACCTTTCTGCCTTCCCTTCTTTGCTTAGAACTGGGCTGCCATCTGAGCTCTTGATATTCATACACATGGTTCTCTTCTCTCCAAAGGTCTCTTTAATTTTCCTGTAGGCTGTATCTATCTTACCCCTAGTGAGATAAGCTTCTACATCCTTACATTTGTCCTCTAGCCATCCCTGTTTAGCCATTTTGCACTTCCTGTCGATCTCATTTTTGAGACGTTTGTATTCCTTTTTGCCTGCTTCATTTACTGCATTTTTATATTTTCTCCTTTCATCAATTAAATTCAATATTTCTTCTGTTACCCAAGGATTTCTAGCAGCCCTCATCTTTGTACCTACTTTATCCTCTGCTGCCTTCACTACTACATCCCTCAGAGCTACCCATTCTTCTTCTACTGTATTTCTTTCCCCTATTCCTGTCAATTGTTCCCTTATGCTCTCCCTGAAACTCTGTACAACCTCTGGTTCTTTCAGTTTATCCAGGTCCCATCTCCTTAATTTCCCACATTTTTGCAGTTTCTTCAGTTTTAATCTACAGGTCATAACCAATAGATTGTGGTCAGAGTCCACATCTGCCCCTGGAAATGTCTTACAACTTAAAACCTGGTTCCTAAATCTCTGTCTTACCATTATATAATCTATCTGATACCTTTTAGTATCTCCAGGGTTCTTCCACGTATACAACCTTCTTTCATGATTCTTAAACCAAGTGTTAGCTATGATTAAGTTGTGCTCTGTGCAAAATTCTACTAGGCGGCTTCCTCTTTCATTTCTTAGCTCCAATCCATATTCACCTATTATGTTTCCTTCTCTCCCTTTTCCTACACTCGAATTCCAGTCACCCATTACTATTAAATTTTCGTCTCCCTTCACTATCTGAATAATTTCTTTTATTTCATCGTACATTTCTTCAATTTCTTCATCATCTGCAGAGCTAGTTGGCATATAAACTTGTACTACTGTAGTAGGTGTGGGCTTCGTATCTATCTTGGCCACAATAATGCGTTCACTATGCTGTTTGTAGTAGCTTACCCGCATTCCTATTTTCCTATTCATTATTAAGCCTACTCCTGCATTACCCCTATTTGATTTTGTGTTTATAACCCTGTAGTCACCTGACCAGAAGTCTTGTTCCTCCTGCCACCGAACTTCACTAATTCCCACTATATCTAACTTTAACCTATCCATTTCCCTTTTTAAATTTTCTAACCTACCTGCCCGATTAAGGGATCTGACATTCCACGCTCCGATCCGTAGAACGCCAGTTTTCTTTCTCCTGATAACGACATCCTCCTGAGTAGTCCCCGCCCGGAGATCCGAATGGGGGACTATTTTACCTCCGGAATATTTTACCCAAGAGGATGCCATCATCATTTAATCATACAGTAAAGCTGCATGTCCTCGGGAAAAATTACGGCTGTAGTTTCCCCTTGCTTTCAGCCGTTCGCAGTACCAGCACAGCAAGGCCGTTTTGGTTAATGTTGCAAGGCCAGATCAGTCAATCATCCAGACCGTTGCCCCTGCAACTACTGAAAAGGCTGCTGCCCCTCTTCAGGAACCACACGTTTGTCTGGCCTCTCAACAGATACCCCTCCGTTGTGGTTGCACCTACGGTACGGCCATCTGTATCGCTGAGGCACGCAAGCCTCCCCACCAACGGCAAGGTCCATGGTTCATATATTCGCAACAAGCTATTCAGCTTGCAAAGTTGAAAGCTAGAAGACTAAAATTTTGGGTTTAATCACGGTGCATGCTCAAGTTTTTTTTATGAAAAGCCAGTCTTCATATCGGATACTGAAAGTCCATGAAACTGCCACACTGAATTGCGGTTATTGTATTTTGAAACCACCTAGTCCAAAGAAAAAGGGAAAGAATAAAACATCCTCTGTCCGCCGGCCGGTGTGGCCGCGCGGTTCTAGGCGCTTCAGTCCGGAACCGCACTGCTGCTACTGTCGCAGGTTCGAATCCTGCCTCGAGCATGGATGTGCGTGATGTTCTTAGGTTAGTTAGGTTTAAGTAGTTCTAAGTCTAGGGGACTGATGACCTCAGATGTTAAGTCTCATAGTGCTTAGAGCCATTTGAACCATTCTCTGTCTTTACATCACAGTTAACAACAACTGCCTAAATATGTTTAACTATCGAGATCTGATGAGTTCGTTGCGAGAAATTGTCGCTGAGTGGACCTTGTGATTGATTACTATGATCATTATTAAGTAAATTACTGTTCATTTCCTGAAACGTAAACGTGATGCAGTGAATGTAAAGGTGCGATAAAAATATCAACCTTGCCTCACCTGTGGCATCATCTAGAAGCTCTATCATTAAAATTAACCGAAACTGAGACAGTGAGACTCGCTGAAACTGTTGGGAAATGTGGTGTGTATCATCTAAACGGGAGAAAACGCAAAGAGGTAGGGTTATGTTAATCGTCGGCTGTTGAGACGTACGCCGAATAAAGGTAGCTTTAGGGAAATGGCACCAAAGATTGGGGCAGAGTGTAAACAACTGCAGAGAGTGTCACAAGTTGGGACGAACGATGCCTGTCGCCTGGGCTCTGATGATCATTGTAGAGACTGCCAGAGAAGGTTGAGAATGACAGCCTTGATCATGGAGTTGCAACTAAGGTCACTGTCTACAACTTTGTTCCCAGAACAGATCATGGCCCCATGGTTCTAAGTGGAGTGAAAACCTTCAAAAACATACTTTGACAAACTACACTGTGACTTCCTAGATTTGCGTAATAGGTCTGAGAACTGTAAGATACCTGTAAATGATTCCGGTGTGCACTACACATCAAAGACTGCTACACAGGTCGTTCACAGTGTGTGAGTTGCACACAAGGTGATTTTTTCCGATTAGTCGACTTTTCATCAAGTCAAAATAACGACAGCTGTAGGAGACCCGGAAGTAGCCCGCATCTCGTGGTCGTGCGGTACGTTCTCACTTCCCACGCCCGGGTTCCCGGGTTCGATTCCCGGCGGGGCCAGGGATTTTCTCTGCCTCGTGATGGCTGGGTGTTGTGTGATGTCCTTAGCTTAGTTAGGTTTAAGTAGTTCTAAGTTCTAGGGGACTGATGACCATAGATGTTAAGTCCCATAGTGCTCAGAGCCATTTTTGAACCCGGAAGTATCAGTGTAAGATCCATGAACATGGCTCTGAGCACTATGGGACTTAACATCTGAGGTCATCAGTCCCCTAGACTTAGAACTACTTAAACCTAACTAACCTAAGAACATCACGCACATCCATGCTCGAGGCAGGATTCGAACCTGCGACCGTAGCAGCAGTGCGGTACCGGACTGAAGCGCCTAGAACCGCGCGGCCACAACGGCCGGCGGATAGAGGATGTTTTATTCTTTCTCTTTTTCTTTGGACTAGGTGGTTTCAAAATACAATAACCGCAATTCAGTGTGGCAGTTTCATAGACTTTAAGTATCCGATATGAAGCCTATCTTTTCATTAAAAAAAAGTTGAGTATACACCGTGATTAAACCCAAAATTTTAGTCTGCTAGCTTTCAACTTTGCACGCTGAATAGCTTGTTGCGAATATAGTAATGATATTGTAGTCTTCACACTCTAAGCAAGACCATTCATGTTTGAGTTTTCCTATCTCGCTTACGCAGTAAATTATACCGGATACAGATTTCATTAATTACAAATCAGTCAATACCGTGAACCTTGTTATTGCGTGTCAACCATTTAGTAACATTTCCAATCCTCACTTTCAGTTGAATTGGTAATTACATGTAACTTTTCTCTTATTTATTAGTCATCTCTAAAGCTGAAATTTTCCTTCTCTGATTAAAATCAAAATTGTAGTAAGCAGATTATTTTCTGGGCCACACCATTAATGAAGAATTAATTTTCAAATTTCTTCAGATTCTTGAATGTATAACCATTTAAAGGCTCTTTTAGATAACTGG
The DNA here is from genome assembly GCF_023897955.1 of Schistocerca gregaria. NCBI lineage: Eukaryota > Metazoa > Arthropoda > Insecta > Orthoptera > Acrididae > Schistocerca > Schistocerca gregaria. Next base: position 854,447,432 of record NC_064931.1, on the reverse strand, counting down.
TTTGGTTGGTTGATTCGGGTAAAGGGACCAAACAGCGAGGTCATCGGTTCCATCGGATTAGGGAGCAATGGGAAATGAAGTCGGCCGTGCCATTTCAAAGGAACCATCCCGGCATTTGCCTGAAGTAATTTAGGGAAATCACTCTTTTAGATAACTAAGCTTAACAACCACACGAAAATTTCTTGCTCTATTTTGTCATCATTGATTTACTTCTCATATGTAGCTACCAGAATTGTCGTCATTGTATCCATTCTTCGTATCTCTAGTAATTTTGTCCACCTTTATCGATCTGACGTCTTCATAGTTTGTATTTAAGTACCTGAAGGTACTTCTTCAACTAGTTTCTTTCTTTTACTTATGCCATTAGTAAAAGTAATCGTTATCATCATTGTCACTTTCGGGATTTTATGATTAGGGCAATGTTATGTTTCTGATGCCACCGTAAAAGGAGACCCGTGTGCGTTTGCCCGAGGCAGGATTCGAACCTGCGACAGTAGCGGTCGCGCGGTTCCAGACTGTTGTGCCTAGAACCGCTCGGCCACACCGGCTGGCAGTGTAAGATCCAATTAAATTCCATCCATAAGTGTGAGAATTAAAATCAAAGTGGTTAATTGCCGAAGCAACAGCAACAAAGAGCCACACTTCGAATCACTCCTAAAATCAATTAGGCTTACATAACACTAGATACAGAAAGCTAGTTAAAACCTAAATTTGACAGAAGTGAGGTTTTGTGGCCAAATGTAAGCTTATCTCATTCCAATTCACTCGTTTCCCGCCATGCACTGCATATATGCAGTAGCTGCTCGACCCTGGTACCCCATATGCGCGCAGTCATAGTGCTAGCTGGCTGCAGGTGACACTTTGAAACTCGCCAGCGATTCCTTATACTGATTTTGTGCTTTTTTTCATGACCATGCTCCGCAACGCTTTCCGTCAGTACGTGAGGTCAGCCTGATCTTGGTTTACCTCTGGCAGTTTCTTTGCGTTTCCACTTCACAACCACATCACCAACTGTCGACTTCGGCAGATTCAGAAGGGTTGAAATGTCGCTGATTGTTTTGTTACTCAGGTGACACACTTTTAAAGTCACTGACCTCTTCTGGCCGACCATTCCGCTGCTGCCAGTTCTCCACTGCCAACACAGTACTTCTCGCCTCCATTTACACTGGCGGCTCTGCCTCTCGTCAGTTATATATAATGATCAACGCCGCATTACATAGGTATGACCAGATGAATTTGATCAGATAGTATATATCACAAGAGTGCCTCTTCCAGAGATTACGTGTCAGACATGACACAGCATTAACTTTAAGCAACTTCGCCTGACAAAACTACACAAAGGATTTACAGAGAGAACGTCACTAACGCATAATTTCATCGCCAAACCTTTGTGTCGAATTACCATCACGCATATTCATGCCGTTCTAGGAACTGATTTTACGAAATCTTCTTGCATGTAATTCGGGCTTCACTGTCAGCAGAAGAAGCTCTTATGATGAGCAATTCATTGCGTACACATCGCGCACCACAACAACTCTATAAATCGTAACATTATATAAATGTCTCTAAGTATCGCAAGTCTTTAAGGCAAAAGAAACACACATCTGCTTCAAGAACCCTAAATACTGTGATCTGACTCGAAAGGCGGTATGAGCTGTATTAAAAGATAGAGAACTGAACTATAGAAAACCGCAGCAGGCAGATGGACTCAGAGGGCTGAAATAATTGAATAGTAGTATATATAAACGCATAAGAACAGCCGAGGACAGCAGTTTAAAAATGATACAGCCCTCAGATAAAATATTCCCGTTCAATGGTAGTTACGTCTGATACCCAAGGTTATATACCTAATGTTGTAGAGATCATCGCTGAACAAAAACGTTTTTAAACTAATATCAGTAAAAAGGCCATAGGACCTTATTTTCGAGTAGCAAAATTTACGGAACTCGTGCTACAAAATTTGTCATTTGATGCAAAGAGGTAATAAAAACGTAAACTGAGAGTACATCTCAAGATTATGCTGGGCATTTTGGCTTGTGCAAGATGGCTCAAATGGCTCTGAGCACTATGGGTCTTAACTGCTGTGGTCATCTGTCCCCTAGAACTTAGAACTACTTAAACCTAACTAACCTAAGGACATCACACACATCCATGCCTGAGACAGGATTCGAACCTGCGACCGTAGCGGTCACGCTGTTCTAGACTGTACTTGTTCAAGAAAACAGAGAATCCTGCTCAAAACAAGAAGAGATCGAGAAGTCTGTACCAATTACTTGTGGTAAATCACGTCTTATTATCAGGGTAATAACAATTAGGGACGAAAGATATATTCACGAAGTAGGCGCTTTCTACGAAAGGAATCCGTCTACATCTCCAATACTGACCTGTGAGGAGACGCCTTGCCGTTTTTCTGTAATCTAAGAGACGAAAATGTAAGGAAAGCTTGGGTTTAACGTCTATTCGGTAATGAGCTCATTGAACAGGGAAGGAGATCGGCTGTATCCTTTTCAAAGGAACCACTCCGGCAGTTCCCCTAAGCGACATAGAGGAATTTAAATATGGAAGGGACTTGTCTTACCATTGAGCCACTTCGCCTACTCTCAGCTCCTTGGAGTGTCGATGCGATTCAATTTGCACTAATCTATGTTTACAGGCAGTGCATGTAATGCTTTTATTGACTGAATCCCTCTGACGACACACTCCCAAAACAAAATAGTTACACACATTACACAAGTCTGCTCTTTTAAACACCTTAGTTCTCTTTTCCCAATTTCCTTTCCTCTAGTGTTATTTTTCAACCGAATTTTAGGAATTGTACAACAAATTGTGCCTCACCTTCCAGTTCACTTTGTTTATACGAAAATTCACTTACCTTGACTTCGAGGATCCGATTGACATATTTGTTAGCTTCTACGGTTCCGTTCTCACAAAAAGAGCAAAAATCACTGTTTGTAGCGGCAGACACAGTTCCCAGTCGGCCTACGGACAGGAAGCTGCCCCCATCTCGCTTCTCTGGTTTGCTTTCCAATTATCGCCCGGAAGTAGGACATAAATCGGTTCGCATTCGCTTTCTGCCACGGGCGGTTGGAAAGTTGTCAAATTCCCGATTTCCCACGGTATCACCGCCTCTCGGCTTTCATTTTGGGTCAAAAATGTCTTTAAGTGTCAACTAGGACCTACGTCTAATGGAAAGCATATTCTTCATACAGCTGTCAGATAGACAAGACGTTCATGATTTGTAACTATCCGGTATGTTTGTCAAATAATTATCAAAAGCTACAGCTAAAGGTAGCATGGTTCAAAAGGCTCTGAGCACTATGCGATTCAACTTCTGAGGTCATCAGTCGCCTAGAACGTAGAACTAATTAAACCTAACTAACCTAAGGACATCACACACATCCATGCCCGAGGCAGGATTCGAACCCGCGACCGGAGCGGTCGCTCGGCTCCAGACTATAGCGCCTAGAACCGCACGGCCACTCTGGCCGGAGAAAGGTATCATGCAATAACTGAGTGTCACAGAGAAAAAAATACTTTCAGAGACGCGAGAACTTACAGTCGGACAAGATTCAGAACGAATTCGATTGAATATTGAAGGAAATCGTGCCAGAATGCGACGTGAAGGAACGGAGGAAGAATAGTCTCCTCTACTGCGATAGAATCAGAGGCTGAGCATAGACTGCTTCGCACAAGGACGGGGAAGGCATTAGCCATGACTGATTTTAAGGGCCGGCCAGGGTGGCCGAGCGGTTCTAGGCCCTACAGTCTGGAACCGCGCGACCGCTACGGTCGCAGGTTCGAGTCCTGCCTCGGGCATGGATGTATGTGATGTCCTTAGGTTAGTTAGGTTTAAGTAGTTCTAAGTTCTAGGGGACTGATGACCTTAGCAGTTAAGTCCCATAGTGCTCAGAGCCATTGTTTTGATTTTAAGTAACGATACTGACATTCACCTAAAGTGATTTACTGGATTTAAGGCACTGTTTGTAAATTATAAATCCAAAGCTCTTTAGAAACTCGTTGTAATAACGTTACCGGACCTCCAGATGCACAGCACTGTGCAGAATCATCAGGTAAGATTATCGGTTCTGACTTTTAGAGCACTCTTGTTCGCCTGATTTGACTTAATGTGCCTTCTTAGCGTATAAGTAACTTGCTCAGTTGATTACGTGTCTGGAGTTCGGTTCACAGTACAACATACAATTTGTTTTCTGGCATGTAATATGCTTTCCATAACAGAAAAACTTTGATTACGTTGGAAAGTTCCAAATTTGAGTTCTACTTTTAACTATTAGTGAGGTTGGTTAGAGTCAATGTTTCGCATTGACAACTGTTTCATTATTGATAGACTACTATAAATGTAAATATGACGTCATTGGCTAGCCGGACCACTGGAGTGCAGTCACCGAAATCGGAAGGATGTCATCATCCATTACGATTAGGCTCCTATCATAAAGTTTGTTTGAATGATTTCGTGACCCCTTCAGCTGCCACTCTCTTTATCTTATGTACTATTGTACAATTTAGGCCATAGTCCATTTTCAAGTGTCTAAAACAAGGACCTAAAAGGCATAATATACCACTAAAGAATGAGCAATAAAGTAAGTTGTAACGTCGCTAGCATGTCTACAGACGTGACCTGTTCCTTTGTCAAAATCAGAAGCGTCACTAATGTACCCAATGCGCAATGCTTCCATTAAAGATATTCGAAAATGGCCTAAAGTCGAAACTGTACAGTCGTACATGAAATAAAGAGAATGGCAGCTGAGGGTATTACGAAATCATTGGAAAAATTCATCGCAACTGGAGATCCTGTCACACTGAAAATCATAAAGATCAGTTAGTGTGTAACTATTCCTTGTTAATAGCTCTGATGAGAATGCGTAGATTGTAGTTCCATTGTTGTGTTGTGCACGTCGAGAACATAAACGACAAAATATGGTGACCGGACAAAAACTAACCCTCCTAAGTAGCTCCGAAGCAGCCGTAGACCTTCACGCCCCCATCAGAACATATCGCAATGAGCTTTGTCTAATGATAATCGTCACTGTTACTTACTCTCATTGTGGAGAGGTTTTGAACTGAACTACAGGACTTGTACACTTATTGGTTGCTGCCACTTCTCCTGCCATTGCAAGTAAGAGACTGGTGAAGAAAATTTCTTTCATCGACAGGATTGAAACCATATACTAGTGCGTCAGGGAGGTAATTACAGACGTAAAACATTCCGGAATTTGAAGTATGAAGAAGTAATTCTGTCGTTTCCAGGACGCTGATATGAAATTTCCTGGCAGATTAAAACTGAAAACAAAGGTAGCCGCTTCGAGTACCGTTCAGGTACACAGTTTTAGGTTGACAGGAAATTTCTTAATTCTGTTGCGTCATCTTTTTTTTTAAAAAAAAAGCCATCCTAACAGTCACCTTAATCGATTTAGGGAACCACAGAAAACCTTAACAACGGAGTGCATACGAGGTTTGAACTGCCGTCCTTCCGAATGGAAATCGAATGTTTAATCATTGTGCCAATATGTCTCCGTAGCCAAGTGGCAAACTCACCCTCGATTCGGAGATAGCCAGTTATAAACATTCTAAAAATTTAGCTGGAACAGAATTTCGTCGCCAACATTTGGCCTCAAAGAAGAGGAAATTCGGCAGCATACAGTTCATAATTTCCAGATTTTTCTCAAATGTCCTGGATTAACCCTTTCAGACCTGAGTTTTTTCTGGGGAAAGAAAAATGTGGAAATGCTCTTAGGTGATTTCTTAAATGATTTTAGCTGCAAGATTTATAAAAAAATATGTACTCTTTTTCAAAACGTATTCTATACACTTGACTTCATTTTATGGACTAAAATTACTAATTACGAAATGTTCTGTAGTGTAATAAATATTAAAATGATCATTAAATAATTACCATTCAAAATAACATTAACAATATTCAGTTATACAGTGGAATATAGTGAATCGACCACATCCGTGTATTCTGGTGACCACGACCTGCTGCTCACTGCTACGTTGACTTGCTGATATTTTCGTATTGATGCCCAACAGTTGGCAGCACTTGCGCATAATACAGAGGCTGAACATTCACAAATTTGTACCTCAGGTTTCCATTGGGAAAAAGTACTTCTGTTGCAGCTAAGACACATTAAAAGTTAATGTACACAATTGTAGCCAGAGGATCTGAAAGGATTAAACAGAAAACCTCTCCTCAGTGTCTCACAGAGTGAGAGAAGATGATTTTGTTGATGATGATTTGCCCGTCGGATGGGGACATGAATCTTGGCGACCACCTTGAGGGTATATGGGCGGAGTGGACTGTCCCAGGGCGGTTTTTACCATCTCCTTTTCTTTTATCACAAACTTCACATCAAACAGCACCAAAACACACACACACACACACACACACACACACACATATTGCACTTAACTAATACACTTAAAGGAAATCTCTCACACACTGCGAGGAGAGGAATCATTGTGCGTGGCCTAGAAGAAGAAAAACCTTTCCAATTAGGCGGCTGAACACGCCAGGACTGTTTCTTTTGCCACTGCTTTGGAAAAAATAGACTTATTTTAAAGGATTGTGAGTTGTTTCTTAGCTGGAAAGACTGGGATCGTTTCTGGGACGCCGTATAGACATTATGAACCGTTGTCTACAACGAAATGAGAAGAAGTGCTAACGAACGTGAGGCTTGCCTGCATCTGAGAAAACTCCAAAAGCAGTCAAGTATGACTAGGCTGAACTGATGGTACGTAGTTCATGGCACGGCTGCGAGCTGTAAGAGCCCTAGCCACGTTCACTCACCACGGCCGGCTCTGTGTAGTTTCATTTCACTGTCTAACAGCATACGCGCACCAAACCCGTCAAATTATTTGTAATTACGCTGGCGGATATTTTGTCCAGGAGGGGGAGGGGGGGGTTGGAGGGACGGACTCATTCGTCTAATATTTCATGCATTGTTCCTTAGAAGAAACAACAGTTTTGCACATTAGGCTTTGTATTTTAACATGTTCCTCTTTCAGGTTATGTGCCTCAGAAACACGAGCGTCTGTTATCAACTGAGTTGTAGCGTCGTCTTGAAGTGAAGTTTCGAGCGTTAGCAAGCCAGAATCATCGAAGTTTTTGGTTGTACATACTGATGAGAACTTAAGTTGAAGAAACAATTGTTCAGCTACTTTTGTACTTCATGTTATTACAAGTCTCGAAGAGAGAGAAATCAGTAAGTTTATTGTCATTCAGTAATGTCATAAGGAATTGCACTATGGGGTGATCTTAGCGCACAAGCATGTCATGAGCATAATTCTTGACGCTCACCCTCGATCACCTATGCACAACGCTGTAAGGTGTTAGGTACAAATTTCCTCTCAAGAATTTTTTTTGCAAATAATCCATTTGAGATCATAAGAAATAATGACATCCATATTTAGAAGGGTCGATCGAAAAATTGCCGTCTGAGGGCGTTGCTGCAGCTTATGCGCAACGTAGCGCGACTTCGATGCGTGTTTATACGCACCGACATTTAGGCAAGGGATTAGTGTGCAGTTCGTGTCTTTCCGACGTGTGTGCTGTAAATCCGGAAACGTGAACTATGGAGACGTTATTACCCTAAATGCGTCCAAACAGGTCCAACATGGTGTAATTCTTTCCTTGGCTGCCGAAAGACAAACACCGGAGACATCCATCCGAGCATGAAGAATGTGTTTGGGGCAGCATCTCTGCGAAAACCAACGTTGTGGAATGGTGCGCGAAGTTCTGTGCTGGTCGCCATTCGACACAAGATGCTGATCGATCTGCGAGGTCAGCTTCATCCATTACAGACAACAACAAGCAGGCAGCTGATGTTGCCTTATACTCCTAATCTCTCCCCATGCAATAATTACGCCTTCGGTCCCTTAACAAAGGTCTTGAAGGGCCGACGATCCCTGTAGGACAAGGATGTGCACCAGGCAGTCACTGACTTCTTCGTGGCGCAGGCCACGCTGTTTTACCAAACGGACATCTTCAATCTGGTGCATCGGTGGAATGACTGCTTAAATGCTCACAACGATTGGCATACCAAATCTGGGCTGTACGGCCTCCGAACGGAAACTGTTTGATCACCTCTTTTAAAATTCTAGAAGAAAAGGTGGTCTTCAATACCATTCTTTAAAACCGGTTTTAGTTCAGAAGAGGATGAATAATGTTGCTTCCACAATCTTTGATCACTCACCCAATATTATTAAATGTCTTACAGATAGCAAAGCTAAATTTCAAAGTCAGCTGGATAGCTCATTCGGGACATTCCTTCAAGTGCATTGGCAATTTTAATTTAGAAAATCGTAGCTTATTTAGTACATAGGTGTTAAATACTTACTTATGTTAGTGGACTAAATATTGTTTTCTTTGTGTGAACTCGTCCGTAATTTTCAAGAGTGGCAACATAGTCACAGCAAACAGTTAACCAGGAAATCTTGTCTTTATTCCAGTTATGAATCACAATCTCATACAACAAGTAATTAATTTTGGTCTTTTTTATCACATCCAATCAACATACGTGAGAATGGTACAATCATTTGTGAATGGTCAACATGCAGCTGTATTTAAATCCCAATAAAGTTAATACACTGCCTCACAAAATGAGAAGCACCCATAGGTCATAGTTAGATATCAGTGTAACACCGTACACTTACCCATCATCGGAAGGTATTGTGAATGATAAGAGTTGAAATGTTCTGTGCCAGGTTAAAGGACCAGCAGAGCATATAAGTGTTCTTTGTGTTTAGTGCTGGTACTACGCCTGGTACACTATATAAGGAGCATGGAAAGCGTCAGATGTTGAGTGATCACGGTGAAGGACGCGGAGATGCCACGTACTTCTGTGGGACAGCGTTACCAGTACTTGATGGAGTTTGAAAAGGAACTTATTGTTGTTCTAATGTGCATTGGCCAGAGACTAGCAGCAGCCGGGCTAGGACATTACTGAAGGCTGCCGTTTAGCACTACAATATAAACGGCTGTCTTTGATGTGCTGCTGTGAGCGGGAAGCATGGATTTCTAAAGAATGGCGTCCCATTTTGTTCAGCATTGAATAATGGTTCTTCACTACATCGGATGAGCATTGTCGGCAAGTCTGGCTGTGACGTGGGAAGATTTCCCATTCTTCCATTGTTTACTGTTAATTCTACTGTCATGACGTGATGAGCCATCAGATATGCCTTCAGGTTGCAGTTGGTAGTGATTGATGGAACTCTGACGCCGCAATGGTAGGGCACGGTGACGTGCGTCCTCATGTGTTACCTGTCACGCGACAGTTTCGTGGTGCCATTTTCCACGAGGACAATGCTCGCCCACACGTGGCAAGTTCCTACATTACCTGCTTGTGTTATGTCTAGGTCCTTCTGTCGCCAGTAAGATCCACATGTCTGTCCCCAATAGAACATGTGTGGGAGGAAACAACTCCGCCGTGAACTCCTTCCAAGGTATAAAGAACCACGTACAACAGTCTCTATTGATTCATTGTGGATATGGGACGGTGTCCGGTCAAATACTTACCAAGAAAGATCGCCAAACAGCCATATGTTTTGATAAGCTATTTTATTTAGACAACCTGTTTCGGCATCTCAATAATGCCATCTTCAGGCATGTGTAGACAGTCAGATATATCATTAATTGCGTACTGGAGCCGTCAGTATCTGGGCCCCGTGAATTCATTTTTGGAGTATTTACTTCGCAGACGTGACAATAACTGGGCACACTTGCAGTCTTAGACTATAGAACTGAATGTCGCTCTCACGAACCTTGTCAGTGCCAAAACAGTACGAAGGTGCTGCATAAGCTGGGAATTGCAAGGCGAATTAAAATTCCAAAATCATAAATCAGCGATGCAAATGTCAGTAACAGTAAAATGTGCTGCCAGAGTCATAAATCCTGGACTATGGAACAATGGAAGAACATAATTTGTTGGCTGAGTCTTGTTGCACACTGTTTCTTACTTCTGGTAGAGTTTCCGTCCCAAGAATGATGATTTGGGTAGCCAGAGCGTGGTATTCCATGGGCGCCACGATTATTATGCAAGCCCGCATTATTTTCAAGGATAATGTGTGGATAATGGCTGATCAGGTGCATCCCGTGGTACTATGTTTGTTGCTGAATAGTTATGCTGTGTTCCGAGAGGACGGGGCCCCTGTTCACAAAGCTCGCACGTCCAGGACTGGATTTGTGAGCGCGAGGATGAACAATCACGTTCTCCTAGCCACCACGATCAGCAGATCTCAATATTGTGGAGCTTGTGTATTCTGCTTTGGTGGGAAGGGTCCGTTCAAAAATGGTTCAAATGGCTCTGAGCACTATGGGACTCAACTGCTGTGGTCATTAGTCCCCTAGAACTTAGAACTACTTAAACCTAACTAACCTAAGGACATCACACACATCCATGCCCGAGGCAGGATTCGAACCTGCGACCGTAGCAGTCGCACGGTTCCGGACTGCGCGCCTAGAACCGCGAGACCACCGCGGCCGGCGAAGGGTCCGTAATCGCTATCCATCTCCACCATCGTTAGCTGAACTTGCCACTGTTTTGCAGGAAGAATGGTAGATTCGGGCCGGCCGGGGTGGTCGAGCGGTTCTAGGCGCTACAGTCTGGAACCGCGCGACCGCTACGGTCGCAGTTTCGAATCCCGCCTCGGGCATGGATGTGTGTGATATCCTTAGGTTAGTTAGGTTTAATTAGTTCTAAGTTCTAGGCAACTGATGACCTCAGAAGTTAAGCCGCACAGTGCTCAGAGCCATTTGAACCATATTTTTGCTCACCCCCTGTATGCCCTTGCTTTCTTCCGAATTTCAATTAATTTTCCCAGACAGTTATAGGAGAACCTATAATTTAAGTTGGACATCGAACCACGATGCAAGTTAGCAGTTTTCATACACGCAAACCATTGCCAAAGGTGAAAGAAGCGATAAGTTGTACTAAAAGAATTATGAGTCACCAAGATAGGATATCATTAGATATTTTACTGTAAAGGTTTCTTATCGTTGTTCATTCTTGATTTGTTGACAGTTTTCCCTCTGACCCACTTCTGCATAGGCACCACTGCCACCAGCGAACATCATAAGCAGCTCCTCCAAGAGATATTGCAGTTCACCAGATCTCTTCGATGACGAACAAATTTGTTGCCGGGAGGCACCGGAACGCCACGGAGACGCGAATAAGGAAGGCGAAAGGGGCAGTTTCACAGGATGACAGCGCAGCATATTAAATAGTTGTATAAGACCGCAGCCCGAAGAAAATGTCAGCAGAATGCCATCAGATTGCGCAACTTTCTCTCGCTTCGGCGTTTGAAGCGCCAGGAACCCTCGCCGCCAGGGCGCGCGGGCCTCAAAACTTGCGTCATACGTTATGCTGCACGCGATGAGTGAAAGATTTACAGCTTCCCTTCTGGCTGTTTACGTAAGACAGTTGCCGAACGAGCAAACGTCAAACGACATTCGTCATACAATGCTACACATATTTTATTTCAGTGTCATTATTGCCTACCGACACCTAAACATAGTTGCCGTTTACTGTTTCACATTACCTACTACCCAGCGTCCTACGACATGATCGAAGGACAGTACGCTTCTGTGTTTCACTCCATCATTGGATTCAATTATAACGTTCAAACAGGGCGACCTACTGTGACACGCATAACAGTGTTTGCTGAATGCTGGCCTACACAATTTATCTGTGCTACAGTTAAATAATACAGGTTGTCCGCACAGTGCCGACATGAGTTGAAAAAATCGTAACTTGAGAGTAGTGAGAGACAGAGCGTCGCAGTTTGCTGTAACAGAGGTTTAGCAGCTCTCCGTTTTTTTGATAGGTCTGAATTTTAATGTGTGGGCCACTTGTCGCTCGTAGAACACCAAGGCAATATTCGAGTTGTGCCCATGTACTGCAGCACCGACTGTTCTGACTGCTTCATTGATTGGTGCTCGAATAGTAGCAACAGCACTGACTTGTGTTGTATCCACGCTATTCTTGATGTAACGCCTCAAAAAGAAATCTAATGGTTTGACATCGGGAGAGTGCTGAGGTCATACGATGGGACCGTCACGAGCCAGTCACCTCTCAGGAAATGTCATTTACCACATCCCGCAAGTTCATACTCCAGTGTGTGGCAGCAACACTGTGCTTGCAGATGATGGACGGGCGCAGCCCTTCGGTCTGTGGTAGCAGTAACTGTTCAAGCATGACCAGGTAAACATTCCCCGTAATGTTTTTCTTTGCGAAGAAAAGTGGCACTAAAACACTATCGTGCATTACGTCAAACCAAATACTAAGCTTCGGGCTAAGGCGGATGTGTTCACATGTGTTGTGTGTGTTTTCGGAGCCCCAAATCCTAATTTTGTGGCGATTCATACGTCCAAAAGCATGGAACTTTGCTTTATCTGCAAACAGACACTTTTTCAAGCAGTTATTGACAGCCGACCGGTGTGGCCGTGCTGTTCTAGGCGCTTCAGTCTGGAACCTCGTGACCGCTACGGTCGCAGGTTCGAATCCTGCCTCGGGCATGGATGTGTGTGATGTCCTTAGGTTAGTTAGGTTTAAGTGGTTCCAGGTTCTAGGGGACTGATGACCACAGATGTTAAGTCCCATAGTGCTCAGAGCCATTTGAACCATTTTTGAACCAAGTTATTGACAGCCTCTATGGAGACTGCCATGGAACACGACACTGCATAATGCAGGAGATCGTTTGTCTGCAGAGCTTGGACCATTTGAAATTTGTACCTAAAAAGGCAAAATGACCTTTATAACACTTTACAGGTGGCTGATCTTATATCCTACAATTCACGCGATATACGACGATTGACTTCCGGCGGCTGCGCTGAAATGCAGCTTGCGCTCTGCCACCACGTGCCTGAGATAGAGAACTAGCGAGGTGCGCAGTGGTTGGCACACCAGGACGGCTGTTTAAATCCACGTCCGGTTATCCAGATTTAAATAAATTGCTCCATGCAAATGCCGAGGTTATTCCTTTGAAAAGATTATGGTCGAATTCCTTCCTCATCCTTCCGTAATTCGAGTCTGTGCTCCGTCTCTAATGGCCTCCTCGCCGACGGGACGATTCATTCTGTTGCTTCTTTTTCGTTTTAGAGACAGGGGAGCGTCCACTTAGAGGAAGGTCTTTGACACTGGTTGTTTCCTCAAAGTTTTTGTACCGCCTTATTATGGTTGTTTTTGGCGGTGGTGCCATTCCATACTGGCGTAGATAATTCCACAGTGCCGACGTCACAGATTTGGATTCTGTGTACCAGATGACACATTGCACCTTCTCATGGCAATTTTGACGAGCTACAAGTCAAATCTGCAACAAAGGCCGGAGAAAAACACTTTTAGAGTTGCTGTAAATGTAAATGTCGTGTGGCCAGGGCCTCCCGTCGGGTAGACCGTTCGCCGGGTGCAAATCTTCGCCACTTCGGCGACTTGCGCGCCGATGGGGATGAAATGATGACGATTAGGACAACCCCACACCCAGTCCCTGAGCGGAGAAAGTCTCCGACGCCGCCGGGAATCGAACCCGGGCCATTAGGATTTACATTCTGTCGCGCTGACCACTCAGCTACCGGGGGCGGACTTAGAGTTGCTAAACGTTTTTCGTTGAACCACGATTCCCACATCTCTAATACTCGTAGTTTCCAAATGATTCAAATGGCTCTGAGCACTATGGGACTTAATATCTGAGGTCATCAGCCCCTAGAACGTAGACGTACTTAAACCTAACTAACCTAAGGACATCACACACATCCATGCCCGAGGCAGGATTCGAACCTGCGACCGTAGCAGTCGCGCGGTTCCAGACTGAAGTAAGGATGTGGAGGATTGCAAGTCTCGCAGCGGTCCGCGCTGTAAAAGGTGGTTTTGAAACATCTAACGGGTAGTCACATTAATGTGACTGGACAGTGTAGTCTGAATAATGTGTATTGACTTATTGATTTATTGGGGGGGGGGGGGGGGTTACTGGATTAAACAGCGGGATCATCAGTCGGTATAAAACGAATGTAAAAGGTTGTTTTCGTAATGACAGAAGATGGACAAGCGGAAAATTAGAAAAATAAAGCAACAGAAATGATGTTTGTGAGTCAAGAAACTGCAATCAGCCAATGGGAGGTGGCACACTCTCAGAAGCAACCAGTAGGAAAATAAGCTCGCTTTAAAGAGGCATGTTTAGTCGAAATCAGCTGAATTTACAACCAAGAGCTGAGAGTGAGCTATTTTAAGGAAACGGAGTCGCCACGTCGGCACGTGATGAACAGGTGACCGTCTTTCCGTATTTTTCGAATGCACATCTCCGCAGGGCCGGCACGGTTATTACGTATTCGGCATCGTTAATTTAAAAGGTTGCCGGATGCCATTCCTGTCGCCATCCCGTTACCTCCTCTCCCTCACCCCGGGACGGGCTGTGTGTACCCTATCTGTCTGTTTATAGTGGGATGTGGAAAACCGTCTAAAGACCCAGCCAGGCTGGGCGGCACACCGACTGTCGTCGTTAATCCGCCGAGAGGATTCGATTCCGAGCCAGCGCACTTCCCCGTCTCGGAAGGGGCGCTTATACAAACACGGCTATCCAGGTCAGGGCTTTCCCCAAGGGACGGTGCTGGGGCCACTGCTGTTTCTTATTTATATAAATGATATGCCTTCTAGTACTACAGGTGATTAAAAAAAAGGGTTCAAATGGTTCTGAGCACTATGGGACTTAACATCTGTGGTCATCAGACCCCTAGAACTTAGAACTACTTAAACCTAACTAACCTAAGGACTTCACACACATCCATGCCCGAGGCAGGATTCGAACCTGCGACCGCAGCAGTCGCGCGGTTCCGGACTACGCGCCTAGAACCGCTAGACCACCGCGGCCGGCACAGGTGATTCAAAAATATTTCTGTTTGCTGATGACACCAGCTTGGTAGTGAGGGATCTTGTGTGTAATATTGAAACAGCATCAAATAATGTAGTTCATTAAATAATTTCGTGGCTTGTGGAAAATAATTTGATGTTAAATCACAGCAAGACTGAGTTTTTACAGTTTCTAACTCACAATTCAACAAGAACCGATATTTTGATCGGACAGAATGGGCATATTGTAAGCGAGACGGAACAGTTCAAGTTCCTAGGCGTTCGGATAGATAGTAAGCTGTTGTGGAAAGCCCATGTCCAGGATCTTGTTCAGAAACTAAATGCTGCTTTATTTACCATTAGAACAGTATCTGAAATAAGTGACACTTCAACACGAAAAGTAGTCTACTTCGCATATTTTCATACGCTTATGTCATGTGGTATTATTTTTTGGGGTAATTCTGATTCAAAAAGGGTATTTTTGGCTCAAAAACGGACTGTTCGAGCTATATGTGGTGTAAGTTCGAGAACCTCTTGTCGACCCCTATTCAATAGTCTGGGAATTCTGACATTGCCCTCACAGTATATATTTTCTTTAATGTCGTTTATTGTTTGCAATATTAGCCTATTCCCAAGAGTTTGCAGCTTTAACTCAGTTAATACTAGGCAGAAATCCAATCTGCATGTGGAATGCACTTCCTGGACTCTTGTGCAGAAAGGAGTGCAGTATTCTGCTGCCTCCATTTTCAATAAGCTACCACAAGAACTCAAAAATCTTAGCAGTAGCCCAAACTCTAAACTGAAGAGTTTCCTCATGGCTCACTCCTTCTATTCTTTCGAGGAGCTCCTGGAAGATCTAAAAAATTAAGCAAACTCCTGTGTTACATTGTTGATTTTCTTTATTTAAACTTACTTGTCACCTGAATATGTTTTTAATATTTTATTTTATCTGTTTATAATATCGTGTTATAATTTCATGTATTGACTTGTTCCATGACCATGGAGACTTTTCCTTAATTTGGTGCCACGGAACAATAAATAAATAAATAAAAAGTGCATCGTATGATTTAATGGCGTTCCACGACGAAGAACCGTTACGCCGAATTATGTACGAATACAAATAAAATTTTGTACGCTATATAGTGTAACACGTTTGAACGCCATCAACCTGTGCTTACTGTGGATAGCATAAGTTCACCCTTCTGTGAAAATGAATAGATAAGAGACATTGCTGTTAATTGTTATGTTGGCTTTGTAAATGATATATCCATATATTTACCTTACTTAGTGTTCTAGTGCAGAAAACACATACTGCATAAAATTGTCCCAGCATTCAGGAAGGGTAGAAAGCTTGCGCGAGCGCATTGTATTGGATTCCAGCAGCAGTTACGACACAAGTTCCCTGTCGTCAGATCCCTGGCGATAAGGCTTGTCCTTTAGATCAGATGGCTGAAAGTTCGCACCGCATTATTCATAAGATTGGAATCAGCAGATTTTTTTGAATGTTATATAGGAAGTTGCAGTACTTCCGTATCTCCTGCATACCAATGGACTGCGGACTTCCCAATGCCTGGCACAGGCAATCATTCATTAGTTGCGCTTCAGGTAACTGTTAATAATTCCTATTGAACTTTTCTTCTCTACTAGATTGGCAGGCTTAACCGAAGTACTTGTAGTATGCCTGAGTTGATGGTGCAGAGGTGTGCTGGGTAGTTCTCTTCTTTTTTATGTCAACTAGCAGTGCATAGCAAGTGTGAAAGCATCAAGAGCTTGCGCCAGTATAAATTGGGTGAAGAAAATAGTTCCGGTGAGATATGCGCATCGCTTTATTTTCGCTAGCAAATACCTTTGAGGACACGAATCACAAGAAACAGCTTTGAAAGTTGTGGTAAACGAAAGTAACCAAGTACTGTTCATCAGTCTCGGATCTTTACCAAGCAGAATGAATAGAAGGGATACAGCATATCAAACGAGGAGCGGCGCGTTTCGTGAAAGGATCGTTTATTCGGCGATAGAACGTTAGTGAGATGCTCACACGGAACTGTACCACAGTAATATTCCTAGGCCCCCTTCGTGAGTGGGACGGGAAAAGACACTAGGACCGCAAACCATAAGGTGGTTTGTGGAATACAGATGTAGAGCTGACTGAATGGACAAACATTCACATCGCAACCTATTCCCAACTAAATGGAGAAGAGCTGTGGCGTTATCTGCTTGTGAGAATTATTAACTTTGATAAATGTGCATCTAGTTCCATTTATTCTTGGATAATTTTAGCTGGCGCTTGAAAGAATTTGGGAAATGAGGAACCTCAATGGTTCTTGTAATTGATGTCTGAATAGTTAATAACTGATTTCCTGTACACGAAGATTTGGTTTAGTGTCCGGTTCTGTTGACAGGGAAGGAACTAGTGAGTAGCTGGAACGTTCTCTATCTTCGATAAGGCCACATTGATGTATTCATGAGCAATGATTAGGAAAAAGTTCTTTAACATATCCAATGTACAAAATTTTCATTTCTTACATTTCCGTGTAAATATTTCTTTTATTACGGAAATTTATAACACCAAATAGTCTCATCTAAAAATTTCTCTAATGTATACTCACATTACGTTTTTGCACTCCGAGTCCCCATTCCATTAAACTGCTCCAGTTTCCAGTACTTCTCGTACTTCGTGTGTGCATACTTATTTTGTTGTTGATAGTAATGACGGAGGAGAATTTCGTCGGTACCGTTAATTGATAGAGATACCACAATAAAGGCTTCACACGACAATTTGTGTACTAATGAGATCTAATCGACAAACGAAAAGGGGTGTAAAAGAGGAATGAGTATGTAAAAACAGAAACAATCCAACACAGAGCAGTTATGCATGGTATGAACAGCCATCTATAAGCAAAACTGTCATAAACGGACATAGAAACCCAGCCACATCGTTGAACACACGACGCACACTAATACGGAAAGAAAGAATAGCACGAAAAATGTGGCTCAGACAACAGAGACGATGCATGCAGTTTTTTTAAAGGTTCTGATGTTCTCCTAAAATTAAAACGCTAACATTATAAGTCTCGTATCGATGGACTTTCAAGTAGGGACGAGTAATCACGTCAAAAATGTGACACTGGACTTGGGTAAACGAAGAGGGCGGTGCAAATTACCGTTGAGATTTAAGTCTTTCGTGGTTTCCGTATGTAATTTAAGATAAATGCCGAGACAGTTCTGAAGAGGTCATGGCCGACTTCATTCCCCCATTTCCCTATCCAAACTTTGCCTCCGTTTTTAATTACCTGGTCGCCGTCAGGGTTTAAATCCTGAACTTTCTCCCTTTTTCGAGAAGTCAAGAACTCACCTTCGGTACTTCATGATTAATGCACCTTACATTTATCCACATCACAATGGAACTGTTTGCGATCTCCGGCTGTCTTGCGAAGTTTACAAACCTTCAAACGATTTATGGTGCAATTACTTTTTGCTACACACAAGTTCTTCAAAAAGATTCATCCTGTTTCACAAGACTGTGTCTTTTACAGGAATGAAGATAGAAACGTGGGATGAATCTTAACTTACGTATAAGACTACGAGGGGCGTTCAGCAAGTAATGCAAAACATTTTTTCCTGAAAGCAGCTTGGTTATATCTATGATCCCAATACACCACATTATTCCCCACTCTTTTGGCTACAAAACCCTGTTTTTCAACATAAGCTCCATTCAGTGAGACCTTACTGGGAGAACCTGTGTGCTCTAATGAGACCACTCCATTGGTCGATGTCGTAGCTAACGCCTTGCTGCATCATTAACCTCCCCAACATCCACGTACTGCTTCCCGCGAATTGCATTCTTGATTGGGCTTAACAGGTCGAAGACGGAAGGTGCGAGCTCCAGGCACACACCTTTGAGTAGCCCAACTGGTGAATGAGTGCGTCAGCACTACCAACAGAAACGTCCAGTTGTGCAGCACGTGTTTGATTGTGATCCGCCAATCACCTCGAATAAGGGTGTGTGCGTATTCCAACATTGTAGGAGTCACAGCTGTGTGACCGGAGAGCTTGCGTGACCTTGTTGCGATGAAGACAGACACCTCGCCAACAACTCACCGTGCTTTTGTTCACTGTCAGTCCGTAGATATTCTGGAAGCGCCTATGCATATTTGCGATGCTCTGGTTGTTCGATAAGAGAATGTCTAAGACACTTCTCTTCTTGGAACACATCTCCATCACAGACGCCATTTTGAAGGCTACGTATGGCGCCACCACCTATCGCAACTTCGTGAAACTACAGCGGCTGAAGCGGGAATATTGCACGATGTCTCACAACAAATTCCGCAATTTTTCGAACAAAGCCAAGGGAAAAGTAGTGTTGTGTTCTTACTGAACGCCTCTCGAGTAAAGATTTTGTTTTGAAAAGAACCAACAGTATTTGTAAGTTAATATCTCTCATATGTTTGCACATACAGTCTTCTGGTACTTTCTATAATTACCTTTCCGATCAAAATTTTCAATTACCATTCACAAATGGTCAATGAGGCATCCACCGGAAAACGCACGACAATCATGCAGTCGATTGTCAAATCCGACCACTTGTCTGGAGTTCCTGCAGTCAGTGCTGTTGCTATGGGGCGTCGCACTTCACCCAAAGTTGATGTAAGACGACGCACATAGGCAGAATCTTTTATAAATCCCGGCTAAAAATGTATCACACGTACAGTAAAATGAGGCGATTCTGGGGGCGAATGGTGCAGTGAGTGGACCGTGCACTTATACACTGCAGTGTCGCACGCGCTACGGAAATCACGGCGTACAGGTGTAACTGAATTGCACCTTTTGGAAAGGGGAATGCAAAACGCCTGTCGCTGCTGTGTTGTCGCCACCTCGATCAGACGCTCTTTGGAATATGAACGAACGAGCAAGGTAGCTACGCGACGATGATGTTTGGTTTGTGGGGAGCTCAACTGCGCGGTTATCAGCGCCCGTACAAATTCCCAACCTTTTCTCAGTCCAGTCTCGCCACTTTAATGAAGGATGATGACCACACAAACACCCAGTCATCTCGAAGTGGGTGAAAATCCCTGACCCCGCCGGTAATCGAACCCGGGACCCCGTGCTCGGGAAGTGAGAATTTGACCGCGAGACCACGAGTTGCTGACAACTACGCGAGGTAGAGTCCTAGAGGGGGCCACAGAAATCGATACAATATTCGATTATTTTTGTAATTTTTCATGGCAAAATAGTGTAATTGTTAAAGGATACCTAGAGCTTAAGGAAAAAAAAGAGAGAAAATACGAACCGGCTCTGCTGCCGACTGACAGTTTTGGTTTCCATGAGAAAGTTAAACCTACAATTTCTGTATACTTTCATACGGAACAGAGTCTTGTGAATCGGGATGAATCAGTTTGAAAGGTCATGCACTTTGACCCGACGTGGTTCGGGAGCAATCACCTGCCCATGTTGAAGTCTGTGAGTTCCACGGAACGCCCCATTCTGCTGTCTCACGATGTCTAATGACTACTGAATTCGCTGATATGGAGTACCTGGCAGTAGATGGTAGCACAATGCACCTAATATGAAAGCCGCATGTTTTTCTGGGTGTCCGGATACTTTTAATCACATAGTGTTTGCCGAGCTTTCTGCCGCACAAGTAAGTTCCACATGCAGATTTCATGATGACTGGGTCCACAGCCATCGTGAAATGAAATCATTCCGCTTTAGGCTGTTAAAACAGTATTTATTGGGATTGTAATTCTGACAGGTGGTCATTTTCAAGGATTCTGAGAGCAGTCAGTCATTAAATAAGACACACGTAATTATGAAATGACAAACGTTGAAAGTGAAAATTTCAAAGCGTATTACGTGGAATGTTGAAACCCACTCAATAATATAAAGCTGTGACATTATGCCTAAGAGCAGTTGTGTGTGGTGGTGTGAATTCGCCAGCTTTCTAACGAGTATGGTATATAGAATAGCAGATTAATTAACACCACCACGTGCAACTACTCTTCCACAGCATGTCACAGCTTTATATTATTGAGTGGTTACAACATCCCATATAAGTAAATTTGAAATTTTCACAATCAACGTTTGTCATTTTCATAGTTACTTGTATTATATTTGACGACTGATTGCTTTCAGAATGCTTAAAAATGACCACGTGTCGAAATTTCTATCGCAATAAATAATGTGTTAACAGTCCCTACAGCGGAATGATATCATTTAAAAATATCCTTATGGCTTTGATAAACTGCCATCCCACTGTGCCATAGATTTCCAATATGCTTTAGTTAATTATGTTTTGCCTTCACACAATACCTCACCAGCACATTTATTAGGTTTGCATACAGTGAATCTGTTGACAGATGACGGAATGTGGTTTCGGAATCAAATTTACTTCATATTGTCTCTCGTTGGCAAGAAATGTCTCTTGCCTATTGTAAAACTGATTGAAAAGTTTTCACTTCATCTTCCACCTTGTAATACGCGAGCTATAGTTTTCAATTTTAGGGGGTATTCCGTACCAGGCGGAGTTTGCACCACGTGGTGCCGCTGTCAATGCCAGCACAGCTGCGCAAGTTTTCTAAAAAAGGATGCAGCAGACGGCAATAAAAAAAACGCCGTAAGTCCTTGAAGACAGAGTGAAGTACACGGGAATCGGCGAGATGGCGAGAAATAAATAACTGCGACTGCCGAGAAGTTCATTTTCGCAAGAAGGCTGCAGAATCGAGTGTCCGTTAACAGTTAACGGAACTGCTGACTGTAACTGCTGTAGTGTGGGAAAGAGAATCTTAGACCGATATCTCAAACTTTAGAGAACATCTGACAAAGCGAACCGACATTTGACTCATCCCTAAATTATTTCAAAGCCACTTTTCGGAATAAGTTTTCGATTTGTACGGCAATGATGTGAGAAACTCTTTATTGTTTGTTCCAGATACTGGCTCTTTAAAGAACGCATAGCAATCTTTCTAAGATTCTCATGTAAGATCCTCGGGCATCTCTCGTACTGACTACTCAGACCAGCTACGAGGAAAAACCATTATTTCTACTCAAGTGACGTGATGATAGATAAACGATGTGCAGCTTAAGAGCGTAAGATTATTAAGATTAGCTGACGAGAGTGAGATTCAGAGGCAAAAGAAAGAAGACCGAGAGAATTTGTTGCGGAAGTAATAGGCTTGCTATAAACAGTTTCACTATAAACGAATGACAATCCACAATGATGAGGAACAACGTACAGTACAAGAATAACTGTCACCCGATCGTTTTAAAGCGTCTGCTTCTACAACTACATCTACATGATTACTCTGCAATTCACATTTAAGTGCTTGGCAGAGGGTTCATCGAACCACAATCATACTATCACTCTACCATCCACTCTCGAACAGCGCGCGGGAAAAACGAACACCTAAACCTTTCTGTTCGAGCTCTGATTTCTCTTATTTTATTTTGATGATCATTCCCACCTATGTAGGTTGGGCTCAACAAAATATTTTCGCATTCGGAAGAGAAAGTTGGTGACTGAAATTTCGTAAATAGATCTCGAAAAACGTCTTTGCTCTAATGACTTCCATCCCAACTCGCGTATCATATCTGCCACACTCTCTTCCCTATTACGTGATAACACAAAACGAGCTGCCCTTTTTTGCACCCTTTCGATGTCCTCCGTCAATCCCACCTGGTAAGGATCCCACACCGCGCAGCAATATTCTAACAGAGGACGAACGAGTGTAGTGTAAGCTGTCTCTTTAGTGGACTTGTTGCATCTTCTAAGTGTCCTGCCAATGAAACGCAACCTTTGGCTCGCCTTCCCCACAATATTATCTATGTGGTCTTTCCAACTGAAGTTGTCCGTAATTTTAACACCCAGATACTTAGTTGAATTGACAGCTTTGAGAATTGTACTATTTATCGAGTAATCGAATTCCAACGGATTTCTTTTGGGACCCATGTGGATCACCTCACACTTTTCGTTATTTAGCATCAACTGCCACCTGCCACACCGTACAGCAATCTTTTCTAAATTGCTTTGCAACTGATACTGTCTTCGGATGACCTTACTAGACGGTAAACTACAGCACAAGCGACACAAGGCACTGCTTGGGGCACCAAGCTGAGAAGGGCCCCACCTGCCCACAACTAACACTCCCGTACAGAACTTCGGACGGCCCACTGGCACCCGGACGACCGCCGTGTCATTCTCAGCCGACAGGAGTCATCGAATGCGGATATGAAGGGGCATCTGGTCAGCACACCGCTCTCCCGGACGTTTTCAGTTTTCGCGACCTGAGCATCTACTTCTCAACCCAGTAGCTGCTCAATTGGGCTCACAAGGGCTGAGTAGACCTCGCTTGCCAGCGGCACTCGCCGACCCGGGCGGTCACCCATCCAAGTACTAGCCAAGCACTACAGCGCTTAATTTCTTCGGTGATCTGACGGGAACGGATGTTACCGCTGAGGCAAGGCCGTTAGCACGATTCTGTACAGCACGTGTCACAACTAGTAGCAGCCGCCTGGGGCGCAGAGCTGCAATATTTATATACTGAGCTTATCACAGTTAGTAGCGAAAGATGACGTGGTTGAAAGTGTATGAGGGAAGAAGGAGGGAAAGGATGATAGTGGTACATGGTGTGGAAAATTTTTTTCGAATCGTCCCTGAATCGTCTTTATGTATGAAAATGGAAAAGCTACCGTAGAATAAGAAAACAAGTTTTGATGCCATCCCCTTACACTCTGCGACTCTGCTTTCCTGGTGGAGGGATAAGAATTCTTTCGAATAGCAGCGATCTATGTTTTATTGAAAAGAACTCTTTCAGTGAATTTAACATCTTGAATGTATGATTTTATTGCATGGCTTATGTTCTGGCTTTCTGCCAGTGTAATCAGTTAATGGTTCAAATGGCTCTGAGCACTATGGAACTTAACATCTGAGCTCATCAGTCCCCTAGAACTTAGAACTACTTAAACCTAACTACTGTAGCGCCCAGAACTGCTCGGCCACTCCAGCCGGCCCCAAGGAGGGGAAGGAAGCCAGTGTGCACACCGTGTGCATTATGGGGGGGAGTCATTCCGTATGTGGAAAGGCTGCTTTCAGATGCCATGAAGGGTACAGGGTGCAGCCAACTGCAGGTGGTGGCTCATGGCGGTAGCAATGATGTATGTCGCTTTGGCTCGGAGGAGATTCTCTCTGGTTTCGGGCGGCTAGCGGAAATGGTAAAGACTGCCAGTTTTGATTGCGAGATTAAGGCGGAGCTCACCATCTGCAGCATCGTCGACAGAACCGACTGTCATCCTTTGGTTCAGAACCGAGAGGAGGGTCTCAATCAGTGGCTCAGGCGGTTCTGTGACCGTGTAGGCTGCAGATTCCTTGACTTGCGCCATCGGGTGGTGGGTTTCCAGGTCAGGCGTCCACTACACACAGGAAGCGGCTACACGGGTAGCGGGGGCTGTGTGGAAGGGACTGGGAGGTTTTTTGGGTTAGTGGGTCTTCAGGGAACCACAGAAAGGGCGTCCGTCTAAAAGGGGGCAGGTAAAACACAGTAAGTTAGTGGTAGAAACGATCGGTATTGTAGCTGTAAATTGTCGTACCTGTGTTGAGAAAGAACCAGATCTGCAAGCCCTAATAGAAAGCACTGAAGCTCAAATAATAATAGGTATAGAAAGCTGGTTAAAGCCGGAAATAAGTTCAGCAGAAAATTTTTCAGATGATCGAACAGTGGTCAGAGAGGATAGATTAAATACAATTGGTGGTGGAGTATTTATTGATGTCAGAAGTAGTTTGCCTAGTAGTGAAATTAAAGTAGGTAGTTCCTGCGAAATAGTATGGGTAGAGGTTACACTCGACAATCGGACTAAACTACTAATTCGATCGTTCTACCGACTCCTCGATTCAGAAGATATAGTTGCTGAACAGTTCAAAGCAAACTTGAGTCTCATTTCAAATAGGTACCCCACTCATACAATTATAGCCGGTGGTGGCTTAAATCTACCCTCAATATGCTAGAAAAATTATACGTTTAAAGCCGGCGGCAGGCATAAAACGTCATACGAAATTGTACTGAATGCTATCTCAGAAAATTATTTTGAAAAATTAGTTCATGAGCCCACTCGAAGCGTAAATGGTTGCGAAAGCATACTTGACCTCTTAGCTACAAATAATCCTGAACAAATAGTGAGTATCGCGTCGAATACAGGGATTAGCCATCACAAGGCAGTAGCTGCTGGGCTGAATACCGTAACTTCTACAACCATCAAAAATAAACGCAATGTATATGTATTTAAAAAAGCTGATAAAATGCTCTTAACACCGTTGTAACAGACAGTCTGCTCTCTTTCCTATCTGATCATGTAAGCGTAAAAAAGTTGTGGAATGATTTCAAAGAGATAGTATCGACAGCATTTAAGAGATATACAGGGTGTAAATTTGAAGTTGACAAGCCAGAATAGCTCAATAAATATGCTTCACGCGGAAAAATGTGTAGAATCCAAAGTTGGAAGTGGAATGGTCAATAAATCAAAGGTTGGTTGGAGAAGCATTGCCAGAAGTGGAGTGTGTCGAACCCCGGAACTCTGGCCCTGTTGTGGGCTTCCGTCGTTTCTCCCGCGCCAGCGCGATGTCGTCACCGAACCCGGGACGTTGCGACAGTCCGATCGGCTGACATTCCTTCTCGTCACTTGCCTTCTCACGCGACACCACCGCACTTCCGACCTTATAGCGCTGCAACTTGGAGCGGGAAACCACCGTTCCGGAATGCCGATCCACTGGCTCGGAACTGAGAGCGACGTTGCTGTCGTCGTGGTCTTCCGTCCAAACTCTGATTTGATGCTGCTACCCAAGCTAGTGTACCCGGTGTAGATCTCTTCATCTCTGAATAACTACTGCAGTCTGCATCTGTTTAAACCTCTTCGCTGTAATCGAACCTTGGTTCCTCTACACTTTCTACTCTCACACACTTCCCTCCATTACCAAATCTCCTATTCCATGACGGCTTAGGATTTATCCTGTCCATAGGGCTCTTCTTTTAGTCATGCTGTGCCATAAATTTCTTTTTTCACTATCTCTTCATTAGTTATCCGATATACCCATCTAACCTTCAACATTCTCCTGTATGACCAAATTGCAAAAGCGTCTATTCTCTTCTCGTTTGAACTGTTTCTCGTCGGCTGTTTACTTCCGAAGAAGGCTGCCCATTAGACAAATGCCTTCAGAACAGGTTTTCTGGCATTTCCGTATGTATTCATTGTTAACATATTTCTCCCTTTCAGAAATACTTCTCTTGCTTTTGCAGCAATTCGTTTCCTCTCTATATCGGCCATCATCAGTTATTTTGCTGCCCTAACAATAAAACGCATATTTTTAGTTACAATGTCTTGTTTCCTAATGTAATTCCTTCAACATTGTCACCGAGCAAGATGGCACAGTGGTTAGCACACTGGACTCACACACGGGCGGAGATAGCTGAATTTCGCGTTCGGCCATCCAGATTTAGGTTTTCCGTGATTTCCCTAAATCGCCCCAGGCAAATGCAGGTATGGTCCCTATGAAATGGCACGTCCGATTCCTTTCCCCATCCTCAACACAATCCGTATTTGTGCTCCGTCGCTAATGACCGCGATGTCGACGGGACGTTAAATCCTCATCTTCCTTCCTTCAGCATCGTCTGATTTAATTTTAACCGATGTCATTATCTTTGATTTATTTTTGTCGATGTACATCCTGTTGTCTATTTGCAACTTAAGTAAAACAAGTGAAATCGAATTTATTCGAGTTAAATAAGCTAATTCTGAGGGAACTGTTTTAAGAAATGAGACACGAAAAGCAGCAGATGAATTGAGAATGATACTTCTGTTTCTACGCTATGCGCAGTACCATAAAGTTTGTGCTAGGGAGTGCTCATTTCACGCTGTAAACACGGTCGCAATAACAAAACAGGCCCGGAAAATGTGCATAAGCCTGGCGTGAAATAATTT
Source organism: Schistocerca gregaria (assembly GCF_023897955.1). Taxonomy (NCBI): domain Eukaryota; kingdom Metazoa; phylum Arthropoda; class Insecta; order Orthoptera; family Acrididae; genus Schistocerca; species Schistocerca gregaria. The sequence goes on along the minus strand of NC_064931.1, from coordinate 854,420,619 downwards.
TATCTTGTATACTGAGAGAAATTTAAGAGACAGCAGACACTATTTTATTAAGGTACATCATTCGAGCCATATCTACATCTACGTCTACGTACAAACTCCGCAAGCCACCGTACTATGTGTTGCGGAGGGTACCACATACCATGACTAGTCATTTCCTTCCTTGTTCCACAACTATCTACACGCCTCCCTACGAGCCCTAATTTCTCTTATCTCCGTGGTCCTCGTGGGAAATGTATGTTTGTGGCAGCAAAATCGTTCTACAGTCAGCTTCAAATGCCGGTAATATTATGCGAAAAAAACGTCGTCTACCCTCCCAGATTTTCCCCCTTCCGTTAACGAAGCATTTCCGTAATACCCGCGTGTTTGTCAGACCTACCAGCAACAAATCTAGCACCCCACCTCTGAATTGCTTTGATATCTCCCTTCAGTTGGATCTGGTGGGAATTCCAAACACTCGAGCAGTACTCAAGCACGGATCTCATTAGTGTTCTATACGCGGACACCTTTTACTTGAACCACACTTTTCTAAAGTTTTCCCAATAAACCGAAGCGGACATTCGCCTTCCCTACTACCGTTCTTGTGTCCGCACCCAATGTCCGGCCTATACCCCCATCTTCAGATGGATGGATTCACACATTAGGCACGTCGTCTGTTGTTGCACTCCCTGACATACAATTACTGCATCGTTAAGGTCACGTTTGCTCAATGTAAATCGATGTATTTTCTTAGGAAGGCCTAATGTATAGTCGTCTTGGAAGTATTGTTGGTAGCAGGCAGGAGAAGTTAATACTAAATGTGTCGTCTTACATGTATTCTGGTTTTTCACTAAGATATTTTCTTTGCGTTAGACAGTATTTAAAATGTTGTCAATAATAAGCGTATCAATGTGTATTATATGGTAAATTTGTATTCTCATGTTTCTGTTAATACCTGCTGTGCACAATCGTGTTTATCAGTTATCAATATCTTTGTGCCTGTGCTCTAAAGAAACTGTTTGGCTGGTATAAAGACAATAATGTCATACAGCTTATAGAGCACATGTCCGACGCCTGTGTGCCTTCGAACAGTGAGTAAACAATTATGAAATGTCGAAGACGCAAGCAGTACACGTGAAATGAAATGAATCTCTATATGGTGTTTGATGTTCCAAGCAATTCTTCACCTCAAACTTGGCAAAAAAAGTTATTGAATGGAGAATTGCTCTCTACGGAAGATACTGGCAACGGCTTCCGCCCTAGTTGATACAGCTTTGAGCGGAGTTTATCAAGCTGGAGAAACGTGTAGCAACTCTGCCTGAGCAACGGCGGCAACAGCGTTTCCACTTTATTCTGCTGGAGCTCTTCCAGCGCGTGGGGATTTTCTTCTAACTTGTTCCACAGTTAAAAATACAGAGAGAGAGATCAGACGATCATGGAAGCCAGGAGATTTGACTGAACAACTGTTTCCTCACCGACTTCATTAACTCGCGCCAAAGTTGAATTTTCGATATGAGCTATTGCTCCACATCAGTGAATATAGCTATACAGTTTATCTTGAGTCACATGTTGGATTTCGGGTCAGTTTTATTTTATCCTTCTTATATGAACGTTTTTTCCCGGCACACTTTCCCTGTCCACCCGCAGCTGAACTAAGTAGAACTCAGTCCGCAGCTCGTGGTCGTGCGGTAGCGTTCTCGCGTCCGGGTTCCCGGGTTCGATTCCCGGCGGGGTCAGGGATTTCCTCTGCCTCGTGATGACTGGGTGTTGTGTGTTATCCTTAGGTTAGTTACGTTTACGTAGTTCTAAGTTCTAGGGGACTGATGACCATAGATGTTAAGTCCCATAGTGCTCAGAGCCATTTGAACCATTTTTCAAGTAGAACTCAAGAAAAGAGATTCAGTTCTGTGTAGCCTCGAAAGCATCATTCTCCGTCCTACTTACAGATGTGGATCAAGTAGGGAATTCTTACACTGATTTATCAACGTTAATCACAAAGAAACAGAGAGGGTCATACAACAACCTCAATATCGTGAAGAGCCAAGTTTGACTCTATAACTAAAATATACCGTATACCAAAGATTAACATGTAATTAAAGAAAAAAATTTTAAAAATGCTCTGAAAGCAGAGGATGAGTGCAGTAGTATTGATAATCAAGTTTCACATTCTCAGATTAAAGAAGACATCAGTCTGTAAAAACTTACGAATAAATGTCATGAGAGAAATGCACTATAGAGATGAGTATATATATACCTTCTCAGTAACTGTTACAGTTGCAGTTACAGGTACAGTGATGTGTAACGTAAACTGAAAGAGAACTGTAAGATGTCCACCTGGTTGCCAGATGAGAAAAAGCAGTTGGCTTAGATGCAAGGAATTAGAAGTTACCTGACACGCACTGAAGATTCCTTGCAAAAAAAGGCGAAATAAAAATTTCGATGTGCAACTCGCAAAAAATGTATTTTCTTTGAAACAACTGCAATTTAAACCTATGTTTGTACACATTAAATGATGTTCACCCTCCTCTTCCTTAAAATATTTTCCTTTGTGTGTGCGTGCCAACAAGATAGCTTCTCAAAAGTTTCCGATCATACAATTTAAGAAAAACATAATTATTTATGGATCGTTTCTAACTGTATTATTTACGGAAATTATCGAGTAACTGGTAGAAGCCGATCGCAGAGAAGGTCAGTTTGTGCTCCAGATAAATGTAGGAACAGGCTAAGTAATACTGGCTCTACGATTTACCTTAATCTATAGGTTGTTGAAAAGCAAAACACACTTGTAGCGCCGGTCGGAGTGGCCGAGCGGTTGTAGGCGCTACAGTCTGGAACCGCGCGACCGCTACGGTCGCAGATTCGAATCCTGCCTCGGGCATGGATGTGTGTGATGTCCTTAAGTTAGTTAGGTTTAAGTAGTTCTAAGTTCTAGGGGACTGATGACCTCAGCAGTTAATTTTATCATATATATTGACTTTAGAGATTTAGAGTATGACAATGGTTTTAGGATTCGTGAATCATAATTTGGACAAATATATTTATGATATTTTAAATGTTGTGTCAATAATGTCCTAATTTTATTTTGTAAGAGCAGCTTTAAACCATTGGCAAATTTACTTATGTGCTGTTGCAAATGGAAATTGGGTGAAGATGAGGGCATCGTAAAAGAAAATACGTCAGCATCTGAGCAAGAGCCAAATGAAAATGATGGGCTGGGCACAGACTGAGGCTCACTATGACCTTTTTTTTTTACGTAGAACATCATTTGAAGGGAAAGCAGACATTGGTGAGCAAGATTCAAATGGTTCAAATGGCTCTGAGCACTATGGGACTTATCTGCTGAGGTCATCAGTCCCCTAGAACTTAGACCTACTTAAACCTAACTAACCTAAGGACATCACACACATCCATGTCAGAGGCAGGATTCGAACCTGCGAACGTAGCTGTCACGCGGTTCCAGACTGTAGCGCCTAGAACCACTCGGTCACCCCGGCCGGCGAGCAAGATTAGTGAGAGACAATTTCTCGAATGTCTGCAGAAGAGTCATCGGTTTATTGCGATATTGATCAGCTTCCTGACCCACACCTTTCCAGAGGTGCCGTTGGGTGCCTGGACTTCAGGTGTCTCGTCAGGTTTGATAAGGAGTTAGAAGAACAGTAAGTTATCTGTTGGCAGTAGCGGCATTTTCTTTTTTTATCCAGTTCTGCAAGATAATAACTTGCTGTTCTTCTAGGAGAAAGGCTACATAGTGGACGTATATCGTATAGCATTGAAAAATACGTCTTATAGAAAAATTAGACTGTTTGCTATTAAGATACACTTATTTAAATAAAAAACATAAATGGAACAAAATGTACACATGGTGTAGTCTGTAACCTATACATGCAAGAAACATATATAAAATTTAAAAACTGATACAATTACTATTTTCATAAACAATACCCACAGTGAGCTGAACTCGAATGCAGAACACTATGTGAAAAAGGGGTAAGGTGGAAGACACTTGAGTCATCCTGCGACAACTCTGTTTGGAGGCAGGAGCAGAAGAGCGGCTGGCGAGCGGTGGTCGAACAATGGAGGGTGAGCGGGATGCCAGGGGTTAGCGAAGTCTAACAGTTTATGTTGAGAGCGTGTACTCGTACTAGCTTACAGTCAAGTTAGACCATGTCTTCTGGGTGCTTCACTTCTTGTCACACAGTGGACGATAAACGTTGTAGGCGGGAAGAGAATAGAAACCTTGGAGTATGGTGATAAAGAATGATGCTTAAGAACAGAATGATAGATTCATTAATAATTAGGAGGTTTCGCATCTAAATGAGGGCAAAGTGCATTATGACAGAACTTCACTAATTGAATGAACTGGTTGATACGATACGTCCAGTGGATTAGAAGAATAGTTAATTAGTATGGGGCTATACATTGTAGAGATAGACCAAGGCTTGACAACAGTACGCATATTCGAGTAGATTTGTGCTGAGCAGTGCAATGAAAACGAGATATGGAAAAAGTAAGGAATTGTTTATTGTTTCCAAATTAATCGCTATAACTGTTAATACACTTACCCCACTGTGAGACAAAACGGTCATTGCCTTCACCAAAAAAATGTTTGTGGTTGCCTAGGGAACCATTATTGTACCCAAGCGTGCACCTCTTTGTCTGACGCAAATCGACAGCCACGAATGTCTTTCTTCAGCACTCTGAAAATATGAAAATAGCATGAGGAGGGATCGTGACTGTGTAAGGGCTGTGTAAGGGCTTCCCAGGGGAACTCCCGCAGCGTTGTCGAAACACTCTTCCAACATAATACCCGCCCGCGTGTTCCCAAGGTTGTTTCTAGTATGTTACAGAAGTTTCACTGGGAATCCCTTACACGTTCTCCATACAGTCCCGATCTCTCCCCAACTCGATTTCCATATTTTTGGAGCCCTGAAGAGAGACATTCATGGCCGTCGATTTGCTTCGGACGAAGCGCGTGCCAGGGTACAATAATGTTTCCGTAGGCAACCACAAAATGTTTTCCATGAAGGCATTGACCGTCTTGGCTCACAGTGCGATAAGTGTATTAATAGTTCTAGCGATTACTTTTGAAATAACGCACAGTTTACTTACCTTTTTCCATCTGTCTCCTTGTCATCTGACTGCCCCCTATAGAATGCACTAGTGCAGAGACGAAAAAACTTACGCAGGATAGACTAGCGCGGAGAGCTGTCTTCGGACTGAAGACCGCAACAGCAACATCAATTACTTTTTCTCATACAGTATTTTGACGACTGACATACCCGTGTTCTTCAGGAAAGGAAAGGAGTGTGTTCCCACAGCCGCACATTGCTTTCCTGCTTCCGTTGTGCGTACAAGAAAAGCAGGCCGACGTACCGGAAGAATGAGGGACCGTGGAGCGGTTTTTCGATAGGTAATAACGCGGCACGCGGAGAAAGCTGAGATGGTAGCCATTAACTTGTCGCCGGGATCAGCAGTGCCTCATTTCCGCGTCATTCAGCAACTTCGAGCATCCGGTGCACAAAATAAAGACAAAAGAATGAAACGACTTCTGCCCGTGTTTGCGCAGCTTCCAAGGAGTGAAAAAACATTTCGTAATCACCAAATGAGAAAGACAACGTAGGCTTTTCTAAGATCTTGCAGATATGTGGCAGCGCGCAACGGCAGTCTGAAAACGGTATCACGAAATTCCTATTCTGTTTTCATGGTAAGAAATAGCTATCGAACAGGGCAGCACAACGAGAAAAACAAATCTGTCGATCTCATTCTCAATACTGTTATACATTGACGATTCCTCCTTTACACTGTTGTACAGCAGACCTCTATGATGAATTCTGTGAACGAATGTTGAAATTAGAAATTTCTTAGCTATGTTCTTCTTTAAGCGCTTCTTAAATTTCGAGAGGACTGCAACGGTGAGACTGAAGACTTGTTTGTGGTGTCCTACCGTTTCATTTTTGCAATCGACTGTCTTAAAAGAACAGTAATGTGGCAACCTGTGAGATTCACAGCATAATTTGAAACTTAAAGAAGTAACACTTTGAATATTTAATGTGGACAAGACAAACTGTACTATATTTCAACATGGATCAGTGGTTAAGACAATGGTTTCACACATTGAGAGGAGGAGGTGTAACGCTCATGGAAAAGGAATATATTTGTTACGATATGTACTACTTAGTATTACTTTTGCAGATCTGATAACGAACTAGAATAGAGTCTCTGAAATTATGAGGGCAGCTGGGAATTTATGAGGGTGGTGGGTAATAAGGGCAGCGAAAGGTTACCTTCAACTTATACAGAAAGCAGACTGCCGTTAAAAGGGACGAAGGTCATGAAACGGGAGCAAGAGTTGAGAAGAAAATGAGACGCAAATGTAGAGTGTCACCAACGTTTTTCCAACTGTATACTTGATAAACAGCAACGGGAAGCAAAGAGATATTTGGAAAGGCAATTATTGTCCAACAAGAAGATATTAATACTTAAAGATATGCCGAGATTCTGTTAGGACAACAAAGAACTTGGAAGATCAGTTGAACAGACTCGATAGTGTCTTGAAACGTAGTCTACTGAACACATTTATTGAAACTGAAACAATGTATGTTGCCCTAGGGTGGCTCCTATTTGGCATTTAAAAATAATTCTAAGTGTTCTTAGACCAGTCCCCACTTTAGTTTCGTTCCATATAAAAATGAGTTGTGTGAAATTTGTCTCGGTAGGACCAGGGGAAGGGGTGCGTCAGGGCCTTCAAACTCGGAAAATCCATGAAAATAACACCATTAATTTCGCATAATAATACTTTTGGAGTACAAATTATTTCATTAGCCAATTTAATCACCAACCGAGTTGGTCTTCAACAACGAAAGCGGGCACATATAGTGCCCCATTAAGTGGCATTAACTGAGAAAAATGACTATTACTATATGCAGTAGGTTTTCTGGTTGTCATTCCGACGCTTACACGTCATGTGCTTGCTTTAAGATAGCCTGTTCCGTCGTTTGATAACTGGATAATTGTACTACACATCGATACCTACTGCATTTGAAAATGGCCTGCAGGGCCGAAATTGTCCAGTCCTGCAAGATTTAATAAACCGAATACTCGTGAAAAACAGCCGAAATAAAGTAATCTACAAAAAAATTAGCGACAATGTAATAAGAAATATCTGTCACCCGTGAAGCCATAGAATTTTGATCTAAATCAACATGCACATCAGTCTCTGCTACACTCGCTCAATCATATCAAGCCACATTAGCTGGCTGTTACCAATACTCACACACTTCAATTTTGTCTGATGTGATAGATTCAATTTCTAACTTGCTATCTATTCTATAAACTTCATTAGTAACTGTATCATAAACCCGATGAATTCACCTGAATTACATCCTATTTACGATTTTCGCTTGTTTTCAGCACCAGTAACTCCCTTAACAATAAATCTTCAACTGTGTGGATGGTACTTGGACAGTAGTTCAAAGTGGGAAGTTCAAAGCATAGCAGCCCTCGCTTATTACCTGTGTGAAGTGATAAGGTGCCACCTCTACTAATTCAACACCTCCGGACATGCAGCTGATAACCTTTGTGGCATGAAGCCGGCAAACAATAGGGTTATCCGTTTGGTGAAAGACGAGGCGAGTTGGTCACGGATTGTGGAGTTTATGGGCCTCCGGCCCAATGTGAGCGAATGTCTTACAGTATGAGGTGCCATCTGAGACAGGCCTCTGTGACTCTCACGTATGAATATTAGTTGGTGTGTCTCTATGGTGACCGTGCACATGATGTTCCGCCTCCACATATAGCGTGGCAGGAAAATTTTCAGTCGAGAAGACATTTGTACATACTGAGAAGCAACTGAGGTTCGGAATGATAATAAGCGGGACATGTGTGAGGATGGAACGGAAACCTTGCTATATTCACAGTACCCATTGGAGTGAAGGAGAGTGTGGATTTACACTCCTGGAAATTGAAATAAGAACACCGTGAATTCATTGTCCCAGGAAGGGGAAACTTTATTGACACATTCCTGGGGTCAGATACATCACATGATCACACTGACAGAACCACAGGCACATAGACACAGGCAACAGAGCATGCACAATGTCGGCACTAGTACAGTGTATATCCACCTTTCGCAGCAATGCAGGCTGCTGTTCTCCCATGGAGACGATCGTAGAGATGCTGGATGTAGTCCTGTGGAACGTCTTGCCATGCCATTTCCACCTGGCGCCTCAGTTGGACCAGCGTTCGTGCTGGACGTGCAGACCGCGTGAGACGACGCTTCATCCAGTCCCAAACATGCTCAATGGGGGACAGATCCGGAGATCTTGCTGGCCAGGATAGTTGACTTACACCTTCTAGAGCACGTTGGGTGGCACGGGATACATGCGGACGTGCTTTGTCCTGTTGGAACAGCAAGTTTCCTTGCCGGTCTAGGAATGGTAGAACGATGGGTTCGATGACGGTTTGGATGTACCGTGCACTATTCAGTGTCCCCTTGACGATCACCAGAGGTGTACGGCCAGTGTAGGAGATCGCTCCCCACACCATGATGCCGGGTGTTGGCCCTATGTGCCTCGGTCGTATGCAGTCCTGATTGTGGCGCTCACCTGCACGGCGCCAAACACGCATACGACCATCATTGGCACCAAGGCAGAAGCGACTCTCATCGCTGAAGACGACACGTCTCCATTCGCCCCTCCATTCACGCCTGTCGCGACACCACTGGAGGCGGGCTGCACGATGTTGGGGCGTGAGCGGAAGACGGCCTAACGGTGTGCGGGACCGTAGCCCAGATTCATGGAGACGTTTGCGAAGGGTCCTCGCCGATACCCCAGGAGCAACAGTGTCCCTAATTTGCTGGGAAGTGGCGGTGCGGTCCCCTACGGCACTGCGTAGGATCCTACGGTCTTGGCGTGCATCCGTGCGTCGCTGCGGTCCGGTCCCAGGTCGACGGGCACGTGCACCTTCCGCCGACCACTGGCGACAACATCGATGTACTGTGGAGACCTCACGCCCCACGTGTTGAGCAATTCGGCGGTACGTCCACCCGGCCTCCCGCATGCCCACTATACGCCCTCGCTCAAAGTCCGTCAACTGCACATACGGTTCACGTCCACGCTGTCGCGGCATGCTACCAGTGTTAAAGACTGCGATGGAGCTCCGTATGCCACGGCAAACTGGCTGACACTGACGGCGGCGGTGCACAAATGCTGCGCAGCTAGCGCCATTCGACGGCCAACACCGCGGTTCCTGGTGTGTCCGCTGTGCAGTGCGTGTGATCATTGCTTGTACAGCCCTCTCGCAGTGTCCGGAGCAAGTATGGTGGGTCTGACACACCGGTGTCAATGTGTTCTTTTTTCCATTTCCAGGAGTGTATTTATTTTGTGTGCGTGCGCGCGCGCGCGTGTTTGTGTGTGTGTGTGTGTGTGTGTGTGTGTGTGTGAGAGAGAGAGAGAGAGAGAGAGAGAGAGAGAGAGAGAGAGAGTTTGTGCGTGTGCGTGTGTGTGTGTAAAGTGGGACGGAAATCGATAGATGTGACGTATATGTCCAAACAAACAAAACAAACAAACGATTACAATTTCAGAAAAATTGAGTTATTTATTCAAGAGAAAGAGCTTCGCAAATTGAGAAAGTCAATAACAGGTTGGTCAACCTCTGGCCCTTATACAAGCAGTTATTCGGCCTGGAATTGATTGAAAAAGTTGTTGGATATCCTCCTGAGGGATATTGCACCAAATTGTGTACAACTGGCATGTCAGATCGTCAAAATCCCGAGATGGTTGGAGTACCCTGCCCATAAAGCTCTAAATGTTCTCAATTGGGGAGAGATCCGGCAACCATGGTGGCCAGGATAAGGTTTGGCAAGCACAAAGGCAAGCAGAAGAAACCCTCGCCGTATGCGAGCGGGCGCTATCTTGCTGAACTTTGGCTCTGAGCACTATGCGACTTAACTTCTGAGGTCATCAGTCGCCTAGAACTTAGAACTAATTAAACCTAACGAACCGTAGCGGTCGCTCGGTTCCAGACTGTAGCGCCTAGAACCGCGCGGCCACTCCGGCCGGCTGGCTTGCCATGAAGGGCAACAAAATGGGGCGTAGAATGTCGTCGGCGATCCGCCGTGCTGTAACGGCGTCGCGGATGACAACCAAATGGGTCCTGCTGCGAAAAGCATGATATCCCTCAGGTGGCCATCCAAGAACTTAGTCAGTCAATGCCGAGCCGAGTAAATGTTTGCATAAGGGCCAGAGATGGACCAACCTGTTATTGGCTTCGTCACTTTGTGTAGCTCTTTCGCTTGAATAAATCATCAAAATTTTCTGAAATTGTAATCATCTCTTTGTCTGTACATGTATAAAACATCTGCAGGTATCCGTCCGATGCGGACAATTCCTTCTTTGTGCGTCTTTTTTTTTTTTTTTTTTTGTCTTCGAGCGTATATTTATTATTTGAGCACTATGTCTGTATGCATTAGCTGTTATACAGCTGAACTAATTTATATAGTGTCTCCTCTTGTACCTGTTACATTACTGAAGCAAAATGAGGATATTAGTATAGTTTTGCTTTTCCTGATAATAATCATGAAAGTCATCAATGTCAAATATTTTCTGTGTACAAAAATAATGCAAAGAGATTGGCATTGCTACGTATGGAGCTCCTAAGTCCCAGGGAGACTGCTTTCTCATGTATAAAGAAAACATGTATCGTTCAATGACACACATGATACGATGTAAATAAGTTTTATTACCACAAATATTAATGGTACAATGCTTTTATACGGAAATACAAATATTATATATATAAGTTTCCTTACGTCTTACAATATGGATTAAATAACTGATTTCTGTATGCAGTGAACTCTGCTTGTATGGAACTCAAAACAATGGGAGCAGCAGAAGATTTAGGCATTCCGTCTGTGAATTCTACTCGTATGGATCTAATATCTACAGAAGTAACAGTAGCACCCTTCGGTACAGCACACATACACGCGTTTATACATTGGTCTAACTCCACATGTACACTGTGTTCACACACATAGCTCACAACATCATTGAATTGTGTCTTCACATATGGTTGCCGGTTGCCACCAAATCAGTCTGTCTACTGACATCCATAACGCACTGTATAGAAGACGCAAGTTAAAAACATTTGAGTGATGTAAATAAATGCACTGCAAAAAGTCTCCAGATGTTAACTTCAGCGTTGTATCTCTGTTAATGTCGATGATGGAGTCTCTGTTTACCAAAGATGTTGATGTCTGGAGGCGGATGAGATGGGCTAGGCTCCATCGTTATCATACGATCAATATATTGCATCTTGCTACGTAGAAGGTCCCACTCCATGTCAGTAAACTGCACTTTAGTACTATGTTGAACATTCTCAATTTCCATTTTCTTTCACAGTCACTGTCAGGTGCTATGCCTACATTGACATGTTTTGACCCACGTGATGTCTGTAATGTCAAACAGAAGCATTCTGAAAGGAAATACCTATATGAGTTAGACTGATGGGCTATATATACACACGAACAACTCCTCCACGGAAAAGATGGAGGCAGTACAGCACAACAGGGTGGCCGCAGGGGGCAGAGGATCGCGGGGGAACCGCGGAGCGGGTATAGGAATTGTAATTTTAGAACATATTATGTGTTGTTGCGGAATTTCAGTTAAGTTAGGTGAAATTTACGAAAATGAGTGAGTGTCGAACCTTGAAAATTCCGGTCCTGATGCTAGGAGCAAATGTGCTGTTTATGGGTGTATGGCCTTGTGACGTCATAGAGCAATAAGGGTGTGACCTTGGGCAATGTTCGTTCGACCACTTTCTTTGCTGTTTTATGAAAACAGGTGAACGGAATGTGTAGGACTTGTCTCGACTTGTCAAAACGTTGTGCTTGTGGGGTGTCCCAGAAATTCTCTCTACAGCTCAAGTTCAGAGAGTCTGCTGTCAACATAGGAAACGTAAACCAGTAACATCAAAAAGATGATAACTGTGACAATCGCTGTAGTTGTCTATTTGATGACTGATAGGTACCACTGTCGACAATCTGACCGCCCAATGCAAAGCGGTCGATCGGCAACATATCCTGGTACACATGGCTAATCTAATATCCATGCCCATTCATCTGTGAAAAAGTCTAGAATAGTGCAATTTACATAACAACTGTCATAAAAAAGATCTATTGGACTTAACTGCCTCGACTTTCATCATTGCCTGTTTGCTATTATCCACATGAGTTGACGACTATTGTACACTGATCAGCCAGAGCATTATGACCACCTACCAAATTGCCGGTATGTCCATCATTGGCACTAATAACAATGGGGACGCGTCGTGGCGTGGAAGCAGTGAGACCTTGGTAGGTCGCTAGAGGGAGTTGGCACCACATCTGCGTCCACGAGTCACCTAATTCCACGTAAATTCCGAGGTGGGAAGCGATGAGCTGTGACGCCACATTCAGTCACATCCCAGATGTAATCGGGATCGAATCTGACGAGTAGGCGGGCAGCACATCAAGTGGAGCTAGCCGCTGTGCTCCTCGAACCACTCCATCGCACTCGTGGCCCTGTAACGTGGCGCATTATCTTGTTGTAAAATGCCACTGCCGTCGAGAAACATGATCTGGGGTGTACGTGGTCTGTAACCAGTATACGATAGTCCTTGGCCGTCATTGTGCCTTGCACAAGCTCCACTGGGTCCACGGATGTCCATGTGAACGTTCCTCTGAGCTTAATGGAGCCGTCACCAACTTGTCTCCATCCCGCAGTACAAGTGTTAATGAGCTCTTCTTCCGGAAGACGATGCATTCGCGCCCTCCCATTGTCATGATGAAGAAGGTATCGGGATTCATCAGACCATGCAACGCTCAGCCACTGCGCCAACTTTCGATACCGGTGGTTATGTGCCAAGTTTAGTCGTACTTGCCGAGGTCGTAGTGTTATCATTGACACATGCATGAGTCGTCGACTGCGGGGGCCCATCAATAGGAGTGTTCGGTGCACAGTGTGTTCAGACACACTTGTACTTTGCACAGCATTGAAGTGTGATGTTAGTTCTGCCACAGTTCGTCGCCTGTCCTGTTTCACCAGTCTGCCAAGCCTACAACGTCCGACATCTGCAATGAGGGGTGGCCGCCCAATCTCACGACGTCTGGACGTGGTTCCGCCACGTGCTGAAGACACCACAGCACTTCGCGAACACCCGACAAGTAGTGCAGTTTCCGAAATGCTCGTATCGATCCTCCAGGTCATCACAATCTGCCCTCGGTCAAACTCAGATAGATCGCGCGCCTTCCCCATCGCACAAGCGCAGCAAGTTCACTGATACTACATGCACAGCGCGTATGTCTGACTAACAGCCATTTCTCTACAGGTGACGCTGCTATTGCCTGGATGGGTTTATATCGATAGTATTTCGGTGGTCATAATATTCTGGCTGATCAGTGTACACTGGAGAATAAGTTTAACTGCGTTTGCCATGGACTGTGTTACGTTTTCAGTAGCCAAGCGTATGAAAACAAAGAAAATGCACTTACTGAAGTTTCTTTAGTGAAGGAAGGTAACGAGGACATCAGCTGCTAAAAACTATTCCATGGAAAATATTAATTTTTATTAAACCAGTCATCCGTATCTATTGTTTTCCTGTTTACATGCTACGATTTCGGAGTCAAATGGCTCCAGTGGGAAGCTGTCAGATATTTAGCGAGTCGTGTAACATATACCGGAAAGACAGATTAGAGGCGATAGGAGGGGGTGTGTTCATTGCAGTTGACCAAAATATTGTCTCTATTGAAGTCGAAGTTGAATGTGACAGTGAAGTCTTCTGGTCGCGTACAACAGGTATAGCTGAAACCAAGTTAATTGTTGAATATTTTTACCGGCCACCCGATTATGCTGTGACAGCTGTAGAGCCATTCAAAGAAAGTCTACAGTCAATTGCAGGGAAATACCCAGATCATGCAATACTGAGGGACACTGCATAGCTAGAACGCACCAGTAGACCCAAAAGAAGGCCGCTGCAACCGAGGCCGAAACGTTGGTTTTTCTCTAGCAGCAGCAGTTTTACACATTACGACGCGGTATCATACCCAGAAAACTTTTATGTCGACTGGCCGCGGAAGCCTACGCAATTGTACATGCAATATTAGTTGCAGAAGACTTTAACCTACAGAGTATGTCTATGGATTCATTGCGAGGGCTGCAAACAGACAGTCATGCCCAATACTTCAGGATACGCTTTCTGAAAACAGTCTTGAGCAGCTCACTCGGCAGCCCACATGGCATGGACATATCTTAGACCTTGTAGCTACAAATAGGTTGGACCTTATCGGCAACAGAAACGAGGATTAGCGATCATGATGTCAGTATAGCAACTATGATTACGAAAGTTAATAAATCAGTCAAAAGGGCTAGGAGAATGTTTCTACTAGATAGAGCAGATACGAAGTTATGGGCATCTCACGTAGCTAGTGAATTGTCGTCATTTAGTTCCAGTAAGATGGATGTAGAGGAGTTATGGGCAAAGCTTAGGCAGATTATAAATCGTGGTCTGGAGGGTCAGGTGCCTAGTAAGTGGATAAGGGATGGAAAAGACCCACTATGTTTTAATAAGGAAATTGGGAGGATGCTGATGAAACACTCTCTGTTGAAAAGGGAATGCACAACTGACGACAAGGAAAGGTTATTAGAGATTCGTGTGTCTGAGAAAAGATCTATGCGCGAAGCATTCAACTGCTACCACCGTCACACCTTAGAAAAAGATCTGGCACTAAACCCAAGAAAATTCTGGTCTTACGTAAAATCGCTAAGCGGGTCTAAGGCTTCCATCTAGTCCACTGTCCACCAGTCTAGTGTGGCGGTTGAAGACAGCAAAATGTAAGCCGAAGTCTTAAATCTCACATTCAAGAAATCGTTCATGCAGGAGAATCGTACAAACATACCGTCGTCTGACCATAGGACTGATTCCCGTATGGGCGACATAATAATAAGCATACCTAGCGTAGAGAAACAGCTGAAAGATTTGAAAGCAAATAAATCACCAGGTCCGGACTGAATCCCAGTTCGATTTTAAAAAGAGTAGTCCACGGCATTGGCACCTTACCTAGCTTCAATTTATCGTGAATCTCTCGCCCAGCACCAAGTCCCAAGTGACTAGATAAAAGTGCAGGTGACGCCAGTATATAAGGAAGGTAATAGAACGGACTAATCTACCTAACTTCTGTTTGCTGCAGAATCCCTGGACATATTCCCACTTCGAATATAATAAACTTCCTTGAGACTGAGGAACTTATGTCCATTAATCAGCATGGTTTTGGAAAGCATTGCTGGTGCAAAACCCAGTTTGCCCTTTTCTCACATGGTATACGCAAACTGTTTCTAGATTTCCGGAAAATATTTGACGCGGTTCCACTCCGCAGGCTGTTAACGAAGGTACGAGCATATGGAATAAGTTAACAGATACATGAATGGTCGAAGACTTCTTAAATAATACAACCCAGTATGTTGTTCTCGACGGCGAGTGTTCATCAGAGCCAAGGGTATCGTCAGGAGTGCCCCAGGGAAGTGTGGTAGGACAGCTGTTGTTCCCTATATATATATGATTTGGCTGACACGATGGACAGCAACCTGCGGTTGTTTGCTGATGATGGCGTGGTGTACGGTAAGGTGTCGAAGTTGAGTGACAATAGGAAGATACAATACGATTTAAACAAAATTTCCAGCTAGCCCTAAGTGTGGAAAAATGTAAGTTAATGCAGATGAGTAGGAAGATCAGACCTGGAACGTTCACATGCAGTATTACTAGCGCCCTGCCTGGCACAGTCAGGTCGTTCAAATATCTGGGCGTACCACTGCAAAGCGATATGAGGCTGGACGAGCGTGTCAGAACCGTGATAGGGAAGGCGAATGGTCGACTTTGGTTTATTGGGAAACTTTTAGGAAAGAGTGGTTCACCTGTAAAGGAGACCGCATATAGGAAGTTGGTGCGACCTATTCTTGAGGACTGTTCTTGTGCTTGCGATCCGTACCAGATCGGATTGAAGGAAGACATGGAAGCAGTTCAGAGGCGGGCTGCTAGATTTACTACCGGTAGGTTTGAACAATGGGTAAGTGTTACGGAGATGCTTCGGGAACTCAAACGGAAATCCGTGGAGGGAAGGCGACGTTCTTTCGGAGAAACGCTATTGAGAAAATTTAGAGAGCCAGCATTTGAAGCCGATTGCCGAACGATTCCACTGCCGCCAACACACATTGCTCGTAAGGACCACTAAGAGAAGATACGAGGAATTAGGGTTCATACGGAGGCATATAGAAATGACAAGTAGTGGTACAGGATACCCTCCGCCACGCACCGCACGGTGGCTTGCACGGTATCTATGTAGATGTAGATGTAAATGTTCAGGTGCGACAGTGCATGAATCAATTTACATCCGCAACATAAATCATCTGATTGATAGCAAGAAGAAAGTGGTCAAAAATAAGAACGGTTTGTATGAGGCCTCAGATTACGAAAGTAGATACTCTCGGCGATAAGAAAAAAGTCTCTCGTTTACGAAACATCCATCCATCAACATGCAGGTATAAGGTTTAGTCCGTAGATGTGTCTGAAACCCCCAAACGCTGGCAGGATATAATAAAGTAAATTTCATATCGATGTCTGCTTACTATTAGTCCTTCCTCAGAAAACTGTTAGTTGAGACATTAACCTCGTCCATTTCGAGACGCGAGCAGTACGAAACAGTAAATGTGTGTGGTCAGCGAGTAGCACAAAAGAGACGACTGGAAGGCCCAGAAGAAGGTCCCCGATTAACAGAAGAAAATAAAGAAATCTCAGTATTGAGCCTTGGACACCTGCGACGCTAATTAGGGATTAGTTCGAGTAATTCCCTGCACTGTCTAGCTTTTGAAACAACTGTGCGTAATATACGAAACTGAAAGCTTTGTTTAAATCTATTCAGAAGTAAATGACTTGTGAATGAAGAACTTAAGAATGTGGTCGGTAAAGTTGAAGAGTGAATTACGAGCTGACACAACAGATCGGGTAATTAAATTACGAAACTTATTACTTCCATTGGAACAATTAAATACGCTGAATGCTATGTTTCTTAGGCTTGTGTATGCATTGCTGTAAGTATCTGTTCATTTTAAACTATGTCTGCAGCGTCTTCTGAAATACTCTGCAATTTCAATAAATGTGTACCACTTTTAAAAAAAAGTTTCGGAGACACATGTGATTATGTATGTTTCAACACAAGTTTATTGTATCAAATGTAAAGTTTACCTAATTACGCGTTCCTTTGCGACAAGGAAACCTGAGTTACGTCAGAGCAGGCGCACTGCAAATCAAGCACAACTATTTCTGTTGTAGACCGAAAACAATTCTCATGTCCGCCTAACGTAAATTATTCAATGAACCGCTGACAATTCCCGAAGAGTTACATCGTCCAAGTTCGCTGATCGAATTACCTGCACATCTCAGAGTAAATCACAATATCAGTTAAATAAATTTACACTGTGCCTCCTACGTGATTCATTAACACGGCCAGTCCACCACTCAAACTACTGTCAATCTATAAACAAATTAATTCTGCTATTCTATTACCTCACGCTATTGTGCATGTGCTATGTATCGCAGGTAAATTCGGTGCAGCTAAGCAAGAGCTAATCAATGAAATCTTGTTTGTCACAATCAGATTAATATTAATGAAAATGTAAAAGTTATAAGTGTCAGTACACTTCAAATATCATAACTTTCCAAGCAATTGTTCCAGTGAAAAGGCGTTATCGTCAAAAATTCTGTCCTTCTATTCTCTTCGTTTGACTATTAAATTTTTGTCTGCCACCTATTGTTATCTAGCCCCTGAATATGAATATTCTCAACAAACCACTATACTCTCCAGAGCTCAGATTGTAAGCCATTTCTCGCTTCCAGAACACTGATTCCCAAAGGTACCGTCCAGCCCTCGCTCTTGTTCCCAGATTGCTAAAATCCACCACCTCCGTAAGGAAACGGCACACGCTAGAATCCGTCAACTTGCAATACCCCCGCTAAACTTGTCTGCGAATGTAGTGCAACAACAAGTTTAGTAGCACTGTTCTGCACTCACCTTAAAATTAGTTAATCCACTCACGAGACTTTATTGAATGGTGAAATTATGTGAGATCTTAATCGAGAAACTGTCAACAACACGCCTACTAGTTTACATTTAGTATGATAAAATGGATCCAAGTGTCCCTATAAATGTTCCAATAATGCTGTATATGAAATTACGCTTCAAATACGACAGAAAAGCAATAAAACTGATTAAATAAAATAATGAACTGATACAAGAAACTATCTCTCTCAGAGAATCGATAATAAATTTGCTTTCCTTGCTTGGATGCATGGTTTGGAATATCCATTTTAAATGTTCCTGGCATCTGATTAAAGATAGTTATGAAAATGCTTTATGAACTCGTCGCACCAAGACTTAATGGAACACTGCACAACACAACTTGCTCTATGTAACTCGCTGACTTTTTATTCCGTCTTTAGCCACGTTCATGTATGTCATACGAAACTGTCGAGAAACTCGTCCATCCGAGCACCCTGTTAAGCAGCCAGCTGTTCTATACGTTGCCTCCCCTCTTGCACGCCAAGCCTCACTAACACTATCATGAAATCAAAGCAAAGAAATCCCTCATCAGTAACTGATACTCCGCGCCTCGCGGCTCCCCATTGGATAGTATTATAAAAATCCTGGTTTGCCAAGCTGATCACGTGAAGCACACAGAACTGATGACTCAAAACTATTCGTAGCGACATATTCGCCCATGACCACAGCTCCATGTGTCTTTAAAAACAACAACTTAAGCAAAGAATCTACACTCCTGGAAATGGAAAAAAGAACACATTGACACCGGTATGTCAGACCCACCATACTTGCTCCGGACACTGCGAGATGGGCTGTACAAGCAATGATCACACGCACGGCACAGCGGACACACCAGGAACCGCAGTGTTGGCCGTCGAATGGCGCTAGCTGCGCAGCATTTGTGAACCGCCGCCGTCAGTGTCAGCCAGTTTGCCGTGGCATACGGAGCTCCATCGCAGTCTTTAACACTGGTAGCATGCCGCGACAGCGTGGACGTGAACCGTATGTGCAGTTGACGGACTTTGAGCGAGGGTGCATAGTGGGCATGCGGGAGGCCGGGTGGACGTACCGCCGAATTGCTCAACACGTGGGGCGTGAGGTCTCCACAGTACATCGATGTTGTCGCCAGTGGTCGGCGGAAGGTGCACGTGCCCGTCGACCTGGGACCGGACCGCAGCGACGCACGGATGCACGCCAAGACCGTAGGATCCTACGCAGTGCCGTAGGGGACCGCACCGCCACTTCCCAGCAAATTAGGGACACTGTTGCTCCTGGGGTATCGGCGAGGACCCTTCGCAAACGTCTCCATGAATCTAGGCTACGGTCCCGCACACCGTTAGGCCGTCTTCCGCTCACGCCCCAACATCGTGCAGCCCGCCTCCAGTGGTGTCGCGACAGGCGTGAGTGGAGGGACGAATGGAGACGTGTCGTCTTCAGCGATGAGAGTCGCTTCTGCCTTGGTGCCAATGATGGTCGTATGCGTGTTTGGCGCCGTGCAGGTGAGCGCCACAATCAGGACTGCATACGACCGAGGCATACAGGGCCAACACCCGGTATCATGGTGTGGGGAGCGATCTCCTACACTGGCCGTACACCTCTGGTGATCGTCGAGGAGACACTGAATAGTGCACGGTACATCCAAACCGTCATCGAACCCATCGTTCTACCATTCCTAGACCGGCAAGGGAACTTGCTGTTCCAACAGGACAATGCACGTCCGCATGTATCCCGTGCCACCCAACGTGCTCTAGAAGGTGTAAGTCAACTACCCTGGCCAGCAAGATCTCCGGATCTGTCCCCCATTGAGCATGTTTGGGACTGGATGAAACGTCGTCTCACGCGGTCTGCACGTCCAGCACGAACGCTGGTCCAACTGAGGCGCCAGGTGGAAATGGCATGGCAAGACGTTCCACAGGACTACATCCAGCATCTCTACGATCGTCTCCATGGGAGAATAACAGCCTGCATTGCTGCGAAAGGTGGATATACACTGTACTAGTACCGACATTGTGCATGCTCTGTTGCCTGTGTCTATGTGCCTGTGGTTCTGTCAGTGTGATCATGTGATGTATCTGACCCCAGGAATGTGTCAATAAAGTTTCCCCTTCCTGGGACAATGAATTCACGGTGTTCTTATTTCAATTTCCACGAGTGTATTTACCCTGTGTCTGGTTTTGAACAGACACAAACTAAATACGTTTGGAGTCGTACATACCCTATCAAAACATGGTATTCCGTATTTCAACTATTTATCAGTACATAATTTCAGTGTAGTTGTATTCTTGAGCTAGGGAATTACACACACAAATAAAAGTTTTGCATCACCGCGGTTCAGAGAGTTCCGGAACCCGTACAGAAGATTGGAGTATATATCAACATAAACATCATTTCCGACCGTTTTACTGCTCACCACACATTGCATGTCGTACCACTATACAGCGTGACCTTCAGAGGTGGTGGTTCAGATTGCTGTGCACATCGGTACGTCTAATACCCAGTAGCACGTCCTCCTGCATTAATGCATGCCTGTATTCGTCGTGGCATACTATCCAGAAGTTCATCAAGGCACTGTTGGTCCAGATAGCCCTCTCCTCAACGGCGATTCGACGTAGATGCCTCAGAGTGGTTGGTGGGTCACGTCGCCCATAAACAGCCCTTTTCAACCTATCCCAGGCATATTCGATAGGGTTCATGTCTGAAGAACATGCTGGCTACTCTAGCCGAGTGACGTCGTTATCCTCAAGGAAGTCATTCACAAGGATCACGATGGGGGCGCGAAATGTCGTCCATGAAGACGAATGCCTAGCCAATATGCTGCCGATATTGTTGCACTATCGGTCGGAGGATGGCGTACGTCGGCCCCACATAATGCCACCCCAAAACAGTAGGGAACTTCCACCTTGCTGCACTCGCTGGACAGTGTGTCTAAGGCGTTCAGCCTGATCGGGTTGCCTCCAAACACGTCTCCGACGATTGTCTTGTTGAAGGCATGTGCGACACTCGTCGGTGAAGAGAACTTGATGTCAATCCTGACCGGTCCATTCGGCATGTTGCTGGGCCCATCCGTACTGCGCTGCATGGTGTCGTGGTTGCAAAGATGGACCTCGCCATGAACGTCGGGAGTGAAGTCGTGCATCATGCAGCGTATTGCGCTCAGTTTGAGTTGTAACACGACGTCCTGTGGCTGCACGGAAAGCATTAATCAACATGGTGGCGTTGCTGTGAGGGTTCCTCCGACCCATAATCTGTAGGCAGCGGTCATCCACTGCAGTAGTAGCCCTTGGGCAGCCTGAGCGATTGACCGTCTAGGCCTGGTTGTACTACAGACAACACGAGCCGTGTATCTCCTTCCTGGTGAAATGACTGGAGCTGATCGGTTGTCGGACCCCCTCCGTCTATTAGGCGCTGCTCACGCATGGTTGTTTACATCTTTGGGCGGGTTTAGTGACATCTCTGAACAGTCAAAGGGACTGTGTCTGTGATATAATATCCACAGTCTACGTCTATCTTCAGGAGTTTTGGGAACAGAGGTGATGCAAAACTTTTTTGATGTGTGTAGTTCATCAATGTTTCCAGGATGCTCGTTTTACCTGACAGTTATCTTGTTAATCCTAACAGAATTAACCTGTTCAACTTCACAACAATAATTACTGGGTTGCAATAACTTTTCCTTCTCCGCACCATTATGTCGCAGTCTTCCATTTGCGTCAACGTCGCCCTGACAGCGTCCCTATCTTCTAAAGCTGCAAATATGGCTTCACTTTTATAGGATCATGTGGAATAATTTTTAATTTGACATAAAACTTTTCAGCGTTTCCCGAGAAACCAACGTTTCGGCCAACGTTGCAGTGGCCTTCTTCTGAAGACTCAGAAGAAGACCATTGTGACCACAACCGAAACATTGGTTTTTCTGGTATAATTTTTTTTCCATTGTGATTCTGTACCGTGCTCAGTAAACTTTCACGTCAAGTGATTTTGACCTCGGAAGCCAGCGCAATTATAAACTTTTAATTTGTAATAAAAATCTTTCAAGATGCCTGGTTTATCGGAAAAGATCTCTTTGTACTTGCATAGTAAATTTAGCAATTCGCGTTTCCCTCAACATGCGGATGTTAAATTTCGTCGACTCTCTCTCCAAACTGATCGATGATACATTGTTCACTCCCTGTGTATATGTCTCGGATAATGCGTGCCATTAAATCCTTCCCCTGTAGGACCTCTTTGAACGGCACGTGTCTCCTGTTTGCCCCCTGGTTAAACTCTATTATCGTATGCTTACAGTTGATGCATCACGAGTACTCACACAGAAAGTCCATGCTCAGGACAATATTTACAGACAAATTCTGCACTTGTAAACAATTCATTGCTAATTTATTGTCATACGCCTCAATTTCTAAAATAAACTCTTTATTCACTGGCTTATTGTAAGCTGTTGTGACTGTATTTATTCTAACACCTCCGATAGATACCTCAACTAAATCAGTATTTCTGACTGCATCTAAAAATTCCGATAACTGACTCCCACTGTCCAGCAAAACACTGCTTTCTATGTTTCCAAATTTTATATTAATTATTGGCTCTACCCTTTCCGCTGATGCCCTCTTACATTCAACTTCTTCTCATAAATGTCCAACGATTTCTCTAGATACATTTCTTTTCTATAATAAACGCTCCCTCACTGGGTGGCTCTGCATACTTATCTCCACTAAAAATCTAACTGATTGCTTTCCTTATTCGAACATGACTTCCTAGTCCATACCACCCTCTTGTCACTCAAGATGGTCTGTGCGGCTGATCACGACGGAGGTTCGACTCCTCCCTCGGACAAGTGTGTGTGTGTTTGTCCTTAGGATAATTTAGGTTAATTAGTATGTAAGCTTGGAGACTGATGACCTTAGCAGTTAAGTCCCATAAGATTTCACATACTTTTTTTTTTGTCACTTAAGATTTTTCACTTTCCATTCCTTAGGCATGAACACTTTATTTACTTTTCCATAGTAAACCCAAAAAGCTACACCGTAATCATCTTCATATTTCTCCATTCAATCACTACTAATATTTCGGTCGAGGACAACAGAAGCTTCATCCAGAAAGATATGCATTCCACATTTACCGTCAAATAACACGGTTCGGAAACATCTCTAACGACGCGTCACTTAGATCGCTGGCACCACCCTCCCTGTATTGTTCGAATACTTCATCTCTCAATCACATTAACATTCGTATCTCTATTTCACGAAGGCTCAACAAACTCTTGGTCGACATCCTCATCACGGGTGGGACCAACATAAACGTCCGACGAATTAATCTCACAATTATCATTTTTCAACACCTCATTTACACCGCAATACATTGATGCTTCATTACCATCGTTCACTGATTCATTAATATGTGTGGCGCAGTGGTTAGTGCACTGCACTCGTATTCGGGAGGGCGACGGTTCAAATCCACGTCCGGCCATCTTGATTAAGGTTTTCGGTGATTTCCCTAAATCGCTTCAGGCAAATGTCGGGATGGTTCCTTTGAAAGGGCACGGCCTACTTCCTTCCCTAATCGATGAGACCGATGACCTCGCTGTTTGGTCTCCTTCTCCAAATCAACGCAACCCCATTAATATGTATCACCTCCTTTACTTGCAACGAAGGTATTCCACTGATCAAGAACTACTCATGCTGGAAGAATGCAGAAAGTTGAAATAAGTGGTTCATGTAATGTTAATACAACAGCTGATTCCTGAAACTGGGGGGTTATCAAGCACGGGGTCCCACAGGGTTCGGTCTTAGGTCCTTTACTGTTCTTGATATACATTAATGACTTACCATCTATATTGATGAGGATGCAAAGTTAGTTCTTTTTGCTGATGATACAAGTATAGTAATAACATCCAAAAACCAAAAACTAA
Organism: Schistocerca gregaria; assembly: GCF_023897955.1. Classification (NCBI taxonomy): domain Eukaryota; kingdom Metazoa; phylum Arthropoda; class Insecta; order Orthoptera; family Acrididae; genus Schistocerca; species Schistocerca gregaria. Next base: position 854,396,620 of record NC_064931.1, on the reverse strand, counting down.
GTGATGTAATTGTAAATGATGTTTTTCACAAAATTATTAAGGGGTTCTCAGCAAACAGACTCTCTTTAAATTTTGATAAAACACAGTATATACCGGTCCGTACAGTAAATGGCACAGCTCCAGTAATAAATATAGACTTTGAACAGAAGTCTGTAGCTACGGTAGAATTTTCAAAATTTTTAGGTGTGTCCATTGATGAGAGGTTAAACTGGAAGCAACACATTGATGGTCTGCTGAAACGTCTGACTTCGGCTACGTATGCTATTAGGGTTATTGCAAATTTTGGTGATAAGAATCTCAGTAAATTAGCTTACTATGCTACTTTCATTCACGGCTTACGTATGGTATCATATTCTGGGGTAATTCATCGTTGAGTAGAAAAGTATTCATTGCTCAAAAACGTGTAATCAGAATAATTGCTGGAGCCCACACACGGTCATCTTGCAGACATCTATTTAAGGATCTAGGGATCCTCACAGTAACCTCACAGTATATATATTCACTTATGAAATTTGTTGTTAATAATCCAGCCCAGTTCAAAAGTAATAGCAGTGTGCATAGCTATAACACCAGGAGAAAGGATGATCTTCACTATCTAGGGTTAAAACTGACTTTGGCACAGAAGGGGGTAAATTATGCTGCCACAAAAGTCTTTGGTCACCTACCAAACAGCATCAAAAGCCTGACAGATAGTCAACCAACATTTAAAAATAAATTAAAAGAATTTCTAGATGACAACTCCTTCTACTCATTGGCTGAATTTTTAGATATAAAGTAAGGGAGGGAAAAAAACTAACTTAAGCATTAGTGTCATGCAATATTTTGTGTAATGTAATATCTTGTACAGACATCTTTCATTAACCTGACACGTTCCACATCATTACGAAGTGTCGTATTCATGATCTATGGAACAACTATTAATCTAATCTAATCTAATCTAATCTAATCCCATCTCGCGTCGATAGTTTGGTAGTTTAGAAGTTCATTACCAGATGGATCTGCTTATTCTACCTCCAAAATGTATCTAATGAAGTTCTCTCGGACATGGTGAAATCAAAAAATGCACTCGCACTTTGTATCGGCAATGCTTGCACATGACCTAAATTATATTTTGCAAATTTAATTTTTGAATTGTCACCCATTCCTACAGGAAAATGACCTTTAGATATAAAATCGACTATACATTAATTTGCTTCACCAGAAAAGAACCACACATTCCAAAGCTGAGAAATCTGTTTTGTCATGTACATTCCTACACGACTCGTTTCCACATTGCTGTTGATGCTGCGCAGCTCCGAAATTAGATCCGTGCGATATAGCTCTCTTTCCCCCTCTATTTTCTTTTCTAGTTCATCGGATCGCTGACTCTCAGTTCTCCCTCTACTGCTTCAATTTTTGCCGTTAAGCTAGACTCTACCCCTAAAATTCTCTCATTGATCCTCTGAAGCAATTTTGTACGACTTTCCAACTCATTCGTTAATTCTAATCTCATTTTGGCAGTTTCATCACTCATCTCCCCCACTTATTTACTCATGCTACTTTTCATTTGCCTTAATTTGCTATTTGATCCTGCCAAAGAACTCATTGTTATTGCCCATGGATTCAATATTCCATATCCCCAGTTAATTAGAAAATTTCCTGATTGCTCATAGATTCTCGGTGCCTTCAGCCGTGACTAGCGAGATTGAAAAACAACGCACAATTACAATAGCACAACCGCTCAGTTAACTTTGATGTAGAACGTCGCCCACCGCCGATGCTCTTGCTGCTGCCTCCGCATGCTCCCCATATCGTGAAATCGCTTGTCGCTGCCGTTGCGCCTCGGCGAAAACCACATTGCTAGAGCCACTGCCGCCGATGGTTACTCCATCGCCGCTATAACGGAACCATGCCATTGAAGCACCGCGGTTCGATGGTTACCACTATCGCACTGATTACCGTAATCGCACCTAATCTCTCCCGTAACTGTATTCATAGGTCTGCTTACCTAGCAATCTATTTCAATAAACGAATGCCGGCCGAGAACCCAAATTACAAGCTGACACACCGAATCGAGGAACAAAATTACGAGATTTATTAATTCCGGCTGAACAGTTAAATATGCTGAATACTATGTCTCTTCGGGGTATTTACACGCTACCGCTTTTTATGGATACATCTCCAGCGTCTTGCTGAAAGTCTCTGAAATTTCACTAGATCTGGACAAGTTCAAAAAATGATTTCGACGACACATCGTATCATTAATATTTCGATAAAAATTTTTGTTGTGTAAAATTAAGGTACAGCCTAATTACGCGTTTCTTTGAATCATGATGTATATCAGAGCGTGAGAATCGCAAATAGGCACGAATCCTTCGGCACAGTTCCATTGTCCAAGTTCACTGATCGAATCACTGACACGTCTCAGTGTAACTATAAATATCAATAAAATTTAATAGCTCTATAACTTCTATGCAATTCATTATCGTGGCCGACCAGCCGCTTATGCTACTGTTGAACACGTGCCGGCTGCTGAACAAAACTCAAACACAACTTGAGCAAAATCGAACCACAGACCGTTCCTACCACACCACGTCCCACCACCGAGCTTCCGCTCTAGCCGCCCGTGCCCGCCACTAACTGAGCGCCTATCTTCCTCTTCTTCTGTCGACTCCTCTCCCTGGCCTCTGACGTCACAAATAGACGTGAGAACGTGTCTCATAAGTACTACGTAAATGATTAAAATTGTTCACGATGTGGTACTATAATATATGGCTTCGAATACGCGCTAATGAAACAAGAAAAATAAACCTAAGTGGTGGATTCTACGATTACTGGTACCCGAGATACATGCTACTAAATATTGCTCTTAAACTGCATAATCTATAGCACAAAAGAATTGTGCGTAAATGGGAAGGTAGTCATAAGGGTTTGGTATTATTGCGAAGGGAAACTGTCTCATGTTTTTCAACATATATTTAGGTTTATGTTATTCCTTAACATTATCTCCTAATTTGCATGCTTAATAATTAATTATCAATTTATCTACGTAAATATGAGTGTCTACTGATCTTGAATTACACTGTTGCTGTGATAGCAGAATTACATACCGCCGCGAGTTAATCTGTACCTTTCTTCTAAGTTTCTGTAGACTAATTAATTCAACTATTTTATTACCTCACACTGTCTCACTTGTGCCGGGTATCGATTGTCCTTAAGAAGAGATCTAAATGGTTCAAATGGCTTTGAGCACTATGGGACTTAACTTCTGAGGTCATCAGTCCCCTAGAACTTAGAACTGCTTAGACCTAACTAACCTAAGGACATCACACACACCCATGACCGAGGCAGGATTCGAACCTGCGACCGTAGCGGTCGCGCGGTTCAAGACTGTAGCACCTAGAACCGCTCGGCAACTCCGGCCGGCAAGAAGACATCTAATTTGTCATAAAGAGATTAATATTAATGAAGATATAAATTCTATAGGATAACTTCTAAAGTAATTTTTACAGAGTAAAAGCTTTGTCGTAAATAATTATTTCCTTTTACTCTATTCATGTTGCTGTCTTTGACATTTGTGTTATCCCATCCCTCAATGTGAATATTCTCCGCCACCCGCCATGATCTCGCGAGCTCCGAACGGAAGTATTTCCCGCTTCCAGGATATTGGTCTCCAAAAGTTTTTCTCTGACGTCATTAGTACGCACGCCAGACGACGGTCTTCGCCCAATTTCCAGCTTACTAAAATTCGCCATTTCTGTAGGGAAACGGCCCATGTGAAAATACGTCAACTGACAGCATCATTACCAGATCTGTTTTTACGACATCGAAACATATGTTGTGTCCACGAACCAATCGTATTGAGAAAGTGTGACAATTAAATGCAGGCGGCCTCTCCTGTTATCTTCCATGTAGCGGCAAGGATAGAAGTAGGACACCAATTGTTAACGTCGTGACACTGTCCTACGCTTCGGAACGGAAGTTAAATAAGGGCCTTTGCGTACCACAATCTGTAAAAACGGAACCCTTATGCGATCGCTAAAGATAAGTTTCCGGCGGTTAATTCCGTCACTGACGTAAACTCCCGAAAATACTTACGTCACTGAGGTTAAATAGCTCCGTGTTGAAATCTCCCCCGCGCCCCATTTTTTTTCTCCTCAAAATTATGAACTGAGCATCCGGTCATTGATGTGTCTGTTCAGTGTATACAGGCTTGTGTGTGTGTCGTTATTTAACGTTAGTTTGCAACAGCGAGGTGTAAGGAAGGGAGACTAGACTAGTACCACGTGTTACGAGTCGCGTTCCGTTTTGAAAGTTTTGACTCTTGAATTCCCTTGTCGTAACGTAGTTCACACCCGTTTGTTTGTTGTTTTCATTTTTGTAACAAGTCTATGGAGCATCTCGCCTGCTCTCACTGTTCATCACATTTACTTGCGACGGTAATATATTCTTACCACATCACTCATATGCTGTAACCAATGTATAGTAAGACAATTGCCAAGACTACACAAAGACGACAGACACGTCAATGACCGGACGGAAAGTTAAGAATTTCATGAAAAAAAGTGGTATGTGTGATATTTGAACACGGATCTCCCGCTTTGCCGTTCAACACCGTGACCAAACGGCAACAACACCGTAATTCTCAGAGTTTGCTCGATGTTGCACTTCTTATGCTTGGACTGTTCACTGTTCCTATTTTGCTTCTTTTCCACAGTGTAGTACACCTTCATCCTGTTTTCTGTGCTAAGGTTTTGACGGGCTACCCACTAGGCCATTTGACCGCTAAATCTGAGAGTGGTGAGATGGAGAGTATCCGTAAGGTGGACAGACGATTTTAGATAAAAATTTTAATTTACGATATCCTTTCTTTTTTTTCTTGTTCCGATTTTGATGAAACAAAGGCTGTTTGTTGCCCCAAGCTACACCTAAGTTACCTGCGAAAACCTCATGAAAATTTTATTATTAGTACAGATACAGTAGGTATTGATTAGACAGTCAGAAATACCACCAACTCGAACAGAATTCCTTGCTCCACTGATTTACAGTACTTTCTACACAACTACCGGGATATTCCGTGCTGTAACCAGAAAAATGTTTGAAGAGCTGACTGAATTGTTGGAGAGACTTTGAACTGCTGAAGGCTCGGAGTTCCCCTGTGTTTGTGATTCTGCCAGAATCGGCAACCGCGGTGGCGTGAGGCGTGCTTGGCGTTGCTTCACTTCGCGAGAATACCAAAACGCGCACGGCTGACTCAACCGAACTCAGTCCAGTATGAGCCGGCCGGCGTGGCCGTGTGGTTCTAGGCGCTACAGTCTGGAGCCGAGCGACCGCTACGGTCGCAGGCTCGAATCCTGCCTCGGGCATGGGTGTGTGTGATGTCCTTAGATTAGTTAGATTTAATTAGTTCTAAGTTCTAGGCGACTGATGACCTCAGAAGTTAAGTCGCATAGTGATCAGAGCTATTTGAACCATTTTTTTCAGTCCAGTAAGTTTCTTTACGTGGCCAAAGTAGTGTAATAACAGAGTATTACGTCGTTATACTAACGACAACGTACTTATCAAAGACATGCTGCGAATGTGTTACGTGTGCTGAGAAAAGCAACAAGAGTTCTGCGGTCGTCCCTAATACGTGACCATAACTCCCACGTCACACTGGACTACGACCCACAAATTTGTCGCCTTATTTTGTGCTTTCACTGCGTGTGGAGAATAATCCAGTTTTTCAGTTTAGAAAATTCGTCTTAAACATGCAGCCTACCGGTCTACGGGTAAGGCACAACATATTTGACAACGAATATCGCAGTATAATTTGAACATGCAGCTTTCTGTGGTTGAGTAAGGGCCCTTCATATGTGTTTCTGTAACTATTACAACACAGTTATTGTGTTGTTTTTTTCATCAACATCAGAGTTGGTTTGATACAGCACGTAAATACTATCGCTAGCCGATTAGACTCTTCAGCTCAGATCATATCGAGACGATTCTTTCCTTTCCCCATCGCTTCGGGTATCCTCTTTTTGTCTCATAGCTCCTAAATAACTTTGTTTCCTAAGCTAAAACAAACACATCTTTGATAAGAGTGAGTGAGAAAAAAAAGTGACCGAATTTATAAGTTCGTTACTTTCTGATTATGTGCAAGCATTACACATATGAACCACGCTGATGGTTACCCCCGTTCTAATTCCGTTGTTTCAGGGAGTTGCTACAGTACCTTTATGAAAGAAACAAACGAGGAGATGAAGTAAGGTTAAGTGTCAAATTTATGAGCTCGACCAGCATCACAGGCACAGGCTCATTCGTTCAGTCATCGTAGGTATGGTTTAGTGGTAAAGCGCGTGCGTGGAGCCCTAAAGATCGCGGGATCGAATCCTACAAAGACCAGGCAATATTTCAGTCTGCCTCTGACATAGCCTTCATCTCACAGTAATGGGAAGATTTGCCAGGAACGACATGTGTTTCACATTCCCTGTTACTCTGTAGATTCTTTTTCCCTCAGTAGCATGCACTGGCGTAGTTTGTGAATACCTAACTCACGTCCAACAGAAAAAAAGCTCATCATGCCGTTCGACCACATGAAATTATTATTACTCATCATAGAATATCGTTCGTGTAACTGTTGGACCTCAGACATAACAAGTTTATGTTTGTAACAGTATTACACAGAAGATGTAATCAGTATTTGCAGCCAATTATGAGTCGTTAGTAGTAGTAGTAGTATTAGTATTAGTTGTTGTTTATACGTTCGTGGAAGAGTTTTACATTGATATTGGAAATTTCGTGATATAAAAATTAAAGAACAAAAAGCTAAATTCTTATATACAGACATGTACTTGCTCACAGGCTTAGTTTAGGAAGAAGGTGTCAGGCAGTCAGCCGTGCTCCTACAATGAGAACCATCTTGCCATTTGCCTCAAGTGATTCTAGTACAGTCAGGAAATCTGAATCGGGATGGCCCAATAGGGATTAAATTCACCTTCTTTCAGAAATCCAAGACCAGTCTCTTATTTTAAAAAGGGCAGCCTAGTTTCGTTTATTACTTGTGTACAATACTGTTTTGTTTATACATGCATGACTGAAAATATTGTTTACACCTTCTGTGTAATACTGCTACAAACACAAATTTGTAATGTTTGAGGTCAAACAGTTACACGATCGATGTTCTATGATGAATGTATTTTGTTTATACATTCTTGCAAAGAAGCTATTCCGATATGTGGAAAGCTAGTGCTACACTGTCAATTCACACCTAAACAATAGTACCTGCACGCACTACACACACTATATTTACATTGTCAGCTGTCATCAGAACTTTGACTATGATATTTGATTCCATTTTGAGAACCGCAACTTCTGATTAGTTTGCCTGAAAAAATGAGTTAGTACCCCACTATTATGAGTGAGATGCTGAGATCAGAAAGAAGATGCGGAAACTTACTGGCAGATTAAAATCGCAACTCGAACCCAAGGCCTCTCTTTGTCTTGTGTGGACAAATGGTCCACCGACTGAGCTACCCGAGCACAACGGACGACCTCTCTGCACAGCTATAATTCCGGCAGTACCTCATCTCCACCTTTAAAGCTTCACAGAAGTTCTCCTGCGAAACCTGCGGGAGTAATACTCTTGGAAAAATGGGATCTTTGGAGGCACGAATTAGCCACAGCCTTGCGGATCGAATACTGAGTGAATTTTCCTGTGAAGTTAGGTTAATAGGAGGTGCGGTACTGGTGGAAGTAAAGCTGTGGGGCGGGGTCCTGAGTCGTGCTTCTGTATCTCAGTCGGCAGAGCACTTAGAGTTCCAGTCTGCCACACTGTTTTAATCTGCCAGTAAGTTTCATATCAGAGCACTCTCCCCTGCAGAGTGAGAAATTCATTCTGGAGATAAAATGTTAGCATAATCCATTGCAGAGCTTTGGTGTAAGATTTTTCAGAGAAGAAAAAGTAACACTGTAATGCGAAAGTGTGTTGCAAGATGACAAAGGGGTTTCATTATTATGTAGCGGTGTTACATTCTTTTACCAAACCCTGTCCTTTGTTATCTGATTAATCCTTCACTATACAGAACGTACCGGTTAACCGATAATTTTAACCGCTTTTGAAAGGGAGATTTTTAGTAATCTCGTTAATCGTAATAGGCAATTTACTGTATAATTTTATTCCTTAGCCGAAAACGGTGTTTTCAGATTATGTTTATTGTTTCATGGTAAATGCACATTCGGTCAAGACCACGTTGCATGACCATGGAACGAACTGTTCATACAGCAAGTATCGAGGTTTTCCTCATGTGCATATCTGATTGGTAATGTACGAGCACTTTCGTAGTGTAGTTAAAATCTTCGTTGTCTCGAAGAGATTTTGTCAGTGAGTCCTACTGCTATTTTGCTTATTATTCTTACGCCCCTTTTCTGTAGTTTGAACATTTTTAATACTTTGTGCATTTGTTCCCCACACGAAAATTCCACACCTAAATACTGAGTGTACTTTTGAATAGTATGTAACTAAAGGCACTGGCTGTCACACACTGATCAATGAACCTTAGAGCCTAACATGCGAACGATGCTCTGTTTGCAAGCGCCTTTGTGTTATATAGCTCCACAACGTGCCTTTATTCGATTCATCTAAATCTACATCTGCATCTACATGATTACTCTGCAATTCACATTTAAGTGCTTGGCAGAGGGTTTGTCGAACCATAATCATACTATCTCTCTACCATTCCACTCCCGAACAGCGCGCGGGAGAAACGAACACCTAAACCTTTCTGTTCGAGCTCTGATTTCTCTTATTTTATTTTGATGATCATTCTTACCTATGTAGGTTGGGCTCAACAAAATATTTTCGCATTCGGAAGAGAAAGTTGGTGACTGAAATTCCGTAAATAGATCTCGAAAAACGTCTTTGCTTTAATGACTTCCATCCCAACTCGCGTATCATATCTGCCACACTCTCTCCCCTATTACGTGATAATACAAAACGAGCTGACTTTTTTTGCACCCTTTCGATGTCCTCCGTCAATCCCACCTGGTAAGGATCCCACACCGCGCAGCAATATTCTAACAGAGGACGAGCGAGTGTAGTGTAAGCTGTCTCTTTAGTGGACTTGTTGCATCTTCTAAGTGTCCTGCCAATGAAACGCAACCTTTGGCTCGCCTTCCCCACAATATTATCTATGTGGTCTTTCCAACTGAAGTTGTTCGTAATTTGAACTGACAGCCTTGAGAATTCTTCGTCCCTTATACTGCTCTCACCTTGTCGTCAGCTTGTTTTTCTCCGTCGTAACACACTTAAAGAAAACCATGAATGAATGCAAATTTGGGAGATACAAAGAATACTGTTGAGTACTCGCAGGCCCAAACCAGCAGTGAATGCTTGTGTAAACATAAACCTCAGCGCTAGGCCAAGCTCAGTAATGAAGAGCCGTCAGATGAACTTGAAAGGAATAGGCCGTATGTCTTGTCGCATCACAGGGAGCAATAACAGCGTGTGAGAGACTTGCGTGGGACAGACACAGAAGGAAGTTCAGGTCTGAAGCTCTCTCGCAGGTTACTGCTTCCACGATTTGCCTTGAGAACCCGCATCTGTGGAACCTTCCCGGAAGGGTGGAAGCACACGAAGCTAGTGTCTGTGCAGGAGGATAGTAATGATCTCGGCTCGGCGAAGCTTTACCTGCCTATCAGCCTGCTACCCGCACTATAGAATACATTAGGATCTCACAAGTACCAAGGACACATACGATAGTCGGTATTCTTGGAACGTATGTCACTTATTTATTGGTACCGGAGACGTCTACAGTTGACCGGTAGTTTTAACATTCGAAAATTCGGGTGACTCCACAATAGTCCTACTGTATTTTTGTGAGTGTAGACAGTTACAAGTGGCACCAAGTGTGTCGTACGTTATTTCCTGTTGTTATGAATAGTACCAAGTGGTGAGATGTAGTAATAATGCCCGTGAAAGCTGTGAATAAGAAACCAAACAGCACGGGATCAGGTGAGTCGAGTGGTACCGAGTCTCACAAAAGCAGCGGTCTTCACGAAGGACGTAGAATATTCCAAGAAGAAATGTACAAAGAATGCCAAGCATTGTGCTGTCACTTGAGTTTCACACGGGCTGGTCACGTACCAGCAGGGTCCAGTTTGTTTAGGCCTTGGAACTCGTCAAAGATTATGTAGACATTTTATGATTTCATGTCTTTTACAAATCAGACATGATTTCATGTCTTTTTATATTTTGTCCCTTTTGCTTTAAATTTGGATGAAAAATATCATAAGGTCTGTTTATGTACTTCAAGCGTCATACTATGGAAACAGGATGGTGAATTATTCGACTTGTCGGGAACAATGGAATACGCTGTTTAATTTGCTAGCCTCAATGTTAAAAAAATTGTGTATTACAATCTACCACTTGTGCTTATTCTTACTTTTCTTCTTCTTCTTCACTACACAAAAAGACTGTACCGGTTTTGTCCAAAGAATTTTTTCCGTTTTTCCGAGATCCTACCACGTCTCTTCGCCATTTTGAGCTATCTTTAGTTTGGGGTGTTCTCCGTCGTCCGTTCTATTGGTAGGTCATTTCTATTTATTCCTATCTTCTTCTATTTTCGTTGCCGTTTTTATAATATTTCCTTCTGTTCGTATGATGTTCACCATCAGTTATCCTCTCCACCACACAGTACGCTTAGCTTTTTCATCTCATTTCTGGTATTTCGTCTCTCTGTAAGGGGAATCAAGCCTCATTCCCATATGTCAGAATCGGTAAATTTTTATTGTTATATGTTCCCTTGTCTTGTTATTCAGCGTTTTGCTGATAGTCCCAATACATCTGTACGAAACGTTGCACCATTATTTCTGTATTTCTGCCGATGCTACAACTTAAATCAATCCCTAAGTAATAAAAGTACGGCATCTTTTCATAAGGCGTGTAAAGGGCATCTATGTATGATGGCCAGGAAATTCACCTTGGAAAGCTATTATTTTCTATTTTGGAGCGTCGCACTCGCTTGCAATATGCTCTAATTTGTACACACGCTCTTGGAGAATATATAACAGTAATTACTTCAAAAATGGTTCATTTGGCTCTGAGCACTATGGGACTTAACATTTGAGGTCATCAATCCCCTAGAACTTAGAGCTACTTACACCTAACTAACCTAACAACATCACACACATCCATGCCCGAGGCAGGATTCGAACCTGCGTCCGTAGCGGTCGTGCGGTTCCAGACTGCAGCTCCTAGAACCGCTCGGCCACTCTGGCCGACACAGTAATTACTGTTTCAATTTACTACTGCATCCTCACTTATTTTTACTCCCAGAATTTACCCCTTTCTGCCATTCATTCAGTATACAAAAAATAATGGGTGACATACTGCATCTTTATCATAGTGCATGTTTCCATTCAAATTTGATGTCTGTAGGAATTCCGTGTTTACGATGCATCTACTGCTTAAGATGGAGGGGACAACATGCAGTATTCATTGTCTCACAGTTTTATACTGCTGCGTATTTCAAAAAACTTTTTCAAAATTGATATTGTAATATACGTTTCTAAATTAGATTCTGCACGTCTCCTTGATATGTGTACTCGACATGTACTCGTCATGTGGACAGAAAGCGAGGTCTGCTAGTGAACCGTCGCCGTCGATTGTGTAAGAGGAAGAGATGGCCGGCAGACACTTTCTCCTCTGCAGGAAGTCACGAGCCGCATCGCTCCATCTCCCTACCCAAACAGAGCAAATCAACGGTCGACTACATTCCACGCAATTCTGTTCGTTATCTGTGAACGTTATGGAGCATGTGTGAAGGGGATTCACGAAGCAAAACACTGTGGCAAGGGCTTTTATGGGAAATGTTTGTATCACGTCCACTGATACCCTGGTTTCATTGTCATTTGTCGGAACGCCTTCATTACGAGAGCTACTCATAAAACTTAACTATCTCCTCGAATACTTGAAGATATGTAATTAATTTTAGTGTGTTTGCAGGTACATGCCGGACGCAGTACCTTAGCAAGCTGACAAAGGAGCCAAAAGAAAATGGCATTTCCACTTTATCGGTAGGCTGGGCCGTTTTGTTTTGTCGTATCTAGCGGCGTGCTGTGGGATTCCAATGTGTACCTCTACGGTACCTGCAAATTAATAAAAAAATATTTCAAACTTAATTTTTTTCGAGATGATACTTAAACCTTTATTAATAGTCCTCGTACAGTTCCCACGAGTGCCCTCTCTTTGGATCCCTGAAGAAGGAAACTATTTCCAGTCCACACGGGCACTCATGGAGTAACTGTAAAGCTGTTCTCACACTGGACATGAAAGCCAACGTGGACGTGGATCTGTGCAAGTTTTCTGACGTCACAACATGGTATTTCACGTTATGGAGAAATTATAAGCGTGGAAGGCAGAATCAGACGCATCACATTTTTGCAACGTGGAGAGGAACGTGGCTAGTGAGATGCAAGATCGGTTGCTACGTCACAAACACAACTTGGGGGGCACCATATTGGATTACGTCATTTCCAGCTCCAGTCCACATTTAATGACATTTGTAAATTAAGTGTTATGAATATAAGCTCTTTTAAAACACCGCACACTGGGAATCTCTCGATAACGAGTTGTTTTCCGTACGTTTTTTTAAATAAAGTGTCGATAAAAGAGATATCGGCGGCTATAGATTTGTCCTGTTCGAAGCATTTCGTGTTATGACTTGTTTACTTTGAAAGTATACCGCTTCATGGCACCGGTGTACTGAAAATTTATCAAAACCGCTACGTTTTTGGTGCGATCTGGTATAATAGTCAGGTAATGACATACCGGCGATCAAAGCCTTAAGCTGTAGACAGCAATAACGTCAGTGAACGGTGGTGTAGGGCATAGACAGGTGGACTGTGAACTAAAAAGTTGTGAGTTTGCGTCTTAGTTTCTGTTCAAATGGTTCAAATGGCTCTGAGGACTATGGGACTTAACATCTATGGTCATCAGTACCCTAGACTTAGAACTACTTAAACCTAACTAACCTAAGGACAGCACACAACACCCAGTCATCACGAGGAAGAGAATTAGTTTCTGTAAATACTTGATGCTATCTAATATATTGTGCGGCTTTCTCATCAATTTAACAGAAATATGTACTGGAATATTTGATGTTATTTATGAGTTCTCTCCGTTCAAGAGTGAGTTTATGCGATTTTAAGAATCTGCCATGAAACAGACAAATAAATTGCAAGATTGCTTTCGTTGTCACTAGTCGCTCCTCTAGCAAGTCAGTACAGTGCGTATTGAACACAGAGCAATATGTTTAACATACGAACAAAGTAGCAAATTTGCGTTTTAATAGATACAGCGAAGTAGGAGCGGTGTTTGTGTAGTGTTAAATGTAACAATTTCTACAATAACCATTGATGAACCGAGACGCTTCCCCACCGCCGCAAATCACGTTGAAGAGCACGTTCCTTGTGATGTACTGCTTCGATTCTGGGCGTCCAATAACCACATTGGAAATCACGTCTGGTGTGCATTATTTTGAGAAACAGGATCCGTGTAAAGACGGCATAAAGGAGTGACACCCATTTTTTTCCTGTAGAAACTTCCATACCTCCTTATTTTACAACTGGAACAAATATTAGCACAATCTTGTTGACTGTAAGAAAGATTCTCTGCAGGCAATATAAGTTGTTTAAGTTAAATTGTCTTGAGACAAATGTAATAGTGTTAAACGTTGGCCAGAATTTTCTTTGTGACTGTGACTACTACCAAATTTAAACAAAAGTTGATATTCACTTTTCCCCATAAAAAAGTAAGTTCAGTTGAACTCTCGATTAGACGCTAAACACGAAAGAGTCGAAACAAGTGTTCAGGTTGTAATCTGGCAAAAGCTTTTAATGTAATAGCTTATTTAATTACTCTACGTCTTCTCACTGTAATCGGAAAGTTCAACATGCTAGCGAGTGGGAGCCAGAGGCCATACCAACCCATATCAACTATGAATATGTGGTGTGTGTGGTCTCCCCCTTGATTCCAGCTGCAGAATGAGAATTATGGCATTCATTTTGTATCACGTCAATCAGACCATCTTAAGTGGAATCTCTCTGTCGACTTTATACAACCGAGGTAAATACAAAGAATAACAAGCTAGTATTATTTGCAGAACGTTCCATCAAATTCATCTTAAGTAAGCGCTGTAAAATGTAAAATTCTAAACACTTTTCGAAAGCATTTCTGTAAACAGACACGTTGTTGAGGATGTTATGTTTGTGCCGACCTTTCGTTACGTTCAACCAAAGATTACCATAAAATTATCACTTGACCTATTTAACTAATCAGTTTATTGACATTTGTGGAGTTTGTGGACATAACCATTCTACACCAAACAATCATTGAACCTTAACAAGCGGAACAAAGACTACACTATTGCACTGGGTAGTGGCATATTTGCTGCCATAAATTAGAAACGCGTTTATAATATGCTTTACAGATGGCAAGAGTTTCCACTGAGCAGCTGTTATCGTGTTTAAGAATCGAAATCCGCATAGTCTTTCGCCACCATACATGATAATCACAATCTATTTGTTTACGAGCTCTGAACATAGCTAAGTAAATTTTAAGCTGGGCATTTGTATATTCCGATGTTCTACTGCCAGTGAAACTTTCTTTCCGAAGAGAATAAAATATGATATCTTATTATGAATAAATTTTCTCTTGAAATGAAGCATTCAAGTTGCAATAATGTTACACGGTTTGGTCTGGGTTTGTCGTCAACGATTTAGTTAATGACCATACGATCCATACGATCCGGTCGCAGTTTCGTGTTGTTGCAATCATACGAAATCATACATCCTAGTTTTCGAAGCTGATTGCTTTATTAATACCTCTGGTCACTATAGCAGGTTCTGTGCCAGCCATACAGAGGTGAAGGGAATTCTTTTAGGTGTATTTCGGGAAACGAGACGGTGACTTATAATATTAAAAGATTATCACTTACCTGTAAAGAAGACGAAGCGCATAGTTGCATTGGTTAGGAGGCGGTGTTGCTCTCCAGCCTGTAACACACAAACATAGAAGGTTAGCAGTGGTAACATTGACAACATCCTCCTTTCTACTACTAATGACCTATACCGCAAGCAGAAGTATTTTCCGTGCAGCTATGGCACTGTCCCAGAAAGCTAAAACAAATTCTAGGTTTCAGAGAGAGAGAGAGAGAGAGAGAGAGAGAGAGAGAGAGAGAGAGTATTGAGGCTGCATGTTTGGGGTCCACACCTAATAACGTCTTCTAATCCTTGTGGGAAACGACGAGAAGGCAAACTGTACCTGCAACCAATTACATCTTCCTTTCTCACACAGCAAATAAGATCGCTCAAATAAATACCTAGTTCCGTGGCGTCAAATACCAGATGGCTCAGGGAACAGACTGGAGCGAAATTAATAAAATTGTAATTAAAATTAAATGTTTTTGAGTAGTACACGCAGCCAGATAAATGGATGACAGATGAACCAAGTTAGTTCTTTTCTTGATTGCAAGAGACAATGAACGGCTGAGACAACGTCCTGATGGAAGAAGGTGGGTACATTACATCAGAAGCAACTCAAGCATAAAGTGTGTTGTTTATAAAATTGGAGCATATAGTATTATGATAGTATTTTATACTAACTATTCACTTTATCTCACGCATCAAAAATATGTCGTAGTAGCAGAAGTTGCGATGCTCGATCAGAAGTAACAAATACACTATGAGATCAAAAAGAATCCGGACACCTGGCTGAAAATGACTTACAAGTTCGTGGCGCCCTCCATCGGTAATGCTGGAATTCAATATAGTATTGGCCAACCCTTAGCCTTGATGACAGCTTCCACTCTCGCAGGCATACGTTCAATCAGGTGCTGGAAGGTTTCTTGGGAAATGGCAGCCCATTCTACACAGAGTGCTGCACTGAGGAGAGGTATCGATGTCGGTCTGTGAGGCCTGACACGAAGTCGGCGTTACAAACCATCCGAAAGTGTTCTATAGGATTCAGCTCAGGACTCTGTGCAGGCCAGTCCATTACAGGGATGTTACTGTCGTGTAACCACTCCGCCACAGGCTGTGCATTATGAACAGGAGCTCGATCGTGTTGAAAGATGCAATCACCATCCCCGAATTGCTCTTCAATAGTGGGAAGCAAGAAGGTACTTAAAACATCAATGTAGGTCTGTTCTGTGATAGTGCCACGCAAAACAACACGGGACGCAAGCCCCCTCCATGAAAAACACGACCACACCATAACACCACCGTCTCTGAATTTTACTATTGACACTACACACGCTGGCAGATGACGTTCACCGGGCATTCGCCATACCCACATCCTGCCATCGGATTGCCACATTGTGTACCGTGATTCGTCACTCCACACAACGTTTTTCCACTGTTCAATTGTCCAATGTTTACGCTCCTTACACCAAGCGAAACGTCGTTTGGCATTTATCGGCGTGATGTGTGGCTTATGAGTAGCCGCTAGACCATGAAATCGAAGTTTTCTCACCACTCGCCTAACTGTCATAGTACTTGCAGTGGATCCTAATGCAGTTTGGAATTCCTGTGTGATGGTCTGGACAGATGTCTGTCTGTTACACATTATGACTCTCTTCAACTGTCGGCGGTCTCTGTCAGTCAACAGACGAGGTCGGCCTGTACGCTTTTGTGCTGTACGTGTCCCTTCACGTTTCCACTTCACTATCACATGGGAAACAGTGGACCTAGAGATGTTTAGGAGTATGGAAATCTTGCGTGCAGACGTATTACACAAGTGACACCCACTCACCTGACCACGTTCGAAGTACGTGAGTTTCTCGGAGCACCCCGTTCTGCTCTCTCATGATCTCTAATGACTACTGAGGTCGCTGATACGGAGTACCTGGCAGTAGGTGGCAGTACAATGCACCTAATATGAAAAACGTATGTTTTTGGAGGTGTCCGGATACTTTTGATCACACAGTGTAGCTCCAAGGCCCTGAATTTCCCCACGTAAAGCAAACACAAGAATAAGTAAGTAAAATGGTTTTATTAGAGAGAACATAAATTCATTTTGTTGTCAAATTACGAAACTATATTTCCACAGTGTTACGGATTATTCTTATAACATCAAAGACCAAAGGACGTCTGCGACAGCGTGATGAAACTGCTATGCATTAACCGCCACGGTGTTCAGCCGCGGCACCCAATTTCTTTTTCTTCTCCAAAAAAAACTTGATCGCCAGTACTTTCACTGAGCTCTGTGAATAGGGCACCGGCCATCATTGCAACAGCTTTACGAAGCGTGAAAACATCTGGAATCCACTCATCTTGTCACATTCCCCTTACTCCAGCATATCTTTCTGGGTTTTATATTATACAAAGTGGCCTAGCCTTCCCTTTCAGCCGAGTTCTGTGCAATCAAGAGTTTACAGCCATACAACAAACATGGGCCCCTGTTCACTTATCAGCATGATGCAAATAGTTTTGCTTGCTAGAAGACAGAAGATATCGCTAGCACTACTCTTAAGTTAGTCCAGCAGCGCGGCGTACGGCACGCAGAGTGGCGTAGTGGTGGTGGTGGTTAGTGTTTAACGTCCCGTCGACAACGAGGTCATTAGAGACGGAGCGCAAGCTCGGGTAAGGGAAGGATTGGGAAGGAAATCGGCCGTGCCCTTTCAAAGGAACCATCCCGGCATTTGCCTGAAGCGATTTAGGGAAATCACGGAAAACCTAAATCAGGATGGCCGGAGACGGGATTGAACCGTCGTCCTCCCGAATGCGAGTCCAGTGTGCTAACCAAGTGGCGTAGTGGTAAATATTGTTGCGTGCGTTCTGCAGGTCGTCATTCCAAACCCGACCACCACCAGCAATTATTTAATATTTATCATTTTTGGAAAATTCTTCAAAATGTTCAAATGTGTGTGAAATCTTATGGGAGTTAACTTCTAAGGTCATCAGTCCCTAAGCCCTCACACTACTTAATCTAAATTATCCTAAGGACAAACACACACAGCCATGCCGGAAGGAGGACTCGAACCTCCGCCGGGACCAGCCGCACAGTCCATGACTGCAGCGCCTGACCGCTCGGCTAATCCCGTGCGGCCGAAAGTTCTTGGAATATCCTATGTTTCTAATCTTTTTATATTCTGGAATATTCAATTTTTGTAAAAATATCAGCATTCTGGAATGTTCAATGTCTGTACCTATAAGTAGCTGCTCTCTCTGCCCATGACGTCAGTTCTGTTCTGGCTGTTACAGTGGTGTCAGTAATAAAGATGCTTTCGGTTCTGAGTGCTATACTTTATTGACCGCCTTTGTATTTGAGCTTGATTGTGTTTTCCTGGTGACATTGTTTGGCGGAGACGCCGGGTACTTCAAAATATCTACATTATCGTGCCTCCAATTAGACAACGTATAAGCAGTCACCTACACAGCCAGGAACCAGAATGAAAGCAGTAAACCGATCCCACGGTCCGTATATTCATGAGACCAATGGATTCCAAGCCAGCAGTAAGACAGCTGCACTTAAGCCATCCATCAATGTTTTCCGTAGACGCTGGCCCGGATCGGATGAAATGACTGCAAGGATTCAACCGAGCCGCCACATGCAACAGGCGTGATGGTATGATGTGTTTGGAAAACGTATACTTTTACTTGGACAGCAAAGCCTAGCAGTGATTAGAGAAAAACGGAGGGAAGCTCAATAGCTGTATCAAATTCCAGGTTGAACTGAAGAAAACGTTCGGCGAAAATTAGCTACGAGTCCGCTTAGTAGAACAATAGAAGAAGTGGGCCCAGTGCCATGGAGGAAGGACAGAACCATACATAGGGAATGTTTGGGCCACATGTCGCATCCTGAATCCTATCACGACAGATGCCTAAAAAATCTCGCACTTGACGAAAGGGGTCGCAAAAGACATGTATCAAGCTGGTAAGAATGGCACAACCACAGAGGAATTCATCAAGTCGCGCTCACAAATCTAGGTATTGCAACAGAAAAATAATCGGACGAAAGAGGTATAACTGACCGCCGCGTGTGGTCCATATGGCAGTTGGAAGACCACCGTGCGCTCGCCGCTCTCATAAGCAAGATTGTAAGAGAAGAGATACATCAGTGTATGGCAGCCAGAAATGTCAGATCGAGTACACACGACTCAGCAGCCGTGAATGTCAACCCGATACGGCAGAAGGTGATAGAGAAGGTCGAAGAATGGATGTATCGATAGTTAGCACGAAACTCAGCCACTAATCGAAGGTCTCATGCAAAATGGTTTTTTTCATCTTGGACTTAAGTCGCAACAGTGAAATAACGACCCCCTATCTGACCAACGCATGCGAAATCAAGTCCTCCACCAAGTACAACGCCCCACAGTAGAACAGACATTTCGAGGACGGAGGACAACACGCCTGTATGTTTCCACTGTGGTCGCCGTGGACAGCGTGTACGCTGCTGCAAAAAAACAGAGCGAGGTTTTCACTACTACAGCAACGCCAGACGTCATCCATCACATTAGTTCTATTCGCGTCAGTCAACTGCAAAAGGTTGTATACAACCTGCGGGACGAATCCCATCGCCGTACCTTGGACAAGGTAGCTCTCCAACACGCCTTAGCTGTCCCCCGTCGCTGTATAGAGGTACCAGCCGTCGCCTAGTAGCCGGCGTTAGGAAAACTCAACTGGGCGACGATCTATGGAGGTGAGGCCGCCACAAATGCAAAATTCTTCATGGTCGACACCCACCAAGACGTCTGGAAATTTTATTGGCGTCACCGTCGACGGCCAACCAGTCCTGGTGCAGGGCGATTCAGGGGTTGCCTTTTGTGTAATGTATTGCAACAATAACTGTCAATGAAACAACACAGCCCTTCGAATTTGTCGTTTTAACAGAATGTGCCTTAATCTTATTCTCGAAGAAGACTTCTTGTAAGCACCTCAAGCTGTCATAGACTGTGGAAGATCAGAGCTCTATTTTGCGAAGCTACTCCAACAAGCATACATAACAAAGATTTCTCTGGGTGACTATCGTTGAAGATTCCCTCGATTATTTGAAAGGATTAAAGCATTTCTCAACTACGAACATGCAGTTAGGCTACTGGCAGATCTAGGTTGACGGGGCTGACAGGGAAAACACTGCCTTCATAACTCCTGGCGGTCTCTATGAATTACCCCGTTTGGACTGTGTTATCATCGAGACGAGTTCCAGTCTTCAGTCGAGATGCTCAATAAAACTGTGTAGCTTTTGTCGATTGCAAAAGCTACTCAGGCTCACGAAGGAAATCTACATGCCAGCGAGCACCATAAGCATCGTAGGTGGTCAAGGAGAACATTGCATTGTTGATTGTCACGAGCAGCCACATTTCACCATAAAACTTCGAGCTTAGGGCAGCCGAACCAGTCCAGGAAGGATATCTTAGCGCCATTGATGAATAATCGTGCTTCACTAACACTATTGACAACACAAGTGAGGAAGCTACTATCGAACTGCCAGTAGGATCTGGCCTGTCTCACCAACAACGTCGGCGAGTAATAGTCATTCCGCGTCAATTTTCGGATGTTTTCAAATCCAGAGTGGAGAAACGATATATCAAGCGGCCTATAGTGAAATATCTTATCAACACTGGGAATCATCCACCAATTAGACAGTGCTCACGAAGAGTCTCGCAAGCTGAAAGACCATGGAAGCAAGGCATCAGATTCGCTTTAGTATCAATGTGTGGCCAGCAATTGTGGGTGACAACTCATAGAACCATATACTTCACCGGAAAAAGTAGTGCGATTTGTCAACCATTTTTACGTGACGAATTAATGGCACTTCTGGAAAACATTTCCCTTTCAACAAAACGACGGATATCTGTTATGTGCAACGGAACACACGTTCTACACCTCTTACGTCAGTTACAAATGTTTAGTGAGTGAAGAATTGGTCGAGGACGTCCAGTAGAATGGTCTGTCTCCTCACCTGACCTTAATTCCTTTGATTTCTGGCTATGGGGATATTTAAAATCAGCTAAGTGCGTTCCCACAAGTCCGTAATTCTCTGAGAACAAAGACTAAAAGATGTGTATGAATATCACTAATGTCGCTCCGAAACAACTTTGGCATTGTAATTTGTAGCGGAGACGCGTTTGTGATGTAATTAAGAGACAGAAATCAGTATTTTGGAAACGATAGAAATTATTGTGTGGTCTGTTGAGATCTTGGTAGCAAGCAGGCAAAAGTTAGTCGCGAACTTTGAACTTGGCGCAAACCAGATCTACCGCATAGAACCACGTACGTTACTATTTCCTGTACAACGCCAGTTTCTCTTCCCAAGTTCAAAACTATTTCACAGTAAAGTACCAACGGCCGCGGTTCTTTTCTTTCTTTTGTGTAGTCATTTTCAAGGTCTTCGATTAAAAGTTAAGATGCTCGGGAATTAAATCGCCACTTCTTATTTCGTCATCTCTCACAGCAGTGAATTGAATTCCTGATGACAACGTTCATAGTATGGCGTTTCATTTTGCGTGGTATTCCGTGCAGAAGCTAATATTTGCTTCGTGTGTCTCAATAGGAGACTCCCGTGAGGTCTCGAAGCACAGTAAATAAAGGCGTACAAGCAGCCTTTCACACCAGACGAGGATAGTAAGTAGGCATCTGTGGAGAATGGGGGAACGAAGAAACGCTCCAACAACCCATTCATTCACTCGTTTCCGTCTCAGTCACTTTCTCGAACAGTGATAACTCATACTGCAAACAACAGAAAGCACTAAGACTCGTGCCAAAACATGATGGCACATGAAAGAACATGAAAGCGTGTTAATGAAAGAGAAACAGGGAAATGTAGCACAGTGAAGGATTTAACCTTTGGTAGAGACGAATATCAGGTAAAGATCAGGCATTTGAGAGGCTGGTCAGTATGGAAATTTGTGAGAGTGAGATTTACAAACATTTAACAGCATTGTGGGTACGCTGCAAGAAAATGTAATGGGAAGAAGAAAGATTTTATTTATTTATGCATTTATTTTACCTGGCAATATTAGGGCCTTCAGGCCCTCTCTTTCTGTATGAGAGGCATAATTCGTTACAAGTACTTATTTTTAGCACGTCGATACATATCTCCACGAAGAAGTATAAAATACAACATGCAAAATCCGATAGCAGCATTTTGATGTCAGGAGTAATTCAGCTACTAATCGTAAACGACGGGTTTTCTGTCGACTAAACAGAAATAAACAATCTGTGTACTTTACTAATAATTTCTTGATTTTGTTGACACTGCCAAAAGAAATATATACAATAGATTAACTGAAAAAATATAAAAAATGTTCAATGTGTGTGAAATCTTATGGGACTTAACTGCTGAGGTCATCAGTCTCTAAGTTTACACACTACTTAACCTAAATTACCCATGCCGGAGGGAGGACTCGAACCTCCTCCGGGACCAGCCGCACAGTCTATGACTGCAGCACCCTAGACCGCTCGGCTAATCCCGCGCGGCTGAGAAATTATAAAATACAGTTTCTGCATCATATGATAAATGTGAAATAAATCACATCTGAAGCTATCGGTTACCACAAAACAAGTTGCAATCCATTTATTTGCAGTGGCTGCCTCAGTAGATGAAATAATGTCGTCAACACAACTCACTGGCGAACTATGGAGGTATCCTTGTCACTAAAATGGACAACATCGACATTCACTCATTCTCTAGTATCTACTGCAGCAAATAGTGGACTACAGTTCATTAGTTAACGTTTACTTATTAATTTAATTTAATTTAATTTATTTATTTAACCTGATCAGATTAGAAGCTTACATCAGACCTGAGTTTCGCACATACACTGATGAGCCAAAACATCACGATCACCTGTTTAACTCCTTGTTTGTCCGTCTTTGGAACGAAATACATCACTGAGTCTGTGTATCAGGGATCTTACAGTTTGTCTGTAGGTTAGTTGAGGTATGTGGAATTAGATGTCTACGCACAGGTAATGTAATTCGGGTAAATAACGTGCGGCTGGATTGCGTACGCGGTGATGGCGCCCGATAGCGACCCACGTGGGTCCCGTAGGATTTATATCAGGCGAATTTGGTCGCCGAGACATCAGCGTTAATTCATTATAATGCTTCTCAAACCACTGTATCGCGGTTCTGGCTCCGAGACACGGACAATTATACTGCTTAAAGATGACATTGCTGTCGGCGAAGACATGAGACGTGTAGGGATGAGATGGTTGTCATCTGTCAGTGTGTTTTCGATTACTATCACAGGTCCCGTGCAAGCGCAGAAGAATGTCTTCCGTAGCATAATATTGCTCCCACCGGACAGCGTCCGTGGCCCCCTGCACGTTTAGAGCAGCCGTTCACCTCGATGACAGCGTTTACCCGAAGAGCCGACACGTTTCCATTGATTGACGGTCCTGTTCTCACTGCAATCGTAATCGACGATGGCATTGGGTCAACATGTGAACTCGAAGGGGTGGCCTGCTGCAGAGCTCCATGTTCAACAATGTACGATGAACCAGCGTTGTGCTCTTTCGGTAGAGATACCACAGATCACCATCTATCCAGTTTTACAGAGCAGACAAACTTCCAAACCCCACGTTCTGTGAAGAGTCGGGGACGTCTAACCATTTAGCACCTAGTGGTAGTTTCACTGTCCTTCTACCTCTTTCCGTAGATACTCACAACAATAGCACGTGAACACTCGACCAACATCACCGTTTTCGAGATATTCTTTCACAGTCTCTGCTAATAATAATCTGCCCTTTGTCAAAGTCTCAATGGACTTCTCCATTTGCAGCTCATATCTTTGCTAGGGTGATCCTCCGCCCGTGTCTGCTCCGCTTACATACTTTAGTTACCGCATCACGTGCTCACAACGGCACCAGGAGGCATTCAATGTCGCGTTGGGCAATGGTCATGTTCTGGCTTATCAGTGTAATTATCTTTTTGTTCGGCTATAACAGCCTATCGAATGTGACATGATTTAACTGTCTGCTCTCCCTCTTCATCAACATTTCGTCTCCAGCAGTGAAAAATTCTACTCGAGCTCAGAAAGTTCTAGGAATAAATTTCGGGAAATAATTCAAAATTATCGCTAACAAATCACGAATCTTCGACACATACCAACCTATACGCATTTTTTCTATACAGCACTCTTGTTAATAATAGTTCCCAACACAAATTTCTACAGCAGAGCTAGGAATGTGCAGGTTTAATATACCTACTTACTGTGTGCCTAGCTCCTGAAAACAAGTGAGAAAGCTGCATCTTTTTGAGGTTACCATTCTAATGAAATTTTTAGAAACCTATTGAGGCACATTCTGTAACAGTTTATCTTTGCTTAATTTTATTTTATTATTTTCTGTTAGATATTAGCCTGAACGTTATGTTTTCGTTTTCACTTCCGTCAAATGACTAGGTTGACGCGTACAAATTTCGTGAGATAGTTCCTACAATACCGTATGTGCACTTTAGCAGATAGTGCATTGGCCATATAGAACTGGCACTGTGTCTGTATGGTGATTCACACACTCATATCTACGAGTAGTCGACACATTCATACCTTAAGTCCCCAGCTGCATGAAGTGATTGAGGTTATTAAAAAGTTATTGTTGATGCATTCTCACGATTTTCACGGCAGTAATCGAAGTTAAACGAGCTACCACAAAATAAGCAGTAAGCTTGTTAGGAGCTCTAATCCAGTCTCAGAGGCTAGGCTAGCTAGCAATATTACATTCCTTAACATTTGTTGTAGGCTGCAAAATTAAGGTTGCTGCCACTGCAACAATCAATCGTGACCAAAGTCGCCGGCCGTGGTGGCCGTGCGGTTCTAGGCGCTTCAGTCCGGAACCGCGCAACCGCTACGCTCGCAGGTTTGAATCCTGCCTCGGGTATGGATGTGTGTGATGTTCTTAGGTTAGTTAGGTTTAAGTAGTTCTAAGTTCTAGGGGACTGATGACCACAGCAGTTAAGTCCCATAGTGCTCAGAGCCATTTGAACCATTTGAACCATTTGACAAAAGTCAAAATCCATATTATCTTTCAATACCACCAATCTTAATCCATATCCATGTATGAGGTTTACTGTTGACTTTTCCACAGTGTCTGTTTTAAGAAGAGTAGCTCTACATTTTAATTCCTCCCACATACATCTTGCGAAATGACCAAGAAGACAAAATTACAGAAATTAGAGCTCATACGGAGGTCTACCAACAATAGTTCATCATATGCGTCATTCATGAATGGAACTGGGAAAGTGGGAAATGACGGACATGCCAGAACTACTCTCAACCACATACCATAACGAGTCTTGCAGAGTATACAAAATAATAACCCCAAAGTCACGAAACCAACCTACTGTGTGGAATCACCAAGTGAAAGCTCGTTCTGCGTAAAGCAGGAGCTAATGGCGTTTGCTGCCATCCACAAATCAGCTAAACCGAGGCTGGAGTCGTTCAGCACCCTGTTTACTGAAGAGATTCAGAGAGGAATTATTGAGAAAGCGCTACACGTTGACTCGATGTTTTGAACTACTTTAAGTAAGCAATGCAGCTGTGCTGTAGTCCATACAGATGGGAATCCGTCGCCTGCACTGTAATATCTTCGAAATCGCTTGAGAAATGAGCGAACAATAACCAAGAGATTTGAGAAATCTCGTTGGTCCTAAAAGCAGATGAGATGCATTTAAGTTATGAAACTCGACATCTACTCTAACCTCCTTTTGCCCTTTAAAGTGTACAGTACTTGTATCCAACAGCCAGCCAGCTGTGAAACATCCAGTCTTTTCGTGTCTGTCGACAACGGCTGAGGAAGGAGGTGACACGTTTCAGTTACCAGGACATGTGGGAATTCAGAGAAACGAAGCCGCAGATGAAGGAACTGCTGATGGTTTTATGGGTTACGCTATTGCATAATGTTTCGTCCCCTTACATGCAAACACTTCATTGGTGAGATGCAATATCATGCACAAATGAGAGGAAGAGTTACTGGAAGTAAAGGACAATAAACTGGGATTGGTCAAGGTAAAAACCTAACTTTGGCATGCCTTATTTCAGCCACTGAGGCGAGTAGAAATAATGTTAGCTCTCCAGTGTGCGGTACTTGTGATATGCAAATTTTTTACACCACATTATCGTTGAATATGTTCTATATTACAAGGGGGCAGTAATCAGTTTACCACCAGATCGGATATTTCTTTGAGACGAGTTTGAAATTTGTATTTAGGGTCTGTAATGTTTCTGACCACCTATCCAAACGGTTAGACGGACGATTTTAGCATGCAGGATGGCTGGCTCATATATCACGTAAGTAATCAACAAGTTCCAGCATCTGGACTAATATTTTAGAATCTTCCATTTGTACATTTGTAGTTAGGTAATACATTTTAACAGAAGGGCATATGAGCTATTTTAGGTTCGAAAAAGGGTATGTGCGCGCATGTCGTAGGTGTATGTTAGGAGCTGGTTATTGACGTAACCACGTGTGATGATCAAAATGTTATTGCTGTTCAAACCACGTAGTTATACAGGGTGAGTCACTAAATATTGTCACCAAGAATAGCTCTGAAAGTATGATAGGAGCTGAAAAGTTTGTGGGAGAAATGTTGCATGGAACAACGGGGCCATAATATGACGTTAGTTTTTTGTTGCTAGGTGGGGTCACGTCAGAGACATGAAGGTCAACTTTTTTTTTTTAATGGGATGCTCTAGTTTGGTACTTATTTTCTGATAGCAGCTATCGAGACGAATCCAGTATGTGTAACAGTAATGTCTTGAAGGTCAACGAAGGTCACAAAAGGTGGCACGAACGTCCATTTACAGAACGTGTTCGAAGTGATGACCATTGGTATCAATGCAGTGCTGCAATCTTCGTATCATGGATTGAGTGGTATTCCTTATTACATCGGCACTTATCGAAGAACATGCTCTGACAATTCTCTCTCGCATATCTTCAGGTGTAGTTGGAACGTCTTTATAAACAATGTCTTTTACGAATCCCCACAAGAAAAAATCCAGAGACGTTAAGTCTGGATAACGAGGCGCCCACGACACGTCCAATCCAATGATTTGGGAATTGTCTCTGCAACTCATTTCTAGCCATCAGCGAAAAATGTGCCGGACACCAATCGTGTTGATAGCACAATCTGTTCCTTGCTTCTAAATATATTTTTTTCCAAAAGTAGACTTAATGTTTCTTGCAGAGGTTTGGTGTACTTCCTACCATTACATTTCCTGGGATGAAATAGGGACCTATAATTCTGTCCTCCAGAATCCCACACCATGCATTCACCGACCATGGTTTTTAGTGTGCAACTTGCCGCAGCCAACACGGATTTTCAGTAGCTCAATAATGCATGTTACGCAAATTATCATTTCCATGGTTTGTGAATGTAGCCTCGTCAGTAAAGAAAACCAAACTTATAAATGTGTCATCCCTCTGAATCTGAAGTTAGCCCATCGGCAGAATTCAATACGACGCTTACAACCCGTACCAGTTAATTCTTGGTGGAGACTGATATGGTAAGGATGATATTTATGGCGATGCAGAACACGAACAACACTCCTCTGGTTTATGCCAGGTTCCCTTGCGATCTGACGTGATCTAACACAAGTATCTTGAACCACAGTGGCAAGAGTACCAATTTCCGTTCCCTCGATAGTAACTTTCCTTTGCAGGATGTGTTTCTGATGCGTTAAAGATCCAGTTGTTCTCAATTTATCATACATATATTTAAATGTACGACGTGTAGGGTGAGTACGTTGAGGATATCTTTCAGCGTATAAGTCTCTAGCTCTCACTGAATTTCGTTGGCATTCTCCGTAAATGAGAAGCATTTCGACTTGTTCTTCGAAGGAATAGATCAATGACATTCGCTTGATTCGACGATACTAGTCTTACCGTTTCTATTAGTGTTGTATTGCGAAACCGTCGAATGCTGTTTACATGTCAATTGCACGTTTACTATTTGTACGAAATAAGAGAGAGAATTCTCAGAGCATGTGCTTTGATAAGTGCCGATGTGATAAGCAATACCACTCAATCAATGATATGAAGATTTCAGCACTGCATTGATACCAATGGTCATCACTTTGAACACCTTCTGTAAATGGTCGTTAATGCCATATTATTGGAAAAAGAAGTATAAAAGCAGTTGTTTGTCAATGCTTTCGTTAGAGGGAGAGCAATGGGACATGAGGCAGGAAATATGCCATTCTCGTCACTGTATACATTGTTTGGCACAAGTGGTAGGTGTAGCATCTAAGACGTAGTAAAGGTTGAGTACAATGTACCTGTAATGCGGACGAAGGACCCGCGCAATAAATAGCGCCAGGTCATGAAGTGTCCACAGCATAACGAAGGTATGCTTGTGGCTCATTGAACAGAAAACTCTCTATTCACATTTAACTTTTTTCCTATGATACAAAATACTCCTTATGCAGTGACATGACAATCGACGGGACTACAAAAATCGGAAAGAGAAACTTCATTGAGGTGAGGTTAAATCTGAATGGTACAACTTGTGTAAAGAGAAACATTATGTGTAAATCTATTCTTAGTCGCTGAGGCGCCTTAACTCAGCAGATACCTAGAAAAACGTTGATTACTGAAAGGCAGTGATTATAAATACAGGTATATTTTTACCTTATTTCAGAAATACAGCTCGTTATCCTTATTGGAAACTTCTTTCGTAAATTAGATTTCAAATCTTCTTTTTTCGAAGAGGGAAAAGGAAATGAAAAAAAATGGTTCAAATGGCTCTGAGCACTATGGGACTTAACTTCTGAGGTCATCAGTCCCCTAGAACTTTGAAATTTTAACCTAACTAACCTAAGGACACCACACACATCCATGCCCGAGGCAGGATTCGAACCTGCGACCGTAGTGGTCGCGCGGTTCCAGACTGTAGTGCCTAGAACCGCTCGGCCACACCGGCCGGAGAAATGAAAAAGTTACGCTTCCACAACAGATGAATTTCTTGATTTACTGCTTCCTCATTTCGATTTTCGTAGTATGTCTTTTTTAGCTATATTTAACTTTTCCCCACGAACAGGCACTCTCTGCTATGATAAGACGATTGAAAAGAAATTTTGAAGTCGTGTTTCGTGTCTCTGATGCGGCTGGGGTGTATGATATATAACCGGTAGTCTTTAAGTGTAGATGTTTGATGTGTCGTTGGGTGTAGTAGGGCCCCTTCTGCCAGGTATAGCTGCCTGGGAACAGGCAGGTCTTCAGTTACCTGTTACTTCCACAGTTATTTTTATTACAGATACTTTTTCCTGAGTCCAGTTCCTAATTTGTACCTTACTGCGGCACATAAGAAGATGGTGCATGCTTTTTAACAATTGGCATTAGTTACAATAAGGGCTTAGTTCCAACTTAATCTCCTTCCAGTGGGAATAATTTCATTGATCGTATCACATAGCTACCCAGTCATTGAACCAGTGGGATACTCGAAGTAACACATTAATGTTTCAGGAAGACAAATACCTTTGTTATGGTCTCACGTTTCCATATATAAATCAAGACTGAATTATTGTTAGTTTCCATGTTGGTATGGGATTTGCCGCTCAGGTCGTTAGACGTGTTCATTTTTCAGTAAAATACGGTGAGAGACAAAAACGTGATGATGTCTGGTCCAAGTGCAAAGGAACGGCGAAAGATGACTGAGGATCGGCAGCTGTTACCATAGCCTGCTTCTCAGCAGTCCAGGGGTCATAGGAGTCGGGTAGTGGGAGCCGCTGAGTTCTGTGAAACTTGTTCAAACGTGTGTGAACGGCTGGAGAAACTGTGACAGGCAACGTGTCCTTTAATGAAATTTATAAGGCACACCTGTCATGCCGCAGCCGCCTGGCGCTGCTTTCTAGCACAGCGTCGCCGTTTCAATTTTCTGTTCTTGCTTCTCAGAAGAAACGACGCCTCACACATGTTTCCCCGATTTCTTTAATTTACATTTTCTCAGAGACAGCAAATTTCCTGGAATAGTAATGAGCTGACTTTACACTAAGACCGGAGCTACTCTTCTCTGCAACCGCATAAGCTTTTCAACACGTAAGAAATGTGTAGGGGTTAAACAAAAATATACACAACACACTATCATGCCCAATACGGTGTAGGAAACCTGTTGACATTCAAAATAACTTCTAGTCGGCTCGGAATGGATAAATACAAATCCTTTATGGTTGTATATGGACTCTTACACCATTCTTTCTACAAAATATTTTTCTAATTCAGGCACCGATGATTAAGGTGGATACCGATCACAGACCTATCTCTAAAAACGGAGGCTCAATAATGTTGATATCTGGTGACTGTGGTGGCAAGAAGAGTTACGAAGTAAATCTTCGTGCTCACTAAACCAGTGTTGGACGTGAATAGGGACCCTGTCGTTTTGGAACGCATCATCACAACTGGGGAACAAAAATGGTACCATGGGACAGACCTGATCATCCAAGATGGTTACATAAAGCTTAACAGTGATGCGACCATGCAGAGTAACCGCCGGTTCGAAATAATCACTGAATCCCTGCCATGTTTCAATCTTGGGGCGTAAACTCGGCAAGGAGTTGGAAATGTTGTGAGTCAAGAATAATCCGACCAAATGACTTTCTTCCATTGCTCCATAGCTCCGATTTTATTGTTTCGGCACCACTTTTTCCTCTTACGGCCATTTGCATCAATGACGAGTGGTTTTGGAATTCCATATCGCTCAGGAATTCACTGATTATGGAGCTCCATTCGTGTTGTTTCGGTGCTGACAGAGTTAGAAAGTGCGAAATTCTGTTCTGCAGTGATTTTTCAGCTATCGTGTTCTTATTTTCCGTCACAGTCCTTTTCAATGACCGTCTGTCACGATCACTCAGCACACACAGGAAGAGCTCTCATCACCCAGGACTTAGCTAAATTAGTTATTGACGTTGTTGCCATTAGTGAAGCCAGACTATCGGGAGAAGGATACGTCACTGAGACTAATTCAGGATACACCATCTCCTAGAAAGGAAAGGATGGTGAGAACCACGCATCCATGATGTCGAATTTGAAATAAAAACAACAATAGTGGAAGGACATAGATTAACACCTGTTTCTGTCAATGAAATAATTAGGACTCTTCGAAGTCCTCTTTCTGGAGACTATTTTGTCAACCTCGTCTCTGCATATGCTCCCACTTTAGACAGGTATGAAGATACAAAGTATCAGTTCTGTCGTCAACTCAACAATGTTCTCGTCAATATACGTACTAAAGGTAAACTCTTGTTACTTGGGGATTTCAGTGATAGAGTGGGAAGAGGCAATCGCTATTTGGGAAATATCATGGGTGATCAAGCTATTGGAAACTGCAGTGCCAATGGGCTGCCATTTCTTGGTATGTGTGTGATGTCATTAGGTTAGTTAGGTTTAAGTAGTTCTAAGTTCTAACCTCAGAAGTTAAGTCCCATAGTTCTCAGAGCCATTTTTCGTGGTATCTCTGCTGAGCATGAGCTTTTTATCGTCAGTGCACATTTCCTTTTACCTATTCGTTATAAGACTACATGGATGCATACACGCTCCAAAAAACACTGATATCTTCTTGACTAGACACACGTTATAAACATAAACATCGATGATCGAATGATCGAAACATCGATAATTGCTTGAGTGATTACAAGCGGCTAGTTGGTCAACTGGGAATTCTAGTACATCGTAAAACACGATCCTACTTCTCAAATACAGGAGAAAATCCGACATTAACAGTCTGCGTGTTAAAACTGCTTGCTCTTTCTTGCAAGACACGCTTTTAGATCTAATTCAGAAAACGCCAGCTAACACAACAGATGTTGAACAGGAACGGAACGTTTTAAAAAATAGGAACCTCATAAGTATCAAGCAGGACTTTACCTATCTCTTGCCTAAGATCCATCCTTCATGGGAAAGAAAACATATTTTCAAGAGCAGATGTGTCAAACTAAAATAAGCATGATCAAGAACAAGTGGTGACAACAAAAAGCCAAGGAATTCCAAAGTCCGCCAGATGCTACTGACTTGTGTAGTTTTCAGGCTGGAATAAAAGTGATATATGGACCTGTTCGTTCCTCACCAGGAACCCAACCAGTCGACAGTGTGACCATCCACACTGACAGTCACGACATTTTGAGTCGCTGGAAAGAGCACTTCAGCTCATTCTTTACCAGTAGCTCTACTGCTGTTGACAACACATTCAAACATGTCCCGCTACATCCAGCACACTCTCGGAAGACAGTTCCATCGACATTTCATAAATTTAGCAAGCCTGTAGATAGTATGAAATCGATACACACACCCGAATCTGACGACAATTCCCTAAACACCAGACTCTTCTCCCTGTTTCTTCTAATGTGGGGAAGTCGTAAGATACTAGTGGACATGAGAAAATTCACAACTGTCATCTTCAAAAAAGGCGACCGAAGCATCTTTGGTAATTACTGTGGCATTCCCTTGCTCTTCGTGGCTAGTGAAATTTTTGCTAAAATTATGTTGGATTGCCTCCAGACTCTTTCCGAGACTGTAATTTCTGAATCCCAATGCGGATTTCACCCTTCCATAGACATCATTGATAAGATATTCTATGCACTACAATTGCAAAAGAAGTGCAGGGAACAACATAAATCTCCACTATTATCGTTCTATGACTTAGAAAAGGACTTTGATGAGCTGCCCAAAGAAAGTATATGAAGGTCTTGAAATGGTTCGGATGCCCTGAACACTTTGTTGGACTGATTCAAGCCCACTATGTTGAAATTTCTGGCAAGTGCTATATCAGAATGAAACATCTGAGAAATTCCGTGTTACTAATGGGCTCAAACATGCACGTGTCCTCTCGCCAACATTGTTTGCGCTGTACCTAGCAGTCACGCTTTTTAAGACAACGTCTGCAAACAATTCAGGTGTAGAACTGAAATACAGATTTGACTGAGAACTATTTAATCAGACCAGATTTCATTCTAAAAGGTTCACAGGTCTCACTGAACTTCACAGGTCTCACTGTACTGAAATATAGAGACGACAATACTTCTACAGCTCACACACCAACAGTATTGCAACTGTCTGTAAATTGTTTCAGTAGTACGTATGAACGGTCTGACCTGAACATCCACATTCCAAAGAAAAGAGGGCTCACAAAGCTAGCTCCTGTAACTGATTTCCAAAATGGACTCACACAGCTGCTCCTTAACTGATTTCCCCAATTTAAATATTTCTATTTTCAGCTCACATCTGGAAGAAGCAAATCACTGCCTCTATCTAGGAAGTATAGTGTCATCTAATTGCTCACCGGAAAAGGACGTGGAGGACTGAATACGTGCCGCCTATGCTTCTTTTGGAAGTCTCACACAGAGTATCTTCCTAAATAAAGATCTAATACTCTGCACCAAACTGATAGTGTATGCAGGAGTTACGTTTCCATCCTGCTGCATGACTGCGAAACCTGGACGCTATTAACCGTAATCTTAAGAAAGTAGAATGCTTCATCTAACGTAAGCTTAGATATCTTATGTACATCCAATTGGATGACTTTATATAAAGGACAACTGTTCTTGAGACGGAGAAGGCTTATAGTACAAAGGCCACCTCCATTAGTGACCGACTCAGATGGATATGTCATTTCCAGCAGACTTCCACGATAAGTTTCTTATAGTGAAGTGAGCTCAGATAGAAGGCCACACGGTATTCTTCGGAAGCGCTGTAAGGATCAGTTCAAGAAGAACCTTAAGAGTTTAAACAGTGATCCTAATGACAGAAGACCGCACTCACTGGCAGACATCTACTTCAGCTTTTATTTCATTTGGGCAGGAACGTCTTAAACTGGAAAATGAGAAACGTCAGAGACGCTAACTTCGCCAGCTGCAGCCACGTCCTTCGCCCTCGTGCAATCTGTGTGGCCGCATCTTTCAAGCGATAATTGGTCTGTTAAGCCATCAAAAGCTTAGATGCAGTACAGGAAATACAGGAGACAAATGAAATCTGTGCTACGATTATCAGCCGACGACGACGACGATGGGGCAACGACGATCTTCACGCCGAAGACTGGTTGCAAACGGCTCTCGACGCTAGTCTACCCTGGGCCAGACTCGCCATATCTGCCACCTACATCTAGCAGACTCTGCTTGCTGCAGTAATATCTTGCTCTCCCTCTACGCTTTTGAACACACCATAACCCTCGAAGCACACACGCTACCCTAATTAAAAATACATGATTCCTTGATGCCGTATTTCCTATCAACCGAACTCTTATTTTAATTTCGTTGTGCAATAAATATACTTTCTCTCCAGTTTAATTCAGAACCTCATCATTAGGTCTCCGATCTACTCATCTAATCTTCAGCATTTTTTCTGTAGCAACAAATTTCAAAAGCTTCTGTTCTCTCCTTGGTTGATTGGTTGACTTGTGGGAGGTAACCAAACAGCGAGGTCATCGATTCCATCGGATCTGGGGAGAATGGGGAAGAAAGTCGGGCGTGCCCTTTTAAAGGAACCATCCCGGCTTCGAACCCTCGTCATCCCGAATGCGAGTCCAGTGTGTTAACCACTGCGCTACGTCGCTCAGTGTTCTCTCCTTGTTTCAGCTGTGTACCATCTACGATTCGCTTCTGTATAAGGCTACACTCCAGAACAATATCTTCAGAAAAGACTTCTTAACGCTTAAATTCGATGCTAACAGATATCTGTTTTTCAGAAACGCTTTTCTTGCAATTGGCAATCTTTACTTCCGCCGTCCACAATTACTTTACTGCCTAAATAACAAATCTCGACTACTACTTTTAGTATTTCATTTTGTGATCTAATTCCCTCAGAATCATCTTATGTAATTCAACTGTATTCCAAAGCCCTTGTTTTACTTTCTTTACGTGCTTCTTACAACCACTTCTCGAGACACTATCCACTCGGTTCATCTTTGTCATTGTCAAATATTACATTTTTTATTTCTTCTCTTTGAACTTTAATTCCTTTTCCTAATATCTCCTTGTTTTCTTTCGTAGCTTGCTCGACGTATATATTAAATAACATTGGGGTTAGCCTGCAGTCGTGTCTCACTTCCTTCTTAACTACTGCTTCCCTTTCATGTCCTTTGACTATTATTTCTACAGTCTGGTTTTTGTATAGTATAAAGATAATTTTTTTATCTCCCTATTTTATCACTATTACCTTCAGGGTTTCTAATAGTTTATTGTAGACAACATTGTAAAAGTCTTTCTCTAAATCTACAAATACTCTATACGTTGGGTGATGTTTTTTCATTCGCTCTATTAAGTTAAGTTGTAGGGTCAGCATTACCTTGCTTGTTCTTACATTTCTCTAGAACCCAAATTGCTCGTCCTCACGGTCAATTTCTAACACTTTCTCCATTCTTCTACAAATAATTATTCGTGTAAGCATTATGCAAACATAACGTATTAAACTAATGGCTGGCTCTGAGCACTATGGGACTTAACATCTTAGGTCATCAGTCCCCTAGAACTTAGAACTACTTAAACCTAACTAACCTAAGGACATCACACACATCCATGCCTAAGGCAGGATTCGAACCTGCGACCGTAGCAGCAGCGCGGTTCCGGCCTGAAGCGCCTATTAAACTAATGGTTGGGTAACATTCACACGCGTCAGAACTTGGTAATTCATACATCTTGCATATCAGGTGAAGCATTAGGCAATGTCTTTTTACGTTATTGATCCTCTGCTAGCTTCACCATTTCATCTCTCCAAGCTACCCATTCGTATTCTGTTGCATTCCTTTCCACTATTTCAGTTAATCTTTTTCTAACGCTCTCTCTGAAATGCCCAACTAGAGTTCCTTCCTATAGTTTATCCAGGTCTAGTCTTCTTAATTTCCTGCCTTAGTGAGATTTCTTCATTTTCCCTGCAGTTCGTTTTATCTGGCAATCTTCTTAATTTTCTAATTTTGTGGAATTTCTTCAGTATCTGCAGTTCATAAACAAAAAATTATGGTCAGATCCTCATCTGCCCGTAGAAACATTTTGTAATGTTAAAAAAACAGTTTTGAAATCTCTGTCTCACCATTATATAACCTATTTGAAAACTTTCGATGTCTCAAGGTCTCATTCACGTTCATAACTCTAAAATAAAGTGTTAGGAATGATTAAATTGTACGCTGTGCAAAATTCTACCAGGCAGCTACGCCTCCCATTCCTTTCCCCTAAACCATTTTCTCCTGTTATCTTCGTCGTTTTCCTTTTCGTATAAGTGGCGATCAAAATGTTCCAGACCGTACGGTCCAGAATCGGTATGCCAGTCAGGCAAAATCGGCGTGAGGATCGAGGCAATGACCCCACCGAAGTGCCCTACTGCCTGAAGAAGTCCGTAACTGTCCGCTGCACAACCTCGTCCGACAGGAATCGTCGACCACTCTAGGCCCTCTTCAAGGGATAGAAAGGCGTAACCTGTGCGTAACCTGTGCGGTATGGGGACGTGCGTTATCGTGAAGCAGGAGCACGGTCGTCGCCCATCATTCCACAACGGTTGCTTTCGATAGACAAGCTACCCATACATATTCTTCATTCTCCGATGGATATTTCCCGGTATTTGTTCTTCGGCAACCAAGAAAAGAATGTCAGCATGTTGGTCCTATTTGCGTGCATTTGGTAACAACGTCGCCTAGTTCATGTTTCCACATTTTCCGAACGCACGACTGCCACCCTTATCCCTCGCCTACATGTCGGTGCTTATACGCCCGCATCGATGTCGCGCTACGCTCCAGCAACGCCCTCAAACGGAAACTTTCTGATCGCTCCTTATGCTTTCGAATTCCAGTCCTCCATAACAATTAAATTTTATCTCTCTTAAATATCTGAATGATCTATTTTATAGCATCCTACGTGTCACTACTAAATATTTAAACGTCTATTTGCCAAAGCCTGTTAGAAAGTCTATACACAATTCGAGATTGAAAAAGAGCCACCCACAAATACTCTACGCCACAACTTCTTTGTAACACGAGTAGTGAATTTCATTTTGTCAGACATCATACGATACTCATGAAAATTAGTTTTATTACATAATAAACTGTAATACTTTGTAAAGATACTTCTCCTATTATGTCCTAGGAAACCACAACCTCTATATTACAGCGCATCGTAGAGTCTCTGAAGGAAGAACTTATAAATAACACCGAACCGTTAACCACGCCGCTGAGAACAACGGTATTCGGTTGTTAAATTGATTTGGAGCTACTGAGAGTACGCCGTATGAAACATATCGTAATTCTGGTAAGAGTGAGAAGCTGAATTTCTTACAATATTACAAGTAATCTAGAAGTACGGAGTACTCGCAATAAATACTTAATTTTGCAGATCGTCAACTACTATTCGTTGTAACTATTGCAAAAAATGTAAGATTGTGATTCAATATTCCATTTTTTTTACAAATAACTGTACAGTTTGAGGAACTAATCACATTTTCGAGCCGAGGAAATAAAATTGGTATACTAATGACTGCATCTTAAGAATATTGTCACCAATAGAAGACTGCAATCCGCCTTGATATATTAATCCAACTTTTCGCTTTTAATATTCTGTAAAAGATCTTCCACTAACGAAAAAATTCTTCATGTAACTAATGTGCTACATTCGTCACGCCAGGTAGAAACTAATCGATCTGGGCTTTATTGTGGGTAAGTGCGGCTGACAATGATTGAGAATTTATATTATTGACCGAGAAACAAGTAAGAAAAGAGGAGAAGAATGTGACACACGAGGAAAACAAAAGATTTTGAGTTTCGAACCACAAGACAGAGTGAATCGTGGGAAGATGGTAATCGGGGTATGATGCGTGTTTGCTAGTGTTGGTTCACTGTGGCAAGAGGACGCATCACCTAGTGGCCCACTGCTTCCTCGTGTCCAAGTCCCGAGGGGCACGAGTTAAGTGCTGTTGTAAGTCACATTTTTTTTTTGTCTTTTGCGGCCAAAAATTGTGGTACGTAATAAAATTTACGCTGTAAAGTAATTACTGAAATATTTTTTATCAGTATAGTGACCTCTATACAATTCTAACGATGTGTTTATCACGTACTCTGTGTCTCGCACTATGTGTGCATTCAGTTACTTCCCGTTTGCCGCCGTACGGGAACACGTATTTCAACTTGTATCTCACCCCGATAGCTGGGTAAGACCCCAATTTTTCTTTAAGGTAAGTTGAACACTCATATTACCTTTATGCACATCATTTATTTGCACAAGATGCCTAGAAATTACGGAAAGGCATCTTAATGGAACCAACATTCCCGGTGGATCTGACAACTCAGAACAAAAACACTAAAGGACTCTGTAAGAGGAGAAATCACATCGAACGTAAGTGTTAGAGTTAAAGCAGGGACCTCTACGTCGTTTGGAACGACTGCACAGATACCAATTTTGCAAACACCAAAGAAAAAGAGGAAGAAAACCGTATCACTGTTGACAGATCAGGAAACTCTACGAAGTTTGAAAGCAGCGCGACCGGAAAGACTGAAACCGAAAAGAAGTCCTCCAGCAAACAAACGATGAAGAAAGTAGAATCGACTGCTGAATACAATAACTGTTTCGTGTGTGAAAGAAACTCCAAAGAAAAAAATTGGACCGCAAGGGGACTGAATTCAGTGTATTGACTGTAAGAAGTGGCTTCACAATATATCCACAGGTGAAGCAAATACGTGTAATGACTGCTGTAAAACAGTAAATATCAGCCGTAGGACTATCGCTAATTGCAATACTAAGTTTTATTTCATATTACTTGACAGTAAAATATGTAATAGAATTGGTGATGGTATGAAATTTATTTTGCCGTTTAACCCCGATTTTCGGGGTGAGGTGACTAATAGTCCAACCTATAAAAACGTTACTACGTCACACTCAAGGTATCATCTTACTATACAGATCGATTTTCAGTTTGAAGAAACCTCGCCAAACAAGTGTGATTCATTTTGTTTTGAAAATCTCATAATTTCATATAGAAGCAAAAATTATGGATCCTCTCCCGACGTTGTATATTTTGTTGACACGTGGTACGAAGTCTCCGGCAGTCGTATTACAAAGGTAAAAATGAAATATTCAGAATGGTAACATAGTGTGAACGAGTAAGATCAGATATGTACTGGGCTTTACCCCCTTTGGATATCGCCATTTCTTCATCGTTCCTTTCTTTTTTTCAAAATTTGACTTATCTACAATATATGCGTAAAATTAATAAACATCAGAGATGTTATTCATCGCATTGCAGCAAAGGCTTCGATCACTTAAGGTTTAATTAGTTCTACTTGTGGTGTGTGCCTCGGTAGAAAGGTCTTATACTTCGAGTGTCAGTTTATGCGATTTCTTGAGGCGAATAATCTAACTTTGAAAAACTTCAAAACCTTCTGAACCTATATCTTCAACTATATCTCAAGTCTAAAGACGCAGGAAACTGTCGCAAATGTGAAACGACCTTTTATAGCTATAGAAAAAGACGGCCACATCGTCCTGGAACTGCGTTTCCCCGTGCATATAATTTACATGTAGAATGACCAAAACTCAATTTAATTATAACTGTACTGACACGTTTATTACCAAACCCGTGCAACCAGTACATCATAGCTTTAGGGACTTCAGTTGTTCGCCACATATGTCTCAAATGTTTCGACGTTCATGTAAATATTTAATCGCCGTTTCGCACATGAGGCAACAGACGCACGTCTTTTTTGTTCTTAGTTTGGATCTCTGCAGCAAGAAGACTAAAATTTACAGGGTTTCCCATTACCTGCGCTGCGAGTTTAAATCCAATATTTTTCAGAACGTTATTTCAAACAATTATGGAAGATGAAAAGAAAGAAAACCGATAAGAACTCCAATGTCCACTTTCGTTTCAAAACAAATTTGCATTCGCACAAGACATACAGCTCCAATTCAAGGCGTTATGGTATGCGATGCTTTTGGGTGCAACCACAAATCACAGCTGGTGCGTGTCCAGCGCGCTTTGACCAGTGTGACCTACGTGAATGACATCCTGTGACCCATAGCCATATCTTTTCTACACAATATCCCAGACGCCATTTTTCATCAAGACAATGCACGACCACATGTTGCTGTACGAACATGGGCCTTCGTGGTGTCACAGGCTGTCAGCCTTTTGTCCTTTCCCTCATGGTCATCAGACTTGTTGTCAGTCGAAGATGTGTGGGATATGATGAAATGACGGGTGTAGCGCTGTGACCCAGTGCCAACAACCACTGATGAACTGTAGCACCAGGTGAATGCAGCATGGATTGTTATACCACAGGACGCCATTCGCACCCGATAAGCGTCGATACCATCACGCGTGGAACATGTTACGTATCAGGGCCCATGGCGGAACCTGTACGTACTAGGCGAAATAACACTCGCTGAAATGAGGTAACTGAAATGCTAATCATTTTTGCACAACGTACTAATGTACGTGTCCTGCGAATACGAACGCTCTATCTCCAGTCGTTCAAGGTGTTCTGTTTTTTTTTTTTCTTCTGAACCTGAGTGTAATAAGGGCCTCTTTGTCTAAAGTTTTACAAAGGGGAAGCTAATTGAATACAGATTGGAGTATCAGAGGGGGAACGCAATGTATGAAACCACGTTAAAAACATAGAACATTATAGGAAAAAAACTTCGACTCTTCGGTAGTTGCAGTGTATCGTCGCTAATGCAAGAAGGTCATTGTGATAGATCCGTTCAGTCCAATCTTCGGAAAAATTGTAATAACTAACAAAAAGGGATATTGTAACTAATCTCTCCATTGACTTCGAGCACATTAGAGATGAAGCACAAGCTGAGACTGTGGAAAGAAATTTGTCGTGTCCTTTTCATAGGAACCTTCCCAGCATAATTTATCTTACGTTATTTAGAGACATCATGAAAAACCTAAATATAAATGGCAGGACTGGGATTTTAACCGGCGTTCTTGGAAAAGCGAATTCAGTTTATTAACCAGTGCGCCACTTCACTCGGTTACGTTTTAGAAAGTGTTTCCGCTGCACAACGATCATTTTACTTGTTACTGAGCGCTAAATGACAGAATGAGCTGTACAGAGTGAGTTTTAAAACAATGGCGTACATTGTGGAAAACTGCAGCACGTCTTGTGCTACGTTGCGAGGCGTTTTATATCAGATTTGCGACGTCCGGTTTCTTTCTGTACTTGCCTGTAATAGTTATGTCACACATTCAGTTACTGATAGCTGGGTGATAAAAAATCCGCATTACTGTATAGACGTTTATTGTCCCCGTTGAATTGTGAACCCAAGGCAGTAGCGTTGTCCGGTTTCAGTCAGAAGTTGCTTGTTGTTCTTCTCGTTACGACAGGCTTTCGGCATCTTCCGTGCATTCCTCTTCCTTTTTTACCACTTTCTGAACGTGCTAGAGTTTAGTACACACTCTCTACAGCTCCATCACGAGAGCTGTTCCACAACATTCTTCTTAGAAGTTAATTCGTAAATCCTGAATAGATATTCTGTGTATAGTGTCTGCCACACAATGAACCTCGAACAAAAATTCGTTTTACTCGTGTCTGTATATCAATCAATGGTAATGTAATAGAATTTCATAACATCGTTACATGTGAAGGAAATTCGTGAGAGTTGCTCTACGCATGCATACACCAGGAGGAAAGAGATGCAACTCTACACAATTTGACCATATTGTAAGTAGAACATTTTCTCAATACGCGTTATTCTAATTGGAAGAAATTTGTCGACGACAACAGAAACTTACAAGCAACAGAGTCATTCATTCCATAGGGTGCTGGTCAAAGGTCGCGAAGAAGAGGGGTTCGGTCTGTACAATTAGAGATGTTGTCGGATCGCGTGGGAGAAGCTTGATCAGTAAGTCATCTTCCCAACAACATGCACAGAATACAGTGTATCGAGTACTGGTGGAGCAGTATCATAAGAAAAAGTATGCAAACTATGGTGCAAAATCAATTTACACCAAATGTTCCGTCCTCTCAATGAATAACCCAGTGCAATTCGGCAGTACTGACTTTCTTACAGTTTTTGTTTCTCACGGCTAATACCTTCTTTAACGTAATGGTGTCTCCAACTGCCCCAAGTCTTATTTCTGGAGTGATGAAAATCCATAATCCACGGATCACCAAAAATGATTTTCTATGAATCTGCTGTCTTGAATAGAACAATGATGCCGGCCGGTGTGGCCGAGCGGTTCTAGGCGCTTCAGTCTGGTACCGCGTGACCGCTACGGTCGCAGATTCGAATCCTGCCTCGGGCATGGATGTGTGTGATGTCCTTAGGTTAGTTAGGTTTAAGTAGTTCTAAGTCCTAGGGGACTGATGACCTAAGATGTTAAGTCCCATAGTGCTCATAGCCATTTGAACCATTTTAATAGAACCTTGAGTGATACAGCGACGTATAAAGTACATAAGGAAATTAACTGAAAGCAGCGTAACGAAACACGAAAATATTCATAGGGGCAACGATTCCACGAAAAGAGAGCCACGACCATGTGGACTGAGCGGGGCAAGGGACAGAAAATAACCGGTTTGAGAGCTTACATTTATAATTTTAACTAATATTTTGCTGCGGACCCATTTCTTATGCTCGAATTTTTAATTAAATTTTCAGCTAGTCCTATTTTGGCTTCTGTAGAATTTTAAACTTCCTGTTCCTGGACGTTACAGTCAGCAGCCGTGAAGACAGTATGATACTGACAAGGGCCACGAGTATTCATCAGAGTTTTATGAGGCGTGACGATGCCAGCCGTGGCTACAAACTTTATTCGTTTCCTCTACTATCTATAAGGAGCCAGGTGTGTTGTTTCTTAGACGCTTCTCATATAATATGAATCAGCATCACTAATTATACTGTCGTAACCTATACTTTTAAATATGCACGTTCTTTTTTAAATAAATCTGATGGTGATCCTAACGATCGAAACCGGTTATCGAACCAAATAAAACAAAATTGCGATAAAATACTGTTTGGAGTTCCACATGATAGAACATTACATGTTTTCACCAGTGTTGAATGGTGCACATTGGCTGCTGTTCTCTTGAGCTCTGCAGAGAGTGCCAGTGCCTTGGACTGATGACCTCGTAGTTTAGTCCCTTAACCCCCAACCAACACCTGTGTCTTGTCAAATTGAAGGCGCCCCTTCCAACAAAGTGCTCCTTTTTTATTCTCATGAAGACACTTAAACATACAGAGACCTTTTTTTATTTATACGACGTAGTAACGCGTGTATATGAAACTTGGTGTACTGTTTGTGGTTGCACAGAAACTTTTACCTACCGGTGTATGGTCCGTTGCGTGGCCGCGCGTTTAGAGGCGCCATGTCACGGATGTCGACATGTCCTCCCTCGGGCAAGGGTGTGTGTGTTGTTCTTAGCATAAATCAGTTTAAGTAGTGTGTCTGTCTAGAGACCGATGACCTCAGCAGTTTCGTCCCTTAGGAATTCACACACACATAAACATAAAACTCAGTTGACATCTTTTTTATATTCTATTTCGTCTAAGACTAATATCCTGTCAAACTGCTGCAGCTCATGGCCTAGTGGTTAGCAGCGCTGGCCGTAGATTCATAGTCTCGGGTTTGATTCCCGGCCGGGCTGAAGATCTTTTTCGCTCAGGGATTGGGTGTTTGCGTTTTCCTAATCACTTCATGTGCTCTTCATCTCAAACACACACAAGTTGCCGGAGTGACGTCAAATAGAAAGACTTCCACCAGGCGGCAGAACAGTATTGTCGTATTATCATTATATTTCATTTATCATGCCATAAGTCTTAAGTTGTAAGTATTATGTCTGTGTGGAGACTTTAAAATATTCGTAAATCATTTTTCAAGTTATTTATATTCTAATTTCTCTGTTTATTTATTTTATTTATTTATTGTTCCGTGGGACCAAATTAAGGAGAAGTCTCCATGGTCATGGAATGAGTCAATACATCAAATTATAACACGATATTAGAAACATATAAAATGAAATATAAAAAAAAACATATTCAGGTAGTCGTAAGTTTAAATAAAGAAAATCAACAATGTAACACTGGAATTTGCTTAATTTTTTAGCTCTTCCAGTAGCTCCTCGACAGAATAGAAGGAGTGAGCCATGAAGAAACTCTTCAGTTTAGACTTAAAAGAGTTTGGGCTACTGCTAAGATTTTTGAGTTCTTGTGGTAGCTTATTGAAAATGGATGCAGCAGAATACTGCACTCCTTTCTGCACAAGACTCAAGGAAGTGCATTCCACATGCAGATTGGATTTCTGCCTAATATTAACTGAGTGAAAGCTGCTAACTCTTGGGAATAGGCTAATATTGCTAACAACAAACGACATTAAAGAAAATATATACTGTGAGGGCAATGTCAGATTCCTAGACTATTGAATAGGGGTCGACAAGAGGTTCTCGAACTTACACCACATATAGCTCGGACAGTCCGTTTTTGAGCCAAAAATACCCTTTTTGAATCAGAAGAATTACCCCAAAAAATAATACCATACGACATAAGCGTATGAAAATATACGAAGTAGACTACTTTTCGTGTTGAAAT
Source organism: Schistocerca gregaria (assembly GCF_023897955.1). NCBI lineage: Eukaryota > Metazoa > Arthropoda > Insecta > Orthoptera > Acrididae > Schistocerca > Schistocerca gregaria. The sequence goes on along the minus strand of NC_064931.1, from coordinate 854,352,171 downwards.
GTCACTTATTTCAGATACAGTTCTAATGGTAAATAAAGCGACATTTAGTTTCTGAACAAGATCCTGAACGTGGGCTTTCCACAACAGCTTATTATCTATCCGAACGCCTAGGAACTTGAACTGTTCCGTCTCGCTTATAATACGCCCATTCTGTCCGATCAAAATATCGGTTCTTGTTGAATTGTGAGTTAGAAACTGTAAAAACTGAGTCTTACTGTGATTTAGCATCAAATTATTTTCCACAAGCAACGAACTTATTTCATGAACTACATTATTTGATACTGTTTCAATATTACACACAAGATTCTTCACTACCAAACTGGTGTCATCAGCGAACAGAAATAGTTTTGAATCACCTGTAATACTAGAAGGCATATCATTTATATAAATAAGAAACAGCAGTGGCCCCAGCACCGACCCTTGGGGAACGCCCCACTTAACAGTGTCCCATTGGGACTAAATATCACTACCACTCTCAATATTGCGGAGAATTACCTTCTGCTTTCTGTTCTTAAAGTAAGAGGCGAACCAATTGTAAGCTACTCCCCTTACTCCATAATGGTCCAACTTCTGCAGTAATATTTTGTGGTCAACACAGTCAAAAGCCTTCGTTAAATCAAAGAAAACACCTAGCGTTCCCAACCTTTTATTTAATCCGTCCAAAACCTCACAGAGAAAAGGGAATATAGTATTTTCAGTTGTTAAACCATTTCTAAAACCAAACTGAACATTTGACAGCAAATTATGTGAATTTAAGTGCTCCAGTAACCTTGTATATACAACCTTCTCGATAACTTTAGCAAACACCGATGGCATAGAAATAGGTCTATAATTGTCAATATTATCCCTGTCTCCCTTTTTATAAAGTGGCTTCACTACCGACTACTTTAATCGGTCAAGAAACCGACCACTCCTAAAGGAAAAGTTACAGATATGGCTAAGTACTGGGCTAACAAACATAGAACAATACTTCAGTATTCTGCTAGATACCTCGTCATATCCATGAGAGTTCTTGGTCTTTAGTGATTTAATTATTAACTCAATCTCCCTCTTGTCTGCATCATGGAGGACCATTTCAGGTGACAGTCTCGGAACACTTTTTTCTAAGAGCGCTATATGATTACCTGTTGGGACTAGGTTTCCATTTAGTTCACGTGCTATATTCAGAAAGTGATTATTAAATACTGTACATATATGCGACTTATCAGTAACACGGACATTCCCACTACGCACTGATTCTATATCCTCGACCTGTCTCTGCAGACCAGCCACTTCCTTTACGACTGACCATATGGTTTTAATTTTATCCTGAGACTTAGCTATTCTACACTCCTGGAAATTGAAATAAGAACACCGTGAATTCATTGTCCCAGGAAGGGGAAGCTTTATTGACCCAGTCCTGGGGTCAGATGCATCACATGATCACACTGACAGAACCACAGGCACATAGACACAGGCAACAGATCATGCACAACGTCGGCACTAGTACAGTGTATATCCACCTTTCGCAGTAATGCAGGCTGCTATTCTCCCATGGAGACGATCGTAGAGATGCTGGATGTAGTCCTGTGGAACGCCTTGCCATGCCATTTCCACCTGGCGCCTTAGTTGGACCAGCGTTCGTGCTGGACGTGCAGACCGCGTGAGACGACGCTTCATCCAGTCCCAAACATGCTCAATGGGGGACAGATCCGGAGATCTTGCTGGCCAGGGTAGTTGACTTACACCTTCTAGAGCACGTTGGGTGGCACGGGATACATGCGGACGTGCATTGTCCTGTTGGAACAGCAAGTTCCCTTGCTGGTCTAGGAATGGTAGAACGATAGGTTCGATGACGGTTTGGATGTACCATGCACTATTCAGTGTCCCCTCGACGATCACCAGAGGTGTACGGCCAGTGTAGGAGATCGCTCCCCACACCATGATGCCAGGTGTTGGCCCTGTGTGCCTCGGTCGTATGCAGTCCTGATTGTGGCGCTCACCTGCACGGCGCCAAACACGCATACGACCATCATTGGCACTAAGGCAGAAGCGACTCTCATCGCTGAAGACGACACGTCTCCATTCGTCCCTCCATTCACGCCTGTCGCGAAACCACTGGAGGCGGGCTGCACGATGTTGGGGCGTGAGCGGAAGACCGCCTAACGGTGTGCGGGACCGTAGCCCAGCTTCTTGGAGACGGTTGCGAATGGTCCTCGCCGATGCCCCAGGAGCAACAGTGTCCCTAATTTGCTGGGAAGTGGCGGTGCGGTCCCCTACGGCACTGCGTAGGATCCTACGGTCTTGGCGTGCATCCGTGCGTCGCTGCGGTCCGGTCCCAGGTCGACGGGCACGTGCACCTTCCGCCGACCACTGGCGACAACATCGATGTACTGTGGAGACCTCACGCCCCACGTGTTGAGCAATTCGGCGGTACGTCCACCCGGCCTCCCGCATGCCCACTATACGCCCTCGCTCAATGTCCGTCAACTGCACATACGGTTCACGTCCACGCTGTCGCGGCATGCTACCAGTGTTAAAGACTGCGATGGAGCTCCGTATGCCACGGCAAACTGGCTGACACTGACGGCGGCGGTGCACAAATGCTGCGCAGCTAGCGCCATTCGACGGCCAACACAGCGGTTCCTGGTGTGTCCGCTGTGCCGTGCGTGTGATCATTGCTTGTACAGCCCTCTCGCAGTGTCCGGAGCAAGTATGGTGGGTCTGACACACCGGTGTCAATGTGTTCTTTTTTCCATTTCCAGGAGTGTATCTGCATACCACATACTTTTTGCCTTCCTAATAACAGTTTCAAGCACATTACAATACTGTTTGTAATGGGCTGCTCCATTTAAATTCTGACTGTTTCTAACGTTTTGATATAATTGCCACTTTGTTCTACAAGATATTCTTATCCCTCTAGTCAGCCACCCAGGCTGCCTGTTTGTACTAGTACCCTGTTTAGAACGTTCTAACGGAATACAACTTTCAAAGAGCACGAGAAAAGTCTTGAGAAAAGCATTATATTTATCGTCTACTGTATCAGCGCTATGAACATCTTGCCACTCTTGTTCTTTGATGAGGTTTACAAATGTCTCTACAGCAACTGAATCTGCTTTCCTAAACAGCTGATGACTATATTTAACACGTGTTGCAGCACAAAAATCTTTTAGAGTTAAAATTTGTGCATCATGATCTGAAAGGCCATTCACCTTTTTGCTAACAGAATGCCCTTCTAGTAATGAGGAATGAACAAAAATGTTGTCTATGGTTGTTCTACTGTTCCCTTGCACTCTCGTTGGAAAGAATACGGTTTGCATAAGATTATATGAATTAAGGAGTTCTACCAGCATCCTTTTCCTTGCACAATCACTTATACAATTAATATTGAAGTCACCACATATAACTAACTTTTTGTATTTCCTATAAAGTGAAGCAAGAACCTCCTCTATCTTTAGCAAAAATGTTGTGAAATTGGAGTTTGGGATCTATAAATAATAACAGTTAGAAGTTTAGCTCCATTAAATTTAACCACACCTGCACAACATTCAAACACATTTTCAGTGCAGTACTTTGAAACATCAATTGACTCAAATGTTATGCCGTTTTTCACATACATGGCTACTCCCCCACACCGCAAAGAGCTCCTAGAAAAGCTGCCAGCCAACCTGTATCCTGGTAAAGGAAGCCTCTGCATTATCTCCTTATTTAAGAAGTGTTCAGATATACCAATAATTTCAGAGTCAACATCTATAAGCAATTCACTAACTTTATCTCTAATACCTTGTATATTTTGATGAAATATACTAATTCCTTCATTACTCGGATACCTAAGCTTTGTCAAAAGTGGTTCCTTTGTTAGAGAGACTTCCCTTAAGCAGGAATACCTATAAGCTGACTTCAATCTAAAAAAGGTGCAGCTCTAACTCCCGCTACTGCAGACATTTTGCCATGAGTGATCCCACCAACCCCACCTATGCTGTCACCTATAAGCTTTGCTAACCTCCCCTTCCCATACCTGTTGAGGTGCAGGCCGTGTCTAGTGAAACCCGTCCTGCTGATAGACTCCACCGACACCACTGAAATGTGACTCATGCCTTCTATCATCAGCGCTCCCCCAAGTCTCATGTTATTACGCCTGACGGCTGTCTTAAGATGAGGCCGGTCGTGACGCTGAAACAGTTCCACGAAATGCACATTCGTGTTGCCAGTCTGAGTGGCTATCTTTTCCAGGTCACCATCTATGTCATACTCCCCATCCCTATCAATACTATTACCAGCCCCACCCACAATCACTACCTGATCCTCTTTAGTAAAATCCCTACATAACCCCCCTATGTTAACAGTCACCTGAGCCAATGCTGCATTAGGCTTCACAATGCTGGTGACCTGGTACTCACTCCCCAGCACTTCCTGCAACTGCTGGCCTACACCTCTGCCATGAGAACTACCTAACAGCAGAACCTTCTTCTTCCTCTTCGACTTTGCAACTGTTCTAGCCACCGTAACTACTGAGGTCTACTGCATACTTCCTACATCTACAGCCACTAGAGATTCCTCTCCACTAGACTCTGACAGTTGCTCATATCTATTGTAAACATCAATAGTAAAACTATCTGACAATCTTCTTCTCCTAGCAGATCTCTTGCCAACAGCTAGCTCCCATTCCCCAACCCTCTTCTCCCTCCTCATCCTATCTAGCTCCTCCTGTGCGTTTTTCAACTGCACCTGAAGGGCACAGATCTTATGCTCCTGCTCCTCTATTAATTTACTCTTGCTACATAACCTGCACTTCCAGGAGAGGATCTCACCAGAATGTCCACTGGCTTTACCACTGCATTCCCCCCAGTGAAAATACTTCGAACAAGTCTCACACCGCAATCCACTACTCACGAACCTACGGCAAAGCCCACACTTCTCAGTCATGGTAAAATTTTACTTTTTCTAAGTTCCGCTACTATAATGAGAAGATTTTAAAAAACTGACTACAATAATCACAAACTTACTCTACAACAGAAGTAACTACTATTATTAACAGTATTAATAAACAACAAATGTGAATATAACAAAAGACTAATACAGAAAGAAAAACGTCTAATTACACAGTAAGGAAGCTGAAAACAGTTCCCCAGTATATTTGAGTTTACATTTGTACCAACGTGTTTATAACAGAGTTCAATAAATCCAAGCCAAATTAATAAAAAATATTGTGCGTTGTCCTCTAGAAGAAGTCGTTTCGCCGGCCGGAGTGGCCGAGCGGTTCTAGGTGCTACATTCTGGAACCGCGCTACCGCTACGGTCGCAGGTTCGAATCCTGCCTCGGGCATCAATGTCTGTGATGTCCTTAGGTTAGTTAGGTTTAAGTAGTTCTAAGTTCTAGGGGACTGATGACCTCAGAAGTTAAATCCCATAGTGCTCAGAGCCATTTGAACCATTTTGCACCGTTCCGCTACTGAATTAACGTTTATGAACACGTAGACCACAGATATTATCAGAGTCGAATTTGAAGGGAAGGTTTTTTGTCCCACGGACAATGCGATCGCCGCATCTCAAACATATGAATGTTTTTCTATGGAATTTTGTGAAGTCGCTGAGTATGGTTCAAATGACTCTGAGCACTATTACTGAACATCTGAGGTCATCAGTCCCCTAGAACGTAGGACTAATTAAATCTAACTGACCTAAGGACGTCACACACATCCATGCTCGAGGCAGTATTCGAACCTGCGACCGTAGCGGTCGCACGGTTCCAGACTGAAGCGCCTAGAACCGGTCGGCCACATCGGCCGGCCGCTGAGTATGACCCGCAATAGAAACTAAAGATGAATCGACTGGTAGAATTCTAGCTGCCTATGTCATTGAAAAACAGCAAACGTAATGCACCATCCTCATGTATGCACTAAAATCGGCTGTCATCACTTCGGAAAGTTTGCACGAAGTGTAAGTTGATTATGTCACAGTTTACAATCCTGTATCATTTAAACCTTTAAAGCTTAGGAGACCATGTATTATTTAGTGTGTCAGTCTAAGAGTCAAAACTATAAGGCTTCGAATGAGACAAAGACTAAATGAGTCAATTAACGAGATTCTACGTAGAAAAAGTTGTAAGCGTAACGTATACGACGTGGTAGAAATGACTTCATTCAAGAGATGCAGCAAAGATGTACAGCGGCCTATGCCTGCTCAAATTTCAATGATTACTGTTGCAAAGGAAAGTATTGCAACATTAAGCACAAGCAGTTTCATGTCTTAGAATAGCTTGTATCAGACACGGACTACTTAAATGCAATAAAGAGAACTGTAGGAGTAATGAAGAAGGTATGTACAAATTTGTCTTAAAGGGAAAATCCAGAAAGGTCTTTACTCGACACAGACACCAGATTATGCCCTACAATCACATCATTTGAAAAGATTCTATTTTCTTTATATCTGAAATACTTTTCTTCCACGTTTCACTTCCACACAAGGATATACTACAGACAAATCTGTTCTAAAGAGCTTCTGGAATCTATGTTGGTTTTTATGGAGAGATTTCGTTATCATAATGCGTGACCTAACACACGTTCCATCGGCATCAGCAGTATGCCACTGTAATTATGCGCATCTGTGCCATGTCCCTTCTTGAAAACAAGAAAAGTCTGCGCTTTCTCCCAACCATCTGGCTGCCTTCGCTCACCAGCGACCTACACAAACTGCTGCTTGAATGAGAGGAAGTTCTCTCTCTCGAAAGTTATCTGAGTCGTACACAAAAACCACAAAATTACTCAATACCGGTACCGAAAGGACTGCAACGTAACGATGAAAGAGAAAAACATTCTTTGTGGTTTTTGTTATCGCCTTCATTATGTAGATGTCTGAGTAAAAGCTAACGTGCTCGCTTTGTAGTTACATTTCCTGTTCGAGTTTTATAGAAATTCGTAAAAGAAGCCACACTCGATACCTGAAACAAAGTGGCAATATTATTTCCAGAAAAAAGTCAAGCTTTTCACTTTTACTCGGATGTAAAACATACTTCACGGTGTGCTTACCAGTGTTCTCTTAACCCCCGAGCCAGGTATCAGAATGAGGGCAGTGTATTTAAGACTGAACACAGAGGCAAAAAATGGTTAAAAAGTTATTTCCACCAAAGAAGTTCCTACCTAATCAGCTTTATTACAGTAAACAGAGGTAGCAAAGGAACAAAAGGCAGTTGCTGAGCTCGAGAACTCACTGTCAATGGAAACCATTAGTCTAGGAATGTATTTTTTAGACTGGAAATTAAACTTGTACCCAAAAGAAAAAAAAATGTCGGGGTGGGATGTTGGTGAATCACTTTTGTTTTTAATAGCTTCCTCTATCTTTGAAGTGGTCTGTTTTTCTTTTACTTTCTGTTTTACAGGTGCCGTCAAATTATGACACAAATGGTAGGCTGGTTCTCTTAAACTAAAAATAAATGTTATGCTAACTAAAGAAAAAGATTGGTCACCGGACGCTTGCACTACACGTAGTTGGAGAGGCGACCATTTTGTAAATGTAACAGTGCGGCCTGTGTGCCATTCATTTTACAGTACCTATGGAGCGGTGCCAACCAAATTATTCTTTGGCCCACTCATAATGATGATGAAAATATCACGTATGCCATTTGTCATTCAAGGCATAAGTAGTTTGATTCAGGGTTCACAAAAATAAGTGTCGAAAGGCACATGGTAGATCCTAGAGAATAGTCTGAGTGATGTGCGCTTTGTTGTCCAACTATGAAGCGAATCTTCTCTCAGCGAAGAACACGGAACAGTGTACGATGGGTAAAACCGTCAAAACATTCTGACGAGTGTAAGTAACCATCTTATGTCTGGATCACAATAAAAAGGGTTATTATACTAGTTAATTACTCGTTGATACTGTTTTCGTAGGTTTTCATTGCCATGTAAACACTAAACTCATCAACGTCAGGTAATAGATGTAGCAAATTGGGAAGACTAATTTAAATTATTTTTAAGCCTATTAATTTATGTAACAGAAAATAGGACATTAAGAGGCCTGTATAGAATGCGAAATCTCAAAAAACTAAACTCCTAATCGATTTAGAAAAGCATTGCATCTTGTGGGCCATGGAAAAAAACTACGCTGTGATGCAGTAAAAAGTTCTGCCTGATAGTTTTTTGCGTAACCGCTGAAAATAGAATCTGACTCATTCAAACTGACTGTGAATAATATTTTAGTTTGTAATCGAGCGAGGCATTCTGTTAGCTGGCAAGCGGTTTAAACGAGGGAATGGTGTAAGGACGGATAGATCTTATCCAACAATTTTAGCAGAGAACTGAAGGTAACTATTAGTAAATGGAAGGCATTTAAGAGTTTTGAGCAAACAGCTATAGATGGGCTAGTTGCAGTAGGAATATCAAAGATACGCTGGTACGTCAATATTTACACAAGCGCGCACGTCGACGCGTAACAGAGCCGTAAGAAGATTTAAATCTGAAATGTGTTAAAAAGAAATATATCGCAAAAGAAATGGTTCTAGAAGATTTTTACCTATTTTTTATGCATTTTACATGTTGTGTCAAGGCGAAAAGAAATTGTACAGTTTGTCGTCAGTTCAGTTTGTCTAGGGCCTAAAAATTCATTAACTTTCTGTATAAATATTCTTTATATTTCCTCTATGCTGCCGCCTGGCTGTCACTGCTGGCCTGGTGGTCCCGCATCAGCATGTGACGCAGCGCCATTGGGACACGATTACAGCACGTCACCGCACGGCTGTGCTTTGCCGAGAGGAGCAACTAGGCAATAGGAAAAAGAATCCCGTTATGTTTGAATACTCCATTAGTAGTGTAGCGCTTGACACAGTCACGTCGATTAAATATTTGGTGCTAACAATGCAGAGCCATATGACGTGGGAAAAGCATGTAATGGCAGTTGTGGGGAAGGCGGATAGTCGTCTTCGGTTCATTGGTAGAATTTTGGGACGATGTGGTTCATTTGTAAAGGAGACCGCTTATAAAACACTAATACGACCTATTCTTGAGTACTGCGAGAACGTTTGGGATCCCTATCAGGTCGGATTGAGGGAGGACATAGAAGTAATTCAGAGGCAAGCTGCTAGATTTATTACTGGTAGGTTTGATCATCACGCGAGTGTTACGGAAATGCTTCAGGAACTCGGGTGGGAGTCTCTGGAGGAAAGGTGGCGTTCTTTTCGTGAATCGCTACTGAGGAAATTTAGAGAACCAGCATTTGAGGCTGACTGCAGTACAGTTTTACTGCCGCCAAGTTATATTTCGCGGAAAGACCACAAAGATAAGATAAGAGAGATTAGGGCTCGTACAGAAGCATATAGGCAGTCATTTTTGCCTTGTTCTGTTTGGGAGTGGAACAGGGAGAGAAGATACTACTGTATGGTGGATTGCGGAGTATGTATGCAGATCTACTGCCGACGCCACGAGCTGCCGCGTGTTTGCGGGGACGGGCACTGCCGTCCAGGGTCAACGACGCCGTGATGGGGAAAATACTGAAAAACCAAACACACTGCACATTAGCGTGTCTAGTACAGTGTAGAAACACCGTGCGGATTCGAAACAGCTCCCAATCCTCTTGCAAGGAATAAACAAACGTTCTGCACGGTATACAAGGGTATTTTATACCGTTCTTCCTGCAAAATAGTACCAAGATCAGGTAGAGATGTTGGGGGTGGGTACCGATCACACACCCTTACATCCAGAGCAGACCAGAAAGGCCCAATAATATTGAACTCTGCCGAATGTGGTGGCTAAGGAAAATGCGAACATTAATCCTCGTTCTCACAAAACCAGGTCTGAACGGTGCGAGTTGTTTCAACAGCAGCCCTGTCGTCTTTGAACAGAGCATCAAAATTGGGGAACAAACATTGTACCGTGGGATGGACTTGATCAGCCAGAATGGCCACATAATCTTAATGCGACCTTGCGGAGTAAAGATGGGGCCCGTGAGATACCACGATATGGCTGCATAAATATTCAACGAACACCCGCCATTTTACTCTTGGGATGTAAACTCGGCCTAAAGTTTAAAACACTGTATAACAAGACTCATCAGACCAAACGAATTTCTCCAATTGCTCCTCAGTCATGGTTTTACGGCATCGGCACCACGTTTTATTGTTAAACGTATCTGCGTAACTGGTGAGCGGGCTTGGAGTTCCAGCTCGCTTTGCAATTCCGTACTTCTGGAGCTCCTTTCGTATTTTTTTGATACTGACTGGGTCCGTCAGTGCTATATTCAGTTCTGCAGTGAGTTTTGCAGCTGTGGTCTTCTTATTTTTGACCAGAATCGTCTTCAGTGACCGTCTGTCACGATCACTCAACAAACACTTTCCCGTTTTCTCTGTATGCGGTATGAATCTGCGATATGGTGCCGCTTGAAACACGAAACACTTCCTCTCCATAATACGAACAACAAAGATTTGATCACATTGGAATTCCCTCGGAGTCGACATAATGCACTCACAACTACACAGACCACTGTTACACTGGACTCGCATTCCGGAGGACGACGGTTCAATCCCGCGTCCGGTCATCCTGACTTAGGTTTTCCGTGATCTCCCTAAATCACTAGAGGCAAATGCCGGGGTGGTTCCTCTGAAAGGGCATAGCCAACTTCCTTCCCCATCCTTCCCTAATCCGATGAGACCGATGCCCTCGCTGTCTGGTCTCCTTCCCCAAAAAACAACCCAACAAGACCACTGTTCTGACCATATAGAATGTATTGACGACATTTCAGAGGCACCGTTCGTAGCAAAATGCAAAAACGCAGCCTGCAAGCTTGGCTGCATCTGCGTTTACGTTCAACAATGCGTTTCACGCGGTGTTTCCATATTTCTGTCCAACCCCCGTACGTTGTTGTTACCACTACTCTTACGATTCCACGACAGCTGCAGAACTGCTTCTTCGCAGCTATCGCTCTGCCGACCAGCTTAAGACGAATTTCTGACAGTTTACTGTGTCAAAACGCTTGGACCTTCCTGGAACTGTTATAACACTACGAGATAAACTGACAGTTTCACTTTTTTTCTCTTTCCCATTCCCCTCATAAAAACTGCTACAGCGTCTAAGATCTGCATAGAAGCAGCCCACTGCATAACAGAATGCGCTCGGTGAACCTACAGCATCACTTCCCTCAAAAAAATAAAAAAAAAATCTCTCTTGCATTAGATAGTTCCCACGCTCGTGAATCAAGTTCCTGTCGGTGTCACGTACGGTTGTCAATCCATCTTGACATTCGACTATTCGAGTACGTGAATTAAATTATGGTAGAAGAACAGACTTGAAAGAATGACCCCAAATGGATCATGTCAAATGTCGCAACAACCGGCCCTCGTCAAAAAAAATGGTTCAAATGGCTCTGAGCACTATGGGAATCAACTGCTGTGGTGATTAGTCCCCTAGAACTTAGAACTACTTAAACCTAACTAACCTAAAGACATCACACACACCCATGCCCGAGGCAGGATTCGAATCTGCGCCGTAGCAGTCGCACGGTTCCGGACTGCGCGCCTAGAACCGCGAGACCACCGCGGCCGGGCCCTTGTCAGTTTGAGGGAAACTATATCTGCCCTACATGACGCCTTCATTATTTATCCTGAAGCATTACACTAGGTTAGTCTAACAAAGACAAACCATTTGTACAAAATTTATTTCTCGGATGCAGTAGCGGACCGACTCATCTAAAAACATTACGTGTTCTCCTTCTATTGTGCTCTTGGTACTGGTGAAGTCTCCTCTTTGCATTCGCGTGGGTTAGAAGGTATTTGACAGTGTCAGCAAAAGCACGCCCTGCGATATGGAACAGTAAATTTACACCCTTCAGACAACATAGGAGCTTCCAGAATGAGTTTTTAACTCTGCAGCGGAGTGTGCGCTGATATGAAACTTCCTGGCAGATTAAAACTGTGTGCCCGACCGAGACTCGAATTCGGGACCTTTGCCTTTCGCGGGCAAGTGCTCTACCATCTGAGCTACGCCCGGTACTCACAGCTTTACTTCTGCCAGTATCTTGTCTCCTACCTTCCAAACTTTACAGAAGCTCTCCTGCGAAGGAGCTCTGTGTCGAATCTTGTATACATGCATTTCAGGTCCTACTGTTGTAATTTTCAGTGTTCTCGAGACGTATATTAAGCTCAGGAGTCACTTTCATTGCAGGGAAAAAAGTAACGCCGCGATCAGGTCCAGAGGAGATAAAAAGATAAAATTGTACGACCTCGTTGACTGGGAAAACTTCGAGGCGTTGTTCAGCCATGTAATTTGAAAGGCTTTCCTTCCCTGCACACAGTGGCATCTCTCTTTCGCATGGAATTAACGTTGGATCTCTCAAATGTTGGTGACTGTGATGAGTGTGTGAGGAACTTGTTGTCATGTTTGAGTTGCTGGTGAGAATGACATAGAGAGAGAGAGAGAGAGAGAGAGAGAGAGAGAGGAAACATCGACCAAATACTGGTGATGAAAATTTCATCCACCACCAGGACTCGAACCGGGTACCACCAAGCCGTTTGCCAGCATACAAGGGTGCGTATGCGGCCTCCCCTACGGACGCAGAATTTTGGATAGCGTACTACATAATCATTACTGGCACTTGGTTTCAGAATCATAAAGAAAGTTGTAACCGTGGAAGAGACCTGGAGGCACCGGAATGTTTCACATAGATTATGTAATGGTAAGAAAGAGTTCGATACTAGATTTTAAACTGAAAAACATTTCCAGGGGTAGAAGTGGACTCTGTTGAATTTCTTCTGTTTACCTGCAGTTCGTAAACAATTAATTATGGCCAAATGTAAGCAATTATTGAAATGGGACCTCGGTAAATTCAAGGAAGCAGAGGTTTTTGAGAGTTTCAGAGGGAATATTAGGCAACGATTGATTGAAACAGGGGAAAGAAATGCAATGGGAGACGAATGGGTAGCTCTGAGTGATGAAAAATTCGAGGTAACAGACAATCAAACAAGTAAAAAATAACGTCCAATAAAAATCCCAGGATAGTGAATTGAACTTATAAAAGGTGAAAATATAAAAATGGAGCGAGTAAAGCTAGTAAAAAGGAGTACTAACGTCTAAAACATTGAGATTAAGAAGAAGCGGTAAATGACGAGGTAGGAACGGCTGGTGCAGAAATACAAAGCTGTAGGAAAATTCAAAACTGTGGGAAAGATAGATTACACATTTAGCAAAACTGTAGAAACCTTGGATAAAAGAGAAGCAGTTGCATGATCATCAAGGTCTCGGGAAGTAGATGAACGTGAGCTGGAACATACGATACTCCGTGAAGAATTTGATAGAGGACTGAAATACCTAAGACGAAACAAGGCTCCTGGGGTACATGACAGTCCCTGATTTGCTGAGATGCTTAGGAGAACCAATCATTGTAAAACTATTCAACGCACTATGCAAAAAATATGCACTGCAAAAAATCCTCAGACTTCAAAATAATTTATTATCGTAGATACAGACAGGTGTAAATACTATTGAACCTACAGTTACGGTTAAAAAATACTAACACGAATTATTTACAGCAGAATGGAAAGATTGGAAGAAGGTGACTTCAGAAAAAATCCCGGAGAAATGTGGGAACGCTCGAGAGGCGAAACTCACGTTATGACTAGTCTTTGAACATAGCCCACGGCCTCCCACAATAGTAATGTCGGTTCCCGCCCATCACCGAAGTCAAGCAGCGTTGGGCCCGGCTAGTACTTGGATGCGTGATCGTTCGGTGCCGTTCGTTTTAGGGACATGTAAGTCGCTGAAATGGCGTCCAGTTGATAGACTTACACCAGGCCTGGATGACACACCACACTTATTTATTTATTTATCTTGGCAGATGGGCTGAAGAAGGGCAAACCTACGTTTATAACATTCGTAGATTTAGAGAAAGCTTTCGATAACGTTGACTGGAATATTACGGTATATTGATAATTTTTACTTATGGACCATCTGACAGCAACTGAATAAAACACAATTCTAGTGCCATACGCGTTTCGCCTTTATTCTCTGCAAGGCATCATTAGTGGCAGGTTGAAATAAGCGTTCAGTTCATAGTGCTGTGGAAAGTGAAAAAAAAACCGTAAATTGTCATACCTAAGAAGAAGAACAACACCAAAAATGCAACAGGAGCGTAATACGTAAGAAATTGTCCACGCAACCTGCCACTGATGATACCTTGCGGAAAATAAAGGCGAAACGCGTATGGCACTAAAATTGTGTTTTATTCAGTTGCTGTCAGACGGATCATAAGTAAAAATTATCAATATACCGTAATATTACACGCAACTGAGGAAGACAGGACTACAAAAGTTGACTGGAATACATTCTTCGAAAGTCTGAAGCTATCAGAAATGAAATAAGGGACCCGAAAATTTATTTGCAGATTGTGCAGAAACCAGACTGCAGTTATAAAAGTCAAAGGACACGAAACGAAAGTGAAGTTTTAATGTGTACATTTAGCAAGTTGTTAAGGATAAAAGGATAAAATCGAAATGCGAATTTAAGTTCAGGGAAGAGAAATTAAAAATTTGATGTTTGTAGATTACAATGTAACTCTAACAGAGACAGCAAAGGACTTGAAAGAACTGTGGAATGGAATACACTGTGTCTTGAAAAGGCGTTATAAAATGATCATAAACAAAATCAAAACAAGCGTAATTAAATAGTCTAATTCAGACGATCCTGAGGGCTGTAGATTAAGAAATGATACACTAAGGGTGATAAATGAGTTTTGTTATTGGTCACAATAGAGAGGATGTAAAATGCTAGCAATAGCAAGAAAAGCATTTACGAATGTAGGTTGCCATAATTATGCAGAAATGAAGATGCATGCACAGGATAGACTAGCGTAGAGAGGTGCAGCTAAACGTTCTTCGGACTGAGGACCACATCAGTTAGGTGAAGATTCTGTTGCGTTTAACAAATGACGTTATTTATATAGATTTGCGACCGTAGTAACGGATGCACCAACAGTCGTTACCAGCGTTCTAAACCTTTTAGAGGTCAGTACGACGGTAGATCAACGCAGCTAAGCGACATTAAAGTATGTTTGTAGCGGGGCGCCTTTTGTCACGCAAGTCCTCAACCGCTTACCGTAGCCTTGTCTTGCTGTGGGCCTTTTCCCAAGCTGTGAAGCATTATTATCTTCGATCGTGCACTTTTACTTCTTCGGTAATCGTTTGTCCTACTGGCTATTAATTCTGACCTCTTCCTTGTTGTGATTATGGGTCCAACGTCCGCAATCACCAGTAAAACTCAAAGTAATAACACGGACTTCTAACTATAAATCATTACCGGAATTGACCTTACGATAAAAGAAAGGTCGCTACATGAGTGAATAACCTGCCTCTGTCGCGGTCTAGTTCACTCCAGGTGACTTCTCACTGCTACATTCTGACTTCTGCATTCTGTCGCAAATGAGTAATTGTATTCTGTACGTAGTTGTGGTGAGTAAACTTAAAGCCGGTATGGTAATATGTCTCTGTCGTCACGAATGAGAACGAAAATGGGACTAATGTTGGAGGAACAAACAAACACAAATATGAATCCATATTTGCTTAAAGCCATGCCATCAAGAGCAACTTCTTTGGATAGAGAGGCAAAGATCGAGGTTTTATATAGGATCTTGGTGGACAGAATACACTTTCAAACAAAATGCTCTTACAATCGTAACTAAACTCGTTAACTAGTCTGCAGCCCTAAAACAATTCGACATATATTCTGTTAACTTTGTACGAAAACCAGTTATTATAGAGGTCAGTCAAGCTGTATGGCAATTATACAAGGAAAATGAATTTAAATTTTACAAACCCAAAACCTATGTTTGAACTGTGCTACACGTACATTAACGGTACTTCGCTTTCAGTGTCACCAATAGAGATCATTCTTGTACTGATGATAGCAGTATTATATTTGTGCCCAAGAGCTTGAATGTGATATATCCGAAAAAGACTTCCACTTGTCCTCAGATCTAAGAACATAAAATGGTCTATTTCACTGATTATTCGCACCTTCTACTTTTACAAGAGTTTCGTGTCATAAACTGCATGCATTGCGTTTTGCTCCAATGAAACGTACATGCTGATGTTAGTGACTACCCTCTTAGCTACATCGTTTATACGTGTTATGTTCCACGTCTTTCAGAATAACACGTGTGTCGTCTATAAAGAGAAAAATGTTTGATTCGTGTGCCTGTTTAGTGGTATTGACATATATCAAGGAAAGCAAAGGAGACGGAACATATCCATGCGGGACTCCGCACTTTAAATAACCCCAATCAGATTGAAAGAAAAGAAGGAAATTAAAGAAACTGAAGGTAAGAGTTCAAAACCCTAACAAGGACGGCCAAAACGGAACTCCACTCTGCCCTGGTGCCTGGACTATGAGCCACATCTTCTGGATTATCCATCGAGACGGAAGAGAACGATTATTTCTGCGACTTGGAGGCTCTCTTCGACTGAACAACTGTTGTGAAACAAAAACTTGCTCTGTGATTATTTTTATATTTTATTTGACCATTGCACGTTTCACGTGGTAATTTAAAGTGAATTCGACGCAGTTACTCCTGGCATTTGATGCAGCTTAAAGATCTGAAATGGTGTAATATAGAGCTGTTGGCATATTTTTATATGCAGAAAATATTGACATTCTAATTAATGGTATTTCCATCGGACAGTTTACTAAATCTTCTGAAACCGTCGTATATACACAAAACAACCTTATTAATAAAGCACAGGCACTTCAATATATGACGACTTCAAAAGTTTACGCTATTACGGTTACTTTTTTTTGATAGCTGGGTGTTTAATTAATGTGGTAAATCAAATAACAGGCACCGAGATGGTCTCCTAGTTGCATAACAAGTCGGCAGAGGCCATATGGAAGTGTAACAGAAATGTTCGAGAATTTAAATTGGAATCCTTGGAAGAAAGACGAAGTAGGTCTCACGAAACTATATTAGAAAAATGTTGATGTAGTTCATGTTTTCAAGGAACACACCTAGAGAGCAAAATAGCCCGATTTCATATTTAATTTCGTATGTCTAGTGTCTCTCCTGATAAACGTACGTAATAGTGCAACGAAAAATGTGCACAAAAGAAATATTGCCCCTGAACTTGTAATAACGCTTGTTTCGCAGCGCCACATAACTTTCAAGAATTCTGTTCGTTAAAGTTTGCGGTAAGCTTACATTGTTTGTTTTGGCTGTTGCGTTGTGGCTGCCTTCGAACAAGATATTTAGAATTTAATTATTAGAAAACGTAATATATCTAGTGGTTTGGCTTCTTTAGAACAGGGCACATATGCCAGTTATTAAAGAAAGGATTCTGTTACGCTTATTAAACGAACATCATTGTCTCACCAAAAAAAATTACGAGTAACAGCAATCTATCAAAAGTACCCATTCCTTTCATTGCTGTCGGGTGATTTAAAGCATATTTAATCCTTTATGAAATGGAGAGTGTGACCAGGTTACAATGAAACACGTATACATGCAACTGTTTGTTTTTAGACCCGAGCAGGACAGAAAGATCTAGACGTAACAAAGAGAAACTAAACAATATTACTCACTAGCAAGTTATTGCATCCTTTCGTGTGCCGCACGTCAAAGTCAGTCATTTTTTACTATGCTCTTACTTCGCAAACAGTCATTATGCGGTTTACAGTTTTAAATCGCGTAACTCGTCACCACAAAGGCCTGCCACTTTTGCTGAGGGAAAGGCAGCACTCCCCGCTGGCTTCTGTTGGCAGTAATGAGAAGTTGTACGTAAACGATTATGTATCTTCACCAGACATATGGCCATCATGTGTTGTGAAATCGAAAGCTCGTAAAGAGAACTGAAATCGTAATTACAAAATTACTAAGCATTTAACGTTGCTCACTTTTCTAATTTTAGACGTAATGTTCGGGGGAAACAATCAGCGACAAAGTTTATTTGCACATCGTGAAAACGGCTATTTGTTTTTGTTATAAAGCATTACCGATCTGGACGCACATGGTGCGTCAGAAAGTTTGGTGAATGGTCTCAGAAAATTAAAGAAACAGAAGTTACAAACAGAATAGGTTTGCTGGCCTTCAAAGTAAAAGCTATTAGCTACAGCACACTTCCGACATCGGTTGTGAGGCTGTTGCAAACTGTCATCAAACACATAATGTGGAATCGTTAGAAGCACCTTAGTCACGTGTTGTTGGGTTTACGCTTCGTTATAGGAGATGCGAGCTTCCAATTCGATCCAGAGAGCAAGCGACCGTCAACAGCGTGGTGCTCATCGTCTTCCCTGCCGCCTTCCAACAGCGCTCGGCAGACCGGGATGGTTACCCATCTAAGTTCAAATAGTTCAGACGGCTCTTAGCACTACGCGACTTAACATCTGAGGTCATCAGTCCCCTAGACTTAGAACTACTTAAACCTAACTAACCTAAGGACATCACACACATCCATGCCCGAGGCAGGATTCGAACCTGCGACCGTAGCAGCAGTGCGGTTCCAGAATAAAGCGCCTAGAACCACTCGGACACAGTGGCCGGCCCTCATAGCCCGCCAGCCGCCGATGTTACCAGTGCGGTAAGACTGCTGGCTTTCCGACATTAGCTACTGGACTATTTATACATCGTATATAACAGCAGCGGCCAAGTAACACTTCATTGAAATATTACCGAAATTGCTTTCTCATGTGTATCTGTCGATTTCCGTCCGTTGAGAATGACGTGCTACTTATGCCAGCAAGTCTTCAATGCAGTCACAAATGTGGTCCGATACTCTGTACGCTCATATCCTGCTTACTGTATTGAATTACTTCCGAAAGTCAAGGAGCACGGGATCGGCCTGGCGCCGTTTTCTGCTGCGCCGTGGATCTCATCGACGAACAAAGCGATCTGAGTTTCATACGATCTGTTTCAGGGACACCATGTTGATCCTATAGAGGTGACATGCGTTCTTCAAAAAAGTTTTCATGAATTCTTCGGTTCCACTCAAATAATCCATAATCCATCAAGAGAGACGAACTTTTCAGTCTTAAGCCCACAATTAAAACTGACAAATTGTATTCTCTCTGCCGGCCGGGTGGCCAAGCGATTCTAGGCGCCACAGTCTGGAACCGCACGACCGCTACGGTCGCAGTTTCTAATCCTGCCTCGGGCATGGATGTGTGTGATGTCCTTAGGTTAGTTAGGTTAAAATCGTTCAAAGTGCTAGGGGACTGATGACCTCAGAAGTTAAGTCCCATAGTGCACAGAGCCATTTGAACCATTTTTTACCTACGTGTACTACTAATCTCCGCAATCTGAGGACGATCTTAGGCTAACATGGCTTCAAAATGGTTCAAATGGCTCTGAGCACTATGGGACTTAACATCTGAGGTCTTCAGTGCCCTAGAACTTAGAACTACTTAAACCTAACTAACCTGAGGATGTCACATACATCCATGTCCGAGGCAGGATTCAAACCTGCTACCGTAGCGGTCGCGCGGTTGCAGACTGAAGCACCTAGAACCGCTCGGCCACAGCGGTAACATGGCTTCCACTGTCGCGTGCAATACATACCGTGAAGACTTGTCGCCATCATCAGAAGAGACAGTATCCTACGCGTTAAAATCATCACTTGTGTATGGACTTCGGAGATTCAAATGTTGTACAACGCTATCGAGTGTTTGAATGTTGTAGGTGCAAGCTTATTCAGATGCACTGTCGTCAACTTCCTTCACACTACTATTCCACACGACGCCTTCCACTTTTCATCGATTATCTCCTCGAACCGAACACTACGACGAATGTTCGTTGTCATCACAAGATAACCATCTAGAAGACAGATACATGTTTATAGGTACTTGATCGGTACATTTAATCGCTATTGTGTATTTAACAGACAAGTAGCCTGTAGTGATGTAGGATTACCACCGACGTTAGCTCCTAGCTATGTTGACGAATATATTACAGCAAACAGATAAAAGACTTTCCCTTTCTCTGTGTAAATCGTCGACTCTTCGTTTATTTATTCCAGGAGGCAATTATACAAACGCTCTCTACTGGAGTTTGGTGCCGCACTACACGGTGCTGTAGAGAGACACTCTACTCATATTCGGACATAGCTTACTACTGGCTGATGAAGAAAAAACACATATTATCATAGTGAAGTGGCCATAGCTATTGCGAAAGTTTTAAGACAAATTTAAAAACGCATGAATTGTATGTTCTTGTGATAAGGATTTTTGTGGCTTAAAACAGAGTACGTACTGCATCCACGCCATGGACAATACCATCAGATCATTATTAAAGACATTCGGTGCGAAAGCCACTGAGTGCAGATAAAAAAAAGTTGCTCGCGAGGCCGTGAAATGCCAAGGGATGTCTACCGGCCGCCGTGTCATCCCCCGCCATATGGGTGCGGCATGGAGGGCTATGTGGTCAGCTCACGGCTCTCTTGACTGTTTTGCACACTTTCCAGACTGTAGAGCCGCTACAATTCGATGAAGTAGCTCTTCAATTGGCATCACGAGGCTAAGTGCACCCTGTACCTGTCCCCCCACCAAGGAAAAGTGCTTTGCAGTTCCGGGAAACGAACAACGGGTTTTCCGCATAGCAGCCGTCTACGCTGACCAGTCAGCTACGGAGGCGGACACTGACTAGTATATGGAGTTGCAGTACAGACCTTCCCTCCCGTATTCCAGTCGCATATTGAGTGAGACGAGAAATGCGCTTATATGCGCTCGTATCTCTTTTCTGTTATTTTCTTGATCCCTACGCGAGGTATACATATCTGGAAGTGGAATTGTTCCAGTCTCTAAATTTACGAAGCAGAGTTTCAAGAGGTCGCGTTTTCTTCGAAAAATTGCCGTTTGATTTGCTCGAGAATCTCTGTTACACTTCGTTTAGGCTATACTGTCGTAACAGTGAGTCCCTCAATTCATTCCATGTCCGGTTTTATGTCTACTTTATAAGCTCTCCAAACTTGTGTCTCACCGAACTAACTGATCTCCACTGTGACGGGAGACTGCAGGTGTAACAGCAATTTAATGGCGTCCCCGCTGTAGGCGTAAGTTTAAGTCACAGATTAGTTATTCAATTTTTACCCACGCCGGCCGTGGTGGCCGAGCGGTTCTAGGCGCTTCAGTCTGGAACCACACGACCGCTACGGTCGCAGGTTCTAATCCTGCCTCGGGCATGGATGTGTGTGATGTCCTTAGATTAGTAAGATTAAATACGTTTAAGTTCTAAAGGACTGATGACCTCAGAAGTTAAGTCTCATAGTGCACAGAGCCATTTGAACCATTTTTTACCTACGTAAGGTCTCACCTATGGCAACTACAGTAGCTCTGAAATATCTACTATACAAGGAATGTAAAAAACGGAGCAAATTTTATTTCGTAACTACGATATGGCTTAGTTATGGAACAGTGGTACCAAGCAAATCATAGAGAAACAGAAGAAAAAATGTGCAAAATGACGATGAATTGTGAACTGATCTTCTGAACGACGTAACGACTAAAGCGTGACGAAGTGGCGTAACGTGCAACTGGAATGTGCGTAAAGCCCGCTCAGCCACAGAAAAGCTACTAATTGTACTTGTGGATGAATGAGAGGCACAGCGAAATCACTGTGGGTTGCCGGTGCTGGCAGTAACGATCACTAATTGTGTTTCCGAACCGGCTCAGGCAGCACTTCAACGTACTAGTGAGCAGCCGCCACACCGTACAATAAAATCCGCTGCGGTTGTTCTAGAAGGCACTTCAAAAACTGCCTTGAGAAACACTGTCGTAGGAGGCATTTATTAGTGTGATGCAAGGTGTAGCTTCAGCAGACGAGAGGAACCACAAAATTTCTTATCTCGAGTAAAAAATTAAATCTTCAAAAAAAAATTTATGAGAATTTCCTATCATAATAGTTCATGGCGAGCCTCGGAACAAATTTCGAAAGAAAGTCTGAACACTGAAACTTAAGGATTAGGAAGGAAGATGACATAGAGAAGGACATCGCACCGTTGGCACACAGCTCAACAGCAGATTGAACGGAGAGGGGACATGTTAGCCATCCGTGGTCTGTTAAGAAATCAGTGCTGCATTCACAGTAAGTAATTTACGAAACAATAGAAAACTGGTGGCTTTATGATCTTACGGGCGTTAGAAGCCTGTTACTTTCAGCTATAGGTCTACACACTCGGTCAGGTCACATTAATGCGACCGTCTGAATAACTACCTTTGCAACGCGGACGTGCAGGAAGAGAGTCAAATGAGGTTCTGAAAGGTACCGACAGGGATGTCGAGCCATACCAACTCCAGTGCTTTTGCCATTTCCAGTAGGTTTCTCGGTTAGTGATTCATGGCCCGAACATCCCGATCGCCGTAGTCCACAGATTTTCGGCTGGATTTAAATCCGAGAAGTTTTGTGAGCATGGGAGTACGGTAAACTCATCCTGGTACTGTTTAAGCCACGCAAGTACACTGCGAGCTGTGTGACACGTTGCATAACCTGCCGGTAGATGCTGCCGTGCTGAGGAAAGAACAAACTCCACGTATGTCTAGACAAGATCCCCAAGATTAGAAGCACACTTGTGTTGATCCATTGTGCCTTCCAGGATGACGAGGTCACCAAGTAAATGCCACGAAACCAATCGCCAGGCCATAACCCTCACCTTGTTTGTTTTCAGAAGTTTTACGCCGTACACGCCAACGGCCATCCATCAGATGGAGCATAAATCGTGATCCATCTGAGAAGGCCGCCTGTCAGTGGACGACCAGCTGCGGTATTGGCGTGCAAAGTCCAGCCTTTTTCGCCGATCGACAGCAGTTAGCACGGGAGAATGAACCTGGCGTCTGCTGCGGAGGCCGATGTGCATCAACGATTGCTGAACAGTCGTTGAGGAGACACTGTTAGTAGCCCCGTGGTTCATCTGGGAATCAGTTGATCAACAGATCCACGTCTGTTCCCAAGTACACATCTCCGCGGCCGTCATGCACCTCTGTCATCTATGGCTCATGGTGCCACAGTTGTCTGAGCGCGGTTTTGTATATCGCCATTTTGCCACGCACGGTGTTGTTCAACTACGCCGGCACGCGAACTTTTTACAACTCATTATTTGATATATATTCAATGTATATGCACTATGTTGAAAATATGAAGATGACAGCAAAGTCTGTCAAAACCGGCTGTTTGTCAGTAAAGAAATTGTTATGTGATCTTGGATTTAGAAAGCTTTTACCAAGTAAAACAGATCACTCACTCTGATTTTTCAGCATTGGAAAATCATACTCCCTTTTACGCCCAAGACCACAGTAACTGCTTTCCTCCAATTGATGACAGTAATTCAGACTGTCTATTTCTTTGTGTACTTACCTGGTTTGTATATTATTTTAGTCAACAAGTGTTCTATGCAGTTAAAGGCTATAGCAGGTTCATTTTGGATTAAACATGGAATGTCAACTACCTGCTTAGGATGTCATTTTTAGAGACATGCGTTTTGTAACAATTTAGACACAGAAATGGCATTTTGGGGCTCTCAATCTGAGAGTCCAAAGTCACCAGTTTTGTTGGATATCTAATCTGTGGAAATAACATTGACATAAACACTGTGTTGCAGATAAAGTTGACACATTTTTGCAAAGGCTTTAGACACTGAAATATCATTATGACATTTGACAAGCATCATGTGTTTTATAGAACAATATGGACGTGGAAATATTTAATTGGAGCGTCCATTGTCCCAAGTATGCTACAGAGCTCGAACTAAGGACATTCACCAATGCCTATAATCTCTAAGTTTATGGCATAAACATTGTACTTGTTTGTGTTGCTGACAACGAAGCTTATACGTTTTAGATGTGTAAATACTTCAAGTTACTGCCTTTATGTAATTTTCTCCATAAATGCTTTTGAATATGGCACAAAAAATTCAGATTATTCGTATACCTTTGAACATGGTGAAAAATTCAGATCATGCAGACACTTTTCAGCATATTTTTCGTTCGACTGGGCCTGTGGCATAGTACCAATCAAAACATGACACTCTCGAAAGAAAAGGTCCAGACTAGCTGCAAGGATTTTAATATTATTTACAACAGCTGTTTGAAATTTATTGTCGTCCTCAAGTAACCTGCGAGTACAACTTTGGCGAGTCTATCTACATATGTTATGGTTGCCCATGCGAATAATTATACATTGAAATTCTTATGTCTAATTTGATTTGACGTCCGTATTGCCTCTGTAGTAAACTGTCTGTCTAATTTGTAGTGATTACATGACATCTAGTAATTATAAATATATGGAATACATTTTGACACATATTTGTAAGTTTTGTTTACTATAAAAGTCTATTTGACATTTATTTGTCAATTCATTTGCTGATGCTATACATTCACAAAGAATAATTAGTTAAGCAACGATAATGTTATATTTCACTGATTGGGTTTTGCTGTGAATTATATCCCTGGTCTGGGTATGTTTTCATGTCTGTGTGTACTATCCCTTTTCGTGGTCCAGTATGTCAGTTAAATTTTCCAGATAATATTTATGTTTAAAGTCTGTGTGTTCATTTACCATTTCATGTGGATATCTTCAATTGTTCAAGTGCATTCATAGCGAGTCCTTTTGATATTCTGTGTAGTATCTGTAACTCAGTTTCAATTTTCTCAGCTGGGTGGCGTTTGTTTGTTAGATGTGAAAAGGAGCTAGATTGATTACTGTCACTGTCTCTTGTGTGTGTCGACTTTAAATCAAACTAGATATAAGCACTAATGTTTAATTCGAATATATTTTTCATCTTTGTAATTACGAAAGTTAACACCATTACGCGGGTATTCCATCGGAGCCTGCAGAACACCATGATAAACACAAATAAAAAACACATTCTCGAGGTTATACAACAATTGCTATTTTCCACGAACCTATTTCCGGATTCTTAGGTCAACGTCAGACGGTTGTTATTTCTGAATATGAAATCAATTTAGAACGTACAGAGGTATTAAATAATAACCGTGGTTAAGGTACTTCCAAACAAAAACATGTGTTAGATACAGAAGAAGCCCACAGATTGGTAGCTTATCCGGATATCGCAGGAGAGAAACTCGCAATCTCCGGCTGCGGAGCCAGTCACAGGAAGCAACCAGGTGGTGAAAGCTGTTCGTTGGCTCTACTCTGAACCTCGAATTGTTTCTGATCTTCCTTCGTATCTCACATATTCGGTTTATATTTCATTTATCCAACAGGTCACATGAGAACATTGCACTTAATAAAGCGTCGTAAATATAGTTACACCAGGCGCAAATGAAGACCTCTGCTGTAAATAATGTTAAGAGCAAGTTGGTTGTTTTGAGAAATTGCGCAGTAAAATTTCAATAAAACCTCATAACTAAGTTATTTCAAGTACATACACTGTGATATTTTTATTCAGAAAAGTCATTGTGCTCAAATATTTCTAGAGGAGAGACATATTTTCAAAATTGTAAATTCTGTTCAAAATTTTATTCTTAAAAATACATCAGTGGGTCTTATCATTGTGTTCTTGAAAACTGAATACAGTTAACATTGTTTAGCATTGACTTACCATTGTTTTCTTGCTGGACCAGTTAACGAAGCATTACTATAAAACCTCTATGAAAGGCAAATTTTGAAGTTCCGAATTGTTTCAGTTTATGATACTAAGATATGCATTATAATATTTTTGCAGTAATGAAGTATAATAAGCTCAGAATCAGTCTATGATCCAGCACAATATGGCTCTGAGCACTATGGGACTCAACTGCTGTGGTCATTACTCCCCTAGAACTTAGAACTACTTCAACCTAACTAACCTAAGGACATCACACACATCCATGCCCGAGGCAGGATTCGAACCTGCCACCGTAGCAGTCGCACGGTTCCGGACTGCGCGCCTAGAACGGCGAGACCACCGCGGCCGGCAGCACAATATAAAAGCAGTTTTATTGTCTCCTTACTTTATCACATAAACAATATTAAGGACGGCCCTTAGCATTTCTGCCATCATACTGTCATGCATATTCATGTAAACTATGCTAAGGGACACAGCTCGCCAACAGTTACTTACTTAAATATTTATTCACTTTTACCTGATTAGCAACAACTTTTGAAGTGCATTTGCGTTCACGAAAATATTCAGGATCTCCATGAGTGGCAGTTATTCACATCCTCGGATTTGCACAAACCGTCCCTGGTCCCTGAAAAGTATTTTTCTGGTTCCTGACACGAACACTGCACATGTTACTACTACTGGCAGCCATGTGTTCGGCACTTACCACTGTTTGCATACACGCATGCTGACAGAGTTGCCATGGGTGAGAATTTAAAATTAAAGATAGAACTGCTATTTCTCGGTTTATCGTGCAACTGTCATCTAATATGAGCAAGACACTTCACATACCATGTTTTACCTGCAATAACTCTCGTTGATTCTCACTTAACATGTTTACAGCCGAGGTCTTCAGACACCAGAGTAACATAAGAGCTCACGAAACTTCAAGACTTCCAGTCGGAGAGCATGCAGAAGCTCATCACCAGCAGCTCACAGTTTGTATACATATTGTACCTATCGTATAGTTGAACGGTATTCGTACTTGCCTCTGAGTAGAAGTGAACAGTAGTTTTTTATGTACGTATTTTTAGTAGTGTTATTTATATTATTGTAAGACTTTGCGTATTTTTCGATCGTTAGTGTAGAGTGAGTTCACCTTGTGAGTAATTTTCAGCCACTCTAAGTGTTACTGTCAATTTATTTACTTAATTTCTGGAGCCGCACTGAGTGGCAGCGCAGTTAGAGGCGCCTTGTCACGAATCGCGCCGCTTCTCCCGCCAGAGGTTCGAGTCCTCCATCTGGCATGGGTGTGTGTGTTGTCCTTAGCGTAAATTAGTTTAATTTAGCTTAAGTATTGTGTAAGTCTAGGGAACGGTGACCTCAGCAGTTTGGTCCCTTAGGAATTCACACACATTTAAACATTTTAACTTAATTTCTGCGGTCGTTGTGGTCTGCTTCTTCTTTCTCAATTAGTATCTGCGTAACTGGTTAGTACATTATTTCGTGCTTTTATATAGTTTTACGTAGTGGGGAATGGATAGGGACTGTGCCTGCCGTGTGCTAACACAAGATGAATTGGTGTTGTTCGGAAACAGTTGACAACAGCGTTGCCCACGGTCGACAGGCTTCAGTCTGCTGCCATAAGCAGCGGAGACGTTGCTGCGATATCTCTGATGCCGCTGTCTTTGTGTGTTCCGATGCGCATCATCTGAAAAGTAAGGGTAAGTGGCGGACTACGTTGGGTTCGCGCAACTTTGGGTGGAAGGCGATAGTAGAAACTGCTGCCAACTTACGTCTTAGCAAATGGAGCGAGCTGATGCCCGCTGCTGACAACACATCTGAGTCAGGGTGGAAGCCTGCTTTGTTGGCCCAGTGAGAGTGGGATTTTTGGTCACTGGTAGCGACAAAGTTAGGTCGGTAATGGAGCCCCTCACGGAAATGGCTGGCAGGATGGGACAAAAGGCCTGAATGCAGTCGATATGTTTGCGGCAGGTCTCATCCGACATGTGGAGGAGGCTCTGCCGGCGGCTACTGAACGCTCTGGGATCAACCGGCTGCAAGTAGTGTCACTGGAAACAGAACTACCGTGAAACACCTGGGAGGAATCGTCCAAAGCGGCCTAAAGTGAAAAGACGATATAAAACAAACAGTATGGAAATCAGATGCAGATTCATAGGGATAAGTTTAAGGAAATGTAATTCAATCACGAAAGAAGTGGATTGGAAAACACTCTTTCGACCGATCCTTGAGCATTGTTCAACAATCTGGCCCCTTACCAAGCAGTACCAATAGAAAAGACAGGGAAGATCCATCGAAGAGCGGCGCATTTCGTCACGAGATCATTTACTCGGGGCGAGATCGTCAGAGAGATGCTCAGATTCCGCTGGCGGACGCTACGAGAGAGGCGTTGTGGATCACGGAGAGGTTTGTTGAAATTTCGGCAAATCTGCAGTAGTCAAACACAGTCCCATGAACATGCGTCCAATTATGTTTGCCGGCCGGAGTGGCCGATTGGTTCTAGGTGCTACAGCCTGGAACCGCGTGACCGCTGCAGTCGCAGGTTCGAATCTTGCCTCGGTCGTGGACACGTGTGATGTCCTTAGGTTAGTTAGGTTTAAGTAGTTCTAAGTTATAGGGGACTGATGACCTCCGAAGTTAAGTCCCACAGTGTTCAGAGCCATTTGAAACATTTTAACCAATTATGTTTGCTAAAACAGAAATATTACTCCGTGCATCCACCTACTAAGATTCTTCCATCAAGGAAACAATTGAGATCAGAAGTGGTAACGGAAGTGCCCTCCGCCACGCACTGTAAGGTGAACTGCGCATTATGGATGTACACTCCTGGAAATGGAAAAAAGAACACATTGACACCGGTGTGTCAGACCCACCATACTTGCTCCGCACAGTTGACGGACTTTGAGCGAGGGCGTATAGTGGGCATGCGGGAGGCCGGGTGGACGTACCGCCGAATTGCTCAACACGTGGGGCGTGAGGTCTCCACAGTACATCGATGTTGTCGCCAGTGGTCGGCGGAAGGTGCACGTGCCCGTCGACCTGGGACCGGACCGCAGCGACGCACGGATGCACGCCAAGACCGTAGGATCCTACGCAGTGCCGTAGGGGACCGCACCGCCACTTCCCAGCAAATTAGGGACACTGTTGCTCCTGGGGTATCGGCGAGGACCATTCGCAACCGTCTCCATGAAGCTGGGCTACGGTCCCACACACCGTTAGGCCGTCTTCTGCTCACGCCCCAACATCGTGCAGCCCGCCTCCAGTGGTGTCGCGACAGGCGTGAATGGAGGGACGAATGGAGACGTGTCGTCTTCAGCGATGAGAGTCGCTTCTGCCTTGGTGCCAATGATGGTAGTATGCGTGTTTGGCACCGTGCAGGTGAGCGCCACAATCAGGACTGCATACGACCGAGGCACACAGGGCCAACACCCGGCATCATGGTGTGGGGAGCGATCTCCTACACTGGCCGTACACCTGTGGTGATCGTCGAGGGGACACTGAATAGTGCACGGTACATCCAAACCGTCATCGAACCCACTGTTCTACCATTCCTAGACCGGCAAGGGAACTTGCTGTTCCAACAGGACAATGCACGTCCGCATGTATCCCGTGCCACCCAACGTGCTCTAGAAGGTGTAAGTCAACTACCCTGGCCAGCAAGATCTCCGGATCTGTCCCCCATTGAGCATGTTTGGGACTGGATGAAGCGTCGTCTCACGCGGTCTGCACGTCCAGCACGAACGCTGGTCCAACTGAGGCGCCAGGTGGAAATGGCATGGCAAGCCGTTCCACAGGACTACATCCAGCATCTCTACGATCGTCTCCATGGGAGAATAGCAGCCTGCATTGCTGCTAAAGGTGGATATACACTGTACTAGTGCCGACATTGTGCATGCTCTGTTGCCTGTGTCTATGTGCCTGTGGTTCTGTCAGTGTGATCATGTGATGTATCTGACCCCAGGAATGTGTCAATAAAGTTTCCCCTTCATGGGACAATGAATTCACGGTGTTCTTATTTCAGTTTCCAGGAGTGTAGATGTAAATCCGTTAGATTAAGTGCGCTGACGACTGTAAGGCTGCAGTGCGAGTATTCAAATATGAGCCTGTCCATGAGTAGCAGCTGCAGCAGCTCTGGCCACAAAGCGTTGTCTGTGTGTGTGTGTGTGTGTGTGTGTGCGTGTGTGTGTGTGTGTGTGTGTGTGTGT
The DNA here is from genome assembly GCF_023897955.1 of Schistocerca gregaria. Taxonomy (NCBI): domain Eukaryota; kingdom Metazoa; phylum Arthropoda; class Insecta; order Orthoptera; family Acrididae; genus Schistocerca; species Schistocerca gregaria. Next base: position 854,322,471 of record NC_064931.1, on the reverse strand, counting down.
GTGTGTGTATGCGCGAAGGGGGAGGGGTCATCCGTGAACCCGTGTCTTTCACTGTGCTATGAGAGCGGTATGGTTCTTTTCCTATCTTTTCATTTTGCTTGTTCGATGCCTGTTACACTTGTGTTCCGTTTGGTGGCAAAATTAGAATTCAGCAGAAATTACTCGTGCTTCCGGTTTATTAGCAGTTTGTCTGCCATAGCGATGGGCAGAATCGAGAGCTTCAAGGAATCAACGACTGTGTTCTTGAGAAGTACTTATGGAATTTACTTCGGAGAACTACACTGAAGCCCCAAAGAAAATTTTATAGGCATGCGTATTCAAGTACAGAGATATGTAAACAGGCAGAGTAACGCGCTGCTGTCGTCAGCTCCCACATAAGACAACTAGTGTCCGGCGCAGTTGTTCGATCGGTTACTGCTGCTACACTGGCAGATTATCAAGATTTAAGTGAGTTTGACGTAGTGTTACAGTCAGCGCACGAGCAATGAGACACAGCATCTCCAAGGTAGCGATGGAGATTTTCCCTTACGGCCATTTCACGAGTGTACCGTGAATATCAGGAATCCGATATCGATGCGGCCGGTAAAAGATCCTGCAAGAACGGGAGCAAAGAAGACTGAAGAGAATCGTTCAACGTGACAGAAGTGCAACCCTTCATCTGATTGCTGCAGATTTCAATGCTGGGCTATCAACAAGTGTCAGCGTGTGAACCATTCAATGAAATATCCATCGATATCGGCTTTCGGAGCCGTAGGCCCGCTCGTGTATCCTTGATAACTGCACGACACAAAGCTTTACACCTCGTCTGGGCCAGTCAACACCGACATTGGACTGTTGATGACTGGAAACATGTTGCCTGGCCGGACGAGTCTCGTTTCAAATTGTATCGAGCTAATGGACGTGTACGAATATGGAGTCAGCCTTGTGAATCCATGGACCCTGCACGTCAGCGGGGAACTGTTCAAGCAGGTGGAGGCGTAATGGTGTGGGGCGTGTGCAATTCGAGTGATATAGCATTCCTGATACGTCTAGATATGACTCTGACACGTGACACGTACGTAAGCATCCTGTCTGATCACCTGTTTCCATTCATGTCCATTGTACATTCCGACGACGGACGTGGGCAATTCCAGAAAGGTAATGCGACACCCGACACGTCCAGAATTTCTACAGAGTGGCTCCACGAACACTCCCCTGAGTTTAAACACCTCTACTGGCCACCAGATTGCCCAGACATGATCATTATTGAGCATATCTGAAATGCCTTGCAAAATTCTGTTCAGGAGAGATTCCACCCCTCGTACTCTTACGGATTTAGGGACAGCCCTGCAGGATTCATGGTGTCAGTTCCCTCCAGCACTACTTCAGACACTAGTCAAGTCCATGCCAGGTCATGTTGCGGCACTTCTGCGTACTCGCGGGGGCCCTACACGATATTAGGAGGGTGTAAGTTTCTTTGGCTTTTCAGTGTAAATACTTTTACGAGTACAACTTAAGTGCTAGTTACACCGAAAGCTGCAGCTACGCAGTCGGCTGTGTAGTGATTAACTACTCGGTTCTCTCAGTCCTGCCGGCCGCAGTGGCCGTGCGGTTCTAGGCGCTACAGTCAGGAGCCGAGCGACCGCTACGGCCGCAGGTTCGAACCCTGCCTCAGGCATGGATGTGTGTGATGTCCTTAGGTTAGTTAGGTTTAATTATTTCTAAGTTCTAGGCGACTGATGACCTGAGAAGTTAAGTCGCATAGTGCAAAGAGCCATTTGAACCATTTGAACTCTCAGTCCTTGGGTATGGTATATCCTATCATCTGCTAAGCTTTTACAGAAAGTAGTTTTATATAAATGTGGTAACTGAAACTAGTTTTAGGTTAACATTTAAATTTTGAGAATAGTGCTTTATTCTTTTTTTCTTTTCACGCTTTCTCAAGCGATGTTATGGAAACAAAACGTTAAAAGAACGATTTTTCGATTTTGCTGATTGTAGTGTCAGATCACCGCTTCGTAACGAACTGATTGTCTTTTCGTTGTTTGTCATAGTTTTACGATGCCCTGACATGAAGTAAGTCTTATTGCGTTAGCGGCTACAGTCTACATCTGCGACTAAACTTCGACGTTGTTTATAGGCAGTCCTGTTATAGTTCATGTTCATTTACAGTTAATGTTCATTACACATCGAAAATTTATTCCTATTTATTTCTGGAGAAAATAATTGTAAAATTATTTTTCTGTTGCATCAGAGATTAAAAATTTTTTTATAGCTTTGATCTAGAATCAAGGTGAAAATTAAAAGCTGTTGGCCGAATTTCCGCAGTAAGAGGAAAGCTGATAATAAACGAAGAGAACAACGAACAAGCGTTCTCATTCTGATCTCGACTGCTGCCGACAAGAAACTTGAAATTGTATTTTTTCTTCTTGGATGTGGTGTTCGAATATTCGACGTCAGTGGTCGAGAAAATTTTCTAATCGAGAACTTGGTGGTGGTCGGAATGCCCGACAGTAGGCTACCGTCTCTGGTAGGCTTCAGTTGTAACAGAGTTGCAGCAAGAACGGAGAAAGCTATCGGCAGTCACCTTGCATAGAGATTCTCCCGATTTCACTTCAAATGACAACACTACAATGGTCGCCCTTATTTGACACTATTCTACGATGGTTATAATATGTTCAATACTTGTCAGCTAGTTCTGCGTTACCAAGTAGCACACAGGACTCACTTTTTGGATGCTCCCAGTCCACCTATCCAGAATTTGGCGACTTCCGAGTGATTATCTGGAGGAGACGCGATCGATTTCTTCCCTCTCTGCTCAATCCAAGCTTTCGCTTCGTCTCTAATGACTTGGTCATCAACGGAACATTAAAACTGCATCTTCCTTTTTCATTTGATTCTGCTTTAATTTTTCAGGACAAATACTTGTGCAGTTTATAGACACTACGTTAGACAACGACGTGATACACCTATGGTGTCAAGGGTTAAGACCATACTGCCTGCAGGTGGAGTGAGGAAGCATTTCGATACATAGTGTTCTGGTGCATCACACGCAGTGAATTGGACGCTTTTATATAACTGAGAATACAAGCTGCGAAAGAAATACCTTTCCAAGCACCGAAAAATCTTAAATTCAAAGCCTTGTCGCACACAAGAAATATAAAGATCTGCAGAACCATCATTCGTCCAATTTTTATTTACTCTTCTGAAACATGAACAGAAAGGAAGGTAGATATAAGAGTCTATATATCTTACAAACAAGAGTAATGTGGAACGTCTGCGGAGACGAATGAAGACCACGGACAAACCAAGTTTATGGTACGATGGTTGGGCGTCGGACTCCTAAAAAAAATTTAATAAATAAAAAAATGCTGCTCCAGTGAGCTGGTCATACTGCAGGGTTGTCTGTAAATGCAGTTTCCAGAGCTGTGATGCATGGCAACAGTAAATTTGGGGGAAGGGGGGGGGGAGGGGTTGGGTTCTGGTGCAAATCGCATTGTTGACAAATTTCTGATGATGTCATCAACGTCACCATGCATTGTTGCCATACTTCCTTCCTTCCTCCTCCCACTCAACGCCCTCTGACGTCACGGTGGACCTAGGCCAATTGCTCTAAGTATAAAATGATGGGAAATTCAAATACATAAGACGGCTGACCTTAGCAGAGTGCTATGGGCTCGCAATTCAATATGCGCCCTGACCTGAGGATACTGGCACAGTCTTCATGGTTTTCAGGTCACTAGTGCCATGTATAGAATCCAAGACTATTGTAAATATAAGGGATGATCAAAACGTTTCCGTCTAAGGGCGTTGCTGAAGCGTATATGCAATGTAGCCCGACTCTGATGCGACCAACATGTAGGCGCGGGATTAGTGTAGATTCGTGTCTTTCCGACGTGGGTGCTGTATATGTGGACGTGTGAACAAAGACGAGGTTTCTACCGAGTGCGTTCAGACAGAACCAACGTGGTGTTATTCTTTTCTTGGCTACCGAAAGACAAACGGCGACAGACATCCATCGGAGAGTGAAGAACGTGTTTGGGGCAGCACGTCTGTTGAACACCATCATTGTGGAGTGGTGCACCAAGTTCATGATAACGCACATCTCCATATCGCGAATGTAACGCTGAAGTGGACGACACTCGAGCAGCCACCCAATAGTGTCGAGCTGGCCGCGTGCGGATATCACGCCTTCGGTCCGCTAAACAAGGTCTTGGAGGCTCGACAATTCCTGTCGTAGGGGATGTGCAGCGAGCAGTAATGGACTTCTCCTTGCAGCAGGACTCAGCGTTTTACCAAATGAGTATCTGCAATCGGTGGGATGATTGCCTCAATCCTCTCTGCAGTTTTGCTTGATTGACATACCTGTTCTGGACAGTACGGCCTTCGAACGTAAACTTTTTGATCGTTCTTACACAAAGAGGACAACATGGCTAGGCTACGAGAAAGAGAGGAAATGTGTGTTTTAACAGAACTGACGTATCAATTTTACGTGGGTTAATTTTCGGAAACAAACTGTGTGATTGTCGAAACAGATAGAGCCGACAACTGCCACTGGGGAGCTCACGATGCTGAGCACACTCCGTGTGCTACAGCAACCCGTTTCTAAGCCTGCGCCAACTACGATGGAAGCCACGGCTGGCGTGCTTCAAGATGAGAAACGCATCCCGTTTGAGGACCTCTTAGGGCTTCCTTTGTCATCTTGGTCTCCTACATAAGTATTCGTTTAATTCATTTTCGTTCTGTGCAACTCTCTCTGTTATTAATTTCACACCTAATTCTGCCCTCATATAGATGTTTGTAAATTTATGTTCTCTGTTGAAAAATTTTATGTATCTGCCTAACTTCATTTCTGATGCTTCCAGTAGCCTAAAAATTTGTCTTTCTTGGAGTGCAAGATGTATCTTTTATTATTTATGCCTTTATCATCTTCATAGGCTATGTCGCAGCCTAGGTACTGAAAATAAGTCCCCTATTCCAGTGGTTTATCATAGACATAATTTTTTTATCTCAATGATCCCCTACCAAGCGAACTACTACTTTAATTTTAGTTGTTGAAATCTTTAACTTTTGTGCAGAGATCTGGACCTATAGCTTATAAACTGTCCACTGCACTTTCTTGAATAAATACGTAATCGGCAGTACGCAGTAATTTTTTATTTAACCAGATTTTTATTTATGGTCCACCAGATAGGGTCAGCTAAAAACAGCACCTCCTGCGCATAATTATGACGCGTATCTGAGTGCAGCCGTACAGCAAACACTGCTCCGGGCCGTGTGTCGTGCCGCCTTCAATATCTCCTCTGAGACCCAAATGCTTCTTCACTAATACATTCCTTCAGACACTTCTATAAACGTCTAGCGACACGTCTTTGTCGTTTAAATTTTCCGATGAGTGCGACTAGTCAACATTGGATGTTCTAAAACATCTTGATATAGTTTCCGGTAACCTTATGACATTGCACTTATTGTAAAATGTATACTATGAATTACAACTGTATCGTATGGACATGCGTACAACAGACATACTTTCCTTAAAGTTTGATTAAGGCGACTTAAAGTACAGCAGTAATCAATCCGAAGATTGTTTTTGAACACCGCAGTACTTTACTAGACATAGCCCCGATGGAGGTGATATGCCATAGCCTTCCCTCAGACTTTGTACAGACTTATCCATTCAGTTTTACGAAACCTAAAGTTTAACGTGGATTCTGTAGCACTGAGCTACTTGGCATTTTATTACTGTTAAAATCAGTAGCCACATTTCCTGTTAAGCAATGACTGCAACAGCGTTATTTTCGATGTACTTTGCGATTCTGTTGCCAAATGTTGTCACTTTGTGATAACTCACGTTTTAACTTTAAAAGTAGACTACTGTTTCACAAAGACGGGGTTTGAAGCTGCCATGTCACCCAGGAAAGTTTTCCAAATGTCTGCAAAACTGATGTCTTCCGCTGAATGACTGTGTCGGCAACACAGCAGTGTTTTCTTACTTGGTAAATCACACGTAAGAACTCACAAGCAACAACTGAAGTGTTCGGCGGCAGAAAGTGATAACCCACAAGAGCCTATTTGCAGACATCGCGTATTGTATGTTTGGTTAAATTAAAAAAGATGAACTCAAACTGAGTAAGATTAAGCCTATTATGTAGTAGACGTATCCTCATACTGACACATAAGGAACAGCTCGCTATCAGTTTGTGGTGCATTTAAAACGGAATAGATAAAGTAATCACATTAATCCTTTCCGAATTGAGGATTCCTCCGACCCCTTCAAGGCAAGATGGATAAACTAAAGCGGTTCTGGAATACAGATTCCCGTGACGTAATACATAACGAATGTGTGTTGAACCTCTTTGTACTCCTCACGCTGACTAATGATTAACATTTCACTATGAGTCGTTTGTCCCTGATCAACGAACAGGGTTCAGCCGATCAGTAGAGCCCGAAACTCGTTTTCAGCGAGCTGTTCTCGAAACCGGTTCTCAGCATACGATACTAGTCTTCTGACCTATGCCATCCATTTCTGAACCTGCCTCGTTTTGGAACTGACCCATAACCTACTACCGAGCGAGTTGGCGCAGTGGTTAGCACACTGGACTCGCATTCGGGAGGACGACGGTTCAATCCCGTCTCCGGCCATCCTGATTTAGGTTTTCCGTGATTTCCCTAAATCGTTTCAGGCAAATACCGAGATGGCTCCTTTGAAAGGGCACGGCCGGTTTCCTTCCCTAACCCGAGCTTGCGCTCCGTCTCTAATGACAACGTTGTCGACGGGACGTTAAACACTAACCACCACCACCATAACCTATTTTGCAGCAGAGAGAAACTGGAATACAGTGGTCGTTTCTAGAAAGTAATAAGTCGCTACTGTACTTGGCCTTTAACAAAACATTGAAATTTTTGCACTTTTCCAACTACAGGGCTTTACTGCATTCAGTTTTCCTTGTTTCTCTGACTTTCAAATCTGAGTAAAGGGAGTTAAGGCTAATGGTTTAATTTGGAAATTATACAGTCCCTTCCTCGCATTAACCTCTGCATCCTACATGACTGACTTACTTTCAAATACGAAACGTCTATGAAATCTTCCACTAACCATTTTCTAATCCCGGGTTTTAATAAGTTATCGTTCTAAGTGATGTCAAACGCCAACGTTACCGCTTTATTTCTCGCCGTCAAATTAGTTTATTACCCAGTAACATTTCTCTGTCACTTTTCCTCTCAACAAAAAGGACATTATCATCAGTAAAACCTAATTTCATCATTATTTACTCGAATTTACAGTCTCATAAATTTATCTAACATGTGAGCTCAGACTTCTGAAAACTTTGAACTTCGTTTCCCAAAACAAATTTCTTCTTTTTTTTAAAAAAATGGAATTGAACGTCCCTAAGACATCGAGACCACTAGAGATTTACTGCTGCACTTTCAACATAGTATTTCAACTGAAGTATGGAATGAGATTCACTTAGATGAAAAGCAAGAACTTACCCCTCCACTTAGACATATTGTACTTCAGTGGCCCCTGGATTTCCACAACTAAGAACGCTCTGTTTTAACATTTTCTGTATAATAATATACACTCCTGGAAATGGAAAAAAGAACACATTGACACCGGTGTGTCAGACCCACCATACTTGCTCCGGACACTGCGAGAGGGCTGTACAAGCACTGATCACACGCACGGCACAGCGGACACACCAGGAACCGCGGTGTTGGCCGTCGAATGGCGCTAGCTGCGCAGCACTTGTGCACCGCCGCCGTCAGTGTCAGCCAGTTTGCCGTGGCATACGGAGCTCCATCGCACTCTTTAACACTGGTAGTATGCCGCGACAGCGTGGACGTGAACCGTATGTGCAGTTGACGGACTTTGAGCGAGGGCGTATAGTGGGCATGCGGGAGGCCGGGTGGACGTACCGCCGAATTGCTCAACACGTGGGGCGTGAGGTCTCCACAGTACATCGATGTTGTCGCCAGTGGTCGGCGGAAGGTGCACGTGCCCGTCGACCTGGGACCGGACCGCAGCGACGCACGGATGCACGCCAAGACCGTAGGATCCTACGCAGTGCCGTACGGGACCGCACCGCCACTTCCCAGCAGATTAGGGACACTGTTGCTCCTGGGGTATCGGCGAGGACCATTCGCAACCGTCTCCAAGAAGCTGGGCTACGGTCCCGCACACCGTTAGGCCGCCTTCCGCTCACGCCCCAACAACGTGCAGCCCGCCTCCAGTGGTGTCGCGACAGGCGTGAATGGAGGGAAGAATGGAGACGTGTCGTCTTCAGCGATGAGAGTCGCTTCTGCCTTGGTGCCAATGATGGTCGTATGCGTGTTTGGCGCCGTGCAGGTGAGCGCCACAATCAGGACTGCATACGACCGAGGCACACAGGGCCAACACCAGGCATCATGGTGTGGGGAGCGATCTCCTACACTGGCCGTACACCTCTGGTGATCGTCGAGGGGACACTGAATAGTGCACGGTACATCCAAACCGTCATCGAACCCATCGTTCTACCATTCCTAGACCGGCAAGGGAACTTGCTGTTCCAACAGGACAATGCACGTCCGCATGTATCCCGTGCCACCCAACGTGCTCTAGAAGGTGTAAGTCAGCTACCCTGGCCAGCAAGATCTCCGGATCTGTCTCCCATTGAGCATGTTTGGGACTGGATGAAGCGTCGTCTCACGCGGTCTGCACGTCCAGTACGAACGCTGGTCCAACTGAGGCGTCAGGTGGAAATGGCATGGCAAGCTGTTCCACAGGACTACATCCAGCATCTCTACGATCGTCTCCATGGGAGAATAGCAGCCTGCATTGCTGCGAAAGGTGGATATACACTGTACTAGTGCCGACATTGTGCATGCTCTGTTGCCTGTGTCTATGTGCCTGTGGTTCTGTCAGTGTGATCATGCGATGTATCTGACCCCAGGAATGTGTCAATAAAGTTTCCCCTTCATGGGACAATGAATTCACGGTGTTCTTATTTCAATTTCCAGGAGTGTATATTCCTAATACTGAGTCTCCTTTAAATAATTACATTTCAGAGACATCATTGTTATAACTCATTTCCCGAACTCAGGAAAGAATAACTTTTCTAGCTATGGCAGATATACATGTATATAGCCGAATTTGGAGCTAACGTGCACATTTTTTTAAAATTTTCAATGTAAATGTTGTTATTAACATATACAGACCTACAAATACATTTGTATGACGTAACATATGTGCCGTGATGAAATGCAAAGGAACAAACCGTATTTTCCTCGAGGTGTTTTCTTCAAATTATTTTATGATCACTCAGACAAGAACATAAGAAACGAGCTTTAAAATCCTGACTTGGAAGTTATTTTTGTGTATTAAATTTGCGTGGTTAAACATTATTACACCAAGGGTAGAGTACGATCCGCATCCATAGCTGAGTGCTCAGCGTAGCTCACTGGCATAAGAGCTCGATTCCCGGCGCTGCCAAGCATTTTGTCCTTCGTTCTAGGACTGGAACGGGATGCACTCATTCTCGTGAGATGCTACAGCCTACACTTAAGGCACTGTGTGTTACGTAACACGCCATCGTTCCGCCCTCTTGTTCCTCATTGTTAGCATTTCTCTCTCTCTCAGTAGTAACAACCTTATAGGTTGTAACTTTTATTTTAACAGATGCTAAATAACTTGTGAACTTGATACTTAATATTTTTTTCTTGTCACTGAACACACTATCCTCCCGATGACACTAAACACATTTTCCTCCCGACTTCAGTGCTTAATATTTGTTTTAGGTTACATTGTACATCTGGAATGCAAAATATACCTCAATTATAGAGTAGAATTTGGGCTCTTGCCATTGCTATGATTGCGGTACTGCCCTTCCTGCTCACCTACAGCCCCATGATTTGCTTCGATTAATCTATATTCAAACTGACTGCTTGATTCACGTCTCCTGATAGTATCGAGTCAGATGCTTCGAAGCCAAACGGTATGGCATCGCCTTCCTTCACTGCCATTTATTAGCGGAAGCGATTGGCAGAGAGCTGTAACATCACAAGTTCTTCCAGGTATAAACAGTTCAATAAATTACGAATTAATAACAAGTATATATCCTTAATACTGCCGCTTGACAAGTGAATCGTTAGCCACACCCGTCAATAATGAAGCCTTTCATAATGAAGAACCGATTCACTGTTAATAAAAGCAGAGAAAGCAGTCCGATGTGATTTAGCTGAAAGATTCAATCTCTAATTTTCCCCATGTAATGTTTAGAGACCCCGGAGAATCTAAATCAGGGATGGGTGAAAGGGCGTACTGAAATTAAGTCCTCTCGAAATCGCATCCAACTGTTTCTTCACCATGATATCTTGGGCGGTTTGTTTATCTTGTATTTATAACTGTTAACATTGGATACAGAGTTTAGCTGGAAGGATTTGGTACCATGGATGCAACTTTCCTCATCTTGCGTGCGAAGATCAGAGAAAACGTCTGTGTGAGAGAAGTGTTTCTACTTAAAAAATAAAAATCTCTGTAAGACAGAAAATTTTCTTCATTAAAATTACGAGTCTTGAATGAGATATCATAAAAGATATGAATAATTTCGAAAAACCGTAACAGAAAGAAACTGTCAAATGTACTGACGGCAGCATGTGCCAAACATTGCTATTTAAAAGAACATAAATAAGCTCTGGCACATCAATGACGTAATTGAAAAGCGAATAATGGAAAGATGTGCACATCTTGTGCGAACAGCCCACAGCAACTGACGATGCTCTGCGAATTCTACAGATATCAAAAACGGCAGTGTAGACTAAGATTGGAGAGACTACGGACTTGAATTATGGCATGCAAAGAAGCCTTTTGTTAAACTGACAAGTTGTGCATCATTACGAACCGTCGTATTCATGATCCGCGGAAGAGGTATTAATCTAATGTAGCTTTATCTTATCAGTGATACTTAGAATATAAAATATTGCAGAGCACTCGAACAGATTTCTCGCCTTGACGAATGTCGACTGAAATTGCCTTAAGCGATGCTCGCTGCTACCTATGAAAGGTTTTTCCCAGTTCTTGGCCAGTCCGTATTTGTGTCGCTAATAATCTCATTGACGATAAACTTTGAAAACACTCTCTTCCTACTCTCTTCCTTGTTCTTCTTTCCTTCCACGCGTGTTTATGATTATCCTGCCCAAAAAGTAATCAATCATCAATCCCTCGGATGATCTGAACAGAATAATGCTTTACTAGGTATGGGCCTTTTGTGGCATGTGAACAGCTTCTTCCAGCCAATCGGAGGCGGCCTACAACATAATATAAAAACTGAATCGCATTTAAAGCTGGAATTTTTCACACACTTAAGACTATGTAAGAGGGGACCGAATCTCCAACCTCTAGACGCTTACCTAGTTAACCATTGATTCCATTTTCAGAGTGTTGTTGTTTTTGTGCGTTCAGTCAGGAGACTGGTTTGATGCAGCTCTCAATGCTAATCTATCCTGAATAGCTGCCGCAACCTACAGCCATTTTAGCCTGTTTACTACATTCAAGCCTCCCCCTCCCTCTATAAATTCTACCCCCCACAGTTCCTTTCATTAGCAGACAGACAATTCCTTGATGTCTCAGGATGTGTCTTGTCAACCGACCCCTTCTTTTAGTCAAGTTGTGCCATAAATTTCTTTTTTTCCTCAATTCCATTCCGTGCCTTCTCATTTCTTATTCCATATACCCATCTAATCTTCAGTATTATTCTACAGCAACACATTTGAAAAGCATCTGTTCTCTTCTTGTCTGAACAGCCTATCGTCCACGTTTTACTTCCATACTAGGCTACACTCCAAACAAACACCTTCAGAAAGGAACTCCTAATACATAAATTTGTATCAGATGTTAACAAATTCCTCTTTTTTCAGAAATGCTTTTCTCGGTATTGCCACTCTGTGTTTTATATCATCCTTACTTCGGCTATCATCAGTTATTTTGCTGCCCGAACAATAAAACTTTTCCATTACTTTTAGCCCCTTATTATCCAATTTATTTCCCACAGCATGGCAAAATTTAACTCTTCTACATTTAATTATCTTTATTTTACTTTCATCGATGTTCACCTGATAATCTCTTTCCAAGACGCTATCCATTGCGTTCAACTGCACTCCCCAGCCCTTAGCCGTCTCCTTCAAAATTATAGTGTCATCGCAGCCCTCAAAGTTTTTGTTTCTTTTTCCTGGGCATAAATTCTTTATAAATTTCTCTTTGGTTTCCTTCACAGCTTGCTCATTGTCAGACTGAATAACATTGTGGATAAACTACAACCCGATCTCAATCCCTTCTCACCTATGGCTTCCCTTCCACGTCCTTCGACTCCAGCAACTGCAGTCTGGTTTCTGTGCAAATTGCAAATAACAATTCGGTCTCCATACTTTATCATTTCTATCATACAAATTTCAGCATTGTGAAAAGCTTTCTCCAGACCTACAGATGCTATAAACATACGTTTGCCTTCGTGCACTGTATCTTCTAGGATAAATTATAGGGTCAGTATTGCCTCGCGAGTTAATAAATTTCTCCGGAACCCAAAATGATCTCCTCCGAGATCAGCTTCTACCAGTTTTTCCAGTCTTCTGTAAATAAGTCGTGTCAATATTTTGCAATCATTACTTATCAAACTAATAGTTTGGTAGTATTCACAACTATCAGCACCTGCCTTCTCTGGAATTGGAATTACTGCGTTTTTCCTGAAGTCTGAAAGTATCCTCTCTGTCTCGCACAGCAAGTGAAAAAAATTTGTCATGGGTCTCTCTCCCAGAGATCTTAACATTCTGTGGGAATGTCGTCTGCACAAGGGTCTTGTTTCTTCTTAGGTCATTCGGTGTTCTGTCAAATTTTTCTCGCGGTATAGAATCTCCTGTCTCATTCTCACCTCCATATTATTCTCTTTCTATAATATGGTCCTCAAGTTTATTTCCCCATAGAGACCCTCTATCTTTCAGCTTTCCCTTATTTTCTTATTATTGCTTGCCACATGAGCTCTTGATATTCATACGGTTACTTCAAACATTCAGTTAACATTGTCACAAGATTTCTCTAAATCTACGAATGCTATAAACGTATGTTTGCCTTTCTTCAATCTATATCCTAAGATAAGTACTTTGGTCATTATTACCTAGCATGTTTATACATTTCTTCAGAACCCAAAGTGATCTTTCCCACGGCCGGCCTCTACCAGTTTTCCCATTCTTCTGTAAATAATCGTTTCAATATTTTGCAACCACGACTTATGAAACTGATGCTAGGGTTGGAATTCCTATCTGTCAGAAACTGCCTTCTTTAAAATTGGAATTATTACATACTTTCAGTAGTCTGAAGATATTTCGCCTGTCTCATATATCCCGCACACCAGAGGGAATTATTTTGATACGGCTGGCTCTCCAACGAGTCTCAGTAATTCTAAGGGAATGTTATCCATTCCAAGGGTCTCGTTTCCACTTAGGTCTCTCAGCGCTCTGTCAAATCTTCTCGCAGCATCGCATTTCTCATCTCATCTTCACCCACTTCCGCTTCTCTTCCTAACTAAAGGTTGTCCCCTTATGTACCCCCCTATACATTCCTTCCGCCTTTCATCTTTCCCTTCCTTACTTAGTACTGGCTTGCCATCCGAACGCTTGGCATTAATACAGCTACTTCTCTTCTCTCCAAAAGTCTATTTAATTTTCCTATAGGAGGCATCAGTCTTTCCTCTAGCCAATTCTGCTTAGGCATTTTGTACTTCTTGTCAATCTCATTTTTTAAACGTCTGTATTCCCTGTTGCCTGCTTAATTTGCTGCATTTTTATATTTTCACCGTTCTTCATTTACTCGTACATACAACATCTCCTATTTTATCTCGGGATTTGTACTAAGCCTTGTCTTTTTAGATGTGTGACCCTCTGCTGCCCTCACTATTTCATCTCTCAAAGCTACTCATTAGTCATCTACTGTATTCCTTTCCCTTGTCTCATTCCAACGATGCCTAACGCTCCGTCTGAAACTCTCTCAACAACCGCTGGTTCTTTCAGATTCTACAGGTAAATTTATATCCTTTTGCAATTTCTTCAGTTTTAGTCATCAGTTCAAAACCAACAATTATGGTCAGAGCCCAAAACTACTCCTGTAAATTTCTTACAGTTTAAAATCTGGTTTAGAAATCTCTGTCTTACAATTACACTATCAATCTGAAACCTTCCAGTGTCCTCAGGTATCTTCTACATACTCAATCTTCATATGTGACTCTGAAAACAACTGTCAATGAAGATTAAATTATGACCTGTGCACAGTTCTATCAGACGGAATCCTCTTTAATTCCTTTCACCCTATCCACGTTCACCTATAACACTGGTGTGCAAAACTTAAGGACGCAAGTAACTTTCGCATTATGTGTCACTGCCATGAAATATACATCGATTCAACTTAGGCCATACATAAAAAGAACTGCTACAACACAGTTCAGAATTTAACTGAAAGGAATACGCAGTGAGACAGAAATGATATTTTTATTCAAAGGCAAGACCCTGAAATCACCGCGATTTGTGAAGGTCCCCTGAACATTATAAAAGGTGCGCCATGGTTGTTAGCAGGGTGCATGATGTAAAAGGTTTAGAATTAAACCAACCACTTTCCGTAGATCCTATACTAGAAGGTAGGAAGTTCAGGTTTTAACCACCCGTCGACGATGAAGTCGTTAAGGACGAAGCACTAGCTCGAATTGGAGAAAGATAGGGAAGGAAATAAGACGTCCATTTGCAATGGAACCGTCCCAGCAGTTATCTTCAGGAAATCACAGGGAAAAGTAAATTTATCTGGTTTGATGGTGATATGAACTGCAGCCAGTAGGTCGTTCATACCAATAAATTGATTAGATGCCCAAGGCCCTTCGTAGTTTAATTGCTCTATTCACAGAATTTTACAGAGACAGTAATTTTTATACTCTCACTACTAAAAAGAACGTAGAGAAACTGACAGACAAAAGTGAGGGGCAAATCGTTCTATGTATAGTCTCTAACTACTTTCACTATCGAGTCATGGCGGAGAAGTTATTACAAAATCTTAGGAAGTTCTGTTCCTATGTAAAGTCAATGTACGAATCCAGAACATTCTTCTACTCTCTGTTGTATCATGTTGCGGTCGAACTTGAAGACAGCAGACTTAAAGCCAACATACATACTGAAAAACGCATTCCTTCCCTGAACTTAACATCTCACAACTTCACTAATGTAACAAAACAATCCTCTTGAAAATGTGAACAGAAAATCCTCGAAACACGTTGTAGAATAAATAAAAAATAGCAGTTCTGACTATGTAGACCGCCTAAGCGAAGAGTGAATATGTGTTTGTGTGTGTGTGTGTGTGTGTGTGTGTGTGTGTGTGTGTGGTGTGTTGTTAATTATTCTTTGTCTTTCCTTCTCAAGAGATGACAAAAGCATGGATTGGGAAGCATAACACTTACTGTTCTATTTTTCATCTGCCCAACGCCATATTTCAGCATCAGCTTCCGAGCCACAAAATTAAAAAGTTTTACATTTAAAATCAGGCATACATGTCACTTGTTTCAACTGTACACAGTGTTTGTTAGTTTCAATTTTAGTTAGTGTAATCATAGGATCAATTTAAAAGGCCGGCCGTGGTGGCCGAGCGGAACCGCGCGACTGCTACGGTCGCAGGTTCGAATCCTGCCTCGGGCATGAATGTTAGTGATGTCCTTAGGTTAGTTAGGTTTAAGTAGTTCTAAGTTCTAGGGGACTGATGACCTCAGTGCTCAGAACCATTTGAACCATTTTTATCAACTTAAAATCCAGTATGAATGCTATCAAATAATATTCGAAAACGTTTGGAAGTTTCGATATGAGAGAATGTATGCATTTGTAGAAGTCATCAGCAGTGAATAGGATGAGAGGGTGGTGGCTTTGTTGTGAAGAACTGGGAGGATGTTTGCGCGCTGCGCTATCATTAGGCTGCTGTTTTCGAGGCAACGGCGCTTCTTGGTGCAGCGAAAGGAAAGGGACGGAAGACAAGGGTACGATTCGTGGTGGCCGCGCTGTTTTTCTCCTACCACTGTTGTCGAGCTCTCGTGAAGGACGTTTTCTCATTTTGTCGAAAGTAAGAGTAGATCCGACGGCCATTGCTTCCATTCCTTACATAATATGTTTGTTAGCACCAGTCATGGCCACCGACTCCGCTCTTACTGTTCAACACAGCTAAGTCACTTTTGTTACATATTCTCATACTCACACTGCTGAAAATAATCGTGGAAACAGAGGAGTCGAACTACGTTTAATCATATTTCCTTATTATGGAATTCTTTTTTACCCTTTCTGCACAGAGGTCATTACAAAACTCTGTAGCGTGTTCTTCGGCACAGATGTTTTACTAAGTACGTTTTTGTTATGAACTCTCTGTTGATAACTTATTCCATACAGTCATCTGATCAGTTTTTGTAGTCGTACTCTGAACATTTAAATGTTATATTTGTTTGTATTGTTTATCTTCGGCACGCAAGCAAGCATACACACACACACACACACACACACACAGTATTGATTGCAGTTTTGATCTACAAACACAGGCGGCCTTTAGAGTCAATTTACATCTGTCCCCAATAGACGCTGACATTGTTTAGTGACATACATGAGGTTAGCATGGTGGAGCAAGCGTTTGGGAGGACGACGATTCAAATCCGGGTCCGGCCATCCAGATTTGCGTTTTTCGTGATTTCCCTAAATCCCAGGCAAATACTGGAAAGATTCCTCTGAAAGGGCACCACCGATGTCCTTTCCCATCCCTGAAAACTCCGAGCTTGTGCTCCGTCTTCAGTGACCTCGATGTCGGCGCCACATCAAACACTAATCTTCCTCCTTTCTTTGGAAATCGTTTGGACAAGGATGATGAAGCTTCTGCGCCATCTTACTCGGTAATATTAACATCAACTATCAGGTACTGAATTACTGCATTAAATTCAATCCCAGAAAACGTTTCGTCATCTGCATTCATCTAGAAGGGAGAAATGATGTGAGTAGCTTGTACCACCTTCCTTACAACTCTTGGGACGTTGTGCACTTTTTTCCTGTGCAGTACATTCTGGAAATTTCATTTCCATTTATTGAATGATATTTGTGTACTGCAGTGATTTTGTAAACATCAAAAACGTATTTAGTTCACTACAGCAGCTCCCACCTAACTTATTTCACAAACACTTCAACATATCTGTGCAAAATATACAGGAAGTGATAGTAGATGAAGGAACGTATGGTTAAATACTCTTCAATTCGTAATGTATAAATATATCGAAATAATTTTTTCCCATATGGGACGACGTACTTTTTATGTTATCCGAGTGCTCCTGAGAAGAGGAATACAGTAATAAAACATTTTAATGGATGTAGTAAAGCGTTTCACAAAAACAGACGAGTAATGCGCTGCACGGAGAGGACCAAGGTCCCCATTTAAACACACAAGTTAAGTATTTCTGGTTGCCTTGGCCTTCAAAGTTAGCGTATGTTCCGTAACATTTTGCGAAAAGTTTCAGTCGAGAAGTTAACAAGGGTCGCTCTTTTCGAGAGTCATCAATAGCTATTTGGAAAAAAAATATTATTGCGCTAAAATATAACATTTATAACTTCGAACGACAGCTAATGAATATTTCATGAAACAACAATAATGCTTGCCTTGTTCTGTACGCACCAGCTAACCACCTACAAGTAAGTGCCCTTCTTTCCCATCAGACATTCCTTATTTCCTAAAGTCATTACTGCATAGTTTGTCTGAATTTCTCTCCCTCAGAAAATGTTACGTCAGAAAAATATCACTTTTATACATCCATAAACACGTCTTTAATCTTCTACCGTCATTATTATTATTATTATTATTATTATTATCATTAGTAGTAGTAGTAGTGGTGGTACTAGCAGTATTGTTATTAGTTCTTAGTCAGCATTTCATTAAAAACGGCATTAGGTATATTAAATTCTTGTTTAGAACATTTTTTAATTATATTACTACAATTTTGTTACTATTTATCACGTCAAAAATACTGTCATTCTGTTAGTAACTACGATGCAAAAAAATACTGTATGTGTAAAACCTTTGTCCTAAGTAAGAGAGGGTATTAAGCCTCTAAACCGATCAGTCTGAATAAATGAAATGGTCCGCAGCTCGTGTTCTTGCTGTAGCGTTCTCGCTTCCCGCGCCCGGGTTCCCGGGTTCGATTCCCGGCGGAGTCAGGGATTTTCTCTGCCTCGTGATGACTGGGTGTTGTGTGACGTCCTTAGGTTAGTTAGGTTTAAGTAGTTCTAAGTTCTAGGGAACTGATGACCATATATGATAAGTCCCATAGTGCTCAGAGCCATTTGAACCATTTGAAAAAATGAAATAAACAGTTGAACAGAACAATTCGGGACAACCACATTAAAATGCTTATCGCGTTAAAACCTGAACTTATTAAAACTGACGGGTGAACAAGGTTTCCATCTCCAGACACAATCCATGACAAGAATGAAATGATTTGTTGAGATATTCCGATTCTTGTGATCGAGTGTGCCTAAATATTGATGAGCGTCAGCTGAAGTATTCGCTTAAATTGTTAAATTATAACTGCGACCTCACGTGCATCGGACTACTGATAAAATTAAAACATATGCTCATTAGCAATTGAATTATAGGAAGCTGTGTTGGAGACACGACGAAACGAAAGTTCTGTTGTGATGTGACTGCAACGTCGTCAGATCACTTATTGTCCGTCGAAGAGACAGTTCGAGTGCAAGCAGGGTAAGACATTTGGCAGCCCGTCGGTGGAATCAGATTTTCACATTTTAAAGCAGTGACGTCAGTACCTCGATTCGGGAAAATTCTCCTCGCAGGAGTCAGCTGCCGTGGACAACATGATGTTAATGGCCTACGCTAATGAGGACCGTGTTACAGCTAATCACTCTCAAAGCCAGAGCTGGGAATCAACAGTCGCACCTTTCCGCTGATGATACAGTTATATATAACAAAGAACAGTCTGAAACAATGTGCACAGGTCTTAAGTCAGAAAAAAATGGTTCAAATGGCTCTGAGCACTATGGGACTCAACTGCGGTGGTCATTAGTCCCCTAGAACTTAGAACTACTTAAACCTAACTAACCTAAGGACATCACACACATCCATGCCCGAGGCAGGATTCGAACTTGCGACCATAGCAGTCGCACGGTCTTAAGTCAGAACTTGAGAAGATTTCAAAGTAGTGCAAAGACTTTCAACTTGCTTTAAATGTTCAAAAATGTAAAAATCTGCACTTCAAAAAACGAAAAAAGTAGTATCGTATTACTATAATACCAGTGAAGTCACAATTGGAATCGGTCAACTCATATAATTACCTGTGTGAACTTTGTAGGGGCATGAAATGGAAAAATCGCATATACTCAGTCGCAAATAAAGCAGGTGGTAGACTTCGGTTTGACCCGCAGGAGAGTGTACAGAGACGTTGAAAAAACTAAACTGGCAGACTCTTGAAGATAGACGTAAACTAGCCCGAGAAAGCCTACTTCCAAAGTTTAAACGATGACTCTAGGAACATACTACAACGTCCTATATATCGCTCCTATAGGGATGGTGAAGACAAGATTAAATTAATTACGGCACACACAGAGGCATTTAAACAGTCATTCCCCCTGCGTTCTGCACCTGAATGGAACGGGAAAGAGCACCAGTAACTTGTCCGCTGGGACGTGACCTCTGCCGTACACTTCACAGCGGTTTGCAGAGTACGGATGTAGACGTGAGCATAGCAACGACGTCCTCGCTGTGGGCTGCAGAAACCACTGCCGTCCATCTGCTCACCGCACATCAGCACGACTGCAGAAACACCTGGGCCCACGAGTCTGTTGACGATCCTTGGCGCAAACATCCCGATCGAGGTGATCCCGCACATTCTCGATTGGCTTTAAATCCGGGGAGTTTAGAGGCCAGGGTAGTACGGTAAACTCATTCTGGCGCTCCTCGAACCACGCATGTACACTGCGAGCTGTGTGACACGTTGCATTGCCCTGCTGGTAGTTCCATCGTAGTGAGGAAAAACAAACTGCATATAGGGGTGGATACGGTTCCCAAGAATAAATGCGTACTTCTGATGATCCACTGTGCCTTCCAGAATCTACGAAATGCCACGAAAACATTCCCCAGAGCGTAACGCTCCCTCCTTCATTTGCTTTCAGGCGTTTCCCGCCCCACACTGCAACAGCCATCTGTTCGAAGAAACATTACACGTGATCCATCTGGAAAGCCACCTGTCGCGTGGACGTCCACTGTTGGTACGTATATGCAGAGTCTAGCCTTGGTCGTCAACGAACAGCAGTCAGTATGAGCGCTTGCACCAGCCGCCTGCACAGCAACATTCGCTGGTCAGTCTATGAGGAGATACTGTTGGTAGTCATTCGGTTCACCTGGGTGGTCAGCTGCTCAACAGTTGCACTTCTGTTCGCAAGTACACATTTCCGCAACAGCATATACAACACCACAGTTGTATCGGGGCCGATTTTGGATAGCGCCACTTTGTCATGCGGCACGCGAGCAGTTTGCAAACTTTGCCGTTTCGCAAATGCTTCCACCCTCGATCCAATAGCCAATGGTCATGCCATTTTTGACGTCAGATAAATCGCTTCGTTTCCACATTACGACAACGCTTTATATACCCACTACTCTCAGTGCTGCCAGCTGCCGTCTGTGTATGGTTGTTGCACGTTGACGTCAAACATAGGCGGTGGTCACTTTAACGTGACTGGATCGTGTAGTTACACACCGTTGAAGAGTACTAGTAGGTCCAAAATCAAATGACCCTGTGCACAGCATTTGCCAGCAGGACACCATTCAAGCAGATGACGGGGCTATGAAAGTATGGGCGATCCCTGATAAGTTTGTCATCACCGCTCATCCCTAATGGTGATGACAGCTTAGCAGTCACAATCGTTAAACATTGTAATTAAAAAGGCTGTTCCAAAAAGATTCACAAGACACTGTCTTGCACATGAACGAGGACAAAAATTTGAGGGGTGAAGGGGGGGGGGGGGGGGACTTCAACTCTCACGCATGACTACAAAGTTTCTTTTACTGGTTGTTGGTGGTTAAAGCAACCGTTCTCATATCCTTTTAAAAAAGGTTTTATTTTATTGTCACGACCAATTGCATGACCATCTTCAGATAGCTGCACTTACCTACTACGGTGTATATCAGTCAGCAGCACGTCGTTAGCTCCTGCACTGCATACGAAAATTTGCGTACTTAGCGCCTCTTTAAATAACTGTATGATGATATACTACAATTGATAGCATACGAGGGCGTGCTGAAAAGTAATGCCTCCGAATTTTATATGTGAAAATTCGCGTTGTTTTTTAAATCAAACGAACTTTATTAACACTCTACATGCTTATTCTTCATGTCTACATGTTTATTTAGTGAAGATAGTTACTCTGACGACGAATACATTTCTCTCAATGGGAGAGCAGTTTGTTGATACCGTCACCGTAGAATGTTTGACTTTGCCGACGAAGTCACAACCTCACCTCTGCTTACACCGCTTCATCACTATCAAACTGAAGTCCTCGTAGATGTTCTTTAAGTTTTTTTAAAAAAGATGAAAATCGGATGGGGCCAATTCGTAACAGTATGTAGGTTGATCCATGACAGTGAGCCCTAGGCGTCGGGTTGTGGGAGATGTCGCAGCGCTCATGTGTGGTCTGGCAATGTCATACTGAAGAAGAGAGTGCTCCATGTGTCGACGAACTCTTCCAATTCGTACCTTTAGTTTTCTGAGGGTCTGGCAGTACCTTCCCTACAGGCACGAACTCAAAATGCGTCACTCTTTTAACATCCCAGAACGATGTTAGTATGACTTTTCCCACTGATGGCATTGTCTTGAACTTTTTTGGTGTCGGTGATCTTTTGTGGCGGAACTCCGTCGACGAATTCTTGGTTTCGGGATGAAAATGGTGAACCCAGCTTTCATCACCTGTCAAAATGTTGTTAAGGAACCCATCAACCTCACGCTCAAAACGCAAAAGAAATCGCCGACAGCTTTTCAATCTCTTCTGTTTCATGTCAGGAGTGAGTATTCGAGTCACCCACCGTTCACACAGTCTTCTGCACCGCAGTTCTGCAGTGATGGCCTGTACATGGTCTCGTGAGATGCCACATTTACCTGAGAGCTGTGGCTGTGTTATCCGACGACATTCTCCGATTCGTTCAGCAACCAAATTCCTATGAGTCTCACCAGTTGCCGTAGGCGGTCATCCCCTCCGAGTTCTGTCACGAACGTTGAGGTTAGCACCACCGTTTCCTTCATTACGAGTACGAACAACCCAGCGTCGCACATCAAATCAAATGTTCAAATGTGTGTGAAATCTTATGGGACTTAATTTCTAAGGCCATCAGGCCCTAAGCTCACACACTACATAATGTAAATTATCCTAAGGACAAACACACACGCCCATGCCCGAGGGAGGACTCGAACCTCCGCCGGGACCAGCCACACAGCCCATGACTGCAGCGCCTCAGACCGCTCGGCTAATCCCACGCGGCCGTACATCACTGATGTCGATACAATCATCATCGTACACAGCTTTCATTCTCCTATGGATTTCAATTGGAGGTATTTCCTCTGCGGTTACAAAGTCCATTACAGCACGCTGTTTCTCACGCACCAACATAAATATGTTGCACACCACCATGTTACACGCTACACTTCAGAGCCCTCTACTGGCAGAGGGGTGCAACCTGCGTCAACGAAAAGGGTAGGTCAACCTTGTAATATGCATGACATGTAATACGCCGACCGTTATTGAGAACAGATTAAAGTACTCGGAGCCTTACTTTTGAGCAAACCTTAGTACAAAGTGAATCAAATACTTGCAATTAAATTTGTACCATTGATCGTCGTTTCGCCTCTTTTTCCTCGTTATACATTTCTGTTAAGATGTACGCACATATCACAGAGTCAGCTGTTGTTGCCAGAAGTGATAACCTGTATACTATCGGTAAATTTCGCACCATGCATATCCCGAAACACCCAAAATTTGATGCTATCTTCTTCCTGCTGTATTATTCACCCGCTATACTTATTGGTGTTACAGTATTAATGGCGAGCGGGGTAAAACGTCTCATAATGCATTTCACAATAGTATGGTTTGCGAGACAAAATTAATTAAAGGAACGTTACATTTCCATATTAAAATCGCTCTATTTTCGAAATTTTGTAATCTGAAAGTCGTGAAAGTAAAAGAAGGAAGACTAGGATTTAGCGCCCCTTCGACAGGGAGACCATTAACGACGGGGCACAGCTGTAAATCTGCCGTGTCCTTTTCGAAGGAACCACCATGGTGTTCGCGTTAAGCAAATTAGGGAGAGACTGAAAACATTAATATGCTCCTGGATTTGAATAGCCGCCCTCCCACCGGTCGGTGTTACTGTGTGACTGTTACAGAATTAGGTTATGGCGAGGCTGCAAGCACTTTCCTCAGAATCCAGCTTAGCAGCCGAACAACTTTCTCCGGAACTTGACCGCTCCTTTCCGGACCCTTGTCCTCTGAGCGCCGGCTGCGCTTCATGCCGCAGCATCTGCTGCAAGGGAAACACCCCACGGTCATTATCAATACTTTCGTGTCTACACTGAGCTCAGTTTTGTTCACTATATATTTTTTTCACGTTTTTAGCGAACCAGAATTTTTACTGGCCACCGCTCAAGCGTTTCTGGAACTGAAAATAAATTCTAATTCAGTTATTCATTTCGAATTTTTCTTTTATTTGGTAGAACTTGTAGATGCTCTAAGTATTAATTTTGCTTTAGATTTACGATTTACATCAGTTCGTGGGTGACGTTTCTTTTCTCCCCTAGTCAGCCCCACGTCACTTACCACGGTTTTCCCTTCTGACAATGATGCATTAGTATGAGAAATTGCAAGCCGCACCGTGGTTAAACTGCAGATTCCCCTATAACTGCTGGGTAAGTCAGTTCAAAGGCAACGGCATACCACCTATAATAGGGCCAAGCCTAAGAAAGCACTGCGACGTTCATATCAACCTTCGATTTGATAACTGTTTTACTATTCTTTGTGCTCTCCTCATTTTGAAGAGTAATATATCATTGCTCTTGTTTGAATCCCTCCTTTGACTCCTCATATTTTGGAGGAGCGGTATCCGAAACCCGTCGAATCACTCAGGTGTTCCCAGAATAAAATTTTCACTCTGCGGCGGGGTGGGCGCTGATATGAAACCTTCTGGCAGATTAAAACTGTGATAATTTCATTCTGGTAACCTCCCCCAGACTGTGGCTAGGCTATGTCTCCACAATATCCCTTCTTCAGAAGTGCTTGTCTTGTAAGTTTCGTAGGAGAATTTATGTGTAGTTGGGAAGGTAGGTGGCGAGGTTCTGGCGGAAGTAAAGCGGTGAGATTCGTGTTTGGGTAGCTCAGTCGATAGAGCACTTGCCCACGGAAGGCAAAGGTCCTAAATTCGAGTCTCGATCCGGCACACAGTTTTAATCTGCCAGGAACTTTCACACTGATGTTAATTTTCTGGAGTGGTTTCCGTACAATGGTGTGTTGGTTTCTTGAAAAAGGCCGCAGAGGATTCCTTTTATCAACTCCTTCTAATCTAAGCCAGTACCCCGTCTCTGATTGCCTTTATGTCGACGGTACTTAAACCCTAATTCTCCATCCTGCTTTAATTATAAAATATTGTTATTTATTCGTGGGAAGTATGTTCCGTTCTCTACATATAGCTTTTGTTTCATTTCCTTGTATGTATTATCTGTTTAATACCGATTTATATGGCATTAAGCGAGCCCAATACTGAGCACTACTACACAGTAATCTCTTATAGCGCTGCTCAACTGATAACACCTCTCCATCTTCACCTCCTGAAAATCGCAATAATTTAGCAATCTTGAGGCACCATCATTATTTGCACCGTATTGCGATCACGAATGGCAACAAAAATTACCATTTCATATCAGAGGGAAAATTGCTGAAAGTTGTTTTCATTGCTCAGTGCTCGTATACACCCCAGCGGCACTGGCGATGATAAGTTAAGTGGGTGGTTCTTACTTTCATAATCTTTTGTTAGAATGCAAGTGGAAAAGGGATGCTGGTTTTCTAATCTATTTCACTTTTCATGTTTCGTGAACAAGACATATGAGACGCATTTAAGAACGCACTTTACGAAGACATAGAAAAAAGTTTACAGTTACCAGCCTCAATATTCTATGTGTATTAATTTTATTGCAATGTCGATAACGTGTGGGTGACGGTTGGTAAACGAAGTCTCTTTCTTGTAATTGGGTAGTTTCTTTATGTGTGCCTAAATAGGTTCATCTAAAACATGATTGATATAGCTGTGTCGTTCTATTTCGGCAATTTAATTCAGTTTCTGTATGTATCGAGTGTAGAATTTGTGGTGTAAATTTACTCCTTTCAAGAAATAACGTTACGTTTTTTTGAATATAAACGAAAGTTCAAGATAAATCGCGGGAATATTATAAGTATTTAAAACGTTTTGTAGGATTCGTGCCGTGCAGTCATTAGAAGTTCTTTAAATGACATTATCTTCAAACAGGTGCACCTACGCTATAAACTTTCACGTCTCTCACTCAACATGTTTCGAACGCAAATCTATTTTCAACAGTCGTCATTAGCTTGGTGAAGTCTGGTCGCAAATATGTGCATTTAACAGTCTCATGCTAAGGACAAGCCGGTTTCAGCCCGGAACAACGCTGCTGCTATGGTCGCAGGTTCGAATCCTGCCGCGGGCATGGATGTGCGTGATGTCCTTAGGTTAGTTAGGTTTAAGTAGTTCTAAGTCCAGGGGACTGATGACCTCAGATGATAAGTCCCATAGTGCTTAGAGCTATTTGAACCATTTTTGCTAAGGACCTGCACCGTATTCGTCAATGTATTACACGCAAGGAAAAAGTGGGTAGTAGTCAAGATAATATTAAGGCAAGACAAAAACAAAACAGGTATTCGTATATTTGAAGCTGTAACCTATTCATAAGACAGCGTGTATGTATTTTGTTTTGTTGAAGATGGTGACATTTATACAATTCCTGTTTGTTTGCTCGACGACGATTACAAAACGTTAAACTTGCCACTGAATGCAAAAGATACATGCTCATTAACCGGAACATTTCATTTCGTGATGTGGTTGGTAGTCGTGTTTTATGTCCATATGGTATACCCTTGCTGAACTAAATTTACTACTAACTTTATTGTGTTACGAACACGATTCGCGGAAAACACAGTGATGAGAAGGTTACAGAAAACAACCGCTCTGGCAAGAAACACATGTAGCCCATGAAGTGAAGAGTGCAGTTGTTTGGTAATGATTTTTGTCACAGAAGGAATAACTTATTTGTCCCTCTCTTCTACGAACAGTACGAATATGGTAAAAGAACCTAAAAGCTTATTGTTCTATATGAGCCAAAATTTATCTAATTTTAGCAACATGGTCATTACATGGACGTATGCTGGAGGAAGCAGAATTTTTTTTGACCCATTTTATGAATAACGCTCTCAATCTCTCTTCTAACGTTTCCCACTACAGTTCATTACCCTGTTACACTCTAAAGCTGATTAAATAAACTTGTGACGAATCGTGCAGCTCTTCTTTGATTCTTTTCTATCTCTTACGTTAATCCAACTTGGCAGGCATCCAAGGCAGATGAACGATACTGAAGAAGGGGTTTGCACGCGACGTGAAATGCCACTTCCTTAGGATTCTGAATCTGGCACCTGCTACAGTTATGCGGTCGTTTCATTTTAAATCTCTCTAGAAAAAAAAAGAACTCCAATGAACTTAAAAGCTGTGACTGATTGGCGCTCGCGCAGCGCTCACTATTTTCTGTATCTGTCATTTTCACAACCGTCGAAGTAGGAGCTGAGTTGAAATTTATTCAGTGAAGCAGTTTCTAAAGACGAATGAGTAACTGGACAGACTACTTTGTTCAATTAAACGATTGACCAAAACCACTTAGCGTTTTTTGACAGCTCAGCAGGTAAGATCGTACTTTCGAATTCGTGAACCTATTCTCGCAGAGCTGTCCTTAGGCTTGTTTTGGCTTCGTTCGGCGTTTTATTTATTTATTTGCTCACACATTTATTTCATCTTACAGGATAAGGGCCCTCGAGCACTTTTTTACAACTAACCAGACATCCTTAGTTAACATTACAAAATTATTAGTAATAATTGCAGTAATGAGTAAATGGTATTTCAGGAATGTCAGTGTTATTAACACCATGTTAAGTTATTTCCTTATTATGGTTTTGTCGAATGAGACTACCGACATCTAAAAGAAGTAGACTGGTCAGGGATAGAGCGAGAAGTAATAGGGTAAGCTTAGATGAAGAGATAGAAGAGAGAAAACCCATAGATAAGGATGAGGAAAGCATGAACTCTGGTCAAACTGTGACAGGAATACGAGAGGCAGACTAGGGTGATTATAACTGATAAAGCATTAATCTACACTCAGATACAGAGTGCATTTGGATAAGACGTGAAATGGGCAAGGAGATGGGGAAAGATTTAGTGATATGCTTAGGTACAACCAGGGTCTGGAGGTATCCGATCTTGTATAGCAGTTACGGAATTACTCTGAGAATTTGACGAGCTAGGAGCGATATTTCGAACAACACTGACTAAGGAGTTGATAAAGAAAACAGAATGTGTGAAAATTACGCCGTCTATGCGCTCGAATCCACTCTTAGTGAAAAAAGCAAGGGCTAACGAAGATCAAACAACCGAATGTTACACACGCATCTTAAGCAAACATTCATACCTCCAGTCATCTCGACATTTCAACACTTGCGTCGTGTTGAACTACATCATAATAGTAAAGATTTGGCACTGCTAAAGACTAGGCTAGTTTTTGTTATATTTTAGGTGTAAATATTTTTTCCAAAGTGTTGGGTTGCATGTAGGTCAAAGAGATATTTCCTGCATGTTGTGATAGTTTGCGAATCTAAGTTTAGATACTCATCCGAGATTATGCCGAGTTATTTTATATTTCTTGATGGTATACCATTAGGGAGTATAGAAGAAATTATTTGACGGGAATGTCGACTTTTCAACTTTCGTCGTCTTATGAGGATGACCAGTGTTGGTCACCAAGGGTTTGGCTTCGTTTGAAACTGCTTTGGAGCTCTTCTTGCTTTATTGTATAATGGTGAGTCCTTTCCACCTTTACTTCCTTTCCTAACACGTCAGAGGTCCCCCACACTCTCCTTTCCACAGCTTGCAGCTGCTGACTGCTCAAGTAGTTCCCAACGATTTTCTTGCTGCATTTGTTAAGCAGAAAGATCTCTCTAACTTTTCGTATAACACCGACGATCAGTGACACTACAGTAGTCTTTTGGTCGGTGAATCTAGTCTCTGCGTGTACTGAACCGGAAAATTCAGTCCTGTTCGTTGCCAGCAGATCCAATAAATTTCCGTCGCGGGTGGCCTGTTCCACCAATTGCTGTAAATAATTTTCGGAAAGTGAGTTTGGTGAAGCATCAAGAGGTTTTTTGTTCCAGAACGTGAGAGCACCTAGCTGGATTTTCCTATTGTTCCTATCATCCAGTTTAATTACAGCATACCTAGCAGAGGACGAAAACTGAATTTGTGAAACTAAATTATACAGTTGTATTTAAATGTTAAGTCTGAAACTATTCTGTTAGCACAATCATTTATTATTTTACGATTTTGTCAACACGCTGAAGGGTGCTTATCAGTGGCTTGGTAATATTATTAGTAAAAACAGAGTACGCTTTTATTATGGGAGTCAGTGAACTTGTGAGAAGATGGAGGAGGATGAGGAGATCTTACAAGAAAAGTCGTTTAAAGATATTAATCACGGCAATTAATGCGTGAGGAAGTATTTTATTACACTCGCTTAGGTTATAGGTGTAGTAAGAAAAAGTACCCCAGTATTTTGCTGACTAAGACCGGCCAGAAAACTTCAGAATGAATGAAGAAACATTTCTGTTCATTCGCACGGAACTAGTGAATGTTTTGTCAACAGTCATTGATTGGGTACAAGAGCTTTTGCCACCAAAGTAAAGTCGATATAGCAGATATTTAGAATATAGGATTGTTGCCAAGCAATTAGATTTTCCTCATTCAGCAAATATCTCGAAGACAAAACAAACTACACACCAAGAAGGAATTACCTGAATGACATGGGAATAGGTAAACGTGATGTACAATGAAACAAATAATTACAGTTTCAGAAAAATTGAATGATTTAGTCAAGAGAAAAAGCTTCACAAACTGAGCAAGTCAATAACGCGTTGGTCTCTGACCCTTATTCAATCAGTTAGTCAGCTTGGCAGTCATTGACAGAGTCTTTGGATGTCATGCCAAAGTCTGTCCAACCTTACTGGTTGCGGGTCCCTGTCCATAATGCTCCAAACGTTCTCGATTGGAGAGAGATCCGTCGACTTTGCTGGCCGAGACCAGACAGCGTTTGGCAAGCGCAAAGACCAGCAGTATCGCCGTGTGCGGGCGGACATTACCTTGCTGAAATGTAACCCCAGTATGGCTTGCTATGAAAGGCAAGAAAACGGGACGCAGCATTTCGTCGACGTACCGCTGCGCTGTAGGGGTGCGGCGGTTCACAGCCCGAGGGGTCCTGCTACGAAAATAAATGGCACCTCAGACCATCACTGCTAGCTGTTGGGCCGTATGGCGAACGACAGTGAGATTTGGTTATCAGGTCTCAGTTCAAAGCGGGACTCATCACTGAAGATAGTTTTACTCCAGTCAGTGGGACGTGTCTGGGCACCGGGGAGCAGTGGGATACCAACCTGACCGTTGCCCGACATACGGTCCAAAAACCAGGAGTGATGGGTGGGATGCCATTTCTTTTCGTAGCAGGACCCCTTGGGTTGTCATTCGTGACGCCCTTACAGCACATTCTGCGCCCTGATTTGTTGCCCTTCGTGGAATGCCACCCTAGGCTTACATTTCAGCAAGATTATGGCCACCCGCATCCGGTGAGAGTTTCTACTGCTTGGCTTTGTGCTTTCCGAACCCTACGGCCAGCAACATCTCAGGATCTCTTCCCAATTGCGAACGTTTAGAGCATTATGAGCAGGGACCTGCAACCAGCTGGGGATTTTGATGATCTAACGCACCAATTGGAACAGAATTTGGCACGATTTCCCTCAGGAGGACATCCCACAGCTCTGTCAAACAATCAATGCCACGCTTGCAAAAGAGCCAGAGGTAGAGCAGCGCGTTACTGACTACCTCAATTTGTGAAGCTTTTTCTAGTGAATAAATCATTCAATTTTTCTGAAGTTTTAATCATTTGTTTGTCTGTACATGCACATTACATCTACAGATTTCCGTCCCATTTGTGTAATTCCTTCGTGCTGCGTCAATTTTTTTCTTTTGTCTCAGCGTGAACGTCATCATTTGTATATCTTTTTCTGTCTAATGACATTAAAATGTGGCTCTGTTCAACTGAGTAACGGAAATTAACAACTCCCCTAAGTCCAATACATCTTCTTTTGATTTCTTACAATGGGAAACCACGGCGTCAATAAAACAAAGAAGACCAACATCATTTCGGGTAACACTGTTAAGGTAGAATAACTATTTTCCTTTCAAAAACGTAACGCAAGACCGCATGCTTCCTGTGCTGCCATGAGCTTCCTCGATAAGAGGGTCTCGTGTTGCCCTGACCGGCACGATCGCCAGATCCATCAGCCATTAAAAACATTCAGTCGTGGGCTACCGGACTGCTGGGACACCACTAGTCGCCAACCATTACGACTGATGAATTGTGGCAGAGAGCTGAAGCATCATCCAACGATGCACCTGTATCTGTTATCCAAATTCATATAGACCCAGCCGGGGAAGAGTCGTTGTTGCTGTCAGAGATGATAGCTGTCTTTACTAATAATGCATCCTTTAATCCCCAAACATGTACAAATTTAATTATTTTTTTCTTCCTACTATACTGATACCTACAATAAGTAAAATTTGTTATTTGCCATCCTCCCTGAGGTTGAAGTTTTAATGGCCGTGTACATATGTGTACATATGGTTCAAATGGCTCGGAGCAGTATGGGACTTAACTTCTGAGGTCATCAGTCCCCTAGAACTTAGACCTACTTAAACCTAACTAACCTAAGGACATCATACACATCCATGCCCGAGGCAGGATTCGAACCTGCGACCGTTGCGCCTAGAACCGCTCGGCACCCCGGCCGGCGATAGCGTACATAGGTGAGGGTGATCTCGAATTATAGAACTATATACGCGCATGCTCGTGTTCTAACGACATGTCTCGATCAGAAGCTTCCATTTACTTCACATAAATTCGCTTCGTCCGCATTAACCAATATTAGTGGGAGCTGAAATCTAGATGCGAAACCAGAGACTTGGGTTTCCAGCGTGAATATTTGTGTGGCACCAATTTCTCGTTTTTCCTTCTTTGCTAGTACACGTTTCGATGATGTTACATGATCATGACCGAACAGAGAAGGTATTGAGAAACCGGTTTACGGTAAGGAGCCCGCGTAAACGTAGTGCATATCGCAGTCCTTCTCCAGAAAATGCGACTGTGTATTACTCCAAGAATGTAATATGGTATGTTCTGAGTAATTAAACTAGGAGGAAAATCTCATAGACGCTTCATTTCTAAGCAACGACTGCGTTCTTTTTTATTTTGCTTCACTGGTACTCGCACGAATACAGACTGTTCGCAATCCAATAATAAGAGAATCGGCACAGCACACGCTTGCTCTTTAAAGCGGATTGCGGTTGTCCGCTGTATGATGAGGATGCAAGAAGAACCGGTTTGGCGCGGCGGATTTAGCTGGAGCCGTTACTTCACAGAAATGCGAAAGACAGGGCAGCGGCCACAAGGCCGGCACACAACGCCTGCACTGACCCACTAACATGGCGCAGCTTTAAAAATTACCCAGGGACGCGGCCCTCCTGCTCACTTTGTTCTCAACCTTAAAATTACCGTTTATTCCAAGCATCTCGCGTCCCGAGCCTTACGACGCGCTTAATAGAATACCGCCTTACATCGGCTGCTAGCTACTCGTTTTGAGCTAATTGTCTACAGGAAAGTCACTATTTGTGTCCGTGTGTGCTTGAACAGTAATTGCATTTTGAGAATTCTGCCTCGAGCACAACAGAATTTCTTGTCTTTCTTTTTTTGCTCACACACGTGTCGGTGATGTTACATGATCATCATCAGTAGGTTTCCCTTTGCTCTATTTAAAAACTCATTAAATTCTTCATTTTTCTATCTTTTCTGTGCAGTACAGCCAGCGTTTTAAGACAGATTGTCATCTGCAGGTTTGTTGTTGTCAGTGGTGGTTTTCATGTTGTTACTAGCCTTTCAACTGTATTCGCAAAACGTGAGGGAGACCGGGGCTCGCTTAGGAACGGGCCCGGTTAACGCAGAGCACTTTTCACAGAAAACATTCCTGCTGGAGCGATAACGACTATGGAAAATTAGTACTGCCATCTACTGAGAGCTCTCACAAAGTTCACGGCTCTAGTTGAAAGAACGTCTTAGTTCAATGAACATATTTGTGTTTTGTGCAAGGTGAGTAAAATTTGTTGCTAAAATATCGAAGCTCCTAGGGAACATTCCCTTTACAATTCAGAACTGATAAATACATGTTAGTTTACAAAAGATTATTCTATTTTACAAGGTACATTTGTATAATTTGAAAGTCAGAAATTTAGCACTGTAGTTTCGAAACTAATTCAAACATGGTGATGGCTCAAGTTTTTGCATTGCCATCCTAACTGATATCCCACTCAACGAAACTTTAAGACAACAGTAGTTGGAAACGCAACCTAAAGAAACGAAGGACAGGAAAATAAGAGATGGAAATTGCTAAAAAACTATTTGTACCTCATGGAGAAAGGAGAAAGAATTAATTATATGACAGCAAGGACTGATAAGGGCAACAAATTTCTAGAAGCAAGAACACGGGAAATCGTGTTTAGGTCACCTCTTGACGTGATCGTTGAGCGTTCGGCCCAAAGGCAGGATTTCACACGACAACTCTCCATGCTCTCCTGTCTTCTGCTACCCTCTTCAGGTCCATGTAATTTTCGCTTCTCTTTATGACGTGAAATCACCTTGAATCTTCTCTTTCTTCTCAATCTACTGTCACAAAGTAGTCTTTCCAAGGCGCCTGTTAGCAGTCACTCCCGTCTCAACCAAAGTTCCATCCAGTTCTTCTTCCTTTCTCTTATAACCTGTAGCGGTCTGATGAAGAGGCTGAAAATTGTCTTTGTATTTCCTGCTTGACACGACATGACCAATCGAAAAGAAATCAGGAGTGGGTTCAGTGCCTTTGATGTAAAAGGTGGGATCGCGACGATTGTGCCAGGAAACAATATATTTTATGTGCATAAATTGGAATTTTGACAACTCTTTAGTTAACATTCAAGGGCCACATTGTGCTGACAGATGGAAGTTCGCCAAAACATTTGTTTGCTGCCAGTATAATGTTTGCAATATACTACACTCCTAGAAATTGAAATAAGAACACCGTGAATTCATTGTCCCAGGAAGGGGAAACTTTATTGACACATTCCTGGGGTCAGATACATCACATGATCACACTGACAGAACCACAGGCACATAGACACAGGCAACAGAGCATACACAATGTCGGCACTAGTACAGTGTATATCCACCTTTCGCAGCAATGCAGGCTGCTATTCTCCCATGGAGACGATCGTAGAGATGCTGGATGTAGTCCTGTGGAACGGCTTGCCATGCCATTTCCACCTGGCGCCTCAGTTGGACCAGCGTTCGTGCTGGACGTGCAGACCGCGTGAGACGACGCTTCATCCAGTCCCAAACATGTTCAATGGGGGACAGATCCGGAGATCTTGATGGCCAGGGTAGTTGACTTACACCTTCTAGAGCACGTTGGGTGGCACGGGATACATGCGGACGTGCATTGTCCTGTTGGAACAGCAAGTTCCCTTGCCGGTCTAGGAATGGTAGAACGATGGCTTCGATGACGGTTTGGATGTACCGTGCACTATTCAGTGTCCCCTCGACGATCACCAGAGGTGTACGGCCAGTGTAGGCGGTCGCTCCCCACACCATGATGCCGGGTGTTGGCCCTGTGTGCCTCGGTCGTATGCAGTCCTGATTGTGGCGCTCACCTGCACGGCGCCAAACACGCATACGACCATCATTGGCACTAAGGCAGAAGCGACTCTCATCGCTGAAGACGACACGTCTCCATTCGTCCCTCCATTCACGCCTGTCGCGACACCACTGGAGGCGGGCTGCACGATGTTGGGGCGTGAGCGGAAGACGGCCTAACGGTGTGTGGGACCGTAGCCCAGCATCATGGAGACGGTTGCGAATGGTCCTCGCCGATACCCCAGGAGCAAAAGTGTCCCTAATTTGCTGGGAAGTGGCGGTGCGGTCCCCTACGGCACTGCATAGGATCCTACGGTCTTGGCGTGCATCCGTGCGTCGCTGCGGTCCGGTCCCAGGTCGACGGGCACGTGCACCTTCCGCCGACCACTGGCGACAACATCGATGTACTGTGGAGACCTCACGCCCCACGTGGTGAGCAATTCGGCAGTACGTCCACCCGGCCACCCGCATCGCCACTATACGCCCTCGCTCAAAGTCCGTCAACTGCACATACGGTTCACGTCCACGCTGTCGCGGCATGCTACCAGTGTTAAAGACTGCGATGGAGCTCTGTATGGCACGGCAAACTGGCTGACACTGACGGCGGCGGTGCACAAATGCTGCGCAGCTAGCGCCATTCGACGGCCAACACCGCGGTTCCTGGTGTGTCCGCTGTGCGGTGCGTGTGATCATTGCTTGTACAGCCCTCTCGCAGTGTCCGGAGCAAGTATGGTGGGTCTGACACACCGGCGTCAATGTGTTCTTTTTTCCATTTCCAGGAGTGTATTTTAAGCCCGTAATTTTGTTTACTGTAAATTAAAAACAATATTTTGAAAATTTTAGTGCTGTGTTTTGTTTGCTCATTATTATGCCGTTTAATATGCGCAAACGTGCCCGCATAAGTGCATAAATTTGGCCCATACCCGGGACACGCTTATGCACTCGACTTGAGCATATATAAAATTATTGTGCACTCTTACGTGTAATGTTGAGTTGGAAGTATACAAGTACATACCAAGTTATACTTTAACACCAGTTCTATAAGACTAAATAATTTTAAACACGATAAATCTAAAAAAAGAAATCCACATAAACGTGCCCCGGTCTCTCCTACTGTTTCAATGTTAACGGTGCGTTCATCTGAATGTATCGACACTGAAACCGTATGTAGACGTATCAACAAGCTGCAGCTGGCGAAATGGTGACAATTATCAAAACTAAAGAACAACATAAAAAACTGGTAGAGTGCTGAAATACTATCACATTCGAGTCCAGGGACCGGGATTCATGAGAACCCATCTAGGACTTTGCAGAACATTGCACGTCTGCAGTGAATTTCCTTTTCTTTTGCTCAGCAACAAAATGTGTTACTTCTCTACATTTCCCAGATTTTCATTGGTTGTGTAATGGTCTGCGACCGGTTGTTGTGTTTGTATTTGTCATGGTGACCTTTTAGTTAACAAGTTATCAGCCATTCATCGCTATCATTTCGGTTGTTTTTTTATTTTTTAAATTTTTTCTTGTCGTGGCGATACCTTTCCTGTGCTACAAAAAAAAGCGTTTTTCACTTACAAGAACATCGAGATTGTGGCCAAAAGAGATAAGGAACTCCTGTAACGAAATAAATGAAGTCTCGTCATAAACTATATGCTGACATTGTAAGGTAAATCTGCTCAGCATTCGCTTTTACAAAGATGGAAAAAGCTCTAAAGTTACACTAAGTCTACCAGTACGATTCGATAGTTCTGAATGAGAATCCATATGGCGTCTGACGACTTTATGAGGAAGTGTTGAGCTAAAATCCACGTCTAATCGACCGTGTCAATTTCTAAATAAAGTAAGCCGGCAACGACAGCTCCTCAGAGGCAGGGAAATCGAACGGAGCAGCTGCGGTTAACGTCGCCATTTAATGCTCTGTTTGCAATTTCGAAGACTTGTTACTGGAACGTGTGGTTAACAGTGACGAATCCACAGGTTGTCCAGCTTCCAATAGATCGTGGGGACTATGAAAGGAAGAAAGCGGAAGCAGCGTTTAACGTCTTTTCCACTCATAGAAGACCGGGGACAAGCTCCGATTAGACGAGAAAATCAGCTGCTACCTTTCCGCAGGAAACACGCCGACATTTTCCTGAATTGATTTAGAGAAACTATCTTCATTTAGGCTTTAAGTGTTCTTCCTCTGCCACATCATGATGATTGTGCCATAGACAGGTCTTGGTCAATTAATTTTCCAGGAATCCCCAGCTGTGTCTATGACCCATCTACAACGACATCGTAGTCAACGGGATGTTAATTCCATCCTGTCTTCCCACTCTAAGGAGATGGTTTTGCTTGCCATGGGTTGTATGGGGTACTACTATCGATAACAATACGAATCATCGCTTTTTCGCTGAGCCCTCCTTTTCCCGGCAGGGGTACTGTATTGTATTGCTGTTACATTCAACACTGCCCAAAGCGCTAGCGGCCACGCGCCAGAATGTGAGGTGCGAGCCGTTTGGGTTTCGCGTGCAGCTGAGTAGCACCAAAAAATTATTTTAATTTTGAACGGTTTCCTAATAGCAAGAAATATGATCTTGGAGTTTCCCGTCGATTGCTTCGGCAATACTGAACAATAATTACGTTTATTCGCGGAGGCTGTGCGCAATTGCACACGAAATCAATAGACAAAACAGTATCGTCATTTTTAGTCAGTTGCATCCGTTGGCGGAACAACAATAATTGAAAAGTTATAATTCTACCGTTGACAGTTATAACGTGATAAATTACTATTGATAAATAGTACAACAACGGCAAACTTCATTGTGAAAATGGAATAAAAATTTAACTGTTAATACCTAGAATGGTCGATTCTGTGAGGTTTGTTACTTACGAACTCAGTACAGGAAATAAAATAGTATGCACTGTTATCCTTTTCACAGCGTCATTTTACACCAAATTTGAGAAACATTAATATTCGTAAAGAGCCCCGTGTTTTCGTTTTAGGCAAACCAGTCAGATCTTTCGTGAAGCATGTTCTCTCTGTTAACCAACCCTCACCCAGGCCTGATGACCGCAAATTATACTACTGCAATAAATCGTGAGCAAAACAATACATACCTGGAGTTTCCGGACATGGTCTCGGAAACGCGTTATTTCCCTGTTACAGCTCATTTTCTACTTCTGTTCATAATCACATTAATCGTGGGAAATGCACAGAACAGAACATACCAAAATTACAAGAAACATTTCCTTACATAAAATGTTCGAAGTGCTCTCTTGGTTGCGTTTGTTCAGAATGTAAAACAAGTTGTAATTCGTAGGTTCAGCGCCAGTGTTTGTTGTTCCATTTGAGCGAATGCAATATTGACATGTGACTAATTCCATTGGATGTTCTGACATGCGTCTAACTTCATTGCTCTACTAGAATCAAGCACGTAGCATCAACTGTTTAATGTTCGTCTGGTACTTAGTTTCTGGTGCAGTGCTATGGAAGTGTACTCAAATGAGGATTTGGCAGACGCCCGTTTGCTGCACGAATTAGAAGGTGATGATGGCCATAGTGATCAACGTTTGTGTGGGGGAAGAGATTTCGAGAAAGACGATGCGCGGAAAGGAGGACGTATGAAGTAACTGATCGACGTCTTAGGGAGCGTGGGACGATTCAGCCTACTACTCGAGACTGGGGGACGGCTAGAAGGACGAGGGCACCTCAGCTTCTTTATGCGGTTGACGACAACCCTGGTATCAGCGCACGACAATTAACTGCAACAAGTAATGGTGATCACATGACTGTCTGGAGAGTGCTACATGAGAATCTACTGATCCGCACCATATGTAGAAACGGAGCTTTAACGTGAAAATAAAGCGTTTCTGGACCCATGTCCATATAACATACTTTCCTCCTCTGTGAGTGGGGGATGTTCCTTGGAAGTTTGGCTGTACCTTTCTGTTACACCCTGTATACAGTTCCAATAGCCCCGTCAGATATTCGGAAAAATATCGCAGCAGACATCTAATATACAAAAGCGTACCACATCTAGGGGAAGCAAACAGAAAAGTAGCGACTTAAATCTGGAAAGAGCGTTTTACAACTGCCTGTGAAGTCAAGACCATACTCAAAAGAGTGAAGGAACAAAATTTAACTGTGCGTTTTTGCTACACCTTGAGACGGGAGGCTAGTTGGCGGCGTGGAGGACGAATCAGGACATGCAGATCTAGTGACCGAATCAGGTTGCGAGCGGCTAGAACCAAAGACAACTTAATAAAATAAGGACTGCTTCCAGCTGATAGCAACAATGGGTGTGATTGTGGCGAAACGCAAACTGCAGCATATCTCCCACAATGTCTCCTAGACCTATCAGGCTCAGCTAGGGACCTTATAAGAGGAACCTGTCGTTCATCGAAGAAAGCCTAGCTTTATGTCGTCTAAAAACTCGTTTTTGTTTGTTTATTAGCTGTATATTTAATACAGTCTTATAACTTATTTGTTTAACTGTTTTAGTATACTATATACTGAAGCTAAATGAATACAGTAGTCGATCCTTTGTCAATGAAGCTAAATGAAGGTACTAAATTTCGATGACTAATGGCATTTGTTGGTCATTTTCTGATACTTTTTCGTAGCAGAAAATAATATGTCCATTCAATTACTTTAGAAAACAAAGGTAAACACCAAAAATTAAATTCCTCAGAGAAAAACAATCAGGCAGGTTTATAACTACAATAATTTTCTATAATTGTTATTACGTTCTTCATTTCCTATCAGAACAACGTCCAGTTTTGCGAACAGCAAATTTAATTTAACTTTTTATTTCTCCTTATACGCCACAGTCATGTATTAGCGTTTGTGAAAATTGCAACACCAAGAACTAAACATATAATTGAAATGCACTTTATAGCATTGGTGAGGTAATGATAACACACAAGTGATAATGATTACAGTACAGTACATGATCTCCTTCTAAGCGTTGTGGCATGCAATCAGAGGGCTCATATGAGTTCTTGAGAAATTTCCCTCTACAGAAATCAAATTATTTCACAAAACATGAACAGTGGCTGTTAGAAGACATGTTTTAGATGGGTGACATTCTGGCGAAAGCGCATGACAGGGAAGCAGTTGAACCTGTCGTTCATCGAAGAAGGTTTATGATTTCTTTGTCAAACGTGGCCGAGCATTGTTCTGCTAAAGTATGGTATGTGAAGTCACGTGAAAGTGGAGCAGTACAACGAGCTCTAAAACCTCTGAGATGCAATGGTTGAGGTTCTTAGTACCCAAAATAGTCAGAAGTTGATATCATACGGTGTACCATTCTGTGTCTCAAATCATCACACGTTTCATCTTGTCACAATGCCGCACAGCTGTGCAGGTTGGTAGATTGCGGTTGGCACTGTAGAATGTAAGAATAATACTGCTATCACTGTGGGACAGATTGAAGTGTTACTTGGAAAACACAACGATCAACCTACAAAGGACGCGTCTACGTGACAGTTAAGCGAGTGGTGTTTTTGCCACAAATCCAGTTCGCAACAGAGGGCGTCGAACAGTCGACGCAGGCATGTCCATATCCAGTGTCGAGTACAGCGGACTAAGCTGCACGATCTGTTACACCCTTAGCTGAGGACCGGTTCACGTCTCTTGGGCAATGTTTAGAGGGCAGCACGTGTCGCAGTGTACCGCCAGATGGCCAGAAGACAACACAACGGACGCGTCGTCTGCTGTTCAAGCACCTTGATGGTAAAGCAAGGTAGGCCTGAGGAAGCACTGCCTCAACGCCAGGTAAGGGAAGCCAAGCCCGAGAGCAGACCTGATTGAGGCAGGCAAGCCTCAGCGAGCCAGGGATCCAGCCACTCTCTGTCTGGACGACGACTCGGCGTGAAAGACCACAATCTCCTCACCTCGTCATAAGCAGAAAATCCCGCCCCTCCAGGTGGGCGATGTGGTGGTCTGCGAGTCCGGTGTCAAAGCTAACGCTATGGACCACG
This sequence comes from Schistocerca gregaria, assembly GCF_023897955.1. Lineage (NCBI taxonomy): Eukaryota > Metazoa > Arthropoda > Insecta > Orthoptera > Acrididae > Schistocerca > Schistocerca gregaria. The sequence goes on along the minus strand of NC_064931.1, from coordinate 854,282,374 downwards.
CATCTGCAGAAAATTTCACGCCTATCGACGTTCCAGACACTGACGACCGTATCCAGCAGGTGGCCGAGCTCCTACCAATATTCTTGGCTGGGTTATCGATATTGTCACAGCAGACGAAGTACAGGTGCAACTTCAGGCAAAAAGAAAGTTGGTGGTTCTGACCTGTTAACGAACCTGATGCTGCCGAAGATGCCAGAACATCTTGTAGCGCATTAGATTGTGGGTGCAATAGCATCATTCAAACCGGAATCTTTCCAACAGTGAGGAAGCACGTCGAGGTAGTAGCAATACCTTAGGCTGGTAGTGATCTTCGCCCCCTGAAGAATTATCGACCTGCAGTGTCGAAGGTTTTCGAGAGGCTGTACACAAGCGCCATGTGGAAGCTGTTCGCCTACTCCCTGAGAAGAAGAAATGCCACAGTCCATCAGCTTCTGAGACTCATCGAAGAAGTGAAAGAGACACTCGAGCGACGGGAATACTTCGGGTTAGCGTTTCTGGATGTATCGAGTGTATTCAACTGCGTACAGAGGAAGGGCCTGTTGTACAGAATCATTGTGCATAGGATTCCAGCCTCGCAGATGGGTTTATTGAAATCCTACTCAGAAGAGAAAACCTCCCCTGTCAGGGCAACGGACGGCCTGTCCACAGGACGCTGGATTCTGGTGGGAGTCCCACAAGGTTCGGAACTCAGTCCCTCGTTGTATACTCTGTATAAATCGGATTTGCCATCGTGGCCACTCTTGTAGCTCGCCCTGCAGGCCGATGACACGGCGCTATACACACGCACGACGAGTTTTCAGCTTATGCAGCGGAGACTTCAGACCACCTGAGACGACCTGGGATCATGGGATCCCAAATGGAGATTGGCCTTCAATGCAACGAAGAGCCAAGCATTCCTCGTAGCGATACTTCCAACTCCCGTGGACTTGATGCAATTAGGCGTACTAGGCGGAGCTGTACAATAGGGAAGATGACCAAGTACCTGCGTATCATCCTCTACAGGCGTCTTACGTGGTACCAACACGTCGAAGAACTGAGGGGAAAAGCTGTGAGGCAGCTACGCTAGCTATATTTGCTGTTAAACCTGACGTCCGCACTCCCATAAGACCTCATTGTCAAAGTTGTTATCGGTAAGACGTTACTGCACCCAATTTTGTAGTGTGGAAAGTCAGCCGACACCCATATCGACCGTCTGAAAATCGTGCTCTCAAACTCCGTTTGGACTTATGTCGCTACTTTCCGAAGGCGGAACCTCATCAGGTAGGCGAAATACCTTACCTGCGGGAGAGGTTTGGTCGATCAGCAAGTGGTTTCTACGAGAAATGTAGAACGTCGCATAACCGACAAATGCACAACCTGAGCACCAGGGTATAGAGCCACACCTGCTGGCGGAATAACATGGTGCTGTAACATTCTAATGTAGATTTTCTTCCGTTTTTCTTTTTCAGATGCTCACAAGAAAGGACATTCGGAGAAGGAAAGAATAACTGAAACTGACACCTGACGACGCAAGGAGCAGTACGTAGGGCTAAGCCTTCGTCGAAGATTGGGAGAGGAGTACCCCCTGTAAAGATGTGCGGATATGATGGCGGCTATCGTTTGCGGTGGCTACGTGGCATGTTCCAGTGCCTGCATGCGACACTCGTCTATTTATTGGTTCCACACCGTGTGCACAGTCCGCACACCGGTTTCCCAATACCTCCTCTCGTTGGTCATGTTTTCTTTTCTTTTAACAAACTCGACATTCCGGCCCTGATGATAATCAGATACTGATCGACCGCTGTGTTATCTTCTGCCAGTGGGGTCATTTGGGTGCAGTACAGAGGGACATGGTGTCAGCACACCGCTCTCCCAGACGTTGTCAGCTTTCCAGAAGCCGCTACATCCAATTCAGGCAGCTCTTCAGTTTGCTTCACAAGGATGAGTGCTCCTTAGCAGTGCCAGGAACAGAACCAGGGTCCTCCTTGTGGCAGTAAGCTACGGAGATGGATTATTGGCTGTCCAAATAGTCCAAAATCTATCCTGAAAGTGCTTAGCTCGAGCTGTATTTCAGCTCTCATAGTCGTGTTGTGCTCCATGTAAACGTTCTACAGCATTTGAATCGCGACTGGGTATCAGGTGGCTAACTGTTTTGTAAAATGTTGGTTAAAGTGAAGGAAGTGACGTTTTGTTGCGTGAAGGAAAAGAAGAAGTGTTTGAATGACCGATAAATTAGACATTTCCTTTATTCGGTTGAAGAGATAGTGCTATCAGATGGAAAGATACGTGCTGGTATATTTGTTGAATTAACAAAATCTAACTGCTTGTCAACAGCTCTGTATCTCGCACAAGGCGAAACGTAAAGATGTGGTCAACCCAAAGGCTAGTTTAAACACCATAGTGCTTTATTAGGCATGATCCTGTTGCGGGTGCTATCTCTACGACTCTTCCCGATCTTTAAACTGACTTAAACAACCAGCTATTGGCGGGCCTACAGTTTAACGTAGACTGCAAACCGTGGAGCATCTCGGTATTTTTCATATTAACAAATAATTTCAAGAGGTGAGAAAAGTAATAAGAATTGAAAAAAATTCTAGGACGGACTGGGAATCGAACCCTGGACTATGGGATTTGTAGTGTGTCATCCATCTACACTTGTGGTTAACTTGTAAACTATGTAGCCACTCTTTCTTTCAGCCTGCCGCACACAATGGTTACTGGTGACGTTAATCCTGTACGCAGCAGCAGGAATGTCTCGAAAATATTCTTGTCATTCCGAGACTCCAAAATGTTGGAATACAATAATGATTCACTAATAATCACTTCCCACTGTTTTCGGCAACGCACGTGATCCAGGTGGGTGTAACCAAACAGTTTCGCACGCATTAACTGCAGCTGATAAGAATTTTAAAAAAAAAATTCTTGAGAAATCTCCTTTTTATTCTTAAGAGCTCATTGAGATCTGTCGTATGGAAATATTAAGAAGTTACTGATAACCTCACCTCATCGCGCTGATGAAATTGTAACTACGTATTTGAAGACACCATTCATATAGAGCAACTGAAACACTGAAAACTGATATTTGATTGGACTTGCAAACTGCATTCATGCGTAAGATGTTATCTCGATAACGAAAACAGGTTTCCGAAATTCGATTTTGATCACGCGCAAGTTGTGTCGCATTTAAACGCAATATACCTTGCACTGACCAAAATGTCACGAAATGACCAACACGAACATTTTTCTCCGTTCGAACTTACTATGTAACATCGGCAGGCAGTTTCATGTTGGTTCCACGATGTAGCTTAGTTTGAGGCTTTTCTCTCAGAAAGCTCGACGTAACATGGACGCATCAGTGGCCACTGCTTGGCTCACGTGCACCACATCTGTTTGCTGTCTTAATCCATTATTACAGTTTTATTCATCTACGGATAACTGATTGTCGTAGGTGACTGTCTCTAGGTACCACAGTTTTCACAAACGTGAGTGTGCAATTATTCGGTTAACCTAATAAACAGGTGTTTTAGCATCAAAAAGAACAACTGTTGGCAACATACAAGGACCTGAATTCCCATAATTTATGCAAGCACGGTTGCTGTTAGAATTTCAGAACCAAACGATGATTACTGAACATCCAGTTTACTTTACAAGCTTACATCGCTAATGATGATTCACGTTAGATATTAGTTGAACCTGCAATGGTCACTTGAGCTGGTAATCCGTACTCTCCCTTTTCTTGATTCGTTCCTTACTCCTCCACCTTCTTCTTCTGCTTCTTCTTTCTATTATTATTATTAATATTATTATTATTATTATGATCATTACTGTGCTATAAAGACGTAATTACCTTGGAGGAGATAGACTACAGTTAAGAATATTATCGTGAAAACCAGCTACAACATACGTGAATAAAACCAGACATCCGGAATTGGCCAAAGACTCTTCGTTTGACAGAAACAAAAGTTACAACATACAAAAAGCTTCACAGAATAAAAGAACCCACTGAAAAATAGTTAAAAGAATAAATCGGCATTATGAATAAAAAAGAAAGAACCCGTTGACAGACAGAGCAAAATCGAGCATCTGCACACAAGGCCATACATGCAGACTGTGCAGCATCTCTTTTCGGCTGTTGGCTAGATGCTGTGATGTATGTAAACATATGGAAATCACTGAGCACCACACTATACGATTTGTCTGGGTGAGATAGAGTGCAAAAACTAGACGCCTACTAGAGCCGGGGTTCTAGCCTACTGCCCGCAACACCCGCCGGCTGCCGGTACTGGGAAGAAGATATTGGCGACATGAAATTTCGCTGTAGGATATAAACATTTGCTGCTTTGTTCTGTGAACGTTTACAGCACGGCTTGTTGGAGCTACGAGAGAACACAGAGACACACTCAAGCATTAGTCTTGTGGATGAAGGCCCTTCTGCTTTGGACCTTTGCGCTGAGTCCCAATGGGCCGCCAGCAAGCAACAGCACTCCGCGTCTGCTTTGTGGGAGCAGCGTGTCCCACCCCATAATGTTGCATTGTCATAAGAGGTCTGCACAACTTCTCAGTGTGTCTCTAAACCTTACAGATATAACATCTATACAAAGTGATTGAAAATCATAAGTACTTAAACTTTGTGTTCTGCCTTACGGCAGGTCTTGTCGTGGGGGAAGCCTCGTCAGAGAGCGTCTTGGGGAGTGATTCCAGTGGTGGTCTCCCGTTGCCTTCCACTGATGATGATGAAATGATAATGAGGACAACACAACACTCAGTGCTTGAGCGGAAAAAACCTCTAACTCAGCCGGGAATCGAACCCGGGCCCTGTAGCGTGATTTCCACCGCGCTGATCACTGAGCTATCGGGGCGGACAAAATGGGAAAATTCTAGATTCTGAAAGTATTGTAAACAAGAATATTCATTATTGTGGAGTTCTGAAAGCGGTAACAGTAATAAAACTTAGCTGTGGCTCAGAAAAATTTGCTATAAACGTAATTATAATGTATCTGTATTTCCTTCTTGCGACTGGACTAGATCGTCCTTTTTCATATGTAAATTTGTTGCCAACATTCAAGTGCACGAATTTAATTAATTACTAACCAAACGAAATTTAACTCGAAGATGTAAAGTTTATCTGAAGAAGCATAAATCCACTACAGTGCAGAAAAGAATTTTTTGAACAGAGTCCCAGTGAACGTGTATGTCGAAGAGCTTCCCTCGGAAGACTCATCGAAAATAGTTCCCACAGCAAGAAAAACAATCTGACGATACGCTACAAAGAGAGCACTTCATCGCACTTCTAAATATTCATTAAGTATGCCTTCCCGAGGATCGATACAAGATTAAGAACATTTGTAAATTCTGTGTACCTCCTCCGCATGAGAGCTCCGTAATTTCAGCTAAATAACTTCATTCAACAAAATTGGTTGAAACACCACATTCGTAAAATGGAGGATCATGCTGTAAATCGACTTACTGTCATCGTGAAACATTTTTGTCGAATTTCGGATGACTCCAGAAATCGGTGTTTGTCGCGCAGTAATCTTATCCAACTAAGGTGGTGCTCCATCTTTCAAGACTTTGATGTTAACAAAATATTCTTCAAATCTTATGTCCTTTTTTTTTCTCTCTCTCTCTCTCTAGGTATTGCCATTAACCTCATTTTTCACTGAAAACTACGTTTGTCACTGTCATCTGTACTCAGAGAAATACAATGGACTGCAGAGGTTTCATGTAGCACAGTATGGTCATTAACATGATTTTCTGAAACATGCACCAGAGAGTTCTGACGTTGTTGAACAGGAAACGTGACGGCGTAGGTAAAGCAGAGACATAAAAATGAGTAACGCACTACAGCACCAAATAATGCAAAACGCATCTTGAATATGACTGCCAGAGACTTGTGTCTACTGACCGTAGTGTGGTTAGCGTAGCAGCTTTCTCCGCACCTGCAAGAATCCTGAGCAAGGCCACTATAATACGTAGACAGCTCAACACAAATTATTTGGCTCAACGACAACGTGGATGCAGACGCACGCGTTATGTGCATCCGCAGCGCTTACCAATCTCTATTATTTGAGATTCGGAAAGCTAAGATTACACAATCAGCGTTTCTCGAAAACCATTTCAGGGCTATATAACTATTTCGCACACAAACAATAAACATTTCGTTTTACTCGTGTGAAATTAGGGCATCAATCTGTGTTTGTTTCCTTCAGTACTGCGTTGGAAAGAACGTATGTAAAATTTTAATTTGTATTGTTTTATATCTTTTAACGTGGTGAAAGAGAGGTACGGTGAAAGCCCGATACGATCGTATATCTGTCACTTTCGTTTGGTGTTTATTTAACGTATTGAATGAACGGGCCTGAACAAAAGAAAGGCAAACAATTTAAGCGATCCTTTATTTCTGCATATCTGAGTTACTAAGGCTAAACTGTCATATTGTTGTAAAAGAGATATGGCATACAATGTTATTATTGTCATAAAACCTAAAAACTTAAATTATTTTAGAATATATATCTCCATACATACGTTAAGCGAAAAGAGTAAATTGAAGTTTAGGGACGAAGTAGAGACTTTAGTGTGGTACTCACCAGTATTTTCTTTATAGCACGTCAGACTCAATGTGGAAAAAAACGCGAGTAAATTTTACGAGCTCCGAAAGAAAAAGAAAGACGGATCGGATCGCCGGTTTGCCTTCAGCTTTCTGGCCACGAGCTATGCGAGTACAATATTGCGTGTGCCAGAAGCCGAGCGAGCTTTCCAAATGAAACAGTTACCGATCGCGAGGGCTTCGCTTATGTTGCCAGTTCCAAGCTAGTACATTACTGGCGCTCGTAAGCGACAGCCACAGCCTGTACCTACCTTGTCGCTCTCGAAATTGCGTCTCCCGGCGCCAGCGAGAAGAATCACTCGAAGGGAACGGCGTGTCAGAAGGACCGAGGGCTCCCGCAGGTGGCTGGCAGTCGCCGACTCGCCATGGCTAGAATTGCATAAGCAGAGCAGCACCCAACACCGCAGCTACCGTTAGGCTTTCACTGCGCAAGGCGACGCGCGGAGCGCAACTGTCTGCCTTCGAGACCACGACTCAGTCACGGAAAGCGAAAGGGGGAGGAGGAGGGGGCAGGTAAAAGGTGAAAGACGCGCCGCGGTGGGGACTGGGGAGCGCCGCCTCCGCCTCCGCGACCGCGACAAAATCGCCATCCCGCCCACGACTAAATTATACCGACACCTCCTGCTTTCGGACGGCTATGCTCCGGAAGCGGCGGAGGGTACTGCTGGTACAAGGTATCTCTTCTCCTTTTCTCTCTTCCACATTGATCAGCCAGTACATGGTGACCACCGACCTATTATCGATACAAACCAGCTCAGGCGATAGCAGCGTCACATGGCCAGGAATGTCTGCTAATCAGACAAACGCACAGTGTATGTAGTATCAATGAGGGCGCAGAACGGGAAAGGAGCACGATCTGTGTGAGTTTCACCGAGGGCAGATAGTGATAGCCTGGAAACTCGGCACGAGCATTTCGGAAGCTCCACGTCTTGCCGGATGTTCGAGAAGTGCTGTAGTGATTGTATTCAACACGTGGCGAAGCCTAGGTGAAACCACATCCGGACATCGTGGGGTTGGGCAGATATCGGGTGTAGTAGGCTGAGCAGATTCGTGAAAGTGGACAGGTGCCGAACTGTGGCAGAACTAACGTCAGACTTTAATACTGGACAGAGAACACACACTGCACCGAACAATCCTAACGATGGGCCTCCACAGCCGACGACCCATGCATGTTCAAATGTTAACACCACGACATCGGCACTACGACTAAAATGAGCACTAGACGTTGCCGCAATGGCAGAGCGTTGCATGGTCCGATACATCCCGATACCTTCTTCATTATTGCGATGCGAGGGTGCTAATCCGTCGTCTTCCAAGGAAACGGCTCCTCGACACACACACACTGTGGGACGGAGACAAGCTGGCGGCGGCACCAATACGCACTGGGAAACATTCACGCCAGCGCCTATAGGTCCAGTGGAGCTCGTACAAGGCACCATGACAGCCAAGGAGTATCGTACACTGGTTGCAGATCACGTACACCCCTTCACGACGATCATGTTTCCCGACGGCTGGGGTATTTTTCAACAAGATAATGCGCCATGTGAGAAGGCTAGGAGTGGGATGGAGAAACACAGTGGTGAGTTCCTATTGATGTGCTAACCCACCATCTCGCCATATCTGAACTTCATCACCGGCCGGAGTGGCCGAGTGGTTCTAGGCGCTATAGTATGGAACCGCGCGACCGCTACGGTCACAGGTTCGAATCCTGCCTCGGGTATGGATGTGTGTGATGTTCTTAGGTTAGTTAGGTTTAAGTAGTTCTAAGTTCTAGGGGACTTATGACCTTAGATGTTAAGTCCCATAGTGCTCAGAGCCATTTGAACAGTTTGAACCTGAACTTGATTGAACACATCTATGGTGTGATTGAATATAGCGCCAGAGCTAATTAGGTGACTTGTGTGTGCTGATGTGACGCCAAATTCCTCCAGAGACATACGCTGGCCTCACTGCTTGAACGCCAGAACGCGTCGCCGCTGTTACCCGTGCTAAAGGTGGGCGCACCGACTAATAGCAGGTGATCATAATATTTTGGCTGATCAGTGTACTTGCGAGTGGCGCGTGGGAACAATGACTGTCGGTCGACCTCCGTATTAGCTCTAATTTCTCTTATTTTCTCGTTGTGGTCATTTAGCGAGACTTATGTGGGAGGAATTGACGTGTTGCTCTACTCTCCAACAGTATGCACAACGTCGCTCTTGTTGCGTCTGCCGCTGGAGTCTTTGGAACATCTACGTAACGTATATTAAAAAAACTAGAAACCCGCGTAGATAACTACACCTTCTTCAGAAAAATAAAACCCACAAGTGCCTAAGAAGACCTTTGTCAATGATTAAAAGAACACCATGGCTATACATTTATAAACGAAAAAAGGAAAACACGAACAGTACATATGTACAAAGTCAAAACCAGTTTATGGCGGGTCATGGCCCATCGAACATAGGCCGGTGTGAGGTGGAGCGAACACCATTAAGTTAAGTAGTGGTTTTGACTTTGTACATATGTACTGTTTGTGCTTTCCTTTTTTTCCGTTTATAAATGTCTAGCCATGGTGTTCTTTTAATCATTGACAAAGGTCTTCTTAGGCACTTGTGGGTTTTATTGTTCTGAAGAAGGTTTGGTTACCTTCGCCGAAACCTAGGTTAACACTAGGTGCTTTTTTCGCAATCGAGGCGGGTTTCTAGTTTTTTAATATATTAACCAACGATTGCTGACGCTCTGCGATGTTGATGGTTCTTATCTCCGTAACGCTCTCTCCGTGATTCCGAGACGAAACGTGACGCTCTTCTCTAGCTTTTGTATTAATCTATCCTAGCGAGGGTCCCAGACTGATGAGCAATACTCAACAATCATTCGAATGGCTGTTTTGTAGCCTAGTACTTTCGTGAATGAACTACATTTCTTTCAGATTCTTTTTTAAAAAATGGTTCAAATGGCTCTGAGCACTATGGGACGTAACTGCCGTAGTCATCAGTCCCCTAGAACTTAGAACTACTTAAACCTAACCAACCCAAGGACATCACACACATCCATGTCCGAGGCAGGATTCGAACCTGCGACCGTAGCGGTCACGCGGTTCCAGACTGTAGCGCCTAGAACCGCTCGGCCAGTCCGGCCGGCCATCTGCTTTACCTACAATTTGTTTTATGTAATCATTCCGCTTAAGGTCACTCAGCATGGTTACTCCCAGGTATTTTTCGGTAGTTATTGCTTTCAGTGATTTGTCGCAAAGAACTTAAGAAATCATTTAATTTGTCAACATGTTCCCATATTTTACGCTGGGAACACGCTCCATAATTTTAAAACTGGCTCGTTCTATACATGTGTTTACAAAAAGGTACGGCCAAACTTCCTCACACAAAAAGGAAGAAAATATGTTATATGGACATGTGTCCGGAAACGCTTACTTTCCATGTTAAAGCTCATTTTATTACGTCTCTTCAAATCACATTAATCATGGAATGGAAACACACAGCAACACAACGTACCAGCGTGACTTCAAACAGTCTGCTACAGGAAATGTTCAAAATGTCCTCCGTTAGCGAGGATACATGCATCCACCCTCCGTCGCATGAAATCCCTGATGCGCTGATGCAGCCCTGGAGAATGGCGTATTGTATCACAGCCGTCCACAATACGAGCACGAAGAGTCTCTACATTTGGTACCCAGGTTGCGTAGACAAGAGCTTTCAAATGCCCCCATAAATGAAAGTCAAGAGGGTTGAGGTCAGGAGAGCGTGGAGGTCATGGAATTGGTCTGCCTCTACCAATCCGTCGGTCACCGAATCTGTTGTTGAGAAGCGTACGAACACTTCGACTGAAATGTGCAGGAGCTCCATCGTGCATGAACCACATGTTGTGTCGTACTTGTAAAGGCACATGTTCTAGCAGCACAGGTAGACTATCCCGTATGAAATCATGACAACGTGCTCAATTGAGCGTAGGTGGAAGAATATGGGGCCCAATCAGGACATCACCAACAAGGTCTGCCCAAACGTTCACAGAAAATCTGTGTTGAAGACGTGATTGCACAATTGCGTGCGAATTCTCGTCAGCCCACACATGTTGATTGTGAAACTTTTTAAGTTGATCACGTTGAAATGAAACCTCATCCGTAAAGAGAACATTTGCACTTAAACGAGGAGTGACACATTGTTGGATGAACCATTCGCAAAAGTGTACCCGTGGAGGCTGATAGTGCCTGCACACTCTGTACATGGTCAACGTTACCCTGTGCAGCAGCAACTTCTCTGACGCTGACATTAGGGTTATCGTCAACTGCACGGAGAATTGCGTCGTCCATTGCAGGTGTCCTCGTCGTTCTAGGTCTTCCCCAGTCCCTAAGACGCCGATCAATTGCCTCGCACGTTTTCCTGTCGGGACACCTTCGTTCTGGAAATCTGTCTCGATACAAACGTACTGCGCCACGGCTATTCTCCCGTGCTAATCCATACATCAAATGGGCATCTGCCAACTCCGCATTTGTAAACATTGCACTGACTGCAAAACCACGTTCGTGATGAACACTAACCTGCTGATGCTACGTACTAATGTGTTTGATGCTAGTACTGTAGCGCATGTCAACACAAGCACCGAAGTCAACATTACCTTCCTTCAATTGGGCCAACTGGCGGTGAATCGAGGAAGTACAGTACATACTGGCGAAACTGAAATGATCTGTAACATGGAAATTAAGCGTTTCCTGACCCATGTCCACATAACATCTTTTGTTTATTTGTGTGTGAGGAATGTTTCCTGAAAGTCTGGCCGTACCTTTTTGCAACACCCTGTATAATAGCGAAAGGTCGCAATAACGATCCGCGGAACACACCAACAACAAGCGAACTGATCTGAAAGTAAGTGAATGTCTTCACTTGTTAATGCCTAATACATTATATTAATTTACTTTCAGGGTGGATTGTCAGTCCCTGCCACCAATCATCGATCTCCTGTAGGTCTTCCTGCATTTCGTTACAATCTTCTGTCATTGCTTCTTTCTTATAGATTACTTTGTCAACTGCAAATAGCTTCATGGAGTTTCCGACGTTATCCCCATAATCTTTTATATTCTGGTACACAAACCTTAAGGACGAAAGTAACTTTCGCATGGTGTATCGCTGCCAAGTAACAGAGTTCGATACAGTTCGGACCACACGAACAGAAATTACGTTTTTATTCAAAGACAATAGTTACACTGAAGTCACTGCAATTTATGATGGGCCTCTGGACATTACATCAGGTGGGACACGGTGCTTAATATGGAGTGAGCTCCCCATGGACGGTAATGCACGTTTTGCAACGTGCTCTCATACTGGTCACAAGGCTGGTGTGATAGGGGTTCCATTCCTCAAAAAGGGCGATTAACAACTGCTGCATGCATTGCCATCCATGGTGATTACAAACACTGTTAAGAATGTAATGTCCAGGGCACTATCATAAATCGGTGCGAATTCAGTGTAATTATTGTCTTTGAATAAAAGTGCCACTTCTGTTCGTCTCATTGTCTGTTTCTTTCAGTTACCTTGTGTAACATACTGTGAGTTCTTTGTATTTATGCTTCATGTTTTATCGAGCTATGTTACTTGGCAGTGACACATCGTAAGAAAATTACTTTCGTCCTAATGTTTTGGACACAATTCTGTATACAAGATGGACCAGAACTCCACCGATAAAATTTCTGTGTATGTTCTGAAATATTTATTAAGTATTTTGGTACAAAGGAACACTTGTCCCCGGTGGCTCGTCACAGTATAATTACATTTCGTTTGATTTCTTACACTTTGTATCGCTACTGCACTGAAAATATGTACTCAAAAGTGCAAATTGCGACGATCTGCACTGTGTGTCTTGTTTTGAAATAAACTTGTTCCATTCATTAACTGTACGTGATACTGAAAACAGGAATGCGTACTTTAGTCTGGACCCACAGCCGCGCGGGGTAGCCGCGTGGTCTTGGGCGCCTTGCACGGTTCGCGCGACACTCCACGTCGGAGGTTGGAGTCCTCCCTCGGGCATATATATATGTGTGTGTGTGTGTGTGTGTGTGTGTGTGTGTGTGTGTGTGTGTGTGTTGTCCTTAGCGTAAGTAAGTTTAAGTTAGATTAAGTAGTGTGGAAGCCTAGGAATCGATTACTTCAGCAGTTTGGTCCCATAGAAACTTCCACAAAATTTTTCTGGGTCTACAAGCTTCATTTGAGTTCTGCTCGGTTCTGTTTCGGGGTTGTTTGTTTCCGGCAGTGTTGGTTGTACGTCAATACAGATTCGCATTAGAATGGAAATAACAGATGAAGAATTTGTCGATATGCAGCCCTTGTATGGGTTCACAGGACTCAATAGAAGAGCGGCAAAACAACGCAATGCTCAGCTGTTGCCGCAGCGACGGCAGTTACATCACGATAGTTTTGGACCCGCACATAGTCGCATACCAATAACCGGATCCTTTCGTGTTACTACGTTTTGGTGATTGCTTATTACAGACTTTTTCACTGTCGTGAAAGTATTTTCACAGAAACAAGGATAATTCTGGTAACAAAGCAGAGCAAATCATAACTACACCTTTACTTTGCAACAAGCGACAGGAGAGCTTGTACCAAAATACTCAGAAAATGTCCATGAAACAACCTCCGGATTTTTTAAGGTGCAGTTCAGGTTCACACTGTATATCATAAACAGTAACGATCCTATCACACTTCATCAGGATACTCCCCAAAATTACCTCTACGGCTGTCGATTTCTTTCCGTGAAGAACCGCACTTTATGGTGTGTGACGAAGAGTATTTTGTTTCGCTCTATTACTTCTACACGTGAGTAGGAGGTATGTGTTCCGAGTTTTTACAAAAACAATTCGAGAGAAACATTTTCTTCCTGTTGATGGTTTACTTTCTCATAATGATCGCGTTTTAAATTTGGTATCTCGAAAACACGATAGTTGCCCAAGAGAACGAAAAGAGGTCGTTAGGCGATAAATCGAGTGAATACGGGCAGTGAGACGTCAGCTTCCTGTTTTTCTCCGTCAAATAATACATTGTATGAGAGCTGGCATTGTCATGATGAAGAATCATGCGACGTTTTCGGTTTTTTTCGTGATTCCACTTATGACTAGTGACAAATTTTTGTACAGCATTCGACATTGACTGTTCTTCGATCGTCTATAACAACGATTGCGACAGATCCAGTGTAACAAACTAAACGAGCGATCATTTTTTGTGATCCGCTAATGAGTCCCATTTGTCGGTTTCGCTTTGTTATATCTCGCGTAGCGCGATGATAGCTCCCTGAGAAACGCTCGGGATCAGCACAGTGTACCACGAAGCGTGCCACTCGCCAAAGGCACCGGTTGTCGGCCGAACTGGACAGCAGGGAATCTGAAGGCACGGGGAAACTGCAAGAACGCGGCAACGCGAAAACTTGACACTCGTGCAAAGAAAGCGCAGGCCGAGTAAACGAGTCCACGTGGTCGAATCGGCGAATCTGCGTCTCCGGAGGCACAGCTCGATGTACGCGACACTCGCACCGCATTCAGCGAAGCTGCGTTTCGTAAGACCCTCATCTTACGTAGTTGAGACTTGCCCGCAAGTAGGGTATCACTGCCGATACGCGGCAGCCTTCGAATGACCGGGGTTAGGGAGGAGGGGAGGGGGGAGGGGTGTGAGGAGGAGGGAGGTGAGGGGAGGCTGACCATTCGAGGTCTGAACAAAATGGGCGACCAATCGGTATCGAGCTCCCAGCCCCATGTTTTTCTCCCAAAGAATAGACATCTTTCGAGGTCCGTGCTCTGTAGTGAGATCACAGCTCCAAAAAGCAGAAGAAGACTGAAAATAAATATTTTTATTAATAATATTAATTAGGGGACACCGCCTGTTCTCAGACAATTTGCTCTGGATTGCTTATCAAAAAAGTTGTTACTGTTATAATGTAGCCTCATCTACATCAGAGTAACTGAATTGTGTAAAAAATGACTTTATTGTTAACATACATTCGCGCCCACAGATTCTCAGGCTATTCTGTGCAACTGCTCAGCAATTTACGACAGTGAGTTACTGCTATCTCCACTCGTCACACTGATGCCATGGCACATGTCACTTATTAAGGTGAAGTTAAATTTATGTGGTAGTAAACGTTTGCTCATAGGCTTATACTCAACACCGTTGTGACGACTGAAAATGTAATGCTTTCACACAGCAGATGATATCTATTATACGAGATTTTCTCAAATATATGTGAGAGTCAAACAACTTCTGTGACAGTAAAGTGTATGTGTTGACGACTACCCGAAAAATGGTTAGTTGTTACCAACTGGAATACTGAGGAGTGCACTCACATTTAGAAACCTATTGTGTGCTTGCCTGGACATTCAGAGTGCTGTGAATACGTCTATGCACTTATACAACATTTTAGAGAACATTTTTGCAAAGAATTTTTATGAGTGTGGTGCTTATGTGTGGAACATCATCACCGCTCGATGTAGGTACAAAAATACATATATATTGTATACGCTACAATGCCAGCTGATAGTATATAAAAATATAAATGCATGTCACCAATCTTTCGTGCTATTTTTTAAATGAGGTAAAAAACGGTTATAATATAGTTTTTGTGTGACATCATTGCATATTCATGACATTGCGAACTCCAGTTTCTGAGACGATGTGTAAATACACAGATTGTTGAAGTAACAACTTAAAGTTGTTGTTGTTGTGGTCTTCAGTCCTGAGAATGGTTTGATGCAGCTCCCCATCCTTCTCTTTCCTGTGCAAGGTTATTCATCTCCCAGTACCTACTGCAGCCTACATCTTTCTGAATCTGCTTAGTGTGTTCATCTCTTGGTCTCCCTCTACGATTTTTACCCTCCACGCTGCCCTCCAGTACTAAATTGGTGATCCCTTGATGCCTCAGAACATGTCCTACCTACCGATACCTTCTTGTAGTCAAGTTGTGCCACAAACTCCTCTTCTCCCCAATTCTATTCAATACCTCCTCATTAGTTATGTGATCTACCCATCTAATCCTCAGCATTCTTCTGTAGCATCACATTTAGAAAGCTTCTATTCTATTCTTGTCTAAACTATTTATCGTCCATGTTTCACTTCCATACATAGCTACACTCCATACAGATACTTTCAGAAACGACTTCCTGACACTTAAATCAATACTCGATGTTAACAAATTTCTCTTCTTCAGAAACGCTTTCCTTGCCATTGCCAGTCTACATTTTATATCCTCTCTACTTCAACTATCATCAGTTATTTTGCTCCCCAAATAGCAAAACTCCTTTACTACTTTAAGTGTCTCATTTCCTAATCTAATTCCCGCAGCATCACCCGACTTAATTCGACTGCATTCCATTATCCTCGTTTTGCTTTTGTTGATGTTCATCTTATACCCTACTTTCAAGACACTGTCCATTCCGTTCAACTACTCTTCCAAGTCCTTTGCTGTCTCTGACAGAATTACAATCTAGTCGCCGAACCTCAAAGTTTTTATTTTTTCTCCATTGATTTTAGTACCTACTCCGAACTTTTCTTTCGTTTCATTCACTGCTTGCTCAATATACAGATTGAATAGCATCGGAGAGAGGCTACAATCCTGTCTCACTCCCTTCCCAACCACTGCTTCCCTTTCATGTCCCTCGACTCTTATAACTGTCATCTGCTTTCTGTACAAATTGGTTCAAATGGCTCTGAGCACTATGGGACTTAACTTCTTTGGTCATCAGTCCCCTAGAACTGAGAACTACTTAAACCTAACTAACCTAAGGACATCACACACACCCATGCCCGAGGCAGGATTCGAACCTGCGACCGTAGCGGTCGCGCGGTTCCAGACTGCAGAGCCTAGAACCGCTCGGCCACATCGGCCGGATATACTTCTAATTCAAGGTGATAGTCTAATGACCTCACGAGCTGTGTACATGCATCCCCAGTCTGGCAATACCGGGAATCGAACCCGGCTCTGTACAAATTGTAAATAGCCTTTCGCTCCCTGTATTTTGCCCCTACCACCTTCAGAATTTGAAAGAGAGTATTCCAGTCAACATTGTCAAAAGCTTTCTCTAAGTCTACAAATGATAGAAACGTAGGTTTGCCTTTCCTTAATCTATTTTCTAAGATAAGTTGTAGGTTCAGTATTGCCTCACGTGTTCCAACATTTCTACGTAATCCAAACTGATCTCCCTTCAGTACCTGAATAATTTATTTTATCTCATCATACATTTCATCAACTTCTTCATCATCTGCAGAACTAGTTGGCATATAAACTTGTACTACTGTAGTAGGCGTGGGCTTCGTGTCTATCTTGGCCACAATAATGCTTTCACTATACTGTTTGAGGTAGCTTACTCGCACTCCTATTTTTTTATTCATTATTAAACCTATGGTGTCAACGCCAGACACCACACTTGCTAGGTGGTAGCCTTTAAATCGGCCGCGGTCCGGTAGTATACGTCGGACCCGCGTGTCGCCACTATCAGTGATTGCAGACAGAGCGCCGCCACACGGCAGGTCTAGAGAGACTTCCTAGCACTCGCCCCAGTTGTACAGCCGACTTTGCTAGCTATGTTTCACTGACTTCTACGCTCTCATTTGCCGAGACGATAGTTAGCATAGCCTTCAGCTACGTTATTTGCTACGACCTAGCAAGGCGCCAGTATTCGTACTATTGATATTGTGAATCATGTACCATAAAGAGCGACGTTGTCCATGAATGGATTAAAGTTAAGTATTCCACCAGCTACATCCGTTTTTCTAAATTCTAATTCCCTTGTCGTGTTCCAGACCTCACGCCAGCCTGCGTGAGCTAAAACGCGTGCATTTCGGCTTCCTTTAACCATACGGTTGGCTCTCCTGCCAACCACAACAAAACCGACTCCTGCATTACCCCTATTTGATTGTGTATTTATAACCCTGTATTCATCTGACCAAGAGTCTTGTTCCTCCTGCCACTGAACTTAACTAATTCCCACTATATCTAACTTTAACCCCTCCATTTCCCTTTTTAAATTTTCTAACCTACCTGCCCGATTAAGGGATCGGAAATTCCACGCTCCGATCCGTAGAATGCTAGTTTTCCTTCTCCTGATAACGAGTCCTCTTGAGTAGTCCCCACCCGAGATCCGAATGGGGGAGTATTTTACCTCCGGAATATTTTACCCAAGAGGACGCCATCATCATTTAATCATACAGTAAAGTTGTATTCACTCGGGAAAAATTACGGCTGTAGTTTCCCCTTGCTTTCAGCCGTTCGCAGTACCAGCACAGCAAGGCTGTTTTGGTTAGTGTTAAAAGGCCAGATCAGTCAATCATCCAGACTGTTGCCCCTGCAACTACTGAAAAGGCTGCCGCCCCTCTTCAGGAACCACACGTTTGTCTGGCCTCTCAACAGATACCCCTACATTGTGGTTGCACCTACGGTACGGCTATCTGTATGACTGAGGCACGCAAGCCTCCCCACCAACGGCCAGGTCTTACTTGAAGTTGCCAACAGTAATATCTAGATGAACTCACAACAATTCTAGAGACTACGTGGCAGGAGAGTCTTGTAACTCTCAGCTTCTGGTGTTAGTAAAATGCAGTTTAATAGTGGTACTATATTAATACAAGATGTGTCCACCATCACACATATGACTAATAGATCTGAATTCTGACATCTGCGGCCCACTACCCTGGCTCTGAGAGAGGCGCGGAAGATCGAGAGAGCTCACAAACCTCGTGAAAAGATATGGAATTTGTTATTTATTCAGAGGGAGTTGTCGAAATGTGCAGAATGAGCACTAGGCATACTCATATATATAGGAGAGACACACACTCAGAAATAAAAAAGCATTATACATATGAAGCAATGTGAATGTCCTACGGAGATTGTTGGGCAACAGACCGCTCCACTCGAACTATCAGCACAAGTGGTGCTGTTTAAGGGTATCCTAAGGCTTTCACATCACTGTAACACAATGCTGGTGACTACTGTGAAGGACAGTAAAACTGTGACAGATGTATCTATTTTGTATAAACTGTAAACGAATAGCTGCCACTATTGCAGTTCCAAATATAGTAGTCTTGCCGGCATTTTGTCTTGTCTGAATGTCAGGGCTTTTGATCAACAAGCCTTGGAACGTTTGTTAAGGTCGCAGCTCATACTTGGGTCACTTAATTGGGAAATTTTTGTGTCTTTCTTCACATTCCATTTAATGCAGAATGCAGTGTCCTGAATCCATCTCTGGAGTAGGCATCCATAAACACATGTATCTGACAAATACGATTTTTATACTTATTTCCTAATTTTCAGAGAATTTACAATATTATTTATTTTTGAATATGAGTTGTGGTTCTGGAGGGTGCGTCAAGTGGTCTAACTCGATGTTTATCCATCGCTATGCTAGAAATTCTGTATAGTTTGTATACAGGTAACGCCTGAGATACTTCCATTCACCAAGATTAACTTGCATGATGTTCACATAAGCATTACCGTGTTAGTTCAACGATAAATGGTTCAAATGGCTCTGAGCACTATGGGACTCAACTTACCCTCCGCCACACACCGTCAGGTGGCTTGCGGAGTACGGATGTAGATGTAGATGTAGATGCTGTGGTCATCAGTCCCCTAGAACTTAGAACTACTTAAACCTAACTAACCTAAGGACATCACACACATCCATGTCCGAGGCAGGATTCGAACCTGCGACCGTAGCAGTCGCACGGTTCCGGACTGCGGGCCTAAAACCGCGAGACCACCGCGGCCGGCAGTTCAACGATATGGCAAGGTACAGAACTTCCACTGTTTATAAGAGAACGATACCTCAATGTCCTCAATAGGTTTGAAGTCTCCGTCATGGTAAGAACAGTGTTCTGTGTGCAGTTGTGAGTGTTTAATGTCAGAGCTAAGTGGATTGAATGTTGGAAAATTGTTGATGTTTTCCTAACCAGGGGTGCAGGTGTGTGTGTGTGTGTGTGTGGTGGCAGTGTGTTGAAAGAAATTCCATAGCTGGGCAAGTGACGAGTAAGAATGCACGATCAATTAGGTTGAACATGCTGTGTGGTTTTCCAAGAGTTTATTCGTAATTCTTGCGAAGGGTGGAAATTTTATGAATAATACTTTTGAGACGAGAGATGCAAGAAATTACTACAGCATTTTTCTTTCCATGGAGACATGTTGCTGCACGCATTAAATGTGGACCTCCCATTTTCTCATGTGCTGTGTACCAGAGACCAGTTTTCAATTACAGCTAGGACGTAGCCATGATTTTGTCAAAGAGTGGTCCAATTTATAAACTGGCTCACGTTTTTCTTTATATTGAAAACGTGTTAATTTATTTTTTCATTATATGTACTGTCACACAGAAAATTATCCGAACGACCGGAATTGCGTTTCGACTGATGTGCATGCAGCTCACATAACATAGCTGTCTGGCAGGTCCTCTAATCTCTTTGCAGTACAGTCGTTTGTTTAGTGTCCTGCGGTCGATCAAGTACGAACACACTTTATTTAACTAAGACGCCTTCTTGGGGTACACTAATTTCCAAACGCAAGAACAACAAGAAGCACAACAATTTTTATGGTGGCAAAAGTCAGATAAGATTATATGACAATGAAAAGAAATAATAACCAAAATATTGCGCTAAACGATTACAAAGTGGCGTTACGCCCAACAAGATACAACTTTCTTCTAGAGACTACGGCGAGTGTCTACTAGGCTAGAGCCGGCGTGGGTATTGGCCGGAGCTGTCTTGGCTGTAGGTAGCTACACACTGCCGGTCTGACTCTGCTGGCGTGGTTATATCACCGACTCAGCAGAGTGCTACACGTAGTCACGTTAGTTCCAGTTGGTGGACCTCTGTCACATGGCTTTCCACGAAGTAGTGCCGTGTTTATGCTGAAACTTTGTTGATGTTGCGTGGGCCCTCTGACTGATAAGGGGCCATTACGACAGTTTGACTATGTAAAATGGATACTACAAGAGATCACTAGAGAACGCAATTCTTTCAAGTAATCAGTCCACGCGTAAATCAGCGCCACGATATTGTAAATACTAGGAAAGGTGTCATTAGGGATGATACAGTCCTCAACACTTGTAAACTCAATTTTATTACAGTAAGTGACATTTCAAAATCACTACTGCACCAGGTAAGATTATGAGTTTGTTAACTCCATCACATAAGCCATTCCAGCACACTTTAGGGAAAAAACAAGAGATGTTGAGACTATATCTGGACTCCTCAAGCTTATAAGGGAAAGTACCAGAGCTCCAAGCGCTAATAAAAAGCACTGATGCTCAAATCGTTATAGGCACTGAAAGCTGGCTAAAGCCGGATATAAGCTCATCCGAAATTTTTGAGAAGAACCTAACGGTGTTCCGAAAGGATAGGGTAAACACGGTTGGCGGTGGCGTGTTTGTTGCTGTCAGAAGTAGTTTAACTTGTCCCGAAATGGAAGTAGATACTTCCTGTGAGTTAGTATGGGCAGAGGTCACTGTTGGCAAGCAGAATAAAATAATAATTGGATCCTTTTACCGACCTCCCAATTCAGATGATGCAGTTGCTGAAAGGTTCAAAGAAAACTTGAGTCTGATTTCAAACACGTACACGACTCATACAATAATAGTTAGAGGTGACTTTAATTTACCCTCGATATGTTGGCGAAAATACATGCTTAATTCCGGAGTTACGCATAAAACATCATTCTAAGTTGTGCTAAACTCATTCTCTGATAATTATTTCGAGCAGGTAGTTCATGATCCTACACGAATAATAAACGGTTTTGAAAACACACTTGACCTATTAGCAGCAAATAATCCTGAGTTAATAACCAGCATCAAAACCGATATAGGGGTTAGTGAATACAGTGCTGTCGTAGCGAGAATGAATATTGTAATCCCCAAATCCTCGAAAAATAAGCGAAAAATATACCTATTCAAAAAATCAGATAAAAATTCGCTTGACGCCTTCCTGAGAGACAATCTCCACTCATTTCGAATAAATAATATAAGTGTAGACCAGATGTGGCTTAAATTCAAAGAAATAGTATCGGCACCAATTGAGAAGTTTATACAAATTGTAAATAGCCTTTCGCTCCATGTTTTTTTACCCCTGCCACCATCAGAATTTGAAAGAGAGTATACCAGTCAACATTGTCAAAAGCTTTTTCTAAGTCTACAAATGGTACAAACGTAGGTTTGCCTTTCCTTAATCTGTTTTCTAAGATAAGTCGTATCGTCAATATTCCCTCATCTGTTCCAACATTTCTACGTAATCCAAACTGATCTTCCCCGAGGTCGGCTTTACCAGTTTTTCCATTCGTCTTAAAGAATTCGTGTTAGTATTTTGCAGCCGTGGCTTATTAAACTGTTATTACAGCAATTTCAACATCTGTCAACGCCTACTTTCTTTGGGATGGGAATTATTATATTCTTCTTGAAGTCTGAGGGTATTTTGCCTATCTTATACATCTTGCTCACCAGATGGTAGAGGTTTGTCAGGGCTGGCTCTCACAAGGCTATCAGTAGTTCTAATGGAATGTGGTCTAATCCCGGGGTCTTGTTTCGACTTAGGTCTTTCTGTGCTCTGTCAAACTCTTCACGCAGTATCATATCTCCCATTTCATCTTCGTCTACATCCTCTTCCATATCCATAATATTGTCCTCAAGAACCTCGCCCTTGTATAGGCTCTCTATATACTCCTTCCACCTTTCTGCTTTCTCTTCTTTGCTTGCCGGCCGGAGTGGCCGAGCGGCTCTAGGCGCTACAGTGTGGAACCGCTTGACCGCTGCTGTCGCAGGTTTGAATCCTGCCTCGGGCATGGATGTGTGTGATGTCCTTAAGTTAGTTACGTTTAAGTTGTTCTAAGTTCTAGAGGACTGATGACCTCAGAAGTTAAGTCACATAGTGCTCATAGCGATTTGAACCATTTGAACCTTCTTTGCTTAGAACTGGGTTTCCATCTGAGCTCTTGATATTCATTCAAGTGGTTCTCTTTTCTCCAAAAGTCTCTTTAATTTTCCTGCAGGCAATATCCATCTTACCCCTAGTGATATATGGCTCTACATCCTTACATTTGTCCTCTAGCCTTCCCAGCTTATCCATTTTGCACTTCATGTCGATCTCATTTTCGAGACATTTGTATTCCTTTTTTCCTGCTTAATTTACTGCATTTTTGTATTTTCTCCTTTCATCAATTAAATTCAATATCTCTTCTGTTACCCAAGGATCTCTACTAGCCCTCGTCTGTTTACCTACTTGATCCTCTGCTGCCACCACTATTTCATTCCTCGAAGCTACCCATTCTTCTTCTACTGTATTTCTTTCCCCCATTCCTGTCAATAGTTCCCTTATGCTCTCCCTGAAACTCTGTACAACCTCTGGTTGTAAGGGATCTGAAATTCCACGCTCCGACCAGTAGAACGCCAGTTTTCTTTGCCCTGATAACAATGTCCTCCTGAGTAGTCCTCACCTGGTGATTCGAATGGGGGATTATTTTACCTCTGGAATATTTTACCCAAGAGGACGCCATCGTCATTTAACCATACAGTAAAGTTGCAGGCCCTTGGGAAAAATTATAGCTGTCGTTTATCCTTGCTTTCAGACATTCGCAGTACCAGCACAGCAAGGCCGTTTTGATTAGTGTTACAAGGCCAGATCAGTCAATCATCCAGACTGTTGCACCTACAACTACTGAAAAGGCTGCTGTCCCTCTTTAAATTTTGATAAAACACAGTATATACAGTTCCGTACAGTAAATGGCACAACTCCAGTAATAAATATAGAATTTGAACAGAAGTCTGTAGCTAAGGTAGAATTTTCAAAATTTTTAGGTGTGTCCATTGATGAGAGGTTAAACTGGAAGCAACACATTGATGGTCTGCTGAAACGTCTGAGTTCAGCTACGTATGATATTAGGGTTATTGCAAATTTTGGTGATAAGAATCTCAGTAAATTAGCTTACTATGCCTACTTTCATTCACTGCTTTCGTATGGTATCATATTCTGGGGTAATTCATCGTTGAGTAGAAAAGTATTCATTGCACAAAAACGTGTAATCAGAATAATTGCTGGAGCCCACCCACGGTCATCCTGCAGACATCTATTTAAGGATCTAGGGATCCTCACAGTAACCTCACAGTATATATATTCCCTTATGAAATTTGTTGATAATAATCCAACCCAATTCAAAAGTAATAGTAGTGTGCATACCTATAACACCAGGAGAAAGGATGATCTTCACTATGCAGGGTTAAATCTGACTTTGGCACAGAAAGGGGTAAATTATGCTGCCACAAAAGTTTTTGGGCACCTACCAAACAGCATCAAAAGCCTGACAGAAAGCCAACTAACATTTAAAAATAAATTAAAAGAATTTCTAGATGACAACTCCTTCTACTCATTGGCTGAATTTTTAGATATAAACTAAGAAAAAAAAAATTCTGGAAACATCCCCTAGGCTGTGGCTAAGCCATGTCTCCGCAGTATCCTTTCTTTCAGGAGTGCTAGTTCTGCATGGTTCGCAGAAGAGCTTCTGTAAAGTTTGGAAGGTAGGAGACGGATACTGGCAGAAGTAAAGCTGTGAGTACCGAGCCTGAGTCGTGCTTCGGTAGCTCAGTTGGTAGAGCACTTGCTCGCGAAAGGCAAAGGTCTCGAGTTCGAGTCTCGGTCGGGCACACAGTTTTCATCTGCCAGGAAGTTTCATATCAGCGCACACTCCGCTGCAGAGTGAAAATCTCATTCTGGAAACATCCCCTAGGCTGTGGCTAAGCCATGTCTCCGCAGTACCCTTTCTTTCAGGAGTGCTAGTTCTGCATGGTTCGCAGAAGAGCTTCTGTAAGGTTTGGAAGGTAGGAGACGGATACTGGCAGAAGTAAAGCTGTGAGTACCGAGCGTGAGTCGTGCTTCGGTAGCTCAGTTGGTAGAGCACTTGCCCGCGAAAGGCAAAGGTCCCGAGTTCGAGTCTCGGTCGGGCACACAGTTTTAATGTGCCAGGAAGTTTCATATCAGCGCACACTCCGCTGCAGAGTGAAAAAATCTCATACTGATAACCCTGTGTATACATTTGCATGACAGATGTGCTGTTTACAGAGTTAGTGGCTGAATTACTTGTAATTTTCACATGCCGGACGCTGCTGCTATGCTTTTACCTGTTTGCTTGTAAAAGGTATTCCCCATTACTAACCATAGTTTTATATAGGCCTGATGTCTGCATAGCATAATTTCTGAAGCGTGATCGGATGTGAATAGTGGACGCTATACATCTCTGGAAACTTATATTGTGCTCATATCACACAGAGCGAATGTTTTAAGGAAATAGTTTTGTCGTTTTACAGTTCAATAACATAGTTTATCGTAGAGAAACCGGGAAGAAGGACGTATGTCACACACTTGAAATGTATTTCTTACATTGTAATATTAACAGCACTGCATTCCATGTGACTGATAGGTCGAAAACGCAAGCGATCTAACATTATAGCCCGTTTTAAGTGCAGAACGTTGTAGCCTTAGGAGTGCGTTGTTTATGTTCTGTCTTACCGATACCTTCCAGGTACTGATCCAAGTCTCTGGAATAATAATTGATAGCTTGGTTGATTTACATAAAAATGCTTCGAACACTTTCTGTCTGGCGCTCCACCGCGCAAAAAAATCTCCCGTTTCTTGTTCTTCTTCACTGTCTGCTATTATATCTCAACACTTTCAAATCTGTTCGTATACATCGATAAGGAATGCTCATCTCCTCGACATGGCGCATCTCGAGAAATCTTGTGTACTTGGATGGGCGAGGACTCGGCAAGCTCCATTCATTCACAAGACGTGGAATGTAGCGGTCAACTTCTGCTCGATTGCAGATTAAATAGGTAATGGTGCTGTGGGGTGTGTTGGTCAATGGCAGTGTGAGGGAGTCTTTCAGTCTCCAATTTCACCCTAAGACTGCGAGAATGCTCTATGACTACCATCAGCACAGAGATAAATCGTAAATTAAGTACTATGGTCGAAGGATTAGAAATATGTAGTACACTGTCTGATATACAATTCAGATGATGCAGTTGCTGAAAGGTTCAAAGAAAACTTAAGTCTGATTTCAAACACGTACACGACTCATACATTAATAGTTAGTGGTGACTTTAATTTACCCTCGATATGTTGGCGAAAATACATGGTTAATTCCGGAGTTACGCATAAAATATCATCCGAAATTGTGCTTAACTCATTCTCTGATAATTATTTCGAGCAGTTAGTTCATGAGCCCACGCGAATAGGAAACAGTTGTGAAAACACACTTGACCTCTTAGCAACAAATAATGCAGAGTTCATAACGAGCATCAAAACCGATTAAGGGATTAGTGAACACAGGGATGTCGTAGCGAGAATGAATACTGTAATCCCCAAATCCTCGAAACATAAGCGAAAAGTATACCTATTCAAAAGGCAGATAAAAATTCACTTGACGCGCTCCTGAGAGACAATCTCCACTCATTCCAAATTAATAATATCAGTATAAACCAGATGTGGCTTAAATTCACAGAAATAGTATCGGCACCAATTGAGGGATTTATACCAAATAAATTAACAAAAGAAGAAGCTGATCCTCTTTAGTACACAAAACGATTTGGACCACTGTTGCAGAAACAACGAAACAAACATGCCAAATTTAAACAGACACAAAATCCCCAAGACTGGCGATCTTTTACAGAAGCTCGAATTTTGGGCGGACTTCAATGCGAGATGTCTACAACAGTTTCCGCAAGGAAATTTTGTCTCGAAACCTGGCAGAAAATCCAAACAGATTCTGGTCGTATGTGAAGTATGTTAGCGGCAAGAAACAATTAATGCCTTCTCTGTGCGAGAACAGTGGAGAAACTGTCTACGACAGTGCTGCCAAAGCAGATTTTTCTAAACACAGCCTTCCGAAATGCCTTCACAAAAGAAGACGAAGTAAATATTCCAGAATTCGAATCGAGAACAGCTGCCAACTTGAGTAACGTAGAAGTAAATGTGCTCGGAGTGTTGAAGCAACTCAAATCACTTAACAAAAGCAAGTCTTCTGGTCCAGACTGTATACCAATTAGGTTCCATTCGGAGTATGCTGATGCATTAGCTCCATACTTAACTATCATATACAACCGTTCACTCGACGAAAGATCCGTACCCAAAGACTGGAAAGTTGCACAGGTCATACCAGTATTCAAGAAAGGTACTAGGCGTAACCCCCTAAATTACAGGCCCATAGAGAAATTTTTTAACATCGAGTATAGATTTAAATCTCAGGAAATCGTTTCTAAAAGTATTTGTACGGAGTGTAGCCATGTATGTAAGTGAAAAATGGACGATAAATAGTTTAGACAAGAAGAATATAGAAGCTTTCGAAACGTGGTGCTACAGAAGAATGCTGAAGATTAGATGGGTAGATCACATAACTAACGAGGAGGTATTGTACAGAATTGGAGAGAAGAGAAATTTTGTGTCACAACTTGACTAGAAGAAGGGATAGGTTGGTAGGGCATATTCTGAGGCATCAAGGGATCTCCAATTTAGTGTTTGAGGGCACCGTGGAGGGTAAAAATCGTAGAGGGAGACCAAGAGATGAGTACACTAAACAGATTCAGAAGGATGTGGGTTGCAGTAGGTACTGGGAGATGAAGAAACTTGCACAGGATAGAGTAGCATGGAGAGCTGCATCAAACCAGTCTCTGGACTGAAGACCACCACAACAACAACATCGTTAACATCGATATGCAGCAGGATTTTAGAACATACATTGTGCTAGAACATTATGAATTACCTCGAAAGAAACGGTCTATTGACACACAGTCAACATGGGTTTAGAAAACATCGTGCCTGTGAAACACAACTAGCTCTTTATTCACATGAAGTGTTGAATGCTATTGACAAGGGATTTCAGATCGATTCCGTATTCCTGGATTTCCGGAAGACTTTTGACACTGTACCACACAAGTGGCTCGTTGTAAAATTGCGTGCTTATGGAATATCGTCTCAGTTATATGACTGTATTTGTGATTTCCTATCACAGAGGTCACAGTTCGTAGTAATAGACGCAAAGTCATCGAGTAAAACAGAAGTGATTTCAGGCGTTCCCCAAGGTAGTGTTATAGGCCCTGTGCTGTTCCTTATCTATATAAACGATTCGGGGGACAATCTGAGCAGCCGTCTTAGGTTGTTTGCAAATGACGCTGCCGTTTATCGACTTATAAAGTCATCAGAAGATCAAAACAAACTGCAAAACGATTTAGAAAAAATATCTGAATGGTGTGAAAAGTTGCAGTTGCCCCTAAACAACGAAAAGTGTGAGGTCATCCACATGAGTATTTGTTAAACTTCGGTTACACGATAAATTTTTATAATGTAAAAGCCGTAAATTCAACTAAATACCTAGATATTACAATTACGAACAACTTAAATTTGAAGGAACACATATAAAATGTTGTGGAGAAGGCTAACCAAATTTATTGGCAGGACACTTAGAAAATGTAACAGACCTACTAAGGAGACTGCCTACACTACGCTTGTCCGTCCTGTATTAGAATACTGCTGCGCGGTGTCGGATCCTTACCAGATAGGACTGACGGAGTACATCGAAAAAGTTCAAAGGATGGCAGTACGTGTTGTATTATCGAGAAATATGGGAGAGAGTGTCACAGAAATTACACAGAATTTGGGCTGAACATCATTAAAAGAAAGGCGTTTTTCGTTGCAACGAAATCTTCTCACCAAATTCCAATCACCAACTTTATCCTCCGAATGCGAAAATATTTTGTTGGCACCGACCTACATAGGGAGGTCGATCACCACGACAAAATAAGGGAAATCAGAGCTCGTAAGAAAAGATATAGATGTTTATTCATTTCGCGCGCTATACGAGATTGGAATAATAGAGGATTGTGCAAGTGGTTCGATGTATCCTCTGACAGGCACTTAAACGTGATTTGTAGAGTATCCATGTAGATTTAGATGTAGATGTAGAATTGGCCCCCATATTTTCGATGGCAATGTAAATGGTGCAATGTATGCTGATTCCCAACGTAATGTTCTACCGATGTTAGTATAAGATGTTTCACTGCATGACAGAATGGCAATGCATTTCCAACGTGATGGATGTCCGCCACATAGCTCGTGTGCGTTTGAAGCGGCATTGAAAAGCATATTTCATGACAGGTGGATTGGTCGTCGAAGCACCACACCAGGGCCTGCACGTTCACCGGATCTGACGTCCCCGGATTTCTTTCTGTGGGGAAAGTTGAAGGATATTTGCCATCTTGATCCATAGACAAAAAATGGTTCAAATGGTCCTGAGCACTATGGAACTTAACTTCTGGGATAATCAGTCCCCTAGAACTTAGAACTACTTAAACCTTCCTACCCTTTGACATCACACACATCCATGCCCGAGGCAGGATTCGAACCTGCGACCGTAGTGGTCGCGCGGTTCCAGACTGTAGCGCCTAGAACTGCTCGGTCACTCCGGCCGGCTCCACCGACAACGCCTGACAACATGCGTCAGCGCATTGTCGATGCATGTGCGAACATTACGGAAGGCGAACTACTCACTGTTGAGACAAATGTCGTTACACGTATTGCCAAATGCATTGAGATTAACGGACATCATTTTGAGCATTTATTGCATTAATGTGGTATTTACAGGTAATCACGCTGTAACAGCATGTGTTCTCAGAAATGATACGTTCAGAAAGGCACATGTATCACATTGGAACAACCGAAATAAAATGTTCAAACGTACCTACGTTCTGTATTTTAATTTAAAAAACCTACCTGTTACCAACCCTTCGTCTAAAATTGTGAGCCATATGTTTGTGACTATTACAGCGCCATCTATCACAAAGCGGAAAAAGTGGTCCAACTAAAACATCCATATTTCTTTACGTACTACACGAATCTGTAGTAAAAATGGGACTTCCTATTTTTTTAAAACGCAGTTGATATCCGTTTGACCTATGGCAGCGCCATCTAGCGGTTCAACCATAGCGCCATCTGGTTTCCCCTTTCAAGCTAGACATGTTTCGTTCTTTGTAGTTTTTTCGTTTGACGCTTATTTCGTGAGATATTTGGCCTGGTCACGATCAATGGACCACTCTGTAAGTACGAATGCTGTAAAACGGCTGATTCTGTATGGCGCAGGATACGAATTGTATGTTTACTACATCGACATGGTATGCTGTGATATATTGCTGGGTTAGAGATCTGTTTCGCTCTCTAATATTCAAGGTCCTGTCCTCAGTGGGAGAGCAGTGTAATTGAGTAAATCTTTCGGTATATGGCGATCTGTAGACCACTTTGCAGGGTTTAATTGTCAGTGCAATGTGGTGATCTGTACAAAATACAATCATAATGCTCTATTCATTCACAAGACATCCTTTGTGTCAGGGCGTAGGAGCATCTACAAACTGATTCGAAGAAGATGGAGGCAAGGCATGTACGGAAAGTTCTGAGAAAGCAAGTGCTCATAGACAAGTTGAAGCAGACCATCCATCTCTGGAGAGGATGCCGTGACTCATCTGCCAGTGTGGCATTAAGACAGCTCCAGACCTGTAGCTGTAGGATACCGAAAATTCTGGCAATTTTTTTGTCTTCTATAAGGCAGTGCTTCGAATTCTATTTGCGTAATTTTTCAGATACTCGCCTGTCTGTGCTTAGAGAATGTTCTCTTTCAAAACAACATGAATGCTTTTATGATTAACAGTGTTTTCACGAGCGTGCACAGGCTTTTAGTGGTGAGAACGTTTAATGTTTCTGAGACGTATATTGATAGCAGGACAAACATTTCGCGTGATGTGCCAGCCATGCTGGGTACCCGTGCACGGCTAGACACAGCTCCCATGCCCCGTTAGGACCGCTAGGAACAACACGCCCTGTGCTATTCTGTGTCATCAGTAGCCACAGGTATTGCATCAGCAACGGTAAACACACGTGCTGCCCAGAGGCGACGCGCATATGGGACCAGCGTGTGTGCCTTGGAGTTCTGTGATGTCAGTATAACACTCGAAGGACTCTAACTATATACCTGAAAATAGAGCCAGATTTCACCTGCTCACTTTAGGCAGCGGTGGCCTGTTTCCAGCGGTGGCTTGAGGCAGCGTCAACGTGCACGCGCCCTTGGAGCGTCTGTGCTCTGCAAATAGGGCTTCGCTCCCATTCAGTCGTGTCAGCAATGGTGCCTAGGCATTGCGTATTTCGAGAAGAATTTCTCAGGTATCAAGTATGAAAGGGGTGCCACCGCCTCAGTAGGACGCTGCAGATTAAGAGAAATACCCCATATATGTGAAGAATACCGATTTCATTAATTAGCATAAATTTTTTATATCAACGTGCTGTTAGCAGTACAATATTTAAGGGGAGGGTGTGTGTGAGCGAGTGACATGGAGCTGAACAGAGGGTTGAGTGCAGAACAATAGGTTAATTTGCATAATTTTTATGTAAAATGCAGTACAGTAGTTTAAGGGGATGGGTGACAAAGAAGAATGCGCCAGAAATGGCGTTCAAAAGCATGTGAAATTCGAAAAGTGTTCCATAAAATGGTGGGAGGACATAACTAATTACTTAATTTGGTATCAAAGGCGGTGCAATAGTTTAAGGAAATGGGGGTGACATGGAAAACCACTTGACAGAACAATAGGTTAAGTACTAACAAATGCCCAAACATTAGGTTAAGACACCCAGAGTACAGTGCCGAACATTAGGTTATGCAACATGTTTGCCCTATGTAACTGCTTCTTGCAAGACCTACATGTTTCCAAACAGCAGAGAATGATGAGCAAGAGAAATCCAACCCCCACAAACTGAATTTTTTATAAATAAACAGAATACCCTTGAATTTCCTGTTATGATATCCTTCCTCTCCACCAGTTTCCATCTATTCCACAAACTACCTTGAATCCTATAAATTATTGAAATAAACAATATTTCACACACAGCAACCGATTTCCCTGAAAATGACTGATTAACTGAGTCTTTTTCCCGCCAATTTCCGGGAGGGAGGGTGGGAGGGGCGGGGGAGTTACTGAAGGGTAGATGTTAATTAATTGATCAATTTAACTAAGTAGTCAATCAAATTGTTAAGAGTGAGAGGGGGTCTATTCCAATAACTCAGACCTGCCGCCGTTGGATAAGCAGCTGCCAGTATACTCGTAGCTCACTCATTTGTTACATAGTTTAATTCTTAATTTCTTTGCGTGTTTTGGTACTTGGATTGTTTAATTCATAAATTTCGGGCGTATTATAGTATTTGAGAGTTTTAGCATCGCGTTTTAGTACCTGAATAGTGTAGAATCGCGTAGTCTCCTTCCGCCGCCAAGCAGTGTGTCAGCAGTGCGCAAGTAGCAGCATTACTGCATTTACTAGGCAGTCTTGTATCTTAATAACCGTTTAAATTTTGTGTTGATTTGTTTGTGCTCTCTGTAGATTAGTTCAGACGTTCTTTGCACAACAGTTTTTAGCATGGATAGGGACTGCAACTGCTGTGTTCGGATGCAGGCTGAGTTGGCATCCCTTCGCTCCCAGCGTCAGGCAGTGTTGGCTTCAGTCACACAGCTTGAGTCTGTTGCCAATGGGCATCACTGTGGGGGACTGGATGGGGGTTTGTCGGGGACGGCCAGCTCGTCCCACGCATCCCGCGATCGGACTACGACTGTGGCTACTCGGGATACTGCCCACATTGAGGCTGATCCCTCACCTGTGGTAGAGTGGGAGGTCGTCTCTAGGTGTGGCAGGGGGCGAAAGACATTCCGGAGGGCTGAACGGAAGGCCTCTCCAGTTTGTCTGACGAACCGGTTTCAGGCTCTGTCTGCGGCTGAGACTGACGTTCGGCCGGAGATGTCTGCTTGTCCTGTTCCAGAGGTTGCCCCTCAGTCTGCAAGATCCGGGCAGTCGCAGAGGGTGGGCTTACTGGTAGTTGAGAGCTTCAACGTCAGGCGCGTAATGGGACTCCTTAGGGATATGGCAGCAAGAGAGGGGAAGAAAACCAATGTGCACTCTTTGTACATACCGGGGGGAGTCATTCCAGATGTGGAATGGGTCCTTCCGGATGCCATGAAGGGTACAGGGTACACCCATCTGCAGGTGGTCGCTCATGTCGGCACCAATGATGTGTGTCGCTATGGATCGGAGGAAATCCTCCCTGGCTTCCGGCGGCTATCTGATTTGGTGAAGACTGCCAGTCTCGTTAGCGGGATGAAAGCAGAACTCACCATCTGCAGCATCGTCGACAGGACTGACTGCGGACCTTTGGTACAGAGCCGAGTGGAGGGTCTGAATCAGAGGCTGAGACGGTTCTGCGACCGTGTGGGCTCCAGATTCCTCAACTTGCGCCATAGGGAGGTGGGGTTTCGGGTTCCGCTGGATAGGTCATGAGTCCACTACACGCAGCAAGCGGCTACACGGCTACACGGGTCTGTCTTCTGTTTTTGTTGTGAACGGCCAGTGTCGGTTGGTCACAGTCAGTGTGCTCCCTGCCGCCGTTGGATAAGCAGCCGCTGCAGCAAGTCGTATAACCCTAGCTTACTTATTTGTTAGATAGTTTAATTAATTTCTTTGCGTGTTTTTGGGTACTTGCATTGTTTAATTCATATATCTCGGGCGTATTATAGTATTTGAGGGTTGTAGCATCGCGCCTTAGTACCTGAATAGTGCAAATTCGCGTAGTCGTCTGTCTTCTGTTTTTGTTGTGAACGGCCAGTGTCGGTTGGTCACAGTCAGTGTGCTCCCTGCCGCCGTTGGATAAGCAGCCGCTGCAGCAAGTCGTATAACCCTAGCTTACTTATTTGTTAGATAGTTTAATTAATTTCTTTGCGTGTTTTTGGGTACTTGCATTTTTTAATTCATATATTTCGGGCGTATTATAGTATTTGAGGGTTGTAGCATCGCGCCTTAGTACCTGAATAGTGCAAATTCGCGTAGTCGTCTGTCTTCTGTTTTTGTTGTGAACGGCCAGTGTCGGTTGGCCAGTCAGTGTGCTCCCTGCCGCCGTTGGATAAGCAGCCGCTGCAGCAAGTCGTATAACCCTAGCTTACTTATTTGTTAGATAGTTTAATTAATTTCTTTGCGTGTTTTTGGGTACTTGCATTGTTTAATTCATATATTTCGGGCGTATTATAGTATTTGAGGGTTGTAGCATCGCGCCTTAGTACCTGAATAGTGCAAATTCGCGTAGTCGTCTGTCTTCTGTTTTTGTTGTGAACGGCCTGTGTCGGTTGGTCACAGTCAGTGTGCTCCCTGCCGCCGTTGGATAAGCAGCCGCTGCAGCAAGTCGTATAACCCTAGCTTACTTATTTGTTAGATAGTTTAAATAATTTCTTTGCGTGTTTTTGGGTACTTGCATTGTTTAATTCATATATTTCGCGCGTATTATAGTATTTGACAGTTGTAGCATCGCGCTTTAGTGTTTACTTCGTAGATTCTTATTTAAATTGCGTGTGAGTTTCGTATAGGAGGTGCAATTTCGAGTTTTAGTTACTGTAATCGTAAATTCAGCAGATTATAGCGCAGTCGTTAGGCATTTGTACAGGTTAGTTGATACATTCTTTGTGTGTTCCGCTTGCGTTATCTAGGCACGGACTCGTGTTTCAGTAACTGTTGTTAAACATCAATTAGAATGGACAGGGACTGCGATTGCTGTGTTCGGATGAGGGCTGACTTGGCATCCCTTCGCTCACAACTGCAATCGGCGCTGACTTCGGTCGCGCAGCTTGAGGCTGTTGCCAATGGGCACCACTGTGGGGAGCCGGACTCGGGTATCACGGGGATGTCAACCTCATCCCGTCTGTCCCCAGATCGGTCTGCCGCTGTGGTTGCCCCGGTTGCTGCCCGCAGTGGGGCTGAGCCCTCGCCTGTGGTTGATTGGGAGGTCGTTCCAAGGCGTGGCAGGCAGCGAAAGGCGTCCCCGGAGGCTGATCAGAAAGCCTCCCCGGTGCGTCTGACAAACCGGTTTCAGGCACTGTCTCTGGCTGAGCCAGATGCAGCCGCCTGCCCTGTTTCAGAGGATCATTCTCAGCCTTCAAGGTCCGGGCAATCGCAGAGGGTGGGCTTACTGGTAGTTGGGAGCTCCAATGTTAGGCGCGTAATGGGGCCCCTTAGGGATATGGCGGCTAAGGAGGGGAAGAAATCCAGTGTGCACTCCGTGTGCATTCCGGGAGGAGTCATTCCTGATGTGGAAAGGGTCCTTCCGGATGCCATGAAGAGCACAGGGTGCAGCCAGCTGCAGGTGGTGGCACATGTCGGCACTAATGACGTGTGTCGCTTTGGATCTGAGGAAATTCTCTCTGGATTCCAGCGGCTATCTGATTTGGTGAAGGCTGCCGGTCTTGCTTACGAGATGAAGGCAGAGCTCACCATCTGCAGCATCGTTGACAGAACCGACTGCGGACCTTTGGTGCAGAGCCGGGTGGAGGGTCTGAATCAGAGGCTCAGACGGTTTTGCGACCGTATTGGCTGCAGATTCCTTGACTTGCGCCATAGGGTGGTGGGGTTTCGGGTTCCGCTGAATAGGTCAGGAGTTCACTACACTCAGCTGGCGGCTACACGGGTAGCGGAGGCTGTGTGGCATGGACTGGGCGGTTTTTTAGGTTAGAAGGCCTCGGGAAAGTGCGGGATGGGCTGCAATGTCAAAGGGTGCTTGGCAATTACAGGACGTGCTTGGATCAAGGAACAGTCGGAATTATAGTTGTAAACTGTTGTAGTTGCGCTGGAAAAGTTCCTGAGCTTCAAGCGCTAATAGAAAGCACAGAAGCTGATATCGTTATAGGTACAGAAAGCTGGCTAAAGCCTGAAATAAGTTCTGCAGAAATTTTTACGAAGTCTCAGACGGTGTTCAGGAAAGATAGATTAGGCAGAATTGGTGGTGGAGTGTTGGTGTCTGTCAGTAGTGGTTTATCTTGTAGTGAAGTCGAAGTAGATACTCCGTGCGAATTGGTGTGGGTGGAGGTTATACTTAACAGCCGAATTAAGTTAATAATTGGCTCCTTCTACCGACCCCCAGACTCCGATGATACAGTTGCGGAACAGTTCAGAGAAAGTTTGAGTCTCGTAACAAATAAATACCCCACTCATACGGTTATAGTTGGTGGGGACTTCAACCTACCATCGGTATGTTGGCAAAAATACTTGTTCAAAACCGGTGGTAGGCAGAAAACGTCTTCCGAGATTGTCCTAAATGCTTTCTCCGAAAATTATTTCGAGCAGTTAGTCCACGAACCCACGCGAATTGTAAATGGTTGCGAAAACACACTTGACCTCTTGGCCACAAACAATCCACAGCTGATAGAGAGCATCATGACTGATACAGGGATTAGTGATCACAAGGTCATTGTAGCTAGGCTGAATACCATTTCTTCCAAATCCATCAGAAACAAACGCAAAATAATTTTATTTAAAAAAGCGGATAAAGTGCCACTAGAAGCCTTCCTAAAAGACAATTTCCATTCCTTCCGAACTGACTATGCGAATGTAGACGAGATGTGGCTCAAATTCAAAGATATAGTAGCAACAGCAATTGAGATATTCATACCTCATAAATTGGTAAGAGATGGAACGGATCCCCCGTGGTACACAAAAAAGGTCCGAACGCTGTTGCAGAGGCAACGGAAAAAGCATGCGAAGTTCAGAAGAACGCGAAATCCTGAAGATGGGCTAAAATTTACAGACGCGCGAAATTTGGCACGTACTTCGATGCGAGATGCCTTTAATAGGTTCCACAACGAAACATTGTCTCGAAATTTGGTAGAAAATCCGAAGAAATTCTGGTCGTATGTAAAGTACACAAGCGGCAAGACGCAGTCAATACCTTCGCTGCGCAGTGCCGATGGTACTGTTATCGACGACTGTGCCGCTAAAGCGGAGTTATTGAACGCAGTTTTCCGAAATTCCTTCACCAGGGAAGACGAATGGAATATTCCAGAATTTGAAACACGAACATCTGCTAGCATGAGTTTCTTAGAAGTAGATACCTTAGGGGTTGCGAAGCAACTCAAATCGCTTGATACGGGCAAGTCTTCAGGTCCAGATTGTATACCGATTAGGTTCCTTTCAGATTACGCTGATACTATAGCTCCCTACTTAGCACTCATATACAACCGCTCGCTCACCGATAGATCTGTACCTACAGATTGGAAAATTGCGCAGGTCGCACCAGTGTTCAAGAAGGGTAGTAGGAGTAATCCATTTAACTACAGACCTATATCATTGACGTCGGTTTGCAGTAGGGTTTTGGAGCATATACTGTATTCAAACATTATGAATCACCTCGAAGAGAACGATCTATTGACACGTAATCAGCATGGCTTCAGAAAACATCGCTCTTGTGCAACGCAGCTAGCTCTTTATTCGCACGAAGTAATGGCCGCTATCGACAGGGGATCTCAAGTTGATTCCGTATTTCTAGATTTCCGGAAAGCTTTTGACACCGTTCCTCACAAGCGACTTCTAATCAAGCTGCGGAGCTATGGGGTATCGTCTCAGTTGTGCGACTGGATTCGTGATTTCCTGTCAGGAAGGTCGCAGTTCGTAGTAATAGACGGCAAATCATCGAGTAAAACTGAAGTGATATCAGGTGTTCCCCAGGGAAGCGTCCTGGGACCTCTACTGTTCCTGATCTATATAAATGACCTGGGTGACAATCTGAGCAGTTCTCTTAGGTTGTTCGCAGATGATGCTGTAATTTACCGTCTAGTAAGGTCATCCGAAGACCAGTATCAGCTGCAAAGAGACTTAGAAAAGATTGCTGTATGGTGTGTCAGGTGGCAGTTGACGCTAAATAACGAAAAGTGTGAGATGATCCACATGAGTTCCAAAAGAAATCCGTTGGAATTCGATTACTCGATAAATAGTACAATTCTCAAGGCTGTCAATTCAACTAAGTACCTGGGTGTTAAAATTACGAACAACTTCAGTTGGAAGGACCACATAGATAATATTGTCGGGAAGGCGAGCCAAAGGTTGCGTTTCATTGGCAGGACACTTAGAAGATGCAACAAGTCCACTAGAGAGACAGCTTACACTACACTCGTTCGTCCTCTGTTAGAATATTGCTGCGCGGTGTGGGATCCTTACCAGGTGGGGTTGACGGAGGACATCGAGAGGGTGCAAAGAAGGGCAGCTCGTTTTGTATTATCGCGTTATAGAGGAGAGAGTGTGGCAGATATGATACACGAGTTGGGATGGAAGTCATTACAGCATAGACGTTTTTCGTCGCGGCGAGAGCTTTTTACGAAATTTCAGTCACCAACTTTCTCTTCCGAATGCGAAAATATTTTGTTGAGCCCAACCTACATAGGTAGGAATGATCATCAAAATAAAATAAGAGAAATCAGAGCTCGAACAGAAAGGTTTAGGTGTTCGTTTTTCCCGCTCGCTGTTCGGGAGTGGAATAGTAGAGAGATAGTATGATTGTGGTTCGATGAACCCTCTGCCAAGCACTTAAATGTGAATTGCAGAGTAGTCATGTAGATGTAGATGTAGATGTAGCAGGGGTTGTGTGGCGTGGACTGGGCGGTTTTTTAGGTGAGATGGCCTCAGGTAAGTACAGAAAGGGCAACAGCCTCAAAGGGTGCGGGGCAAAGTCAGGACATGCGGGGACCAAGCAGCAATCAGTATTGTAATTGTAAACAGTCGAAGCTACATTGGTAAAGTACCGGAATTTCAAGCGCTGATAGAAAGCACCGAAACTGAAATCGTTACAGGTACAGAAAGCTGGCTGAAACCAGAGATAAATTCAGCCGAAATTTTTACAAAGGCACAGACGGAGTTTAGAAAGGATAGATTGCATGCAACCGGTGGTGGCGTGTTTGTCGCTGTTAGTAGTTTATCCTGTAGTGAAGTAGAAGTGGATAGTTCCTGTGAAATATTATGGGTAGAGGTTACACTCAATAACCGAGATAGGTTAATAATTGGCTCATTTTACCGACCTTCCGACTCAGCAGCATTAGTGGCAGAACAACTGAGAGAAAATTTGGAATACATTTCACATCAATTTTATCATCATATTATAGTCTTAGGTGGAGATTTCAATTTACCAGATATAGACTGGGACACTCAGATGTTTAGGACGGGTGGTAGGGACAGAGCATCGAGTGACATTATACTGAGTGTACTATCCGAAAATTGCCTCGAGCAATTAAACTGAGAACCGACTCGTGGAGATAACATCTTGGACCTACTGATTACAAACAGACCCGAACTTTTCGAACCTGTAAGTGCAGAACAGGGAATCGGTGATCATAAGGCCGTTGCAGATTCCGTGAATATGGAAGTTAATAGGAATATAAAAAAGGGAGGAAAGTTTATCTCTTAGCAAGAGTAATAGAAGGCAGTTTTCGGACTACCTAACGAATCAAAAGGAAAATTTCTGTTCCGACACTGACAATGTTGAGTGTTTATGGAAAAAGTTTAAGGCAATTGTAAAATGCGTTTAAGACAGGTACGTACCAAGTAAAACTGTGAGGGACGTGAAAAACCCACCGTGGTTCAACAACAAAGTTAGGAAACTACTGCGAAAGCAAAGAGAGCTTCACTCCAAGTTTAAACGCAGCCAAAACCTCTCAGACAAACAGAACCTAAACGATGTCAAAGGTAGCGTAGGGCTAAGCGTGAAGCGTTCAGTGAATTCGAAAGTAAAATTCTATGTACCGACTTGACAGAAAACCCTAGGAAGTTTTGGTCTTACGTTAAATCAGTAAGTGGCTCGAAACAGCATATCCAGACACTCTGTGATGATGATGGCATTGAAACAGAGGATGACACGCGTAAAGCTGAAATACTAAACACCTTTTTCCAAAGCTGTTTCACAGAGGAAGACCGCACTGCAGTTCCTTCTCTAAATCCTCGCACAAACGAAAAAATGGCTGACATCGAAATAAGTCC
Source organism: Schistocerca gregaria (assembly GCF_023897955.1). NCBI lineage: Eukaryota > Metazoa > Arthropoda > Insecta > Orthoptera > Acrididae > Schistocerca > Schistocerca gregaria. Next base: position 854,242,936 of record NC_064931.1, on the reverse strand, counting down.
CAAGGAATAGAAAAGCAACTGGAATCTCTCAACAGAGGAAAGTCCGCTGGACCTGACGGAATACCATTTCGATTCCACACAGAGTAGGCGAAAGAACTTGCCCCCCTTCTAACAGCCGTGTACCGCAAGTCTCTAGAGGAACGGAAGGTTCCAAATGATTGGAAAAGAGCACAGGTAGTCCCAGTCTTCAAGAAGGGTCGTCGAGCAAAACTATAGACCTATATCTCTGACGTCGATCTGTCGTAGAATTTTAGAACATGTTTTTTGCTCGAGTATCATGTCGTTTTTGGAAACCCAGAATCTACTCTGTAGGAATCGATCGTGTGAGACCCAACTCGCTTTATTTGTTCATGAGATCCAGAAAATATTAGATACAGGCTCCCAGGTAGATGCTATTTTCCTTCCGGAAGGCGTTCGATACAGTTCCACACTGTCGCCTGATAAACAAAGTAAGAGCCTACGGAATATCAGACCAGCTCTGTGGCTCGTTTGAAGAGTTTTTAGCAAACAGAACACAGCATGTTATCAATGGAGAGACGTCTACAGACGTTAAAGTAACCTCTGGCGTGCCATAGGGGAGTGTTATGGGACAATTGCTTTTCACAATATATATAAATGACCTAGCAGATAGTGTCGGAAGTTCCATACCGCTTTTCGCGGATGATGCTGTAGTATACAGAGAAGTTGCAGCATTAGAAAATTGTAGCGAAATGCAGGAAGATCTGCATCGGATAGGCACTTGGTGCAGGGAGTGGCAACTCACCCTTAACATAGACAAATGTAATGTATTGCGAATAGATAGAAAGAAGGATCCTTTATTGTATGATTATATGATAGCGGAACAAACACTGGTAGCACTTACTTCTGTAAAATATCTGGAAGTATGTGTGCGGAACGATTTGAAGTGGAATGATCATATAAAATTAATTGTTGGTAAGGTGGGTACCAGGTTGAGATTCATTGGGAGAGTCCTTAGAAAATGTAGTCCATCAACAAAGGAGGTGGCTTACAAAACACTCGTTCGACCTATACTTGAGTATTGGTCATAAGTGTGGGATCCGTACCAGATCGGGTTGACGGAGGCGATAGAGAAGATCCAAAGAAGAGCAGCACATTTCGTCACAGGGTTATTTGGTACGCGTGATAGCGTTACGCAGATGTTTAGCAAACTCAAGTGGCAGACTGTGTAAGAGAGCCGCTCTGCATCGCAGTTTAGCTTGCTGTCCAGGTTTCGAGAGGGTGCGTTTCTGGATGAGGTATCGAATATATTGCCTCCCCCTACTTATACCTCCCAAGGAGATCATGAATGTAAAATTAGAGAGATTCGAGCGCGCACGGAGGCTTTCAGACAGTCGTTCTTCCCACGAACCATATGTGAGTGCAACAGAAAAGGGAGGTAATGACAGTGGCACGTTGGGTGGCTTGCGGAGTATAAATGTAGATGTAGATGTAGAAAGTGTACCTGTAGCAGCGAGGGGGAGAGGGGGTTTCGGGAGGGGCAGGGGGCAGGGTGAACAATAGGTTAAGTGCCTGTTAATCAGAAGGAAGGATTCTTTTAGCATAACAATACCTGTAGAGTGCATACCTGCCTCTGGTGTAGGCAACCCACACTAAAAAAATGCCCACAACATAGCTTGTCCCCCTACTCACGTACGGGTAGAGATGGAGAAAATTATTAGGTGAGGAAGCCCAGCACCGACAACTGAGACAGCGCTGTCCGAAGCAGTTAATGTGGCAAAGGATGAGTTGTCACAAAATAACGGATTCATCTGAAAACTGTGTGCTTCTACCTCCCAGCAGCTAAATGCAATTGTAGAGGAGGACGGAAACTGGCTATGGTGGTGAGTTACTGTATTGTCAGGGAGGAATTGTTTATAACAAATGACATACATATAAACTGGGCTGTCTATTCACTCTTTTCTGTCGGTCAATAGATTCTTGACTTTAAATTATTTTACGACATTTGTGCAAAAAGACTGAGACAAACAAGAAACTAATTTTTTTGTCACACGGCACATGACCTCGGTTCCGATTAAGGCATCAAAAAGAAAGTATTTATTTCTTTTACGTCGAGAAAAAGCATCAAATTAATTTGTGTTTTTTTTTTTATTTACATGCTGGCAGGACGCCAATAGCGACGAAAGAATTATCTTTTAATGCCAAGCAGAAATCATAGTAAATAAAGGAAAAAAGTGGTGCAAGAGCGGCGGTGTAGACATAATACTGACAGCGTTTTGTGTTTCCGTTCCACTCCATGATAACAACTTCTTCTCCTTTCACGTTAGCAGGAGCTGAAATCGAAGATGCGCATCATAAATTCGCTAGTTTAATTTCCATCGGAATTTTGAGCCTGCATTTTCTGTCGTTTCTTATGGTTTCCTACATAGCAGTCTCTCTTGATTGGTAGCTTACGAAGTCTCCCCGAGGATGCTACGCTTTGCAATCGATACTACGTTGTTGTCTCTTCATTTCTGTGCATGCTTTTCGTGGACAGTGGCGTTGACATTATATTACATTGATTCCAACATGGCATGACCTTTTGAAACATGAGCAAACCACAGTAAAATATTTGAGCCGAAACAGACTAAAATTCAGCACATAGTGAAGAACCCAATGCATCAGCTTTAATGTAGTTTGACATTTCCGCGAAACACAGTTTTGCAACGCCTCAGAGCACATCTTAACAAAAGCTTGTACTTTACACTTATTCCACAACCTGTAAAATGGTATTACTACGGAGCATCAGCAGAGTACAGACACTTCCTCAGTGTATCCGTAGAACAATCTTCCGCCGGGAAACCTGTTGATATCGTGATCGCCTTAGCATGCAACAACTCAGTCAGGGATGTAGCGCGAATCACACACTGACGCTACAGCCACAACACGTCGGCCGACTCGCGTCACAACGATCACTCCTAATTTTTTTGTGGGAAGTTGAAACACAGCTTCACCAGTGGTTCACGGCCTTGCTGTCTTGGTGGATGGTAAAACTGTTCTATTCGACAATGATGTCGTTCCAAAGACATCACTGGAGTACACGTTGAAGGTGTTGCGGTGGGACTTGAAGTCCCATACCACCTTCCTACGGTGGAAGTTCAGGTTGCAGGCAAGAGGTAACATAACTACTAACGACATTAGGTATCAGCATTAGTGGTTTACGATGGTCGACACCCACCGAGTGACCCGTCAACACTAACACTTTATGAGTGGCCGTAACTCACTTCCTGCTTCGTGTTCTCCAGCCATGTACCGTGACTCGCAGAAGGAAGTAGTTCCAACCTCAAGCGGCGTGCCAATTATATTATAGATAATTATATTCTTACATCTAGAATTAAACATCTCTTTTTTTGGCAATATGATAACTTCACTTTATTGCCAAAATGACTTAAACCTCTAGTATAATGTATTGCCTCTTTGGTAACAAAAATACCTCACTATTCTAACGCAATGTTCAGTATCGCAGAGCAAAACAATTTTAACTTTCGATTGAATAGCTTGTAATGTTCAAGGGATACAAACTTCTTTTGACACTTTATCCTTCTACAGCCTTGTATTTCTATCTCTGACTTGTCTGAAACCAAGACAGAATTCCTTCACCACATCAAAGCATCCCAAGGCCCTGAAATCAATCTTAAATTAAGTATCATTTCATTAAAATTCTTCGATTTTATTAAGTGATCAAGGACTTCTTGTTAAATTATTGTTTCAACAGTCAACTTGAAACGATAGCAAGCAAATTTATCTATAAAACAAGACGGAATACAAGAATACTATGAGCTACAGTTTTGGGATCTTAACATTGATTTACACTAGACTTGCAATGTATGTGACATCACAAATGAGTTTTGCGTTTATCCTTGATAATATGTCTATACAGCCTTTGATTCTAGTAAGCATGTACAACATGCATTATCACTTATACTAAGTTTATTCCAAATACGTTAGAGGTGTCACTTGTGCAGCTGGACTCACTGTTCCAAGGACATTACGAATAAGACATTCCACTGTAGAACAGATTTCTTGCAAAAAATTGGAAGACTTGATATATCGCCGTTCGACAAGTGAGCCATATTTTTGCATGGTTACATAGTACAGAATGACGATCGCTAGGTACCTTCCACGTAAAATATCGCTGAACTATCCATTCCGCCAAAATCTCACCCAAAGAATCATTAAAACTAAGTGCTGTGTGCCCAATAAATAAGTACCTATTCCCAAAATCAAGATAAGTACTGTTACAAAAATAAAGAAATAATTATTTTTATAATTGTTTTTGCAACTGAGACATTACAGCTTAAAGATAATCATAGGACATTTGGAAACGCTTCAACTGCTACAGTGTAACAAGAGCACAGATGGATTATAGACGAATGGGGGGGGGGGGCGGAGGGAAGGGATAGTGAGGCCGGCGGGGATTCGGGGGGGGGGGGGGCAGTCGGCTGGAAAAAAATGTTTCAAACAAAGTACAGAATGAGCTGTCAATGCATACACCTTCGTCTCTCCGCAAACGCCTCCCCATTGTTTCATATCGGGACTGGTTTGCGTAAATGCGAACAGCCTCGATGACCTAATTGGACGATATTTTACCATTTTGATTACTGATGTCAGCATGTAAACTTTCACTGTTTGGCCGGCATTTTTGTTGATCTGCGTGTTTTTGGGGGGACACAGGCAAAACCAAGTGTATTTTTATGCACTGATTTTAATTTAATGTTATTTGTAATTATGTTTACCGCTCCGCAACCTTGTGAAATACTGAAATATTGGAACCCAAAAGTTTTCTCTAAGTAACAACTCCAGTACTAACAATGAACTGCTATAAATAGGTAATTAGACTATTATAGTAGTGCTTCCACATTTTTAGCTTGCCATAACGCTAGTGGACGAATCAAAATTGATTTTACTCTTTCTCCTTCTCTGTAATTAGAAACCATCACAGCAGCGTGCTGAACAAAAGAAATAACAGCAGTTCGATTAAATTCAACTGCAAGTAAGAACTGAACTGGTTAACAAAACAACAACTGACCTCAAGTAAAGCCAACAATGTACAGTAGTTAGTTTTAGCTAAAGTAGGGATGGGTGGCAGCTGATAGTGCTATCGATATATAGATAATTTAAGTCTATCGGTGGCCTTCATTGACGACAGTGAGTATCCCTCTTTCGTCACATGATTGAAAATATCTTTCAGTTGCACTACACGGCAATTAGGTGGTGTGTGATTTCATTTAGGTCGCAGGGGAAGTCCGAACCTCCTGAACTCACCCTTCGGCCCGTCTTTGCTGGAATAATGCTGAAGTGGTGATAATTGGTAAAGGGCAAGACAAAGTTCCGATGATAAAAAGATTCCTATAGACCAGTTTGTCTTTTGAACGTTCTCGGCAAGATACTTGTAAAATTATTATGTAACAGATTACAAGATCGTAGTCTGCTACATGGAATGAGGATTGGCTTCTGTCTTGGGTTCTTCAGCCGACGTTCGTCTGATGATTTTAGTAATGTTTAACCAGCACGAGTGGGTGGCATTGCCAAAGCTTCACCCTCCATTGCCGGTTGTGAACTGGAGCCGAGCTCGCGTCCGCAGACTATATGTACCTGGCGCCCAACGTGCGAGGGATTTTCCGTGGTCATTTCCTGTGCGATCCTCCTTCGCTGCAGTACGGGAAACCAGGATCCATTTACCTTAAGGCTTTCCTCTTTCTTGTTGAAGCTATTCGCGTGTTTTTGTATTTCTAACGTTTCTCTGAACAAGCGGGTGTGATAGTGCTTCTCTACAGCCTGAACTTCCGTGTCGTCGAATTTTATTACGTGGTCGGTTTGAGTGCGTGCTCTACCACGGCCGATTTCTTTGATCCCACTGTTGATTGATCGTCCAGACACAAGTGGCCACGAAAGCCTCAAAAATTTTGTATGGAATGAGGAGTATAGAAAAGGCAGATCAACTGAAGACGCAGTACATAAGGTTTTCTCGGTAGCGACAGATACTCATTCCACTTAGCGTTATCGAAGACGATCGATATTGCCAGCGCTTTCGGTAACCTATGGTGGTGGATTTTCTTCAGCCACCTTGGAGAGTTGAGGTGTCCAGAAGCACTTAAAACTGCTTGAGAGACTACTGCCGTGGGAAACACTATTCTTTAAATGCCTAGGAATGAAACAACGAAGGCAATAACGGAAGTCTGTCCACAGGGATCAGTGTGTGATCTAGAATTGTGGGGTGTAGCATTGGAGCCCATACTACAGAAGTTACATGGCAGCAGTAACGTAATCCGATTGATAGCATTTGCAGATGATGTGTTGTTTGTTGTATGCCATGACTCTAGAAGAAATATAGAAGACAAATGTAATACAACACCTTTCGAACTTGAAGGATGGTGTTGAGGCATAGATTGTCACTAGCACCTCACAAAACTACATATCTCCTGCTGAAAGAAAAACTGAAGTAGATGTGTTTTGTAGGTTGTAGCTCACTAGCTCACTCACTAACTCAGTTCCACATTTTCTAACCAACTCAACCAATTTTTTTTAAATTCAGTATATATAAATAACTCAACCAAATTATAGCTTTAGCTAAATACCTAATTTTTTCAATAATTCAACCAATTATAACTAATTACAGCATTGTCCTAGATAACCAACTGATTTCTAAGTTCCTTATTTCATTTCACATCATGCTCGTAAGAAAATAAATGTAATGGCTCATTTCCCTATATGATCATAAGACAATAATTTTAAATGAATTAGTTAACAAAGGTAAATTATATTAAAATATTTACATTGTGAATGAAAGGAAATAAATAAAATGAATTAGTTAACAAATGTAAATTATATTGAAAACTTCACATCATGAGTTCTATATCGTGAAATTCATTATTCCTATTTTTACATTTCTTCATTCATTTAAATTTCAATTTCATTTGTCCTTTTCTAATTATTTCAAAATCCCAGTCACCACTTAATTTAGAAAATCTATTTGTAAAGTAACCTTAAAACCATTATTGAGCTCTAGACAAAGTTGCTCTCCAAATCTAGTATTTATATATTCGCAATCAGTAACATCATATAAAACATTTGTCTCTAGCTCACCTATTTTTTTAATCTCTTTTGAGACACTAACATCACTGAGCTTCTCGATTAAAGTCTCCACTCATATAGATAAAACTTTATTAATTTTTTATATAAAAAATTTTATTTAAGCTTTTAATAACTTATAATGTCGATATGCTAATGTATCTATTCTATTTTCCAAGACATATCGTTTATTGTCATGAGGACTCAAAGATTCTTGTTTATTTCAACTGAATATATTTCATGTTTCTCACTTCACATCAAATTTATTCTTCTGTATTGTTCTCTTTTGTTAAACAAACAATTTCTGTTATCTTATAAACTTATTCTGCTTTTAACAACACATTTCTTAACTCCTTTAGATTTTTCCTCTATTTTGTCACCAACTTCATAAACATACATTTTTGCTCGCGAACCACAAAATTCTTCCATTATTTTTCCATTAGATTCATCTTTCATTTTTCCAACAACTTTAATGTTTACTTGTGGAATATCATAAACATTATTCTGGATAGACACTTGTATCGAATTTATCAATAATTGATTTCATGTCTTTGTAGAAATCTTCATTTTTTCTATTAGAAATGTAACTATCTGTATCTTGATAACACAACTCAATATTTTCTCCATATTTTGATTTCATAACTCTGTAGTGAAAATCATAAATCAGCTCTTTAGATAGATAAAGTACACTCATTCCAACACAGATAGGTTTATTAAATGTAATTTTTGTTTTATTAATATGGATAGCACCAATATTGTCATTAAATATAGTTCTGCATTTAAAGTTTAGTTTAACTACAAGTTTATCACACATTTTTCCATCTGAAACTAATTTTATATACACTCTGCTTCTTATTTTTTCCATCGTTTTACCAAACACAGAATTCTTCATCAATTTGTAAAAATCTTTCACAAAATCATTTAAAGCTATAGTCCTCATTTATGTGTTCAGATCTATATATTTCTTTATCAAATCAGATTGTTTAAATTTTAAAACTTCATGTATTTTTGTGAGTTTCATTCCAAGAGACAGATGTTGTATAAGATTTCTGTAATGAACTACAAAATTATGTTTTTCATTCAAAGTAGTTATCTATTTGCTTTCATCCATTTCTGGCAAATTGTTACTTCTGGAGCTAATGGAAAATCTTTGTGTAAATCACGTAATTCTTTTGGATATTCTAGACCTACTTCGAATTTATATCCATCTCGAGAAGTGTTTGACATTTCACTTATTTTTGGTACAATCAAAATTATTTGGTTCATTCCATCCAAATCCACCATATGGTAAATATTGACTCATAGCATAACCATACATACTGTTTGCATCTAAATAAATAAATAATTTGATATCTTTTGATTATCAAAATCTTTCAAATATTTATTACTTGCTTTTACATATCTCTTAAAACATTGTGATATGTTTAGTCATGTTCAACATCGTATCCCAAGATAAAGCTAGTGCTGTAAAATACAAAGATGGATCTAATTCATATGTTTTTATTCAAGTTTTTCTGAAATTTTCAAACACATCAGCCAATAACAGAACATATGTTTTAAGGTGCAAATCATGATATTCACCAAGATTTTTCATGTTAAATTTTTTCCAAACCATTTTTGCATGTTCATAATCTTCGTCACTTGCACAGTCATTAAATATATTGTAAAATTCTTCTTTTGGTGGTAATTGTGTTTCTTCAAATATTATCCAAGAATCCATGTAATCATATAGATATAAGCCTTTTATGATCACTAGCTTAAATAATTCTGTTGAGAAAAATTTCCTAATGTTTGTCATTTGATTCTTTATCAAATTTGGTGAAAGTTTGTCAAGTGATGAAGCCATAAATTTAAATGTTCAACAAATCTCATTTTCAAATATTTGTACTCTTGCCAAAACTAATGTATCTATTTTCATTATGTGGGATTAGTTCTGTCTCTCTATTATCATAAGCAAGTTCTTTCACAAAGAAGTGAGAATCATAACCAGATAAATAATGTAAATCAATAGGTACAAAAACAGGATGTTTCAGTTTCAAATTACAATTTTTGCACAATGGAGCAATGTATTTACCTGTTAGATGATCATGATGATGAACCTTTCTATTATTTCTTGTATAATGACATTTACATTGTGTACAAACTTTAGATTTGTTATGTATTGATTGTTCTTCCGGTGTAAGTCGTTTAATTTCTTCAGGTTCAGAATAAATTCTTCCAATATCTTCAATGTCTTGCTTCATGCATTCTATGAATTTTTATGACAAATTGGACTTCGATAAACAACAGGATCATTATAATTTCCATATATTTACTTGATGAAGTAGCAAAACCCGCTTGGTTCATGTTTTTTTTAATGTCACTGTATATAATTTTTCTACATTTATTTGACAATTGTCCATCATTAAAAGTAAACTTTCAAAACCACCATAAATTACAAGTCGAACGTTCTGTGTGTACTGATAAATTTCAAAATATATACATGATCCTTTATATGACATTTCAACTTTTAATGGTTTCTTAGTCAAACAATTCGATGTGTAATTATTTATTTTTTCTTTACTATTGAAACTGAGTAAGCATAGATCACAAATAAATTTTACTTCTTCGTGTTTAGTGATATATATTGATAGATACATTAGTTCTACTTTCTATTTTTGGAATATGATCAACCATAACTGGAAACTCAATATTTTCAAGTTTCTGATCAAGATCAAGACCAACATTTTTGTATTCCACTACTCTTTCAGCATTTTTATCTACAGAATACAAAGCTGATTATATAGCCCATAGAAAACATTGTGCTCAACATTTTTTACATTGATGCAATGTTATTTCTTTTTTTTTGTTTGTTTCTGCAGGTAATTCAATATAAGCTGATCCTCTAAGTGGAACATATATGTTAATACCTAATCATAAACCAATGATTTTATTTAATGTCCATCCTGATATAAGTGCTTGAAAATTAGATCTTTTTGCTAAAATATCTCACTTCCCTCTCTCGAATTTCTTACTTAATCTTTCTATCATAATTGTATAGTTTTGTGATTGTTGTCCGAACTCTTGCACTCTATCATTCTATTGCAATTTCTACTCACAAAATTGATTGAAATTTTTCTTCGAACTATGACGTACTCTGAAATTGTCTTTCACAATTTTTAGAATTTTCGTCTTCACCGAAGACAAGAAATGATCAGGTTCGAGTGAACCTATACTATTTTCTAAACCTATAGTTTGTAATCTGTTTGCAAATGCTTGTTCAACTATGTAATCTCTAATTGTTTTTCTGCTTTCTGGTTTCTCAAATAAATCATTGTAAAAAGGAAATAATACTTTTTTTCGTTCTAGTCTTCTGTTTCGAAAAAACATATGTAGAAAGTGGAAAAAATTTTTAGTGGTTTATCTCCATTAGTTTCTTGTTTCGAAAACACATCTGTGAAAAACTGAAATATTTTTTCAATGGTTTATCTTCTTTAGTTTGAAAAAATCATCATTTTCAGTTTTATGTTTCCAAAGAATTTCACTTTAGGTGTAGAATTCTTAAAAATAAATGTAATGCAATCAGCTTTCATAATTTATAACAACCTCATAAATTATTTATTTTGCAATATACACCAAGTTGAGCAATACTGAATTGTTCCATTTGTTTATAAACTTGAGCAGCTGTGTATCTTTCCATTTTACTCTTCTATTTATACGAAAAAAATTCTTTAGATTCTTAAAAAATATTTTTTTCCAAATTGATCAAAAGGATAATTAATTAATATATGGATAAGGATAATTATTTAATAGATGGATAAGGATTATTATTTAATCGATAACTAATCATAAAGGATTCTTCTTTAACAGATAATAAATCATCAAGTTCAAGATGCTTGCTCTGCTTTAGTTTTCTTATTTGTAACATAATCTAGAGTACACTTCTTACAGTTTTTCTATACTTATCTTCATACCAAGGATTTATGAAAAACCACTTAAATCTTTAGTCTCTTAACTTGATCAGTGACAACTTCTTTGTTATTTATCGAAAATAATTTATTTGAATGTTCTTCACTTGGAGGTCTTTGTATTAATATTTACCAACACGTTTTCCACACACACAAGGAATTCGAGTTTCATTGTGATTTCTTACAAGATATTTATTTATAAATACTCTACACATAGTTCTATAACAATCTTTTGTGTATTTCTGTACAGTAAAATTGTTGAACTTGCTACATTTATATAGGAAAGAATTAAGTAGATTTTGGAAAATGTAAAATTTCTACTTTTTGCAATTTAAATATAAAAATAATGACCATAATATGCTGCTTCATCTTGCACATCCATTAAAGCATAAATGTCTATTATTTCAGCTTCATCAGCTCTTGTTGGTGTTTTGTTTTTAATAATCGTTCTGCAAAGTGGACAATTTTCTTTTCCCTTTAGCCACTCGTCAATACAATCTTTATGAATGATATGATTGCGGTGTGTCTTGGCAAATTGGTGGTTATTTTCATCACTTAAACAAATAAGACAATTGATGCCTTCAGGATGTACAATTAGATCACAAGTTTCTTTTGCTTTAGTTTCCATTTCGTTTAGCTTCTCCATTTATAAAAATAATAGATTTATAAGAAATAATAGATTTATAAAAAAATAAAACAGAACTATTTTTAATTTTCATCAACAAATCATTTAGTTATAAGTTCAGAATTATCAGCTGCAGAACAATTTTAAAAAATGAGTTAGACAAAATATAATGAAAACAAACTACAAATTTCATGTTCTACTTACTTTTGCAAGATTAATAAACATATTTTCTTAATAAATGAAGTCGATTGTAGATCTATTCAGCAACAAGCTTACATACAACAATAAGCAAGTGTTTTTGATTATTAATGAAAAAAATCCATGGTTTAAATCCAAAGATGTTTGTAACATACTGACATACAAAGATAACATAAATGCTATAAAGCAACATGTTGATAATGAAGATTAACAAAAAATGAAACATTTAATTGGATGTGTTGTTTGACCACCTCTAACTTTTAATGAAAAACATACGAATTTTTATCACAGAATATGGTCTTTGTGAGGTAGTTATGAGTTCTAAATTACCAACTTCAAAACAGTTTAAAAAATGGGTTACCCATGAAGTTTTACAATCAACTAGAAAACAGACATATAAAATTGAAACTTTATACAAAGATCAAATAAGGCACAAAGATTTTTGTATACAGAAACTGGAAACATTGAATTAATTAAATATATAAATAATACACCTAAAAAATGTTTGAATTAAAATTTTAAGAAACGAAAAAATTAAAATAAAAGATGCTGAAATTCAAAATTTGAGAGAAATGGTTGATACTTATTCAGAAGTAATAAATGAAAGGAATGAAAAAATAAATATTTACTTTCATATGTTGTTCCTCAAACAATTAATGAAACATTAAGACCAACAGTCATTCGTTTAAAATTATTTGATGATGAATGTGAATATAACTATTATGTTATTAGAACTTGGAGAAAAGTTTACAAAGACAGTTATAAAGAACTGAAGATCGTCATCCTAACTATGAAGAATTTTTAAGACCTCATACCAAACAATGAAAGAAAAGTTGGCCTTGTTTGCTCTCGAAATTATTTTAATCTTTTGCATGAAAAATTCGAAACATAAGTTTTATAAAGTTACTTTATGTTTATTTGCCCACCTCTTGTGTGAATTAACGAAACCGAACCATTTAACATAAATGTTATCGTCTTTCTTCTTCAAAGCTAATTCAACTACGTATACATCTGGATATTTTGTTTTCTGCAGTCCCTGTTAATAAAAATTTCCTTTCACTTCTTTGCCATTTACATCTCTTAATTTATATGTGGTTGGATTAGAATAAATGACATCTTGAATTTCAAAAATTTCTGTTGATCAATTAGCTAGATATTCTTTTTCAAAAATACCTTCAAGTTTACTAATTCCCACTTTACCACTTTTCTTAAATTTCGCTTTTTCATTAGATACAACATACACAGTTTTAAATTTTTTCACCAACTTATATTGGCTTCATTTTTATAGTTGAAATTATTGTGTTGTATTCATAGATTACATTTTTAACTAAATCTAACAATTTATAACTTCCTTAAAGAACAAATTTCTTCCACATCTTCTCTTTCAGTGTTCAGTTGAATTGCTCAACAACAGGTGCTTTTAATTCTCAAAAATTGGAATAATTTTTAGTTTTGTATTTCTTGAAAATCTTTGTTGTAAAATTCGTAGCCATTATCTATTTGTAAGTTTTTTGGATTCTAACTATGATAATTTTTTTCAAATGCATCAACTACACCTGTTTTATCTCCAACAGCAACAGACCATTCAAATTTAGAAAAGACATCAATGATTGTCAATAAATGTTTATATCCTTTGTTTATTTTTCAAATAAATGTGATTGTCTTTAGAGAATTAAATCGGAATTGTGATTGCTCTGAAGAGCTGAGTGCAAAGCATGATTTTCACTCTATCTAAATAGAAAATTTATATAGATTAATAATTTAAATTATTTCACCAAATACACTTATATTTACAACAGCCATAAATGTTTTAACAGAATCCTCCAATAACAGTGTTAGAAAAGTTGATTTGTGTACCATTATGAATTGACTATTATTATTTATTTGGTATAGCTTATCAGCCAAACTTAATGTAACGTCAAAATCATGAAAATTCAAGTCTCTATTGATATTCTTACCAACAACAATAATTCTTTTAAGCATGAAATCATATTCGAAATTGTGCATTTTTTGCTCACCTCCTGCCAGGAAAGTAAATTTAATTATTTGTTTATCATATACTTTATCTGTAAGATTACTTAACTCATTTAACTATGGAGATGAATCTGTTTTTGAGAAATAATCTGATAATAAACCTTTGTCAATATTTTTCTTGGAATAATAATTTTGAAACATAGTTAGCAAATTCACATATTGTTGTTTAGGTTCTAAAAGTCTAGTATCGAAATATCTTTTGCTAACAGCATCCAAATCATCAAGTGGATCACTGATATTGACACTACTTCTCTTTTTAAAATCAATATAATAATTAGCTATATTTAAAATGCTACTTAATTATATCTGAATTTTTTAAATTACATTGGCTATCTTTGGACCTATTGATGACTGAACTTGCTTAAGCATATTTTCTATTTTTGCTCAGTTTCTTATTGAACTTTCAATTTTTGGATCAATTTCACTTTTGATTTTTGGTATTTTTGCATCAATTTCAGTTTCGATTTTTTTCTAGATCTAACGCAGGTGTGCTAAGCTTTTCGGTTTGTTTATTTAGGTGTATCTTGTTTCCAAAAGTGTCCATTTATTAAATCTAAAATATCATTAAAGTTATAATTCTCACATAACAATTTTTAGACAAATATACACAAATCACCGCAAAATACTTTATCAAAATGTTGTATTCTGTCACTATTGTAGTATTGTTCATTTTTTCCCAAATAGTTAACTAGTAGTATTGGTATATTACCACCAAATGAAACAAAAACAATTTTTTTATTATTTTTATAGTGACATATTCAATGAGTCCCAACATGATCAGATTTATCTAAATTTACTCTTCCACATTCAATTTTGACGGTTTACTTGGTAATTCATCAGTCACATATACATCATGAACGGTTAAATTTCCATTGTTTAGCAAGTTTTTCTATATCAAAATCAGATAATGGATTGTTAAATTATTCTATTTTTTTGCTTTCTTGAGTCCAGCACCAACTTGCTTGATTATATCTTTTTTGTTTTTCTAATTGTTTGTCATTTTTCTTCTTATTTAATACTACATTTGCAATTGCTGCAGATCCTCTGGCTAGTGAACTAGTTGCTAAATATGGTAATGCAGCTAATAATAAAGGAAGAAATCCACCATCATATCATGATAATCCTTTTCCGTCTTTCTTTTTTGTTAGATATTCAATAATTTTATTCACAACAGTTATAGCTGATGTAATAAGTAAATTTCCACCCACTAACTTTTCTTTTTTCTCTTTTGAAAATCTGTCAAAAATGGTTCAATTGTATTTAATTGTTCACCATTCAATTTTAATTTAATCGATTTTGGTTTACTCTTGCTACTAGGTACCAAAGTACAATCAATAGGAAAATTATTCATTTATATAGATTAAAAATATATATAGATTTGTATATAGATTAAAATTTATAAGGATTTTTATAGAAATTAAAACTTTAAGAAGATTTTTATAACCCCAACCATTTTCATCAAGATCTAAACCCATGCCTAATTTTCGTTTTCTATACATTATTCCTCTAACAGCTGTAGCTGCAACTTTTCCTCCAGATGATGCATCATTTGCAAGCATTCTTTCTTTTGTGTCTAATTGAAGTTGTTTATCTGCTTCATGTCTAGACTGTAAATCATTATGATCTCTGTATATAATATTACATTGCTTACAAGCTTCATCTAATAGATTTATTCCTTCATCTCCTCTAGGTAATCTTTCTTCTAATTGCGTTCCTTGACCACAAAATCGATAACTAGGAAGATGCATTTCAAATGGTAATTTGTTAATCAAATTGTTTACTAATCCTTTTCTGTGTTTATCACTTTTCCAAAATGTTTGAGGAAATCTATTCAAAAATCTAATCAAGTATGGAATTTCTTTTGGGTTATTGACTATGAAATGATTAAATTTATTTGTTTACATTTGCCCTATGCTAACTTTTTCATTGTGATAATTTTTATTTCTACCTAATTCTTCACCATGAATTACAGCTAATCTATCGATTAATTGTCTAACATCATTCATCCAAACATATTCAATTGGTTTTTCTGTATATTTTTTAACTAAGCCTTCATCTCTTTTTTCAGGTGACCTAAAATCTGAGGAATCTGAAGCATCTATAGTTTGTCTTCTTAAGTTTGGAAAATAGTCATCAACAATTGGTTTTATTAAATATTTATATTTTTACCTCTACTTGACCTTATTTTATTTTGATTATTATCAGATTACAATGCTCCTGAATTGTATAATATATCTGCATAATTTGATAAATCTACATAATCGAATTTTTTATTCATATTATCCATTGTAATTTGTTTTTCAGTTAAAAGACTCAATAATTCATCTGTTCCATAATTTGTCTTTCCACCAATTGTTAATTTATCTCCATCGAATTCAACAGGTAAATTACCAACATGTCAACAGGTTTCAATCCAAAAACTTTATCTTCACTATGACTGATAAACTTTAACATACTTTCCACTAACATTTATCTTTTTAGCTTCATTTTGATGAATGCTGGATTGTGTTTGAGATTCTTTCTGTTCTTGGTATTTATTCAATTGCGCCTGAATTTCTGATTCACTTAATGTATAATCATACTTTCCAAGGATATCATCAGACCAATGATGTATTTGTCTAACTGGTGAATAATCTCCAAGATCTTTTATGATGATATGGAATCATCTGTATTTCAACTTCTCTGATTTCTTCAAATGCTTTTTAAAAGATTTTCAGCTAAGCCTTCAATTCCCTGTTTTACTTTTTAAATAGTATCAATAACAGGTTGATCTTTTTTATATTTTTCATACCCTGTTCTTAGTTGCTTTTTCCAAAACTTGAATTAGACTTTCAATTCTTCATCTTTCTTTATATTTCTCTTAGCTTTTTTAGCAACTTCGTCATCACACTTTGCGAACATTTATTAAGGAAAAAACGTTATTTATATTTAAAGTTTATGTTTTAATGTTTAATGTTTATGTTTTAATGTTCATCTGTTAATGTTTAATGTTTATGTTTTAATATTTATGTTTAATGATTATGTTAAATATATGTTGTTTAGAAATGTTGCATTTTTTTCTGAACATGGCTGTGGCTGTGGCTAAGCCATGTCTCCGCAATATCCTTTCTTTCAGGAGTGCTAGTTCTGCATGGTTCGCAGAAGAGCTTCTGTAAAGTTTGGAAGGTAGGAGACGGATACTGGCAGAACTAAAGCTGTGAGTACCGGACGTGAGTCGTGCTTCGGTAGCTCAGTTGGTAGAGCACTTGCCCGCGAAAGGCAAAGGTCCCGAGTTCGAGTCTCGGTCGGGCACACAGTTTTAATCTGCCAGGAAGTTTCATATCAGCGCACACTCCGCTGCAGAGTGAAAATCTCATTCTGGAAACATCCCCCAGGCTGTGGCTAAGCCATGTCTCCGCAATATCCTTTCTTTCAGGAGTGCTAGTTCTGCATGGTTCGCAGAAGAGCTTCTGTAAAGTTTGGAAGGTAGGAGACGGATACTGGCAGAACTAAAGCTGTGAGTACCGGACGTGAGTCGTGCTTCGGTAGCTCAGTTGGTAGAGCACTTGCCCGCGAAAGGCAAAGGTCCCGAGTTCGAGTCTCGGTCGGGCACACAGTTTTAATCTGCCAGGAAGTTTCATATCAGCGCACACTCCGCTGCAGAGTGAAAATCTCATTCTGGAAACATCCCCCAGGCTGTGGCTAAGCCATGTCTCCGCAATATCCTTTCTTTCAGGAGTGCTAGTTCTGCATGGTTCGCAGAAGAGCTTCTGTAAAGTTTGGAAGGTAGGAGACGGATACTGGCAGAACTAAAGCTGTGAGTACCGGACGTGAGTCGTGCTTCGGTAGCTCAGTTGGTAGAGCACTTGCCCGCGAAAGGCACAGGTCCCGAGTTCGAGTCTCGGTCGGGCACACAGTTTTAATCTGCCAGGAAGTTTCATATCAGCGCACACTCCGCTGCAGAGTGAAAATCTCATTCTGGAAACATCCCCCAGGCTGTGGCTAAGCCATGTCTCCGCAATATCCTTTCTTTCAGGAGTGCTAGTTCTGCATGGTTCGCAGAAGAGCTTCTGTAAAGTTTGGAAGGTAGGAGACGGATACTGGCAGAACTAAAGCTGTGAGTACCGGACGTGAGTCGTGCTTCGGTAGCTCAGTTGGTAGAGCACTTGCCCGCGAAAGGCAAAGGTCCCGAGTTCGAGTCTCGGTCGGGCACACAGTTTTAATCTGCCAGGAAGTTTCATATCAGCGCACACTCCGCTGCAGAGTGAAAATCTCATTCTGGAAACATCCCCCAGGCTGTGGCTAAGCCATGTCTCCGCAATATCCTTTCTTTCAGGAGTGCTAGTTCTGCATGGTTCGCAGAAGAGCTTCTGTAAAGTTTGGAAGGTAGGAGACGGATACTGGCAGAACTAAAGCTGTGAGTACCGGACGTGAGTCGTGCTTCGGTAGCTCAGTTGGTAGAGCACTTGCCCGCGAAAGGCAAAGGTCCCGAGTTCGAGTCTCGGTCGGGCACACAGTTTTAATCTGCCAGGAAGTTTCATATCAGCGCACACTCCGCTGCAGAGTGAAAATCTCATTCTGGAAACATCCCCCAGGCTGTGGCTAAGCCATGTCTCCGCAATATCCTTTCTTTCAGGAGTGCTAGTTCTGCATGGTTCGCAGAAGAGCTTCTGTAAAGTTTGGAAGGCAGGAGACGGATACTGGCAGAACTAAAGCTGTGAGTACCGGACGTGAGTCGTGCTTCGGTAGCTCAGTTGGTAGAGCACTTGCCCGCGAAAGGCAAAGGTCCCGAGTTCGAGTCTCGGTCGGGCACACAGTTTTAATCTGCCAGGAAGTTTCATATCAGCGCACACTCCGCTGCAGAGTGAAAATCTCATTCTGGAAACATCCCCCAGGCTGTGGCTAAGCCATGTCTCCGCAATATCCTTTCTTTCAGGAGTGCTAGTTCTGCATGGTTCGCAGAAGAGCTTCTGTAAAGTTTGGAAGGTAGGAGACGGATACTGGCAGAACTAAAGCTGTGAGTACCGGACGTGAGTCGTGCTTCGGTAGCTCAGTTGGTAGAGCACTTGCCCGCGAAAGGCAAAGGTCCCGAGTTCGAGTCTCGGTCGGGCACACAGTTTTAATCTGCCAGGAAGTTTCATATCAGCGCACACTCCGCTGCAGAGTGAAAATCTCATTCTGGAAACATCCCCCAGGCTGTGGCTAAGCCATGTCTCCGCAATATCCTTTCTTTCAGGAGTGCTAGTTCTGCATGGTTCGCAGAAGAGCTTCTGTAAAGTTTGGAAGGTAGGAGACGGATACTGGCAGAACTAAAGCTGTGAGTACCGGACGTGAGTCGTGCTTCGGTAGCTCAGTTGGTAGAGCACTTGCCCGCGAAAGGCAAAGGTCCCGAGTTCGAGTCTCGGTCGGGCACACAGTTTTAATCTGCCAGGAAGTTTCATATCAGCGCACACTCCGCTGCAGAGTGAAAATCTCATTCTGGGGACATGTTAAATATGATTAAAATTTGTATTATTTTGTCTAAAGATAATTAAAAAATTTAGATTGTCTCTAAGTGTTTTGTTATTTTTAAGTATAATTGGGCTAAGTAAAAACAATCTATTCCTTTATGTCTACCTCCAGTAAAGTAAATCCTGTAAATATTCCTGCTTTTGATCCAATTTAAGACTTAGATATTACTATAACTGATGCAAATGATAATTAAATTGACTTTAATGGTGCTACAATGACAATCGTTTTAGAAATGCCTTAATAAATTTTTTCCATAATAAATCAGCGACATCTAAAGCAAACTTTTACTTTGTTAGGAATAAAATTGAAAGTTACAAATTTTGCGAATTCCCTGTGAATGAAAAACTAAAAGTAATTTAAATGCTCCCAACAAAAACACAGAAATTTAAATAAATATTGGAGATCGATGGCTTCATCCAAATCATACACAACTGTACAGGAATTTTAATACTATTGAGTATTATGGTATATATTATCCAATTTATGATGGAAAATCCAATAAAAAATTGATCGATAATTATGTAGCAAAATTGTTTGTCTTTATAATGATAATGAAAGGAAAAATATTTTATCTAGAACTGAACATCCTTTTATTTCCTCATCTGTTTTATTACATTTAACTTCATCTGTTGCTGACAAAATAGGTTTTGAGGGACATTTTCTTAACACAGGAAAAATAAATAGTAAGGGAACTGAAGTACCTTATCCGTTGTCAATGCTTGGTGGATTTTTTAAAGATTACAAAGAAATTATGTTAGAAGGAGATTTTACTATAATTTTTAAACTTATTTCATCTACCGGAGATGCAATTCTTCGACTGTGTATTAAAAATTATGCTTGAATCGAAAAAAAGATACTCTCTCAAAAGATGGAAAAATGGTTGTAGATTCTATGGAGATTCGTGTTCCTGTTGTTAAATATGAACCAACTTACGAACTTGAACAACGAGAAAATATTCTGAAAAATCCTAAAATTCCGATCTCTTTTTATGAACTTCAAGCACAAGAAGTTGATGGATTATCTGACAAGAAGAGCTTTGAACTTGAGATTACAAATTACTATAACCTAATAGAATTTGATATGCCATATGTTGTGTTTGTTGCATTTCAGAGAGATTTTAAAAATAATCAATAGTTGATTCATTAGTATTCGATCATGTTACACTACAGAATCTATATTTGAAAAGTGGTAGAAACAAATTTTTCCTCGGGAAATGTGGAATATTAATCCACCAAATAATTTTCTCAAAGTGTACAACACATTTCTTGATTTTAAGCGAATTACATTACTAAAAGCATATATTGATATTAGTCCATTTACTTTCATAACGAATTATCTGATTAATTTAACCAATATGACTCATAGAAAGAATGTTGTAACTATACAAAAAACTACTATGAAACTTTGTGCCACTTTTAATGATAAAATTTTGATTGATACACTTGCTTATGTAGTTATGTATGGTAACAAGAACCTTACATACGATGCACAACATAGATTAGTTACTGAAAATTTTTAATTATGTAAATAAATGGAAATAAGAAAAAGTTATAGAAGTTTAAACTTCTTGTTCACATGAGTCATTAAATTTATTTTCATACAAGCACAATGTGAAAAGAAATAATCAACTTAGAAATCAGTTCGTTATCTAGGATAGTGAGGCAATTACTTAGACTTGGTTGAATTATTGAAAAATAGCTATTTAGCTAAAATCGGTTGAGTTATTTAAATATACTGAATTTTAAAAATTTGGTTGAGTTACTTAGAAAATGCGGAATTGGGTTAGTGAGTGAGCTAGTGAGCCAGAACCCACAAAACACATCTACTAACTTCTAATGAGCCCTAAAATAATGTTAATGGTGCTGAAATGAGACACATAGGTGCATTCCTGGTTTAATGTCGTATTGAAAGGGTACAGTACCGCCCGACATTTAAAATAGGTACAACATTCTTCGTTATTCTTGTCAGAACAACATATTTTTTGTAATAATAACTCAATATCACTTAATACACTGAAGCCAGATACCAGTGTAGGAAAGAATGACAATTTATTTATTTAATTGATCACATGTGCACTCCCACAAAATAAATCCCTACATCCAATTTGGTTAGATCTGCGAAATGAATGAATGTATGGTCGCCTGCTAACCACAGATGAGGTGAGAGCTGACCTGAAGAACAGCCATGTTTTCAGCACTCTGCCGCTGGATCTTGTGTTGGTAAGACCTGTCTTAGGTGTGCTCCGTAGAAACAAAAGAGTGGAGACATGGTATGCATGTGAAATACTTAGGAGTAGTTTGAATAATAATTTCTCTATTTTAGGAACTTTTGTGGGGAGAGTTAAATGTCAGGCAGTTAATATGAAGGGGATCGTAGTAATCTTCGGAAGTGACCAACGGTCACAATGAAACCATGTGTAGTAATAAGTTGAAATACTTCCGAGTGCTTACGTTAAGCTGAATTACAGGTGTGTTTACTATAAATTGGAAATATTTAAGAAATGACATGTGCAGGACTTGAAATTAGAGACGAGTACTTCCACGTGGTGAGTATTGTGTGAGTCTCACTCTGTGTATGAGACAAAGGATAAAGAGAAGTACTTGTCCATGGTATCAGTTGAGGACTCGCATGTGTGATGAATGTGTTCTTAATATTACTTTGCATGTTATGTTTCCGTGTGACGCTTGATTCAAACTATAATAATCTGAGAGTGAAGCAAGGTGAGTCAGCCATATATCCAGCAACGCCACTTGGCTTGCATTGCACAGGAAGATGTGCATATATCCTCCAGGAAAAAGAAAAGTTACGAAGTGGGGCAGTGTCGTGTGAAACTGGGATAAATACTAAGTGAAGTGGGAAAGTTGAAAATGATGTGATTATAACGTTGTGACTATTCTTTGTATTGTATGTTGCCAGTCTGATGTATTTCATGAAATTTAAGTATGTGTGGTTGGCATGAGAGAGTAACAAGATAGTTTCAGAGGCAGTGGGTTATGCATGTTCCTTCTTGTAGCATTCGGTCTGGAGAAAATTTTAGTGATGATGGGTGTGAGAGTCGAAGTGTGAGATATAGCAAAAGATCAACCATCCTATCGAGAAAGTGCACTGTAGCGTTAAATAATTACGAGACCATAAGATAGAGAATCACCAATGTAAAGCCATGCCCACTGGGCGGAATTTCTCGTGTGTTATTGTTGTAGGTTATAGAATTTATCGGAATAAATAAGATAGTGAAAAGAAAAACATCGGTGGCCTTTTCCTTCGAATTGTATGTTGTCATGATACCCAGAATTTATAATGTGTGCGCCATTCATATTCAGTGCGATGGCCACGTGTTGATCAAAGCCGTTAAATAAGAAAGAAAATGTGGTATTGCCAGTGCGTAGTGAACAGTCAGAGTTGTGTAAATTACTAATAGTCAGATGTGCGTTTCCGTTTCTGTTGCGTAATATTCAAACAGGAGAATAGCTTGTAACTTAATTGTGAGTACTAGAGTTCATGTTACTCGATAAATAAGAATGAGTCCACTCGCTTGGCAGACCACTCATCTTGCAGGACTGACTGCTTGATGCCGCAGTACGAGCAAGGCATGTGGGTGCCTCTCAGTATCTTTGCACATGATGTAGAGGAGCAGGCAGAAAAGGAACAAACATGAGCAACGAAATTACGACCATTGTAAAACAGACAATTTCGGCTTCCCTCGAAAACGATCAGAACATATCACCAACCTATCATTAGCGTCAGTTTTAGAATATGGTGCGAGTGTTTTGGCTCATAGATTGCAGCCAGCCTGATTAGTGAGAAGTGTCCAACGAGGAGTGCTGTTAAGGTTAACAGAAACGTACTGCATTACCCTGAATGCTAGGAAAATGCCCAGTGGGCTTGGAAATAAAGAAAAGGGACCCTTTACAGAAAGGCAATCAAATGGAAGCAGGAAGGATATTTGGAACTGAGGCCAAAAAGAAACAGTTAATTAAAGATCGCGTGTTTCAACTGCGACTAAATGAATAGAGCAGGAGAAAATATGAATTTCTCCATAACATTAGGGAGAGACTAAAATCTAGACTGCTTAGCCTGTCAAGCGGTCTAATTCATTACTAAACCGATCATTGCCCGTATGCTACGTATCTATACAAAACTTGAAGGTAAATGAACGAAATCTGCGCCTGCGCCAGTGAGGGCACGCCAGAACTCACCTTGTGCAACTGTGTGCTCCAAGATGCGCTGGGTAATGGCCATCAGACACTAATTATGTTGGATCCCAAACAAGCACTAAGCTCACTAGTCAACATGGCGCATATTGGACGATGTTTCAGGCGCAGTATCCTGGAAGACCAAGGAAGATATGATGAGGTATTCAGCCACAGATAAGTGTGAAGCTGTCTGGCTAGACAACATATTCAACAGACAGCTGCCCGGTTGCCAACCACTGAGTGAAATGGTTTTCCAAGACTTTACATTGCAGTGGTGCAAGTGATTAAGAAAGTGCGGATTTGAAGATGCTACAGTGAATCGTGGAATTGCTTGTTATAGTGAAAATGGTCCTGACGTGCTGCTGTACGCCATATGCTCAAGGAATCCGGCAGACAATGGCTGCTGACTGGTACAGTATGAGGGCGTATCCAGTAGTGAAAACTACCATCTGCAGGTTAAATGCAGCAAAACAAATTAACAAAATCAGAACAGATTTCATAGTGATAACAGGAGTGTTAGTAGTTGGGTAACTGGTTAAGGTATTATTGTAGTTTCATAGTAGTAGAAGTTGTATAAGCATTTTGGCGGTTTTAGATTTTTTATTGTAGTTTTGTATTAGTAGAAGCAGTTGTTGTATTAGCATAGGGTTTTATTTTTTATTAAGTACTATAAATAAATAAATACTACATAAATTTTATGTTATCCAAAAATATTTTTAATGGCCTTTTTTAGCTTTTCACACAATTTCCTGTGATTGTGAAGCATAAATAAATAAACACAGCATTAGCAAGCAAGAAAATTCATAACAGTGTTCATATTGCTGCAGAATGCAAGACTCATTCTTTATGTTAATATTATTTTACCCACTTTTTTTCGTCTCATGAAAAGCTAACTCTTCCGACCATTGTAATGTTTGCAGAACCTTCAATCGATTCTTCTTAAATGGCTCTGAGCACTATGGGACTTAACATCTCAGGTCATCAGTCCCATAGAACTTAGAACTATTTAAACCTAACTAACCTAAGCACATCACACATCTCCATTCCCGAGGCAGGATTCGAACCTGCGACCATAGCGGACGTTCGGTTCCAAACTGAAGCACCTAGAACCGCTCGGTCACATCGGCCGGAACTGCTTCTAATTCAATGTGATAGTCTAATGACGTCACGAGCTGTGTACATGCAGCTCCAGTCTGGCAATACCGGGAATCAAACCCATGTTCTCCACATGGCTGTTAGACATGCTGATCGCTCAGCTATAGAGCCAGACAGACAGGAAAATGAAAAAAGAAATCAGAGAAATAGTCACCCAGGACTTACCCAACATAGAGAGATATCGGAAAAGACGAAGTTAGCTGAGACATTGGCCTGTGTTTGAGAATCTTGGATAGTGAGAAAGAGAGAAAAATAAGATCCAAACAGCAGAAATGAAATATATCCATACAATAGAAAATATGAAATCTGTATCTACATCTGTACTCTGGAAGTAACATTATGGCGTGTGTATGGAGGGTTTTTCTTGTAGCACTATTAGTTCTTCACTTTCTTGTCTGTAGGTTTTCTGTATGAGCTCTAATTTCTTAGTTTTTATTGTCGTGGCAAATTAAGAGTGACAGGACTTGAAAGACAGTCATTCAGATAGATTCAAATGTAAATCTTCATGATAAGTCTGTCTATGAGCAACAATGGAAGTCGTTTGGACTTATCCAATGAATGTCGAAAGATAGGCTATCGAGGTTAAGGGAGGAGATATTATAGAATGCGGACGTCTGGACGAAGATGACCAAAAAATCACTAGACAGTGGATGAGAAGGAAAGGGGATGTATCAGGAAAAGTGCCAGAAAGCACAAATGTAGAGAGGTAGAGACTCAACTACCTTATATCATCTACAGCGTGAGGTATCTAGGACCGGAAACAGTAAGTACATAAGTTCATTGCCAATTTTTATAGTGTCCCTGAAACCATGAAATGCTCTTTCGATTAAATACCTATCACACAACGTCCAACTCAACTGCAACAGTAGCAAGAACATTAATTTGCCCCTCTTCTGTTGTCTCTTGTTTCCTTGTTTTTATTGCAGTGTTGCAATGTTCGTATTTCTTGTGGAAATAATACATGACACCTAGGGAAGTCTTTTCCTAGTTTGCTTGATCTTTGTGATACCCCTAGTTTGGGTTCTTTGCACAGAAAATGAATTGTTCTTGACTTTGACTCAGTAGGAGAAGGGGAAGGGGTGCCTCTCGTTTGAGAAACAGCAGACTGATATAAAATGGTATTTCTTCCGGGGTATCGACAAGCGCTGGTACGAAGATGCAGAATGCAAGAACAGAGATGGCTGTGAGACGACGCCAGCCAATAGCCCGTGTGATATCGATATGTAGGATGCCACAGCGTAGCTGCCAGTTAAGTTGGCACCACGACAGACAACGAGGACAGCGCCCTCTAGCAGGCGCAGTTCTGCTCTACCAGCACCACTGGAGTTTCAGCCCATTTGATCAAGAGCAGACAGTTGGGACACTTAGCTTCAGCTTTGCTCTACATAAGACGGGTCTCAGCATCGCACCTCATTGCAAGTTATGTAACCATGTCTTAACTTGTTTTTTTGCACCAGTAAACCACTCTTACTTACGTGCAGTACCGACGTATTTTTCCTGCTCCAGCTACTACCCACGCGCTGCCTTCCAGGCAGGATACAAAACCGGCTAACTAGGACCACACCAAGACGGGAGTGGCCTCTACAAGAAAAGAATATAAGCTCCGCTCCTGCCAGCCTCCAGGAGTAAACGGTCAGGGGAAGACGGACGATAGCAGAGAGGTCTAGATGAGCAGAGATATTAATGATAGCAGTGACTTAGGAGCGAGTGCGAATACTTACCTGGACATTGTATATAGTGAAGGACACTGACTGTTAGAGTGTCGCTCATCATTTGCGGCATCTTGTTGCAAATCTAAAGTTAAGTATTATCAATCTTATTTATTATAATAAAAGCTATTAATGTGATTTGCTTGAATTTTTGTACAGCTATCCAAGAAGGCAACATTCTTTAGGCACACTGTAAGAGACGAGTGGGCAGGACTCTAGAGTATTTAGTTTTTATCTCAAAATACATTGTTCAGAAGTACCTTTGTAGTAAAAAACCGTATTCCTTCAACTTAACAGTTAATACTGTGTTTCTACATTAGCTTTGATAACACAACCTATCAACCTAGCATTTTCTAAGTGTGGGAGGCAAATATGATGATAAAATCATGATTATCCTTTGGTATACTTTTTTTTCTTTGCCCTTGAACTTTATGGGGATACTAAGACACAACCTGAAGTATGTATAGCTACAGCTTCTCGTTTTTTGTCAGTTATTTATTACAGTCTTACATGAACATGATGCCTGTTTCAATCAGATAATATATGACGTTTAGTTTAGTAACCAAGCATAGATGTAGAACATTGAGCTCTTCATTTACAGGCTACTGTGAAGAATCTGTCTTAAGGAACTTGTGACTCAGTTCAAGTTGTTTAAATATACTATTTTAATAGAAACAAACAATTCTGTCCAATTCGTTGTAGTTTTTGTGATTTTATTAATTCATACTGAAATCGTTATGTATCTTCATTTATTGGTCCACCTTCATGATTTAGTGTAGTGATTGGTCTAGTACTTGATTCAGAAGATTAAGGTGGCAGAATGGGGGACAGGAACCATAAGTCATAATTCAGTTTGTGTAAAGCCACACACAATATATCATTATCGACATCCTGATAAGTACACATTAAGATTTAAAGGAATCTTAAGTCCAAATACAGAGTTTTGGCTTCTGAAGGGGTACAGGAGCATGCTGAGACTTACATAGTAGTGACGGAAATACGAAAAGAACAAAGTTCAATCTGTTTTGTTGTGGTCACAATTACGAATTATCAAGGAATGTACACTTTTTTTTCAATGCAAAAATAGATTTTGCCATCCACCTTGCATGATGGTTCCCCTTGCATCAGGGAAAGATACTCCATGAGGTGATTCTTTGAGAAAAGAATTTGCAGTTAATTCAGAAACTGTAAGTGTGTCTTACACCTGTAATGTGATTAAGAGAGATATTTTTCCAAAATGTTTTCAGTCAAAACATACATCTCTAAAAATCGCCATATTTTATGCAATCATTACAAACTCTTTCATGGACAACTTTTTCCTGCTCCTTCCTGTAGTAAGTTAAACAGAAAAGTTCATAAAATTAGCAAGTAGCATATTGATGAGAGTTCTTGACCAAGGAGCATTTTGGAGTAAAATATATACGGCTATAGAACATTCCAATACAATGATTCTTGCCATTTGTGGATACCTCTAGAGTGTACTCGAACCGAATATAGAAATTAAAGTTTTAGAGTTCAGGTGAGTCTTGAACTCACGAGCCTCCATGCAACAGTTTAGTATCATAAACACTACACCACAGTGACTGTGCTACTATGCTTTTTCCGTAACATTACATAACCATCATATGTTGCAAAAAGTTTGAAAATTACAAAAACTTAAAAAATTGTCCAAATTATACATAAAAAACTTTCAAAATTGTATAAAAATCATAAAAATAGTTAAAAAATTGTAAATAGAGGAAAAAATAATTTTACATTATTTCTCTCTTTTGCACTTCATGTGCTTGTGGGATTGTGTCAGTGCACGTGTAAATAGAAAGTTTTTCAGTTTCACCTACTGCTAAAAATGCCTCGGACCTTTGGAGGTGACGGAGTCCCACCTCTAACTGACAAACCAGGGACTCCTAAGATACGACTTGGCAAACAAATGGTAATGAGACAGGGAGCTATTAATATCAATGGGGGCTACCCTGGGAAGAAGGTAGAGCTGGAAGAGCCTGCAAGTAAGATGGGGCTGGACGTTTTAGCTGTAAGTAACATTCGGGTATGGGGTGGGAAAGAAGAGGATGTGGGAGAGTACAAGGTCTACGTGTCAGGAGTCAAAGCAGGAATAGCACAATGGCGTGTACGGCTGTACATCAGGAAAGAAATGGGACCCAGCGTAGTTACAATAAGGTATGTAAACGAACGACTGATGTGGATAGATTTGACAGTGTCTAGCAAGAAACTTAGGATTGTGTCAGTATATTCGAATTG
The DNA here is from genome assembly GCF_023897955.1 of Schistocerca gregaria. Classification (NCBI taxonomy): domain Eukaryota; kingdom Metazoa; phylum Arthropoda; class Insecta; order Orthoptera; family Acrididae; genus Schistocerca; species Schistocerca gregaria. Next base: position 854,214,261 of record NC_064931.1, on the reverse strand, counting down.
TGAAGGAACAGATCAAATAAGATGGAAAGTTTTTATGAGGCACTCAGTGATGTAATTGTTACAGTCAAGGACAAGGACAGTGTTCTGCTCATGGGTGATTTTAACGCCAGGATTGGAAATCGAACAGAAGGGTATGAAAAAGTTATGGGTATATTTGGAGAGGACATGGAGGCCAACAGGAACGGGAAACAACTCTTGCATTTCTGTGCCAGTGTGGGCTTAGTAATCATAAACTCCTTTTTTTAACATAAGAACATTCATCGGTATACTTGGGTAGGCAGGTAACCAGATCTGTCATTGACCATATAATAACAGATCAGGAATTCAGGAAGGCTGTGAGGAACACACGTGTATTCAGGGAATTCTTTGATGACACTGATCATTATTTAATCTGCAGTGAAATTGGGATTGTGAGGCCGAAAGTGCAGGTGGTCAGGTCCATATGTAGGAGGATAAGAGTGGAGAAACTTCAGGATAAGGAAATCGGGCACAAGTACATAACAGCGATCTCATAAAGGTACCAGTTAGTTGAATGTAGTCAATTACAGCCATTGGAAAAGGAATGGACAAGGTACAGGGACATAGTACTAGGAGTGGCTAAAGAATGTCTTGGAACAGTGCTGTGTAAAAGTAGGATGAAGCAAACAGCTTGGTGGAATGACACAGTCAAGGCAGCCTGTAAAAGGAAAAAGAAGGCGTATCAAAAATGGCTACACACTAGAACTCAGGTAGACAGAGAAAGCTATGTTGAAGAAAGAAACAAAGCCAAACAGATAATTGCAACATCCAAGAAGAAATCTTGGGAAGACTTTGGAAACAGGTTGGAGACTTTGGGTCAAGCTGCTGGAAAACCATTCTGGAGCGTAATTAGCAGTCTTCGAAAGGGAGATGAGAAGGAAATGACAATTATTTTGGACAGGTTAGGAAAACTGCTGGTGAATCCTGTGGATGCCTTGGGCAGATGGAGGGAATATTTTGAAGAGTTGCTCAAAGTAGGTGAAAATACGATCAGTAATGTTTCAGATTTCGAGGTAGAATGAGATAGGAATGATGATGGAAATAGAATCACATTTGAGGAAGTGGAGAAAATGGTCAATAGATTGCAGTGCAATAAAGCAGCTGGGGTGGATGAAATTAAGTCGGAACTCATCAAATATAGTGGAATGTCAGGTCTTAAATGGCTACACAGGATAATTGAAATGGCCTGGGATTAGGGACAGGTTCCATCAGACTGGACAAAAGCAGCAATCACACCAATCTTTAAACATGGAAACAGGCATCTCTTTAATCAACGTTGTGGGTAAAATATTCTCAGGTATTGTTGAAATGAAGGTGCGAGTATTAGTTGAGGACCAATTGGATGAAAATCAGTGTGGGTTTAGGCCTCTTAGAGGTTGTCAGTACCAGATCTTTAGCTTACGGCAAATAATGGAGAAGTGTTATGAGTGGAACAGGGAATTGTATCTATGCTTTATAGATCTAGAAAAGGCATATGACTGTGTTCCTAGGAGGAAGTTATTGTCTGTTCTACGAGATTATGGAATAGTAGGCAAACTTTTGCAAGCAATTAAAGGTCTTTACATAGATAGTCAGGCAGCAGTTAGAGTTGATGGTAAATTGAGGGCATGGTTCAGAGTAGTTTCAGGGGTAAGACAAGGCTGCAACCTGTCACCACTGTTGTTCATATTATTTATGGATAATATGTTGAAAACAATAGACTGGCTGGGTGAGATTAAGATATGTGAACACAAAATAAGCAGTCTTGCTTTTTGGAGATGACTCAGTTGTGATGGCAGATTCGATTGAAAGTTTGCAAAGTAATATTTCAGAGCTAGATCAGAAATGTAAGGACTATGGTATGGAGATTAGCATCTCCAAACGAAAGTAATGTCAGTGGGAAAGAAATATAAACGGATTGAGTGCCTAATAGGAGGAACAAAGTTAGAACAGGTGGACGGTTTCAAGTACTTAGGATGCATATTCTCACAGCATGGCAACATAGTGAAAGAACTGGAAGCAAGGTGTAGCAAAGCTAATGCAGTGAGTGCTCAGCTACGATCTACTCTCTTCTGCTAGAAGGAAGTCAGTACCAAGACTAAGTTATCTGTGCACCGTTCAATCTTTCGACCAACTTTGTTGTATGGGAATGAAAGCTGCGTGGATTCAGGTTACCTTATCAACAGGGTTGAGGTTATGGATATGAAAGTAGCTAGGATGATTGCAGGTACTAGTAGATGGGAAAAATGGCAGGAGGGTGTCCACGATGAGGAAATCAAAGAAAAACTGGGAATGAACTCTATAGATGTAGCAGTCAGGATGAACAGGCTTAGATGCTGGGGTCATGTTACATGCATGGGAGAAACAAGGTTACCCAAGAGACTCATGCGTTCAGCAGTAGAGGGTAGGAGGAGTCGGGGTAGACCAAGGAGAAGGTACCTGGATTCGGTTAAGAATGATTTTGAAGTAATAGGTTTAACATCAGAAGACGCACCAATGTTAGCACTGAACAGGGGATCATGGAGGAATTTTATAAGGGGGCTATGCTCCAGACTGAACGTTGAAAGGCATAATCAGTCTAAATGATGATGATGATGATGATTCAAAAATATATAATAACTACTGATGTTTTAATTTCAACAGATATTTTCGAACATTTTAGAGATATATGTATCAAAGCTTGAGCTTGATTACGCTTGGTATTTTACTGCAGCTTCTTTATCTAGGGATTCTATGTTACAAATGTCAATAGTTAAATTAGATTTGTTACAATATTGTGACATGAATTTATTTCTTGAACAAGGAAGTCAGTGTGGAATTTCTCAGTATTAAGAAATATGTAAAAGGAAACAATAAAAACATGAAAAATTTTAATTCAGCAAAACAATCAAATTATATTGCATATTTAGATGCAAATAATTTATATGGTTGCGCAATGCCTTTATTTTGACCATTTAAAAATGTCAGTTGGGTCGAACCAGATAGTTTTGAATCTGAGAATTTTTTTTTAAACTTATAGATGATTATGTATGTTTATATTTTAGAAGTTCATTTAGAATATCCAAAAAATTACATTATTTGCATAAAGATTCACCATTAGCACCAAAAAATGGGTTTTACATGATAGAAATCCTGAACAATACATAAATCTTGAATTAAAAGTAAAGAAAATTCATAGAATATTATCATTTGGACAATCAGATTGTTTGAAGAAATATATTAATTTAATTACAGCAATGAGAAAAAAGGCAGCTAACGATTTTGAAAAAAATTGCTACAAGTTAATGAATAATTCAGTATTTGGGAACACTGTGCAAAATATTAGAAATAGACAAAGTATTAAAATGGGATCAGGTGCAAGAGAATATACGTAAAACCAAATTATGAACATACTGCAGTATTTTCAGAAAATTTAGTTCATTTCATAAGAAGAAAATAAAAATAAAGTTCAATATACTAATTTGTATTGGAATGAGTATTCTAGTTAGTTCGAAAATAAAAATATGATTTTCATTATAATGTTATGAAACCAAAGTACAGTGAAAAAATTGATTTATGTTGTATGGATACTGATTCTTCCATCTGCAATTTCAGAACTGATGATTTCTATAAAGATATGAAATCAATGATTTATTATTCTAATACACGTGATTATCCAAAAGATAATATTTATGGACTTCCACAATAATGTACTCTATTGTATCATATGGTATGGGGGACCTAGATACGATAGAGAAGCTTTGTCCCCACCGTCACCTGCAGTGGTATACAAACCCACAACAGGCTACAGCAGTCCACTCATGTCACCACGACTCCACACCGAACACAAGGTTATTGTGCAGTTCGGCCCCCAGTGGCACCATCCCCCTCCCCACCCCCCAGGGACATATCACGCCAGATGAGTGTAACCCCCATGTTTGTGTGGTAGAGTAATTATGGCATATGCATGAGTGGATAAAGTGTTTGCACAACAATCGCCAACATAGTGTAACTGAGGCGGAATAAAGGGAACCAGCCTGCATTTGCCAAGGCAGATGGAAAACCGCATTAACAACCATCCACAGATTGGACTACACACCAAACCTCGACACTAATCCGCCGGGGGGATAAGTGCCAGACAGCGGCATGCCTTCCTGCCCAGAAAACAGCGCATTAGACCGCATTGTTAACTGACCGGGAAGTTTTTGGAAAAATGAAAGATGAAAACTGTGGAAAAATTATGTTAGAACACGTTAGTTTAAGATTGGCATACAAAGTCGGTGATAAAGGAGAGACAATATCTAAGGGAGTGAAATGGCTCTGAGCACTGTGGAACTTAACATCTATGGTCATCAGTCCCCTAGAGCTTAGAACTACTTAAACCTAACTAACCTAAGGACATCACACAACACCCAGTCATCACGAGGCAGAGAATCTAAGGGTTAAGAAATCTGCTCTGTTGTAAAAAATGAAATGACGATCAACGATTATAAAAAACTTTAAATAAGAAAATAAAACTATATATAACAATGAATTTGATGAGATCATTTAAACATGATTTATATACAGATGACTGTAACAAAATTTTTTAAGTTCTGATGATCATAAACGTGTTGCATTACAAAATGGACTTAATACACTACCATATGGTCATTACATATTACATCCAAATAAAAGAAAATATGATGGAAAAAATGACATCTCACTAGAATTAAACATTTGAGGAGAGGATAAAACAAAAATAAAAATTAATATGTTTATAGTATTCTTTTAAGGTATTGCAATTTTTAATATCTTACCAAACAAAACTTACAAACAAATTTTCCACAGATTGTACATCTTTTTGTAAATATCTTTTATTATTTTTTTATATTGTAAAGCTAATTTCTCATCTCTTGAATGATAACAGTAATGAATATATTTAGAAGAATTTTTAATAACCCTTCCAAATTTTTCATTAATAAATGATTTTATATGTCAATTCTGAAGTCATTTTTGTTCCTTTCTTCTACAATCATTACAATCTGATTTTGAATCTAAATTCTGTCTTGTTATTTTAATTTCTTTTCTGAATTTGTTTTTCTTGATTGCACAATAGACAAATCGTTTTATTTTTGCTTTCCATTTATAAGGAAAAAATTTACTGAAATTAAAAAACAAGAATGTAATAAATTTTTTATATATAAATGAAGACAGCTGTGGATCTAAAAATAATAAATTTATTTATAATAACAAACAAGTTTTAATAATCATTGACGAAAAAATAACCTTTGGTTTTATACAGATCAAGTTTGTGATATTTTAGGATATAAACGTTCTCAAGAAGCTATAGAACAACATGTTAAAGATGTAAGTAGGCTGTTTACGTTTTCTTATTGGTAACGCCACGTAGCGCTCTGTATGAAAAATCACTGGCTGTGCTGTGCGCAGTCTGTGGCTAGTTTGCATTGTTGTCTGCCATTGTTGTGTCGGGCAGCGGCAGCTGGATGCTAACAGCGTGTCCCGTTGGGCAGTTGGAGGTGAGCCGCCAGCAGTGGTGGGCAGAGATGGCAGAGTTTTGAAATTTGTAAGAATTGGTGTCATGAACTGATATATATATTATGACTATAAAGGTAAATACATTGTTTGTTCTCTATTAAAATCTTTCATTTGCTAACTGTGCCTATCAGTAGTTAGTGACTTCCGTAGTTTGAATCTTTTAGTTAGCTGGCAGTAGTGTCAGTTTAAGCACAGTCGACTATAAATTTTTCTAAGGTGACGTTTCATATGTCGACCCTTAGCCAAGGATACCTCACTGGAATCTTCTGATTTTTTCCTTGTAGTTTGTGTAAGTAGTGTAGCTTTTGTTTATTGCAAGCGTGTAATCATAGAGAGAATTTCCTTTGCAGTTGCAGTCTTTCATTGTTGTACAGTAATATAGTTGTGGCATGCATGTAGTTTTGCACAAAGTATTTCGCAGCTGCGCTTGCAATTAACTAGATATTATTTTCAGTGCTATGTTAATGTGTTCTCTTATTTTTGTTCTTCAAATTGTGTTTTTCTGTGTTGTCATGTGAAAAATTGTGACAATAATGGCGTGTGAAAAACGTAACACTAGGTTCCAAAGTAAACTGAGAAATGACAGTGAAGACGAAAGCAGTGTGTTAGCGTCACCATGTAATGAATTCACTAACGTTCAAAGTAGTAATTTGGTAATAGCGCATAGGGAAATGGAGCGGGCTGCAAATAATGGTGTAGGCAGTGAAACAATTAGTGAACAGGGAAGCATTATCGATCGATCGGTCGGCAACAGCTCGCCTCAGGATTCCGAAATGACAGGACACAATCTTGCAAATACTGTAGATTCAGATTTTGCGTCCTCACCGTTTTCTCAAATAAATCAAGACACATTTTCTGCTTTTCAAAATGCGAATATTGCCGGTTCAAATGCACTGCCGAAAAGCACTGAGGAACATGTTTCAGACACCAGTGCACTGTTATTACAGTTAATGCAACAAATGGGACAAAGGCTACAAAAGTTAGACACAACGCTTGAACAGAATCAGAAACAAATGGGACAAAATCTTCAAAAGTTAGACACACTGGAACAAAATCTTCAAAAGTTAGACACAATGGAACAAAATCTTCAAAAGTTGGACACAATGGAACAACACCAGAGACAAACACAGCAACAGTTAGATACAATGGAACAACACCAGAGACCAACACAGCAACAGTTAGACACAATGGAACAACACCAGAGACAAACACAGCAAAAGCTTCAAAAGTTAGACACAATGGAACACAATCTTCGGAAGTTAGACACCACACTTGAACAAACACGTGAAGATTTAACTACTGAGTCAAATAACATTGAATCGAAATGTCAAAAAATCTGTAATGACGTAAAAACACAAATTTGTGAGCATTTTCAACCTATTTTTTCGCGGCACGAAAACGCATTACAGAATCATGAAGCAGCCATAAAAGAACTGCAAACTATTGTTCGTGAAAATCACGACACCTTGCAAGCTAAAATGGACTCGGTTGCATCCACCGATTCGGTTACGCAACTTGCAAGAGCTCAGGAAAACTTAAAGGTCACAGTAGATTCGATTTCAACACAAATGGACACTCTGAAACTTGGTTCAGAAAAACACACTGAGGAAATGTGTTCACTATAGGAGAAAGTAGCCGAACTTTCAGATCAGTTCACTAACTTATCTACAAAGGTAGATGATGATCTGAATGATACAGAAGAGTGCGAACAAATTAGGAAATTCAAACAAAATCGGAATCAAATTAATACACAACACCAAAGAGAAATCCGGGAAGTGCAAGATCAGCTGACACAGGTAATACAAGAATTACGTATTTCAGAGGACACTCGCGCTCCAACACGGGAAGAGGGACTTAGAAATACGGAAAAGCCACAAAATAATAACACAGGGCATTTCGGAAATTGTGAAAGAAATTGGCAAAGTGCACCGAATTTTGAGATGGAACTGCCGACACGACGTAACAATGAACGATATGCTACACGCCGACACGATGATTTTGACTATAAGCTGTTCATTACTGCACGTAAATTCAAAACATTTAAGAATTCTGGCAACGGCATTCATCCACAAGCGTGGCTCCATCAATTATCTCATTGTTTTCCTCACAATTGGTCATTAGAGCACAGATTAGAATTTATGTGTGGCTACTTGGAGAACGAACCAGCTGTAAGAATGCGATCGGTCATTCACGATTGTCATAGTGAAGGAGAATTTTATCATGCCTTCCTCTCAGCATATTGGTCTCAAGCTACACAAGACCGAGTAAAACATAGCATCATAATGATGAAACATTTCGAACAATCTGAATTTTCCAGTCTTGTCAAATATTTTGAAGACATGTTACATAAGAATCAGTATCTTTCAAACCCATACAGCCCCTCAGAACTCATCCGCATTTGCTTAATCAAATTACCTGAACATTTACGACAGATTATTTTAGCAGGACGATACAAAGACGACACTGAAGCTTTTCAGGGACTGTTACAAGAACTGGAAATTGACACTGACAATCGCGGAACGCGAAAACAGGAACACAACAATTACAGGTCACACCTGTCACAATTCCGCGATGACAGAAATAATACACGACAAGGCTATTCGTACAACGTAAATCGTGACCAAAACGGACACCACCCGTATGACAACCGTTGGCAGAGTAGTAATTATTACAGGGAAAGATCACCTCTCCGCGGTAATGACTATCACAGAGACAATCAGAGAAACAGACAATATGGAAACCAAAATAATTATTATCAAGGGAGACGGAATAACTTAAGACGCAACGGTCCAGCGCGCAGTTACGATTCAGGGAGAAATTCTCCACCACGTGACCGACAAGAGAGAAACTATGGAATCTACCGACATAACAACACACGATATGATCGTAACGACAGACCTGAATTGCAGCATAACTGGCGGGATTCAAACAGAGCAGGGCCCTCTCGACAAGGTGAATTTGTAGAAGTTAGGTCTCCAAATCCCATTAACGACTCGCGCCAACAAAGACACAATAGGCAATGACTCATACCGCTGGCAGCCACAAAACGTATGCATGAAACTGACGACGCAGCTGCCGTAGCTAGTAATTACGTAAAAATGGAAGACATTAGGGACATCTTACTCCAGGAGCAGGACGTAAAACATAACAACATTGCATATCCTGTGATTCACATTACAGTAAATGACGTAAAATTTACGGCAGTACTTGACTCAGGCAGTCCCATTTCAGTAATTAGTGAAACAGCTTTTAGTAAATGCAGCAAATCGAAAGATTGCCCCACACTACCGTTACGCAAGATTAAATTACAAGGTGCAGTCATTGGAAAAAGTGTAGATGTACGCCAACAAACCAACTTAGAATTCTTTTGTCAAAGCCACAGCTTCTCTATGAATTTTCTTATTGTTCCATTACTGTCGACGGAAATTATACTGGCAGTAGACTTTTTGAATGAAAACAAAGCAATCTTAAACTTTCACGATGCTGAAATAAGTTTAGAGAAAGAAGGTAAGTCAATAGCTTTGAAATTTGAAGATTGGCTCTCAAACCATGACGAGGAAATTAATCAGCTTTACCTTCTGTTAGACAACAATTCGGAATTTTCTACGGAACTAGACACTAACAATCACTCTGCAAGTACTGACAGGGATGATATCGACGGCATATTTGAAACTAATGAGTTAATTCAGAATAAAATTCAAAAAATTGAGAATTGTAATGACACTGATAGGCAGGACCTTTTTGAGATTTTACAAGCACATTCCACAGTTTTTACTCACAAAACAGGAACAATCAAGGGATTTCAATACCAATTTCGTGTTCGTGAGCATACTAAATTTTGTGTTAGACCATACATAATTCCAGCACATTATAGGGACCGTGTTAGAACAGAAATACAATCTATGCTTGACGAGGGCATTATTGAGCCTGCAGTAAGCTCATACAACAATCCATTACATGTTGTTGAGAAGAAAAATGGGTCGATCAGGCTTGTCTTAGATTCGAGACAAATCAATACTATCATTATTCCTGAAACAGACAGGCCGCAAACGTTGGAAGAACTTGTTCAAAATTTTAATGGTGTAAAAGTGTTGTCTTCCATTGATCTCAGATCCAGCTTTTATCAGATCGAACTTCGTCCAGAATGTAGAAAATACACAGCTTTCCTTTGTTTCGGCGTTTGTTATCAGTTTCGGGAACTTCCTTTTGGCTTGAACATTTCTTCGGTAGCATTCATTCGCGGGCTAAATTCCATATTACCTGAGTTCTTAAAACGTCATATCACCTTATATGTGGACGATATTCTGATAGCAGAAGCCTCATGGGAACAACATAGTCGCATCCTCAACAGCGTGTTACGTATTTTTGCAGAATCTGGAATTACAGTTAACTTGGAAAAGTCTGAATTCGGTAGGACAAAGGTGAAGTTTTTGGGACATATTATTTCTTCTGAAGGCATTCAGCCGGATCCTGAAAAGTTAGAAGCAATCAGAGCCATTCCAGTTCCATCCACAAAAAAACAAGTCCGCAGTTTTCTAGGTCTCGTAAATTTTTACCGTCGTTTTCTGAATATGCAAATTCTAGTCACACCAAAACTTTGTTCTCTCACTGGAAAAAATAGTATTTGGAACTGGGACGAACAAGCACAGCTGGAATTAAATTCTTTGAAAGAATCGCTACTTAACGCGCCAATACTAGCTCATCCTGATCTGTCACAAGATTTCTGCCTTAGCACGGATTCTTCTAAAGTCGGTCTTGGTGCCCATTTATTTCAAGAAGCCATAGAAAATGACACTACCGTTCAGAAAACCGTTGCTTTTGCTAGCCGAGTGCTAACAAAATCTGAAAAAAATTATTCCGTTACTGAATTAGAAGCTTTAGCTATCGTTTGGGCATTTAACAAATTCCATTTCTTTCCTTATGGTAAGCACGTAAAAGTATACAGTGATCATCGTGCATTACAATTTCTTATGTCTTCAAAATTAAATCACGACAGGTTAAAACGTTGGGCATTGTTTCTGCAAGAATTCCACTTCACAATAGTCTACATTCCCGGCAAGGAGAATATTGTTGCGGACGCACTGTCCCGTGCACCGGCTGGGCTTGAGAAAAGTAACACAGAAAGCAACCTCGAGAAAAATTTCAGTATTCTTTACATTCAGAAAGTCACCTTTGAAAACTTCATCACCACATCCTTAAAGGACATTGCTCATGAACAAGATAAAGATCTGCTTTGGGAAGACATCAAAAGTATATGGCATGAAAAGACACACACACAGATTCGGCATTATTATCTGGTTAGAAACAACATACTGTTCAAACGCTGCACTGTTGATGACAAGCTATGGGTACTTTGCATTCCAGACGATTTCGTTAATAAGCTCATTTGGTACATTCATTTCAGCTATGCACATTTTGGTCCACGAAAATGTTATCATATTCTTCGAACGACTTGTTATTTTAACAATATGGAAAAGAGAATTCGAAGAGTCTTGTCTATTTGTAAACTTTGTCAAAAGGCGAAACCATCTACTGTCTCGCATCGTGCTCCATTGTTTCCTATCATTCCTTCTAAATTAAAAGAATTTGCTGCTGTTGATCTCTTGGGACCGCTTGTCAGAACGTCTAATGGATTTTCGTACGTTCTAGTCGCTGTTGAACTTACTTCAAAATTTGTTTCTTTCACTCCATTACGTAAAGCCACTGGACGGTCTGTATCCAACGCCTTTGTTAAAAATTTCTTACGTGAAGTTGGACACGTTAGTAAAGTCATTTCAGATAACGGACCGCAATTCAGATCTGCTGTTTGGTCACACATGCTTCGTAACCATAAAATCAAATCTGTTTTTATTTCATTGTACTCACCACATTGTAACCCGTCTGAATGGATTATGAAAGAAATCAATAAGCTTTGCAGACTTTATTGTCACAAAAAGCATCAGCATTGGGACAGATATTTACACTTATTTCAAAACGTGCTGAATGAGATGCCTCATGACTCCACTACTTTACCACCTGTTCTTGTACTGAAGAATAAAGAACCACCGAACAGAATCAGAGAGCTTGTACCTTTTCCGAATACACGTAAACTTCGACACAAAGACATAATTGATTTGGCTATTAAAAATATAAATTCTGCTGCAGGCAAAAGGAGAAAATTACACGGTAAAGCAAATGCAAAGAAATTATATATTGGTCAGAAAGTTCTCATTAAGGCTCATTCATTGTCACATAAGAAGAAACACTTGAGTCACAAATTCTTTCTAGTTTACAATGGACCTTACAGAATCCGACGTATACCACATGATAATTGCGTTGAAGTTGAAACTCTTCGTACTAGGAAGAGTAAAGGTTTACACCAAATTTCACATCTAAAACCATTTATTGAAAGATAATCTGCTTTTTAACTTTGTCTTTGCCATAAAGCTGTTCACATCACGTCACTAGTATACTTTGTCACACTAAGAATCTGTTAACATGCAACAATGTTTTGAAGTTAACTATCCAGCCTAGAACTTAGAGAACTTATTTAGACAGTATTTACGACAGCATTGTTATAGTGAACAGACGTCACAGTGTCATTGTGTGTGTACATTATTTGAACCATGGACCTTGCCGTTGGTGGGGAGGCTTGCGTGCCTCAGCGATACAGATGGCCGTACCTTAGGTGCAACCACAATGTAGGGGTATCTGTTGAGAGGCCAGACAAACGTGTGGTTCCTGAAGAGGGGCAGCAGCCTTTTCAGTAGTTGCAGGGGCAACAGTCTGGATGATTGACTGATCTGGCCTTGCAACATTAACCAAAACGGCCTTGCTGTGCTGGTACTGCGAACGGCTGAAAGCAAGGGAAACTACAGCCGTAATTTTTCCCGAGGACATGCAGCTTTACTGTATGATTAAATGATGATGGCATCCTCTTGGGTAAAATATTCCGGAGGTAAAATAGTCCCCCATTCGGATCTCCGGGCGGGGACTACTCAGGAGGATGTCGTTATCAGGAGAAAGAAAAGTGGCGTTCTACGGATCGGAGCATGGAATGTCAGATCCCTTAATCGGGCAGGTAGGTTAGAAAATTTAAAAAAGGAAATGGATACGTTAAAGTTAGATATAGTGGGAATTAGTGAAGTTCGGTGGCAGGAGGAACAAGACTTCTGGTCAGGTGACTACAGGGTTATAAACACAAAATCAAATAGGGGTAATGCAGGAGTAGGTTTAATAATGAATAGGAAAATAGGAATGCGGGTAAGCTACTACAAACAGCATAGTGAACGCATTATTGTGGCCAAGATAGATACGAAGCCCACACCTACTACAGTAGTACAAGTTTATATGCCAACTAGCTCTGCAGATGATGAAGAAATTGAAGAAATGTACGATGAAATAAAAGAAATTATTCAGATAGTGAAGGGAGACGAAAATTTAATAGTAATGGGTGACTGGAATTCGAGTGTAGGAAAAGGGAGAGAAGGAAACATAGTAGGTGAATATGGATTGGGGCTAAGAAATGAAAGAGGAAGCCGCCTAGTAGAATTTTGCACAGATTACAACTTAATCATAGCTAACACTTGGTTTAAGAATCATGAAAGAAGGTTGTATACGTGGAAGAACTCTGGAGATACTAAAAGGTATCAGATAGATTATATAATGGTAAGACAGAGATTTAGGAACCAGGTTTTAAGTTGTAAGACATTTCCAGGGGCAGATGTGGACTCTGACCACAATCTATTGGTTATGACCTGTAGATTAAAACTGAAGAAACTGCAAAAATGTGGGAAATTAAGGAGATGGGACCTGGATAAACTGAAAGAACCAGAGGTTGTACAGAGTTTCAGGGAGAGCATAAGGGAACAATTGACAGGAATAGGGGAAAAAATACAGTAGAAGAAGAATGGGTAGCTCTGAGGGATGTAGTAGTGAAGGCAGCAGAGGATAAAGTAGGTACAAAGACGAGGGCTGCTAGAAATCCTTGGGTAACAGAAGAAATATTGAATTTAATTGATGAAAGGAGAAAATATAAAAATGCAGTAAATGAAGCAGGCAAAAAGGAATACAAACGTCTCAAAAATGAGATCGACAGGAAGTGCAAAATGGCTAAACAGGGATGGCTAGAGGACAAATGTAAGGATGTAGAAGCTTATCTCACTAGGGGTAAGATAGATACTGCCTACAGGAAAATTAAAGAGACCTTTGGTGAGAAGAGAACCACGTGTATGAATATTAAGAGCTCAGATGGCAGCCCAGTTCTAAGCAAAGAAGGGAAGGCAGAAAGGTGGAAGGAGTATATAGAAGGTTTATACAAGGGCGATGTACTTGAGGACAATATTATGGAAATGGAAGAGGATGTAGATGAAGACGAAATGGGAGATACGATACTGCGTGAAGAGTTTGACAGAGCACTGAAAGACCTGAGTCGAAACAAGGCCCCCGGAGTAGACAACATTCCATTAGAACTACTGACGGCCTTGGGAGAGCCAGTCATGACAAAACTCTACCAGCTGGTGAGCAAGATGTATGAGACAGGCGAAATACCCTCAGACTTCAAGAAGAATATAATAATTCCAATCCCAAAGAAAGCAGGTGCTGACAGATGTGAAAATTACCGAACTATCAGTTTAATACGCCACGGCTGCAAAATACTAACGCGAATTCTTTACAGACGAATGGAAAAACTGGTAGATGCAGACCTCGGGGAGGATCAGTTTGGTTTCCGTCGAAATGTTGGAACACGTGAGCCAATACTGACCTTACGACTTATCTTAGAAGAAAGATTAAGAAAAGGCAAACCTACGTTTCTAGCATTTGTAGACTTAGATAAAGCTTTTGACAATGTTGACTGGAATAGTCTTTTTCAAATTCTAAAGGTGGCAGGGGTAAAATACAGGGAGCGAAAGGCTATTTATAATTTGTACAGAAACCAGATGGCAGTCATAAGAGTCGAGGGGCATGAAAGGGAAGCAGTGGTTGGGAAAGGAGTGAGACAGGGTTGTAGCCTCTCCCCGATGTTAATCAATCTGTATATTGAGCAAGCAGTAAAGGAAACAAAAGAAAAATTTGGAGTAGGTATTAAAATTCATGGAGACGAAGTAAAAACTTTGAGGTTCGCCGATGACATTGTAATTCTGTCAGAGACGGCAAAGGACTTGGAAGAGCAGTTAAACGGAATGGACAGTGTCTTGAAAGGAGGATATAAGATGAACATTAACAAAAGCAAAACGAGGATAATGGAATGTAGTCAAATTAAATCGGGTGATGCTGAGGGAATTAGATTAGGAAATGAGACACTTAAAGTAGTAAAGGAGTTTTGCTATTTAGGAAGTAAAATAACTGATGATGGTCGAAGTAGAGAGGATATAAAATGTAGACTGGCAATGGCAAGGAAAGCGTTTCTGAAGAAGAGAAATTTGTTAACATCGAATATAGATTTATGTTTCAGGAAGTCGTTTCTGAAAGTATTTGTTTGGAGTGTAGCCATGTATGGAAGTGAAACATGGACGATAACTAGTTTGGACAAGAAGAGAATAGAAGCTTTCGAAATGTGGTGCTACAGAAGAATACTGAAGATAAGGTGGATAGAGCACGTAACTAATGAGGAGGTATTGAATAGGATTGGGGAGAAGAGAAGTTTGTGGCACAACTTGACTAGAAGAAGGGATCGGTTGGTAGGACATGTTTTGAGGCATCAAGGGATCACAAATTTAGCATTGGAGGGCAGCGTGGAGGGTAAAAATCGTAGAGGGAGACCGAGAGGAGTACACTAAGCAGATTCAGAAAGATGTAGGTTGCAGTAGGTACTGGGAGATGAAGCAGCTTGCACAGGATAGAGTAGCATGGAGAGCTGCATCAAGCCAGTCTCAGGACTGAAGACAACAACAACAACAACATTTGCAAGATTACGTAACGACTATAAGGCTTACATACTTAGAACATTTACCAGTACTGCTAATGAGATTTTAATGCAACATTTTGGTTTACTTGAAAACACATTCTTTATTTGAAGTTCATTCGGTGAGATTAAATATGACTTAGCATTTGGTTTCTCTAATAGCTACACAATTATATCACGACGCTACTAATATGTGACACGATTTACATTGTTGCTTTTGCGGTGTATCTGTTTTATATCTGCACAGTTTTTCTGTATTATTCTGGAAAGTAAAACATGTTTTAGTAGTAACTTTTGTGGTATAGCTACAATGAGACAGCCTTTATCGTAGCACAACGATACGTTACATTATAGTACTTTCTTGATCACGGTAAGGTACGTAATAACTACGATATCTATATGGAAAGCATTTCACCTTCGTTTATGATGAGGTAAGTACATTGACTTCAGCAGAACTTTGCTTACAGAGGTCGATAACTACGACAGTTCCACAGAATTATCTTACAGCAAAACGCACATTTAGCACTACAGGGCACGCATTTGAGTGATTAATTTGATACTTAAACCATTTATTTATCAATATTGTTGAATTAAAAAGAAAGTTTTTTTATGAAACATTTCATTCCATTGCTGTAATCTGTAACACCTGAGGGTATAATTACATTAATCCTCAGGGGGGTACACGCCTACTTTGTGTACCATGTGTTCGGCAAGCACAAGGAGTCCTAGCTAATATGGTATTTGCTTATACAACTTTACACATCGGTACCATATTTCTCTAACACATAAATGACACAGCTATCTGGTTATTTAACTGAGAGAGACAAACATTTATTTTACTACATCAGTGACAGATGGTTATGTAATTACACAGTTGGATAACTTCATACTTACGAAATTGTATTTTGTCTGTACTTTGTGAACTGTTCATACTTTTTCGGAACCATTGTGATACTATGAGAGCTTTGAATGACATATTTGGTATGGGATCACGATTTTTAAAGTACGTTTGAGGTAGATGACACTTTTGACATGAGCAGAGATTTTTTTGGGTTTTGAAATTAGTGGAGGAAGCTACGACGATTTTGAGAATTTGACTGAGGTGTTATGATGTTGTTATTACGATGACTACGTGTATTATGCTGTTGCAGTATGTTTATGATCAATAAGCCGATGCTATATGAGTTATTTGATTATGCTATGTATCTGTCATGATGAAATATTGAAGAAGTGTCGACGAATAAGGTAAGGAATAAAGAGTAGTGATTAGGGACTCTGGTTTGTGAAAAAGGATGTCGGAAACCGAGAATCGTACTTTAAGAGTTATGAAATGTATGTAAATGCGTGAATGTATTACAATGCCGACGAAAATTTTTTGGACACTGTTATATCAATAGGATTTTGTTTCTACAGATTTGTAACGCAAATTCTTGACCTATGAAATATTTTTTATATGAGACTGCCACTGTAGCGGAAACTGGTGTCGTAAATATTTCGACAAGACAGTTAAGTGTCCACCTGCACGTAATGCGTCGTGGGCACCCAGCTGCGCGGCAACCACCTGACAAAAGAAAGCCATTAGTGTGTGCCTGTCAGAGGCACAGGTGGAAAAAAAAGGAGGCCGTTATCCTCGCTATTGACATTCCTTTGTAGAAAGCATCGCAAAAACGACACGCTCATTACTTGGAAAGATACTTTCTTACATCCGCACACCTGATAATGGCAAGCGTCTTTCTACGAGAATTGAGAGAATTTCTACTAACTTATGAAATGCCACATCACTATTGAATGAATTTTTTATGCTTTTTACATAAATGCTTATTTCATTTGATATCTGTTTTCCAGCTGTGTTGCAGCATTGGTTTTATAAAATAAAAGTAAATGCATTTGCTAATGTGAAAACTTTCTGTCAACAGATCTGTTAAATAATAATTTTATGATCCACATTCCTCAAAAAAAGGAGCATTTGGAAAGGAAAGAACAATAAGAAGGGACTAGTAACAGGAACTGCATACATAATTTTCTTTTCTAGTACTTGGTAATTTGTTGTAGCATTAGTTTTTGTGGTGCACCACTTTAATTATATAGAAATTAAAATGTGAATATACATTTCCCTTATCTGCATTGTTGTCTTTAGTGTAATATTTTTTCTGCTTGAGCTATGTCATGTTTAGATATAAGTTATTGCATTTTCTGCTGCTGTTTGCTAGGCATAGTCCTACTAAATTTCACTTTGCATTACTCTGTTAAGCCAGTTTTACTACTGATTTATTTTTTCTTGTTTGCTGCACATTGCCTTTTATTTTTAATATTGCTGCCTTTTTTGCCAATTTCCATTTTTTTCATTGCTGTTTGTATTAGTTGTTTTGTGCTGCTGCATTGCCTCATCCCTTAGTTAAGCATCTGAGCTCAGTAGATTTAAGTTAGCTTAAGAGGGGGTAGCCTATATAAGAGAATGAGTTGCGATGAATTTGAAGAAATGCAGTGAGAGGTTATATGAGAAACGTTCAGAAAGCAGGTATAGATAGGACTTTTTGGAAATAATGAAGAACGAAGGGAGATCTCCGAGAAGTAAAGAAAGTTTTGTTTGCAAAATACTGCAGTAAAACAAAGCCTGCCCTTTCCTTGTGTTATCCCACTATGTGTTTGTGTACCCTTGTGTATTTATGTTCTTCCTGTCTTTATATGTTCATCTGATAAGACTTATGTTGTAGAATTTTCTAATATTCAGCTACATTCACTATGATGAGGAATACTGTTATCCTCAAATATAATTTGCATTAATAACATGTTATTTACTTTGTAAAGATGTTTACACATTATTTATTCTGTTTTGTTCTAATGCTCATGTGTGAAGTTGATGTTTCAAAAGTTATTCTGATCTTTTGTGTATGTAATTTTTGTAACACTGATGTATTTGCTATTTCGATTCTTTTGTAAAGCCTGTACTACTACAAATGTTATCTGTATTGTTATGTTCTTTAAATATGTATTTTGTAAATTTGCTATTGTATTTTTATGTTATAAAATTGTAATTGACACCAGTTCATCAAATTAAGTAACTTGTAAATTACATTTCACTGCACACATTTCTGTTGGTCATAATATATGGACAATATGTGAGAAGTAGGAACTGATAGTGTTTGCACGTGTGTTAATAATTCAGTAAGGGACTGGATAACATCATTGCTGGTTGTAAGGACATTTCAAAAACAATTTTTGTGAGTGCACAAGTGGTGGTTATGGACTTCCTATATTATCCGCAAGACTCTTCAATGGTGATTGTGCGCCTGCACAGTCAAACAGATGGCTGCTGGCCATCTCTATAAGGACTACAGTGGGTCTACACCTTTGATGACCCACCAATACCATTATTTCTACAAGGACTGCAGTGGGTCTGCACCTCTAGTGGCACCAATAGTAATCTCTACCAGGACTACACTGGGTCTGCTCTGTGATGACCTACCTACCGATGGTCTTTAATGTCGACTGACTCTGCTATGGCCCATTACCTGTCTGCATGTCAAGACTCAGCACTGCCTTTCGTTGGAAGGACAACACTACTTCTTCAAGACTGCTTAGAAATCCACAACTTCCAAGTGCAATTTCTTTTATTGCTCAGACTTTGAAAAGAAAACACTGTATTTTTACTGTGATGAATGATCAGGACTGTCTATATGGACTGTGAGAAAATTTTACCTTTTGACCAACATTGTATCAATAAGTGTGTGCATTTGATTTCTTTGCTATTGTAATCATAATTATGAAAAAAAATTTTCAAATCTGTATTGGCCACTGCCCAAAACAATCTGTAATTTTTTTTGTGGGGAGCATGGGGGCTATGTAAGTAGGCTGTTTACGTTTTCTTATTGGTAACGCCACGTAGCGCTCTGTATGAAAAATCACTAGCTGTGCTGTGCGCAGTCTGTGGCTAGTTTGCATTGTTGTCTGCCATTGTAGTGTCAGGCAGCGGCAGCTGGATGCTAACAGCATGTACCATTGGGCAGTTGGAGATGAGCTGCCAGCAGTGGTGTGCGTGGGGAGAGAGATGGCGGAGTTTTCAAAATTTGTAAGAATTGGTGTCATGAACTGATATATATATTATGACTATAAAGGTAAATACATTGTTTGTTCTCTATTAAAATCTTTCATTTGCTAACTGTGCCTATCAGTAGTTAGTGACTTCTGTAGTTTGAATCTTTTAGTTAGCTGGTAGTAGTGGTGCTCGCTGTATTGCAGTAGTTCGAGTAACGAAGATTTTTTGTGAGGTAAGTGATTTGTGAAAGGTATAGGTTAATGTTAGTCAGGGCCATTCTTTTGTAGGGATTATTAAAAGTCAGATTGCGTTGCGCTAAAAATATTGTGTGTCAGTTTAAGCACAGTCGTGTATAATTTTTCACAGGCGACGTTTCAAAGAAAACTATTGAAAAATATTCATCATCATACAAAATTTGTTAGTGAACCTGGTTTATAATCTTTAGTTATGAATTCAAAATTAGCATTTACAGAAAATTTTCAAGATTAAGTTTATGAAATAGTTTTACCATCCATTCGAAAACATAGTGTCAATAAAATGAAAGAGAAAGTAACTCACTTGAAAAATTTAAATTAAATGAAAGATGGAATAAGAAACAAAAGAAATGAAGAAATAGACACATTTTACCACATGTTGTCCTTCAATTAAATGATGAAAATTTAAGATGTGCTTTTGTTGTTTTAGTAATACATGGCTTTAATTATAGATATTATGATATTTGAAAACTCTTTAAAAATGCACAAAACAGAAATTTAAATTATGAGGAATTTTCAAGAATTACTTATATACCATATTCAGTAAATTTATGACAAAAAATGAAAGAAAATTTAGGAGTTGTTTGCCACCAAAATTATTTCAATACTTTGGTTGAGTATTCATGAGAACAATCCTATGAAGATATAAATAAACTAGCAAACTTCTCTTACAAAATAAATCTAAATTTCCAAATACTTTTTCAGGTTTTAAATAACATTCATAAAATTTTTATGTTCATCTAATAAACAAAATTCATTAAAACCATATAATTCCTTCAACTCAAATTTAAAATACTCATTTTTGTTAACCTTTAGTTGAATATCAAAATAATCTCTATCGTTTTTAATGAAACAGTAACCATTATCAATATTATATCAATACCAAATATACTCAAATTTTCAGTAACACTCTCCATTTATACATAATATTTATATATTAACATTTAAAAAATGACATTAGTTTCATTTACCTTAATTTTGTGGGAATTATGAAAACCTATCTATTTAACATATACTTTATTACGTTTCTTATTTAAAACATTTAAACAATTTAAAAATGTGGAAAATTGGTTTTCAGTCATTTGTCTTCATAAAAATTTCGTTTTATTTGTGCGCCATCTAAATCTTGCAGTTTATATGTGATTGGATTAGAAAGAATGACATCTTCAATTTCAAAAATTTCTGTTGACCAATTTGCTACATATCGTTTATGAAAAATTCTTTTCAATTTACTTACTTTTACTTTATCACCAATTAAATGTTTAGGTTCAGTATCTAACAAAGTTGCTACAAATTTTCTTTATTTACATCTTTTGGTTGCATTTTTATCTTTGAATGTTTTATGTTGTTATGAGACCTATTTAGAAAATAGGGAACGTTTTGGGATTTAAAATAACTAAGTACATGAAGTACATTTTATTTCATATCTCTGCAACAGCGACTGACATACTACTTTTCCATGTAGTCACCAAGACCTTTGTCATAAAATTCTACCTCCTGAGACTTCAGCCAGTGAGTCACACCTGTGTGGCGTTCTGCATCATCATCAAAGCACTGTGTTGCAAGCCAGTTCTTCATCTTGGGAAACAAGTGGAAGTCGACTGTTGCAAGGTCGGGGCTGTAGGGCGGGTGAGGGAAAATTTCCCATTTGAATGAATTAAGAAGTTCTTTAGTGCGGTTTGCCATGTGAGGTCGGGCACTGTCGTGCAAAAACAAAATTTTCGACGTCAGCTTTCCTCGCTGTTTGTTTTGGCGCGTTGTGCGCAGTTTGACAAAACCGGCAGAATGTATGGTTTCTCGACGTTCGAGAAAACTAATAAGAAGCACACCTTGCTTATCCCAAAACACTGCCGTTATCATTTTCCTTGCTGACAAGGTTTGCAAACATTTTCTTCGTTTTTTTGGGGGGGGGGGATCTTTTGTGCCCCAATTATATGGACTGTAATTTTGTCTCGCAATTGATGTGTTTCACACAAGTCTCGCCACCGATTACGATTCAACCCAGTAATGAATCATCATGTTTGTGGTAGGCCTCCAGAAAAGTCAAAGTTTCCCCAATTTGTTGTTCTCTATGATGCTCTGTAACCATTTTGGGCACCCATCGTGTACAAAATTTGTAGTGCCCTAGCTTTTGAGTGACAGTCTCACACACCAAAGTCTGTGAAACTTGTGGAAAGGAAAACACAAGCACCGTCATTGTGAAGCGACGGTTTTCACGAATTGTTTCATCAACTTTAGCGACAAGATCGTCAGTCACAATGCTCGGGCGTCCACTCTTCTCTTCATCATGAACGTTGTTTCGTCCATTTTTCAACTGAATGCACCATTTCCGGATGGAACATTCACTCATTGCCCCATGCCCAATTGGAGGATGGTTATTTTTTTGTGATGAGCTGAGCAAAAGATTACTCAAGGTTGCTTGAGTTCACAGTGGACGCAACCTGGTGAACCAACAAGTTTACGCCTCTGCTTGCAGTCTATACTTTAGCTGCGATTAGCTATTGGCTGCCAGTCTGCTCTCGTCCCCTGACATTCCTATAAAAGCTAATCAAAACCTTTGCTGATTTTATCAGCAAAAACTTTCCTATGTTTCTATTTAGATGAGAAAACATGCACTCATCCCTAGTGTTGAAATATGGCGATATGCACGCACATTGCTGGAGCAGCATACATATTACAATCCCTCTCAGTTCTCGCAAGAACAGTTAACTATGTGGCTGGTTCGTTTCTCTACTGTTGGAGCTCAACGATACTACAGCTAATATCTAGCTGAATGTCAGCCACAGTGAATGCAGTGTCCACACAAAATTCCTCCCCTGCATCGTACAGAGTGTTATGTGTCCCATTTTGTACTTAATCCCAGTTCAGAGGAGAGTCCCCAAAATTTTCGGTCTTGGCTCTCTCTTAGCCAAACTGTCCCCCACCTGGGTCTTTTCATACTCCACGTCACAGCTTTTTCTGACCAATGGGAGAGTTCCTCTTATTTTGTGGAAAATCTCTGCCAATCGCAAAGGGCCTACCATTAAACTGCGTTGAAATTTCGGCACTTTACTCCTTCCTAGGTCGTGTTAGGCACTCGGACCTTTTGTGCCTGCTCCAGACGCCTAAAAGCTACATACGTACCACACGCAGTTCACATGGTCGACTGCATCACTGATGTGTTAGTATCCAATCGGAAATTCCCCAATGCAGTTTTCTCATACTTCTTTCCGTACCAGTGCAGCGGCCCACTACTTGCCCTCCTGGATGAGTCACCTAGCCGTTCGTTGTCTCTCGCCACACGTCGCTTTAAAGAGCTTTCAGTTGTACTCTGCCAGTGACGCCCCCAGGACGTCACCCCTCACGTTTGTTTCTCAAATGAGACGTTTCTTCCAGGAGCTTGTTTCACCTCTTGCTCACTGAAATGCAGGATATAGGTATAGTGAGTTAATACCGTCGATTGAGTGTCATCCCTTTGCATTGCATACTGTAAATTTTTATAGGAAACTCATTTCAGCCGAAATATGTCAGGAGACATATTCACCTTCCCATTACTCTCATTTAAGGTGCAAAATTGACCTTCATTTCATCTGACACCTTACAAGCTCTATTTTTACCTCTTTTATCTTTAACTAGAATAGCCCAAGCAAATTTTGTAGAAACATTAATAACAGTTAATAAATATTTATATCCTTTACTTATTTTTGAACTTCTTTTCAGATTACCTCAATACATTTTGACTAAATCAGATTGCCATAAATCATCGATTCAAAGAGAGATTAAATTTTTTCTTTCAAAAGTTTTCTCATTGGTTAATGTAATTCATTAATAATTTGTTCACTATTATTTAGACCATCACCTACAAAATTATTTTAAAAGATTTACTTTTTTAGTTTAACAAATTGAACGAATATCTACAATGCCTCTTGTCCGCAGCTCGTGGTCTTGTGGTCGTGTTCTCGCTTCCCCAGCCCGGGTTCCCGGGTTTGATTCCTGGTGGGGTCAGGGATTTTCTCTGCCTCGTGATGACTGGGTGTTGTGTGATGTCCTTAGGTTAGTTAGGTTTAAGTAGTTCTAAGTTCTAGGGGACTAATGACCATAGATGTTGAGTCCCATAGTGCTCAGAGCTATTTGAACCATTTTACAATGCCTCAATTTCCATTTTTAGTTGTTAACCTATGAGGCTAAAGTGTTTCATTTAACTTTTTGCACTTCAAACAGAAAATGTGATTATCATTCTTCATTTGTAAAGAATATAAATAACCAAATTATTTCAACTAATACAAATATCTTTACATCAACTGGAACAGTTTTAACAGAATCTTTTAATATAACAGGTAGAAAATTTGATTTGCAAACTGTTTTTATTCCTAAATTTCAGGAGTTATTTTATAAAGTTTGGCAACAACACTCATCGAAGTATAAAAGTCATCAATTATTAAATCTCTGTTTATGTTTTCACCAACAACGTTTCTAAAAATAAAATCATATTTATTGAAATTCTACTTTTTCTTCACCTCCAGTCATAAAAGTAAATTCAGATTGTATATCATATAGTTTATAATTAAATTTTTTAACTCATTGAAGTATGGACTCAAATGTATCCCTGAAATAAAATCTTTAATTTCCTTTGTTGTAAAGTAATTACTTAGTTCTCCTTTATTAAAATAATTGATTCATGTTAGAATACTTGTATATTCAGGGATTGAAACAGCATTTCCTAACACATTCTGCAAATAGTGTTCGTTAATTACATCTTTTATATATACTGGAGCCTTTACATTTGCAATTTCTCTACATTTAAAACCAATGTAAGTTCTGATTACTTTATAAATACCATTTAATTCTTTTTGAAGTTGTTTGGTTACATTATTTATGGTTGGATCTATTGGTTATTGGGAGTTGCGTATGGTGGGCCTGAATAATCAACTTGTTGACTTTTGCAAAAATAATTATACCATTACATCTAAGGCAGGATGGGCATACGGTATAAAACCAGTGCATGCAATCCACAGCACGCCACTTCGCTACAGAACCGCAAAGTGATAACACGTGCGAACTACGAGTTTCTCATATCATTTGGCTTGAAACCTCACAGTGATGTCCTCAGCCAATATAACCGTTCCAGTAGAATATGATGAGCGAATTATACTTCAGGGATACTTCTCGCATAAACCTTATGCTTCAAGCACATTGAACAAGAATAATGAAATTGGAACTGTCGTCCAGAGCCAAGACGCGCAGATTTTTCCATGCAAGAGTTTGATGTATTTCGAGGAATCATTCAAGAAAACCAATAGTAGCGTTACAGTGGGATCCAAGCATACACGTAATGCTTTAGCATTTCTGTTTCAAGAAATACGCTATGAACTTACTCAGTGGGGCTGGGATTGACGTACTCGCAATGTTTGAGTACATATTTTAAAAAGTTGCAGTCGTAGCGTACACAGAAGATGCTGGAATAATAGAGACATTTTCAGCAAACATTTCATCAGCGAGGTCTTGCAAGGATGTGAAGTGTGCTAAAACACAGAGGAGTGCAAAATGGTCAACACATTTCTACCGTGGAATTCATTGGAATGATCCTGGCATACTCTATAAAGACATGGTGACGTCACTTCGTTTATTCGCCCATGCCGAACCATCATCTACGTGAAGAGGAAGGAGAAGATCTCATGGACGCGTCGAATCTTCAAGTTTGCTGATATACAAGACCTGGAGCTCTATGAGTGTCCTCCTCTCTACCGACTCAAGAAGATGTGAGAAAATAGTGTTGCTGTGTCTGGTTATGAAAGCGTAAAATTACTTTTAAGTTGGATGAGAAATAAATGAATTTTTACCTCGTAATATGTATACACATTTTTTACTGATTTCACCCTGATCCTTGTAGCTTAGCCCAGATAATGCACCTGTGATCTTCCTCAAGAATTGTCTGTAGAAGCGGACCTGGTCACATTGCATCTGCTCCCACAACCCAGTATGGGCAGCACAGGGGCAAAGTCCCATATCATCATTTCATGCATTTTCTTTCCCTCCATCTTAGACGTCACCTCCTTCATGCTAGTAACGGAGTAGGATTTAATGGCAGACTGATCATGCAATCTAGAGAGGGAGATGTTGCTGCAGGCCATTTTTCCCGCTGTTCTGTCAGGACGCAACGGTCTCATATCATAGCCTGCGTTCGACTTGTATACAACCATGTGTCCTGTATGTGACTTAGAGTACTGTCTACTCGCGATGGATAACAGCAAACCTCTCGGTCATCACAGGACTTCCATCTCGTGTGTGATGAAGCGTGACCCTCCTATTTCGACACATTCCTCTACACGAACGAAGATTAATGCGATGTACTCCATTCCTCTGTCGCACCTTGGGTGTAAAATCGAGACTTCAGTTTCCTAACTAAAATGTTTCTAAGTTAGCGGCAGGTGTTTGTGAGACACTGCAATCCCCGTGTATACATCTGCTTGACAGATGTGCTGTTTACAGAGTTAGTGGCAGCTTGACTTCTAATTTCAGATGTCAGACGCTGCTGCTCTGCGTTTATGTTTCCTTGTAGAGGTATTCTCCGTTACTAACGATCATTTTATATAGGACTGATGTCGGCATAGTATAATTTCTGAACTGTGATCGGATATGAACAGTGGACGCTAGACATACCTGAAAAGCTATATTGTCCATGTATCACACAGAGCCAATGTTTTAAGGAAGTAGTTTTTTTCGTTTTACAGTTTTTGTTGTCAATCTATCATTGAGAAACCTGCTAGAAGGATGTATGTCATGCCCTAGAAAAATATTTCTTACATTTGAATTTTAGTAGCTCTACATTCCACACGACTGAGAGGTCAGAAACTCAAGTGATCTAAGATTGTAGCCTGTTTTAAGTGCAGAACCGTGTAGCCTTAGGAGTGCAGCTGTTTATGCTCTCTCTGACCAGTACACTCGTGATACTGATCCCAGACACCAGAACAATATTTTAAAATTGATAGCGTAGTTGATTTACGTAAAATGCTTGAAACTCCATCTGTCTGTAGCTCCATCATGCATAAAAGTCCCCCGTTTCTTGTTCTTCTTAACCGTCTGCTATCACATCACAATACTTTCAAATCTGTTACTATACCTCGATAAGGTGTGCTAACCTCATCGACATCGGCGTGCTACAGGGCGGGTTGGTCAAAGACAGTGCGAAGGGTCTTTCAGTCTCTAATGTTATTCTAAGACTCCGAGAATGCTGCGTAGCTCTCATGCGCATAGAGATAGATCGTAAATTAAACACTATGTTCGACATGCTAGGGATATGTAGAGTGCTGTCTGGTATACTTTGATGATGTATATGTTCGAGAATTAACAACGAATGGACGTACTGCGCAGTCATCTATCTACATTCGCGATGATACTCGCAAAGTAGAGAAGGGATGGTTTAGCTGTGAAGGTTTCAGTAGAGTTTATGAAATCCATCTATTTGGGGACGTGTGTACCGAACATCTCCAATTGTACATGTACCGGTTCCACTACGAGTTCGCTAAAACTCATTTCGTGGAACCAAAGTTACTTTATATGGATACAGATAACTTCATCTATTGGGTGAAGAATTGTGATCCATATGAAGTAATGAGGTGTAACGGTAATGAATTCGACACATCAGGATACACAGTCCATAACTATTCCGGTACTGTTGATCAGAGCGAGAAGGTTATCGGCTTCATGAAAGATGATACGAATGGAATGCCGCTTGTGGAGTTTGTGGGTCTAAGATCCAAAGTATATGCACATCATGCACTAGATGGGCCACTCAGGGGCGGGGTAAGGGTGTGTGACGTATGTTATCACGCATCCTCACAGTCGAAGACTATTTGCACTGCCTATACAGTGGCGTTCACAGTGCTTCACGGCAATCTCCACTTATGGTACGGCAAACTAGTATCCAATTGCGAGGTCTTAAGGTGTACACTGTTATGCAATCTAAAGCCGGATTGTCTCCTCATAAGGACTACAGAGCCATTTGTGATGACGGGATCAAAACCCCCCTGTACTCACACTATTTGCATGAATTGCGAGAGGGAGTGGTGGACTCTGATGGTGTGAATGAGAGAGAGAGAGAGAGAGAGAGAGAGAGAGAGAGAGAGAGAGAGAGAGAGTGACTGGCTGATAAGAGCGTGTGCCGAATACTATGGATTTTTATCATAGTGGAAATACTGTATGTGTGTCATGTGTTGTGTGCTTGCATATGTGATTGTGTTTGTGCCTGAGTGTGTGTATGCATGTGAGTGCATTGGAGTGTAGATACCTGTGTAAATAAGTATGCCTGTGTGTGAATACATGCAGCTTTTTCAAAATAAGTAGCATACTATGTTTGCAAGAATATACTGTCACGTAGAAGAATATGTAATGAGATGAATGACGAACGCTAACTTCAGTTAACGAAGGTTTATTCAGCACTTACACATTCAAGAGCGCGGAGCGGACTGCCTCCAGCAAGAACACATGCGGTATATACACTCCTGGAAATGGAAAAAACAACACATTGACACCGGTGTGTCAGACCCACCATACTTGCTCCTGACACTGCGAGAGGGCTGTACAAGCAATGATCACACGCACGGCACAGCGGACACACCAGGAACCGCGGTGTTGGCCGTCGAATGGCGCTGGCTGCGCAGCATTTGTGCACCGCCGCCGTCAGTGTCAGTCAGTTTGCCGTGGCATACGGAGCTCCATCGCAGTCTTTAACACTGGTAGCATGCCGCGACAGCGTGGACGTGAACCGTATGTGCAGTTGACGGACTTTGAGCGAGGGCGTATAGTGGGCATGCGGGAGGCCAGGTGGACGTATCGCCGAATTGCTCAACACGTGGGGCGTGAGGTCTCCACAGTACATCGATGTTGTCGCCAGTGGTCGGCGGAAGGTGCACGTGCCCGTCGACCTGGGACCGGACCGCAGCGACGCACGGATGCACGTAGGATGCACGTAGACCGTAGGATCCTACGCAGTGCCATAGGGGACCGCACCGCCACTTCCTAGCAAATTAGGGACACTGTTGCTCCTGGGGCATCGGCGAGGACCATTCGCAACCGTCTCCATGAAGCTGGGCTACGGTCCCGCACACCGTTAGGCCGTCTTCCGCTCACGCCCCAACTTCGTGCAGCCCGCCTCCAGTGGTGTCGCGACAGGCGTGAATGGAGGGACGAATGGAGACGTGTCGTCTTCAGCGATGAGAGTCGCTTCTGCATTGGTGCCAATGATGGTCGTATGCGTGTTTGGCGCCGTGCAGGTGAGCGCCACAATCAGGACTGCATACGACCGAGGCACACAGGGCCAACACCCGGCATCATGGTGTGGGGAGCGATCTCCTACACTGGCCGTACACCTCTGGTGATCGTCGAGGGGACACTGAATAGTGCACGGTACATCCAAACCGTCATTGAACCCATCGTTCTACCATTCCTAGACCGGCAAGGGAACTTGCTGTTCCAGCAGGACAATGCACGTCCGCATGTATCCCGTGCCACCCAACGTGCTCTAGAAGGTGTAAGTCAACTACCCTGGCCAGCAAGATCTCCGGATCTGACCCCCATTGAGCATGTTTGGGACTGGATGAAGCGTCGTCTCACGCGGTCTGCACGTCCAGCACCAACGCTGGTCCAACTGAGGCGCCAGGTGGAAATGGCATGGCAAGCCGTTCCACAGGTCTACATCCAGCATCTCTACGATCGTCTCCATGGGAGAATAGCAGCCTGCATTGCTGCAAAAGGTGGATATACACTGTACTAGTGCCGATATTGTGCATGCTCTGTTGCCTGTGTCTATGTGCCTGTGGTTCTGTCAGTGTGATCATGTGATGTATCTGACCCCAGGAATGTGTCAATAAAGTTTCCCCTTCCTGGGACAATGAATTCACGGTGTTCTTATTTCAATTTACAGGAGTGTATACATAGTTTCAGAACATTCCAGTACAATGATTCTTGACATTTGCGGATACTTCTAGAATGTACTCGAACCGAATATAGAAATTAAAATTTTATAATTCAGCTGAATTTCGAACTCACGAGCCTCTGTTCAACAGTCTAGTATCAGAACCACTACCCCACGGTGACTGTGCCACTGATCTTCTGCGACACTGCTCCCTCCTTAAGAGAACAGCATCTCAGTGTTACTTCGTCCTAGTTTGGGAACAACTCATACTCCGACTGAGGATGAGTCATGTTCGCCCTGGCGGTGATCATCTTAGAACTTCCTTTGCCGCTACGCTCTGCGTCACCTTCCCGCTTGTTGCCTGTCGCTGGAGCTTCGAATTTTCCTTGGGTTGCAGCATCCTTATAGGCTTCATTAGAAGGACGTGGACGTATCTGGCAGAGATGTGTTCCTGATATTTGCTATTCAAATAAATAGCACTCTGACTTACGGTGGACCGTCCCTCTATTCGTACCGTCTTTACGGAGGATCTGTGACGTTCTTTCGTGAAACACTTGCGTTCGTTTTGCGCAGGGAATGACGCACGTGCAAACACAGTCTTTGCAATACTGAAGATGCGATCTGGCCACAGCTGATCTCGGAAGCCCGAATTCTTGTGCATTCTGCGACATGCTAAGAGCAATGTTTCTTGCACTGATTATCGTTCTAGGTTGAAACCTGATTAACCTAGAACATGCTGCCATGTTAATTACACACCAGTATGTAGCAGAGCGCTCAGATGTGAAATCTACACTCATGATGAATGCCGCATTTATCCACTATATTCTGAAGTCACACACAACATATTTTCAAACGGGACTATCCTTCCCGCGACTTCTAGCAGCTCTAGTTAAATTTAAATGTCACTCAGAGGTATCTAAGGTCTCTCTTTATTCACAAATTACCTGGGTATCTATGAGGGGTGATCAAAAAGCTACCGTCTGTCAACGGAAGACAGCAAAACGAAAGCTGAAATTTTAAACTTAGCATTTGAGAAATCTTTCACGCAGAAGGATCGTACAAACATACCGCCGTTTGAGCCTCGTAAAGATTCCCGTGTGGAGGACATAGTGATAGACGTCCCTGGGGTTGAGAAGCAGCTGAGTGGGTTGAAAATAAATAAATCGCCAGGTCCTGATGGGATTCCAATTCGGTTTTACAGAGAGTACTCTACTGCATTGGCTCCTTACTTAGCTTGCATTTATCGCGAATCTCTTACCAACGTAAAGTCCCGAGCGACTGGAAAAAAGCGCAGGTGACGTCTGTATATAAGAAGGGTAGAAGGACGAATCCTCAAAATTACAGAGCAATATCCTTAACATCGGTCTGTTGCAGGATTCTCGAACATATTCTGAGTTCGAATATAATGAATTTCCTTGAGACAGTTGCAGTCCATGCATCTGCACGGCTTTAGAAAGCATCGCTCCTGCGAAACGCAACTCGCTCTTTTGTCACATGATATCTTATGAACCATGGATGAAGGGTATCAGACGGATGCCATATTCCTTGACTTCGGGAAAGCGTTTGACTCGGTGCCCCACTGCAGACTCCTAACTAGGATACGAGCATATGGTGGGATTGGTTCCCAAATATGTGAGTGGCTCGAAGACTTCTTAAGTAATAGAACCCAGTACGTTGTCCTCGATGGTGAATGTTCATCGGAGGTGCGGGTATCATCTGGGGTGCCCCAGGGAAGTCTGGTAGGCCGGCCGCGGTGGCCGGGCGGTTCTGGGCGCTTCTGTCTGGGGCTGCGCGGCTGCTGCGGCCGCGGGTTCGAGTCCTGCCTCGGGCGTGGGTGTGTGTGGTGTTCTTGGGTTGGTTGGGTTTCGGTGGTTCTTGGTTCTGGGGGACTGGTGGCCTCGGATGTTGGGTCCCATGGTGCTCAGAGCCATTTTGAAGTGTGGTAGGTCTGCTGTTGTTTTCTATCTACATAAATGATCTTTTGGATAGAGTAGATAGCAATTTGCAGCTGATTGCTGATGATGCTGTGGTGTACGGCAAGGTGTCGTCGTTGAGTGACTGTAGGAAGATACAAGATGACTTGGACAGGATTTGTGATTAGTGTGAAGAATGGCAGCTAACTCTAAATATAGATAAATGTAAATTAATGCAGATGAATAGGAAAAAGAATCCCATAATATTTGAATACTCCATTAGTAGTGTAGCGCTTGACACAGTCACGTCGATTAAATATTTGGGCGTAACATTGCAGAGCGATATGAAGTGGGACAAGCATGTAACGGCAGTTGTGGGGAAGGTGGATAGTAGTCTTCGGTTCATTGGTAGAACTTTGGGAAGATGTGGTTCATCTGTAAAGGAGACCGCTTATAAAACACTAATACGACCTATTCTTGAGTACTGCTCGAGCGTTTGGGATCCCTATCAAGTCGGCTTGAGGGAGGACATGGAAGCAATTCAGAGGCGGGCTGCTAGATTTGTTACTGGTAGGTTTGATCATCACGCGAGTGTTACGGAAATGCTTCAGGAACTCGGGTGGGAGTCTCTGGGGAAAGGAGGCGTTATTTTCGTGAACCAGCATTTGAGGCTGATTGCAGTATAATTTTGCTTCCGCCAACTTATATTTCGCGGAAAGACCACAAAGATAAGATAAGAGAGATTAGGGCTCGTACAGGGGCAAATGGGCAGTCGTTTTTTCCTCGTTCTGTTTGCGAGTGGAACAGGGAGAGAAGATGCTAGTTGTGGTACTAGGTACCCTCCGCCACGCACCGTATGTTGGATTGCGGAGTATGTATGTAGACGCAGATGTAGATCTCTGATTTTTCGTCGTCTTTTGTCGGGCTCGAAATGTTCAACTTCATAAGTAACATCAGACAACTGTTTTACAACCTTATAAGGCACAAAACAGCGCCTGAGGAGCTTCTCAGAGAGACCAACCTTAAGAACATCCAGACAGGTAGACAACAGGGTGGTGGGCCTGCAGCGTGCGGAATCCAGATAACTGCCGACCTTCCTCAGCTCTGGTTAACACCTGGCCGGTGTAGTCGTCGTCCACGTCATCAGGATGTAACGGAAACACGAAAAGTAACACGTCATCCCAGTTGCTCTGCTCAACATTGACGAACATTGATAGCATGTAGGCCAAGGTCTTATTAAGGCATTCAGTAAACCGTTAGTTTGCAAATGGTAGGCAGTCGTCATGTGATGAGTAATATTGCACCGACGGTTTATCTCTGTCACAAGATTCGTTTTAAAAACTTTCCTTCGAACCGTAATTAACGACCTTGGGGCACCGTGTTTTAATGCAATGTCTTCCACGATGAATTTGGCTGCCTCAAATGCTTCGGCTGTTTTCACGGCTTTTGTAATGGCATAGCGAGTCAGATAATCAGTGCAAACGATAATCCATCTATTGCCACTAACAGACGTTGGAAATCGTCCGAGAAGGTCAATCCCAAAAAGCTGGAAAGCCGTGTCGGCTGGTGGAATTGGTATGAGTCGGCCATGTGGTTTCTGAGGAACTGCCTTTCTCATCTGGAACTCTCGACAGTGCGACACGTAGTGATGGACACTCCTAAATAAGCCTGAGCAGAAAAATCTCTTACGGAATCTATCGTATGTCTTAATAAATCCCAAATGTCCGACCTCAGGTGTGTCATGGAATTTCTGTAGAATACCTAAGCGCATGTGTTTAGGAATCATGGTAGCCACCTCATTCCAAACGGATCCAAGTTTTTCTTGCAAACTAATCCATCAACTAAGTTAAATTGTCCTTTCACATCTAGTGTATCGTCAATTCGTGAAAGGCAGTTATCTTACTAAGCTTCCTGTAATCAACACAAAAGCACCAACTGCCATCCTTCTTCCTGACGAGAAACACTGGTGACGACCATGGGCTCTGCGAATGCTGAATGATGTCATTCTTTATCATTTTCACTACGTCGTCGCGAATTATTCGACGTTCCTTTGCTGACACACGATATGGTCTCTGGCTTATTGGTTGATGGTCTCCAGTGCCAATCCGGTGCTTCACCGTCGATTTGTCTAATTTGGCTTCACCTGTGGATTGAAGCATTCAGAGAGCTCATGAAGAATGGCAAGTAGCTTCTTCTGTTGTTCCTTAGTGAGATCTGGTGAGATCTGGCTCAGCAATTGCTACGCACATGCGTCTTGGAGGGATCTGCGGTTCTCGGCGACAGTTAACTATCCACAATTCACCGAATCCGTTCTTAAACGAGACGACAGAGGCTAGGACGACCAAGTTATTCTTCAGTGGGATGCTTCTCTTTCGTTCCACTGCAAGATCCATGCATTGATGCATGGCATGACACATAATAGTCAGCTTTCTAGCGCTGACTGCAGGAATGATCACTTCCTCCAGCACACATAGTCTCCACACACTCGGATGCGCATCTTCCTGTCCACAGTATCTCATCCCGTCTAGCACAATCTTCGAGCGACCACAATCTATAACTGCCTAAGAAACTTACAAGTCCCATCGGAGAATGACGTCATGACTACAATCTTGTAAGACGATGAATTCTAAGGGCTGTGTAGGGCCACTTACACCAACACGAATGGTGTTTTCCAGGTTGCGGCTGCTAAGCGATCGGCTGGAGCTTCTAAACGGCGATGGAGATCTTGTTTGGCGTGTTGGGGAGCGTCCTCTCCAGCGGCTAGCTTGCGGCTATAGTGTCCTACGTCGTCCTGAACCCACTTCTTCTTGTTCATCTTCGTCGTCCCAGGTTTGGCTTCGGCTAAGATCGGTCTGCTGTCTTCTGGCGCGGGCGTCATCAAATATCCACCACCTTTCTCGACAATAGCGCACAACATTTCCCGGTCGTCAGCAGTGGAAACATACTGGTTGGTTATCCTGGGTCCTCCAGACATCAGTCTTCCTTGGTGCCCGAATAGGTTCTTCGTGCGGCATTGTAGGAACGTAACTTCGCTTGGATGTCGATTTTTTCACAGTTTTAAAGGGAAATGAAGGACGATAGATTGGGTTCAATGTCTGTTCCACGTACTCCCTTATGTCCTCTTGAAGTGTCTCGGTTATTCGCTCGCCGTGCAATTCAAGTGCCTTCTGAACTTCCTCTCTCGCTATCTGACGAAGAATACTTGTGAAATCAGTTCCTTCCTCCATCAAAGACATTGATACGACGTTTAGATGCCGCTCAACGTTCTTGCGTGTATTTATTTTTTTATGCATTGTTTCGATATACTGGCACCATTTTATGAAGTCCTCTGCTGTCGAAACCTCCTTCAGGAGTAGTGCTTGTGACATGTCCTCTGCAACATCCTTCATGAGATGTTCAACTTTATCTTCCTCCTTCATTCTAGGATCCACTATTTTACACAGCTCCAAGACGTCTTGAATGTAGGATGCTGTAGTTTCTCCTGGACACTGTGCCCTCCACTTTAATTTATCTTCAGCCTTGCACTTCTGCCGTCTTGTGTCGCCGAAACACTTGCGCAGTTCCGCCTGGAATACTTCTCAGATTGTGAACTTCTTCTCGTTATTCTCATACCATTTCTTGGCAGTGCAAGTAGAAAAATACGTCAGCCAAACACACGGCGTCATCTCATTTGTTAAATATGGATATACGCTCATATACCTTCAGCAACTTGTCTGGATCTTGGCCATCATCACCAGAGAACCCAGAAGGATGTCTCATGTGGAGGCACACAGTTGCTGTCACCGCAACGTCCTCTTCTTCTTCTGTCTCCGATAGATTGCGACATGTTGAATATGACTCGATCTCGTGTTTCTCGCCACGTAAACGGCGGCTCTGTCATGGCCTGATGGGAGCCACTGTGTCGTCGACAATGTGCGCTATCACAAGTTCCAATACCCAGCGCCCCCACCACAATAATGACACGTTGGAGCAGGTGTAATTAGATGAATGACGAACACTAACTTCACTTAACGAAGGTTTATTTAGCACTTGCACATACAAGAGTGCAGAGCGAACTGCCTCCGGCCAGCACAAATAAAGTATATATACGGCTATAGAACATCCCAGTACAATGATTCTTGCCATTTGTGGATACCTCTAGAGTGTACTCGAACCGAATATAGAAATTAAAGTTTTAGAGTTCAGGTGAGTCTTGAACTCACGCGCCTCCATGCAACAGTTTAGTATCATAAACACTACACCACAGTGACTCTGCTACTATGCTTTTTCTGCGACATTACATAAGCATCATATGTTGCAAAAAGTTTGAAAATTACAAAAAGTTAAAAAATTGTCCAAATTATACATAAAAAACTTTCAAAATTGTATAAAAATCATAAAAATAGTTAAAAAATTGTAAAAAGTGGAAAAAATTCTAGAGGAAAAAATAATTTTACATTATTTCTCTCTTTTGCACTTCATGTGCTTATGTGATTGTGTCAGTGCATGTGTAAATAGAAAGTTTTTAAGTTTCACCTACTGCTAGATACCCAAGTCATACTAGTTTTAAGTGTGATTGCCACCCAGTTCATCTTAGTGCAGCTGTTTGCGATGGACATATTAGAGCTGGCCCCACAACATTATATTATTAATTTATTTCGGCTACTTGAGATCGAAAATGTTTAGAGGCACCCACTTCAACATATTGGAATTTCACTAGCAATTCATGGTGTGGGTTCCTGTAGTAATGTCCTAGTTCATGAACCACGGGCAACGTATGAGTGGCCAAGTAAATGGTCCCGACAGTCGGGATACCAGTTACTTTGGAATAAGGCTGGGCATCTCGGATTTCACAAGTATTCTTCGTCAGATAGAGAGAGAGGAAGTTCAGAAGGCACTTGGATTGCACGGCGAGCGAATAACCGAGACACTTCAAGAGGACATAAGGGAGTACGTGGAACAGACATTGAACCCAATCTATCGTCCTTCATTTCCCTTTAAAACTGTGAAAAAATCGACATCCAAGCGAAGTTACGTTCCTGCAATGCCGCACGAAGAACCTATTCGGGCACCAAGGAAGACTGATGTCTGGAGGACCCAGGATAACCAACCAGTATGTTTCCACTGCTTCCCCGATACTTTAAATATGATGCTGGCAACAATCAGAGCAAAATGCCTCGGACCTTTGGAGGTGATGGAGTCCCACCTCTAACTGACAAACCAGGGACTCCTAAGATACGACTTGGCAAACAAATGGTAATGAGATGGGGAGCTATTAATATCAATGGGGGCTACCCTGGGAAGAAGGTAGAGCTGGCAGAGGCTGCAAGTAAGATGTGGCTGGACGTTTTAGATGTTAGTGACATTCGGGCAAGGGGTGGGAAAAAAGAGGAAGTGGGAGAATACAAGGTCTACCTATCAGGAGTCAAAGCAGGAATAGCACAATGGGGTGTGGGGGTTTACATCAGGAAAGAAATGGAACCCAGCGTAATTGCAGTAAGGTATGTAAACGAACGACAGATGTGGATAGATTTGACAGTGTCTAGCAAGAAACTTAGGATTGTGTCAGTATATTCGCATTGTGAAGGGACAGATCAAGATAAGATGGATAGTATTATGAGGCACTCAGTGATGTAGTTGTTAGAGTAAAGGACAAGGACAGTGTTCTGCTCGTGGGTGATTTTAATACCAGGATTGGAAATCGAACAGAAGGGTATGAAAAGGTTGTGGGTTAAATTTGGAGAGGATATGGAGGCCAACAGGAACGGGAAACAACTCTTGGATTCTGTGCCAGTGTGGGCTTAGTAATCACAAACTCCTTTTCTAAACATAAGAACATGCACCGGTATACTTGGGAAGGCAGGGGAAGCAGATCTGTCATTGACTATACAATAACAGATCAGGAATTAAGGAAGGCTCTGAGGGATACACGTGTATTCAGGGAATTCTTTGATGACACTGGTCATTATTTAATCTGCAGTGAAATTGGGATTGTGAGGCCGAAAGTGCAGGTGGTCAGGTCCATATGTAGGAGGATAAGAGTGGAGAAACTTCAGGATAAGGAAATCGGGCACAAGTACATAACAGCGATGTCATAAAGGTACCAGTTAGTTGAATGTAGTCAATTACAGTCATTGGAAAAGGAATGGACAAGGTACAGGGACACAGTACTAGAAGTGGCTAAAGAATGTCTTGGAACAGTGCTGTGTAAAAGTAGGATGAAGCAAACAGCTTGGTGGAATGACACATTCAAGGCAGCCTGTAAAAGGAAAAAGAAGGCGTATCAAAAATGGCTACATACTAGAACTCAGGTAGACAGAGAAAGTTATGTTGAAGAAAGAAACAAAGCCAAACAGATAATTGCAGCATCCAAGAAGAAATCTTGGGAAGACTTTGGAAACAGGTTGGAGACTTTGGGTCAAGCTGCTGGAAACCATTCTGGAGTGTAATTAACAGTCTTCGAAAGGGAGGTAAGAAGGAAATGACAAGTATTTTGGACAGGTTAGGAAAACTGCTGGTGAATCCTGTGGATGCCTTGGGCAGATGGAGGGAATAGTTTGAAGAGTTGCTCAATGTAGGTGAAAATACGATCAGCAATGTTTCAGATTTCGAGGTAGAATGGGATAGGAATGATGATGGAAATAGGATCACATTTGAGGAAGTGGAGAAAACGGTCAATAGATTGCAGTGCAATAAAGCAGCTGGGGTGGATGAAATTAAGTCAGAACTCATCAAATACAGTGGAACGTCAGGTCTTAAATGGCTACATAGTATAATTGAAATGGCCTGGGAGTCAGGACAGGTCCCATCAGACTGGAGAAAAGCAGTAATCACACCAATCTTTAAACATGGAAAAAGAAAAGACTGTAACAACTACAGAGGTATCTCTTTAATCAGCATTGTGGGTAAAATCTTCTCAGGTATTGTTGAAAGGAAAGTGCGAGTATTAGTTGAGGACCAATTGGATGAAAATCAGTGTAGGCCTCTTAGAGGTCGTCAGGACCAGACCTTCAGTTTACGGCAAATAATGGAGAAGTGTTATGAGTGGAACAG
Source organism: Schistocerca gregaria (assembly GCF_023897955.1). Lineage (NCBI taxonomy): Eukaryota > Metazoa > Arthropoda > Insecta > Orthoptera > Acrididae > Schistocerca > Schistocerca gregaria. The sequence continues at coordinate 854,175,737 of NC_064931.1, read as the reverse complement.
GGAACTGTATCTACGCTTTATAGATCTACAAAAGGCATATGACCGGGTTCCTAGGAGGAAGTTATTGTCTGTTCTACGAGATTATGGAATAGGAGGCGGAGGCAAACTTTTGCAAGCAATTAAAGGTCTTTACATGGATAGTCAGGCAGCAGTTAGAGTTGATGGTAAATTGAGTTCATGGTTCAGAGTAGTTTCAGGGGTAAGACAAGGCTGCAACCTGTCTCCACTGTTGTTCATATTATTTATGGATCATTTGTTGAAAACAATAGACTGGCTGGGTGAGATCAAGGTATGTGAACACAAAATAAGCAGTCTTGCATATGCAGATGACTTAGTTGTGATGGCAGATTCGATTCAAAGTTTGCAAAGTAATATTTCAGAACTAGATCAGAAATGTAAGGACTATGGTATGAAGATTAGCATCTCCAAAACGAAAGTAATGACAGTGGGAAGGAAATATAAACGGATTGAGTGCCAAATAGGAGGAACAAAGTTAGAACAGGTGGACAGTTTCAAGTACTTAGGATGCATATTCTCACAGGATGGGAACATAGTGAAAGAACTGGAAGCGAGGTTTAGCAAAGCTAATGCAGTGAGCGCTCAGCTACGATCTACTCTATTCTGCAAGAAGGAAGTCAGTACCAAGACTAAGTTATCTGTGCATCGTTCTATCTTTCGACCAACTTTGTTGTATGGGAGCGAAAGCTGGGTGGATTCAGATTAACTTATCAACAAGGTTTAGGTTACGGATATGAAAGTAGCTAGGATGATTGCAGGTACTAGCAGATGGGAACAATGGCAGGAGGGTCCACAATGAGGAAATCAAAGAAAAACTGGGAATGAACTCTGTAGATGTAGCAGTCAGGAATAACAGTCTTAGATGGTGGGGTCATGTTATACGCATGGGAGAAGCAAAGTTACCCAAGAGACTCGTGGGTTCAGCAGTAGAGGGTAGGAGGAGTCGGGGTAGACCAAGGAGAAGGTACCTAGATTCGGTTAATAATGATTTTGAAGTAATAGGTTTAACATCAGAACAGGCACCAATGTTAGCACTGAATAGGGAATCATGGAGGAATTTTATAAGGCGGCTATGCCCCAGACTGAACGCTGAAAGGCATAATCAGTCTTAAATGATGATGATGATGATGATGACTAGCAATAGTAATAGTAATAGTATTCGTGTAAGAGAAACTGTACCTATGCAATAGCTGTTAGCAATACTGCACCGTAAAATAGGAACTTTCAACGTGTATTGTTAGTGATGTAATGAGTACTGCAATGTAAAGTAAAAATTTCTTAAACCAGTACTGTTGTTGTTGTTGTTGTTGTTGTTGTCTTCAGTCCTGAGACTGGTTTGATGCAGCTCTCCATGCTACTCCATCCTGTGCAAGCTTCTTCATCTCCCAGTACCTAGAGCAACCCACATCCTTCTGAATCTGCTTAGTGTATTCATCTCTTGGTCTCTCTCTACGATTTTTACCCTCCACACTGCCCTCCAATACTAAACTGGTGATCCCTTGATGCCTCAGAACATGTCCTACCAACCGATCCCTTCTTCTGGTCAAGTTGTGCCACAAACTTCTCTTCTCCCCAATCCTATTCAATACTTCCTCATTAGTTATGTGATCTACCCATCTAATCTTCAGCATTCTTCTGTAGCACCACATTTCGAAAGCTTCTATTCTCTTCCTGTCCAAACTATTTATCGTCCATGTTTCACTTCCATACATGGCTATACTCCACACAAATACTTTCAGAAACGACTTCCTGACACTTAAATCTATATTCGATGTTAACAAATTTCTCTTCTTCAGAAAGGCTTTCCTTGCCATTGCCAGTCTGCAATTTATATCCTCTCTACTTCGACCATCATCAGTTATTTTGCTCCCCAAATAGCAAAACTCCTTTACTACTTTAAGTGTCTCCTTTCCTTATCTCATTCCCTCAGCATCACCCGACTTAATTCGACTGCATTCCATTATCCTCGTTTTGCTTTTGATGTTCGTCTCATATACTCCTCTCAAGACACTGTCCATTCCATTCAACAAAGCAGTACTACTATTTGTAAAAGCAAGAACTGTGAATGTGTGTATAAAAAAAATTCAAACAGTAACAAAAACTGTGAATTTGAAAGCAGTATTAATTCGTGTACTCTCAGAACAACAAAATTTGTGAGCAGTATTACTAACGTGAATATTTAAGTCTGAATAAAAAAATTGTTATTCGCTACCATACATCTTTGATGTTACTTCACAAATCACTAGCCACACAGATTTATATAAAGGTGGTGCAAGACGCACAAGGAGAAAAGCTAACGTCTAAGCACACAGGTTTTAAAAAATTTAATTTTTTAATAAAATTAACATACCAATAAAATACCAAAACAAAGTTCTTGTTTAAAGCTTTGATTCTGTGAGTATCCAAGTCATCATATTCTGATTTTTAGACTGTAACCTATTCTCCTGTCTCTGTTTGTCAATCTGTGATGACAAACTCGTCGGCATAAACGAAAATCTTGATCTAAGAGCACAAATGTTACGCTAGCACGTCACATTAGGCATCATATAATTCACTTCAGAGTCGTTGAAGAAACAGAGATCACGCCACAAATAAATGGTATGTTTCATTAGACACATTAGTCTGAACTAAATGTTTTTAAAAAGGAAATCCTGTATAATAGAGACATGAAAAACTACTTATTTCTATTAATATTTGCTATACAACATTTTTCACAACAGCAAAAAACAGAAATATTATTTAAAATAAATCCTTCAAGTAGCAACTGTCGAAAATGATTATGGCTCGACAGTTCTGACCATTCTAAGACTTGTGGCTTCTTGACATAGTGAGTGCATGGACCCCCAGGCAGCATATTTTAAAGAATCTGGTGCATCTTTTGTCATTAGTCATGTTAACTACACGACCGACGCAGTGACACAGTCTCCACATACGGTGCCATCCCCAAGGGCTGACCCTACCGGTAACAAGCCTTTTGTCTTTTCTGACAGTCTCTTTCTTGTATGCATCTCTTTCCACACACTGCATCTCGCCTTCGTTGCGAAACCTGAAAGAAATTCCTAAAAACTTATTTGTGCTTAAATCCTTTTTTATCCAACCAGTTAGTTGGTGATTCTATAAAAACTTTGATTATGTTTTATTCTAAAAAAAAGTGGCAAGTGTGTGTAACCCTTAAAGCTGAAATGATTAATGCCACAGTTACCTTATTTAACGCAAATAAAATACTGACATCAACATGGTGTGAAAGGTTAATTTTTATCCTTTGGCAAAAAAATTTATCCTTGTTAAAGGACATCTTCTAAACACCGTGAACTACACTTTAACAAATATCCAGAAGCTGTAAAGCATCAGGCATTCAAATTTAATCTTTTTATCAAACCTTTATATAGTTTGAAGTACTACCTCGAAAAATAAAAGAACATTCATAAGTGACATTTTTGTCGTTGGTGCTGTTTCATTTGTCAGTACTTGTAATTATGCTGATAAGACGTGCACTATGCACAGAAGGTTTGTATTGTGTGGCGAGAGTGGCAAAAACAGATTGTTCCTGCCAGCTTATTAGTTAAGATTTCAAACTGGCACGGAGAAAAGACAAAGTCCCTAACACGAATAAAAATTCATGATCACCTAGCAGTCTCCTGGCAAGCTGGCGTCCACTACCATGGATCTAAGAAGAGACAGGGCAGCCCATTCGCCGAATAGCCTCTGATTCCAAGAGTTCCTCTACCTGCACAGTTCGATGCAGTCGGGCATTGTCATCCATAAAAATGAATTCAGGTATGAAACTACGTGTATGGGGAAGGAGTAAGTGCCACAACAACGTTAAAAGGCGAGTCTACCATGTTCAAAGACTCGAAGGTAAGTATGAAGACCTCCAAATCCTATGTTTATGGCAGTGTAAAAAATCTATCCTCATTAGAAAAAGAATACAGTCAGATTTTAGTGAGCTGCTAGAATGTTTCTCCACAAATCCTTCGTGACGTGGTAGCATATGGAGGATTTCATTTACTAAAGCATTTAAGAAAAGTTACTATACTTCATGGCTCTTGTATATTAATACTAACTGAAGATTAACTACACGAAGTTAATCTTTACTTTAGGTACCACGTAAAAATTTCTTAAGCTAAAGCGTTAATATGACGGATTATACGCAGAATATAGATTTCAGTAACTACAAATATACTGATAAGTTCATAATAAATACGTGGCCTGCGGAACACAGCAGAATGAAAGCTGATGTCCCTTTACAAAACTAAAAGGAACGATGTAAGCTCTTACCTTGTTACAGCTGAAAATTACTATACAGTTTGCAGTGAACAGACCATAGCATTTTTATGTCACCCAAAGCAACCCCAGAACGACCATAAAGTGGTTTCGAACTCCTTTCGTAGAGATGACGAGGAAGCCCTTTTTTTATGCGTACGGGGCAAAATATGTCACGAGGACGCTGTCCCTTACAATTTTTTTATTTTTGGTTTCTATGAATCCTTGACGTCTTTTGTTAAGATGCAGAACTTCTCATATCAATGACGTAGCCAGTAATTTGTCAAAGAGAGTGTGCGATTTGTTAAGGAGGACCTTAAGCAGTCTTGTTTTAATGTATACCAAAAACTTTTTTTTATTTTACGTACATAATTTGCTTTTGGGAGGGAGAGAGAAAGAGAGACAGACCATCACAGTTTCTTCAACACATCAAAGGGTCACAAGTCCCTCAATTCAGTCTAAAATTTTATTAAAGTACCTCTCATTTCATAAAAATTCTTAGAGTTCCATAAGTAATCAATAATTACTTTTTAAAACATTATTTCAACTGAAAACTATAACAACCAAATTTATGTATAAAACAAAACAGAATACACAAAAAAACGTTCAAATGTGTGTGAAATCTTATGGGACTTAACTACTAAGGTCATCAGTCCCTAAGCCTACACACTACTTAACCTAAATTATCCTAAGGACAAACACACTCACCTATGTCTGATGGAGGACTCGAACCTCCGCCGGGACCAGCCACACAGTCCAAGACTGCAGCACCTCAGACCGCTCGGCTAATCACGCGCGGCCAGAATACACAAACGCTATGCGCAGTTTTCGGATCGTAACATTGATTCATGCACTTTTTCAACTAGAATTGTAATGTGTGAGACCTCACAAACGAGTTTGCGTTTATCCATTATAACTTGGTTATACAGTCTTGATGCTGATAAACTCGTCTGTGATGTACAACTTACAGTGCCGCTTATATGACGTTTATTTACAAATGCGTTAGCGATGTGACCGTCGGCCTTACTGTTCCAAAGACATTACTAGTAAGACATTGCACAGTAGAACACCTTTCTCGTAATAAAATTTGAAGACGCGATATATTGCTGTTCCACAAGTTAGCCGTCTTTATAAACAGGTACATAATACAACATGACGATTACTAGATGCTTTCCAACGTAAATATCGCTTATCTATATTGTCGAAAGCTTATGGAAACTAACATTAAAATTAAATACTGTGTTCCTGATAAATAAGTAACTGTTCACCAAATCAAGATACGTACTGTTACAAATGTAATAAAAAAATATTATTCATGTGATTGTTTCTACAATTTAAAAACATTTCAGTTCGAAGATAATCATATAACATCTGAAGACGTTACAGTCATTATAGTGTTACAAGAGCGTAAACAGATTATAGAGGGGAGAGGAGGGGCGAGGGTGAGGATGCAGAGCGCACTGGCTCGTGCGAACGTAAGCAACCCACTGAAAAAATCTCTTAGAAACGAACGGACTACAGAATGTGCTGTCATCACCACACGTTTCACTCTCCACAAACACCTCTCTGTCACTTCGTAATGGAACTGGTTTTCCTAGCTGATTACCACCTGGGTGACCAGACTGGGTGATATTTTGCCATTTGGGCTACTAACGATAGAATTTTGTACAATTTTTTAAAGAATTGCAACCATCGCCATTTGGACGATATTTTTGTTGTTTTTGAGCGACATAGGCAAATCCTAGTGTATTGTTATGCACTGAGTGTAATTTAATGCCTTCCGAAATACTGAAATATTTCAAACCCAAAGTTCTACCAGTCTCCATATAACTACTAAAGTGCTAACATTAAACTACTATAGCCGGACGCGGTGGTCTCGCGGTTCTAGGCGCTCGGTCCGGAACCGCGCGACTGCTACGGTCGCAGGTTCGAATCCTGCCTCGGGCATGGATGTGTGTGATGTCCTTAGGTTAGTTAGGTTCAATTAGTTCTAAGTTCTAGGCGACTGACGACCACAGATGTTAAGTCGCTTAGTGCTCAGAGCCATTTGAACCAAACTACTATAAAGAGGTAATTAGGTTATTACAGCAGCATGTACATATTTGTAACTTATCAAAACGCTAGAGGACGAATCAAAATTGATTTTCCCCTTCTTTTACATTACAAATTTGCCTTTAATTAGAAACTATCACAACAACATGAAGAACAAAGGCAATAAACGCCAGGACTTACAGCTGTAAGTAAGAACTGAACTCCAGAATGAGATTTTCACTCTGCAGCGGAGTGTGCGCTGATATGAAACTTCATGACAGATTAAAACTGTGTGCCAGACCGAGACTCGAACTCGGGACCTTTGACAAGTGCTCTACTAACTGAACTACCCAAGCACGAAAGTTTGGAAGATAGGAGACGAGGTACTGGCGGAAGTAAAGCTGTGAGGACGGGGTGTGAGTCGTGCTTGTGTAGCTCAGTTGGTAGAGCACTTGCACGCGAAAGGCAAAGGTCCCGATTTCTAGTCTCGGTCCGGCACACAGTTTTAATCTGCCACTGAGATCAAGTATGGCCAACAATGTTCAATAGTTGGTCTTGGCTAAAGTATGGATAGTCTATAACTAGTAGTGCATCGTTAACTAAAATCTATCGATGACCTCGTTGACTATAGACACTGCGTATCCCTTTGTTGTCCTATGACTGAAAACCAAAATATTTTTCAGTTTCACTACACAGCAACTAGATCATGTGTAATTTCATTTAGGTGATAGGGGTGTCTGGATCCCATTGACCCCTCCTCTGGCTACGTCATGGGTCAAATTATTACAGTAATAATCATACGTAAATGGTCATGAGGCTTGCAATCTAAATCATACGCCGACAGATATGTGAAAAGTGAGTGCGAAGCGTTCACTTAATAGTAGGAGTAATAATCGCACAAACGATTTACAAAGCTTACATTGTAATTCACATATAAATCTTTATGTAAAGTAGACATATTGATGTCCGAATATTGTCGTAGGAAGCTAACAACAGCTCATCTTCTGTCACCGGCATAACCCTTCTCTATGGATTTCTGAACTTCCTTATTAGCAACAGCATGTCGATACAACTCTTACCTGAGAATGACTCGATAGGCGAAACTGTGATGGTAGTACGTTAACAACCATCCAGGCGGGAAGTGTCAGTTTTGCTCAACCTTCGGGATTGTTCATAATTCCCCCCGCAGAACAGAACAATACGAAACCTCGTGCATACACGTCGACAGGCTGGAAGTGTGGCGAGGTGAAACGGCAAACGGCAAACGGCAAACGTCGCGGCTGGCCACGCCCTTGAGAACTGGAGCAGCGTGCAGCCTGCAGGATATATGCAATTACTCGTGCCTTGTGTAACGCCCTGCTCTCGCAACATAACGGATTTTCACTCAAAACTCTAGCGGCAGCTAGCTCTTCTAGCCTTCTCGTATCTAGCAACTTGGGGTCTCCATTGTCTCTACGACCTATGTTTAAAAAGAAAAGTGAAGAATTTACTATCTTGCTAGCAAGGACAAATTTTTAATGAGAGGAAGTCAGTTACACCAATTTTGAAACATCTCATCCAAAGTTGTTGTTTTTATTGCATAGCAAACCGTTGTACGGCCGGCCGCAGTGACCGAGCGGTTCTAGGCGTTTCGGTCTGGAACCGCGCGACCGCTAAGGTCACAGGTTCGAATGGATGTTTGTGATGTCCTTAGGTTAGTTAGGTTTAAGTAGTTCTAAGTTCTAGGGGACTGATGACCTTAGATGTTAAGTCTCATAGTTCTCAGAGCCATTTGAGTAATTTTTGAACGGTTGTACGTGAACCTGATCATTAGCTAAGTAGCTGTTGTACAGACCTGCCAGCTATAAGTTATGGGATCCATGCAACATAGAATACTACAAGAAATACACAGCAAATACTACGTTAACGTTCTGAGGTGTTTCACGGATACCCGGCTCAGTAACTACACAAGATCACTAAGACAATCTTGGGCGGTGGGATTCGATTCAGAGGTAATGGGTCCGAAACATGGCGGTGAAAAAAAAATTCATTTGCCACCATTCGGCCGACAAGGGGAGATTACTCACGAGACTGAGTGCCAAACTCTTAGGCTAAACTCGAAACTTCCCTGCAGCGATTCATGGATTGAGGGTATGAGCGCACTTTTCATGGTGTTCTACCCGTCGGGTGGGAACGCTAAGCTCGCCTGGCTTCCTGACGCTACGAGGAGTAGGCTTCGTTTCGTCATCAACAGAAACAGACACATACACTTATTGCAGTCACCTTCATGGGGCAGTTATGCTTAAAACACCTCATCAACATCTACTTCTATACCCTACGAACTAATGTAAAACACATGTCAGCGGTTATTTCCCATTGTACCATTTATTAGGGAATCTTCCCTTTCCATTCGCGTAAGCAAAGAGGGAAAAAATTGCCTTACTTCCCCACTGTGCGCTATAATTGCTGTAATCTGTCTTTCGCGGTCGCTACAGGAGCAATAAGCAGATTCTGCTACGGTAACCATTGTAGGGTTCATTCACTGCCCTCTTTGACAGCCAAACAGGTTCATTCAGAATCTACCCATAGCCGTATCTTTCGTTTTCAGAAGTCAAGAAAAACTACGTCTACCTGACTGCCTTGATACATGGCTTTCAAGAGCAAAATGCGAGTTCGGTTTCTCATGATCATTATTTTCGGAATCTATGCTGATTTGCGTGCATGTATTGTACAGTAATATCTGTTTGTTCTAAAGTTTCTACACAGACTTTTTACACTGATCATCCAGAACATTATAACCACCTACCTAATAGATAACAGCCACGACGCGTCGTGGTATGGAAGCAATGAGGCCTTGGTAGCTCGCTGGATGGAGTTGGCACCGTGTCTGCATACACAAGCCACCTAATTCCTGTAAATTCCGAGGAGGGGGGCGATGAGCTCTGACGCTACGTTCAATCACATCCCAGATCTGTTCGATCGGGTTCAAGTCTGGCGAGTTTAGGGGCCAGCACATCAATTGTAACTCGCCACTGTGTTCCTCGAACCACACCATCACACATGTGACATGGCGCATTATCTTGCTGAAAAATGGAGCTGCTATCGGGAAAAATGACCGTCATGATCTGCAACCCGTGTACGGTACTCGTTGGCCGTCATTGTGCCTTGTACGAACTCCAGTGGACCCATGGATGCCCACGTGACCCAGAGTATAGTGGAGCAGCCATCAGCTTGTCTCCATCTCTCTGTAAAGGCGTCAAAAAGTTGTTCCCCTGAAAGAGGAAAGATTCACGCCCTCCCATCTGCATGATGAAGAAAGTATTGGGATTCATCAGAACATGCAACGCTCTGCCGTTGCGCCAACGTCCAGTACCGACAGTCACATACCCATTTCAGTGGTAGTGCCGATGCAGTGGTAGTAACATGCTACGATCGTTGGCTAGGGGGTTCCATTGTTAGGAGTGTTTGATGCACTGTGTGTTCAGACACACATGTACTCTGCCCAGTACAATCCGATGTTAGTTACGCCAAAGTTCGCCACCTGTCCTGTTTTAACAGCCGCCCAGCCTACGATGTCCGACATCTGTAATGAGGGGTGCCGCCCAACCCCACGGTGTCTGGACATGGGTTCACGTTGGTTTCGCCACATGCTGAAGACTCTGACCACAGCACTCCTGTAACAGCTGACAAGTGCAGTTTCCGAAATGCTCGTACCGAGCCTCCAGGCCATCTCCTTCTGCCCTCGGTCAAACTCAGATAGATAGCGTGCCTTCCTCATTCCCTGCACACGTACAGCAAGGTCACTAATACTACATGCACCACATGTGTGTCTGACTGGCAGTCGTTCTTCGCCAGGCGACGCTGCTAGCGCTTGGACAGTTTTATATCGACAGTAGGTCGATGGTCATAATGTTCCGGCCGATCAGTGTGCAAAGGAGGGTCACTCCCATCATGAAGTGTTCTGCTAGGAAAATATACTTCCACATTATGGTTAGCTATTCTTTTCAACTAGAGCCATAATTCTTTTACGTTCCTGTCCAGAGCCTTATGTTTCGAGTTTCTCACTGAGATGTGACACTGTTACCTCTTTATCCTGTTTTTTGAATGTGTGAATCTTTCTGGTTGTTTTCTTTGCCTTTTGTACCTTGGTAATCACTGTTGCTACAACTGCTCCATGGTCGTTGATACAAGTTCCAATGTGGAGACCTTAAAGTGGTCAGACCTGTTTGCTACCATTGGACCTACTACATCTCCATCGTGAGTGACCTCGCCCAGTATTTGTTCAAGGTAGTTTTCAAAGTGAAATTTAATATTGTTTCGCAGGGTGCCTTGTCATGTCTACTCCTCACAAAACTGACATTATCGCAGTTGATTGCTGGATTATTAAAATTCCTTTACTTATGACAGTACCATAGGGTAACATAAGTACTTACGAACAGAGGTTTTCTGTTAAGTTGTGACATTACTGTCAAATATCACAAAGCAGTACTGTATCATTTTCTGCCACTATTTCGTGGCTATTTCTTGCAAACGTGTGAGAAATGCAAAGTGCTGCAGCTAAATCTTCAGCGTTTTCCTCTCATATCAACCACGAAAAACTGAGGGAATCCCTCTAAGGAAAAAGTCTAATGCTTTATTCTCTCTTTCTTTAATCATGACCTTATTTGTATCTGAGTTTTTGTCATCTCGTAAGTCTATGCATTCACTCTGGGTATTTTGTTAGAAAACGACTCAACCGTTCCACTTTATTTCTGCATCAAGCTGCTGGGTTTTTTCCCAAAACACTGCGCACTGTTTTGTTTGAATACCTTTGCCATAAACCCTCCACTAATTCTGTAAATCTGGATTGCTTATTAAGAACTCCATGGTGAATAATATAGATCTTAGCCTTACCTGTGATATATAATTTGGTCATTAGCAAGCACGTTACATCTGACTACCTGCTTAACTTGGCCATGGCTAATGTAGCATTTATAAATACAGTAAGTTGATGTGATGTTTTTCCGAAGAAGTGGATTATGAGAGTCATGGCTGCAAGATCAACAGATGAGAAAGGAACATTTACTACATTTTTAATTTCACCCAAATCCAACTACAGCTGCCATCCTGCCAGTAAAGTACTAGCTGTTCATGTCTGCACCATGTTTGTGCAATCTACTTTTCACTTTTTCCATGAACAGACTCGTACCACTTCAAAATACTAGCTCAATAACTATATGTATAACTAAGGCCATTACATCCAATTCTTGTGCATAATCGTTGTCCAATGACACTGAGAGCAATCATACACTGTGTGCCTGTATCTTCTAAATGTAGCACATATCACAGGTATAAATTTATCACAAGATGCGAATAACCTGTTAAACTATAAATTTTACAACAGTTCAGAACAAGGTTCTGTTGCCGACTATTACCCTTATATTGAGATAATTCAACTGGTTCACTTAGCCTACTAAGAGTAACTCTCACATCTTTCTGTCACAATTTGGCCATAACAAAAATACAATTTTCCTGAGAACCAGTATAATGTGTCTTTGCAACTCACCCTCTGCGTCTGTTGCAGAGCCAATTCCAGAATCCTTGTCCTCCTTAGGCTTGACCAATATTTCTTGCCCTCCAGTTCCAACTGGTGCTGGGCTTCGGCACTTCTGACACTTAAATCGTAGTGATCGCCCATTCCCAGGCTGGGAACATCGACTGTTTTGTCAGATGGAGGCTGAGGAACCTATGTGATATCGTCAGACACAATAAAATAAGATTAAATATTACTTGTTTGATTCCTCAGAATACATCTTGTCGCTGTATCTTCTGTGGCTACTGGTGGCTTTCCAAGCCAGCGTGGAATCTGTTGAATCAAGAAGCAGACTCAGAGCGCCTGAAGATCGCTGCACCAGCCCAAAATACAGGCCAGTGACTCGGAGTATGGCGGGTTGCTCGACCGTTGCATCAGAAGGCACTTCCTTTTGGCTGGTCTGCTATGGACGACGCCCTGACAAATCTTCATGTGTGTTTTCCCCCTCAGAGGGACTGCGACGTCAGATGCTGTGATGTCGTGTTGAATGCTGATCCTCACCAGCCAGTTCGCTAGGCCATCTGAGTCGAACGATGGTGAAGCTTCAGAGTAGTTGGTTCCTTAACTGGAACAGCGTTATTAGATTATCTATCAGTGGCAGCTTCCGTATTGGATGCAGGTTCACAGTCATCCATGGCTATGGATAGAGGTCATCACATCAGACAGCAAGAGTATGACCAATAGCGGAACACTCTCTCAAAAGATGTTACAATATAATAATCAGAGAGTCGAGTGTGAATGACATGAACGCCACCAATCTTACAGATCGACTGCCCGAAGGATGGAGTACGTGCGGTGTTGAGGAGTGTCTTTGAGGTCCGATGTAATCTGTACTGATCAGATTGGTCTCGATCATTATGAGCCATCAGTAGTCTTCACTTTTGCTGTGTTGGCTTAAATAATTTGTTTCTGTATCATAACAGATTTAATGAAGGAATATTACTCAATCCAAGAAGTTTTCTAGACTTCCACGAAATCAAACAGTATGCATCGCGATGCGGGTTTTCAACAATTTCGAATTTACTAATCTATTTTTCAAAGACTTTCCTTAGTTCTGTTGGTAACATGTAGATATTTTGTGTGATTTCACAAGTACATAATCCCCAACCTTCAACTGTGTTATTTTTACTTTACTGTCATGTCTCATTTTTCGTGTCTGTCCCTGTTTCTTCATGGTTTTTCCTGACAGTTTTCTCTCTTTCCTATGTAGAAGAAATTGAACATGGTGGATATTCCATTAACTCTGATAGAATGTTTGAGGGTTTCTGATGAAGTTCAATCTCAAAAGGTGTAAATCCAGTAAAACTGTATTGTAAGCTATTCATGATGTCTTCAAAATCATTAATGTGCTCAAACCAAGTAGGATGATTACGACTACAATGTGTATGACATAGGTGACCAATCTCTCTCATGTATCTTTCTGCAGGGTCTGACGACAGGCTATACACTGGAATCAAAGTGTCATGGTCTTTCAACAAACGCTTTCAAATTTTTAGATACGAGCTGTGATGCATTATCTGACAGAATGGCTTTTGGTTTTCCTGCATTTTTAAAGTAATTCTTCTGAACCTTAAAAATAATCTCTCTACTTGTGGTATTTCTGGCAGGATACAATTTTATAAATTTGGAAAAAATGTTAACCACAGCAAAAATGTTACTGTGACCATCTCTACTCTTAGGAAAGATACAAGGAAGTCGACAGTTACAAAATTTATAGATTTTTCAGGAATTATGTTCCGCATTTCATACTGATGTGTCCTGTTACTTACCTTTTCTCTTTCACATCTATCACAGGATGAAAAGCCTTTCCTTGCCTTTTGAGCCATATTGTGAAAATAAACATTCTCCTGTAATTTTTCAGTGCATTTCTCAATACCATAGTGTCCGTATGTATCATGAGTGTAGCTGCTCAATTTTTCAGCTTTCTCTCTGGCCAACATAACTTCCATTTATAAGAGTCAAAATATGTTCTAAACAGAGTACCTTTGTGTACCTTTTAAAATTTATCCAATTGATCATACCCTCTCTTCTCTAAATGGCTTTTGACTAACCTCTAGTTTGAATCATTATTTTTATTTCTCCTGATTCTGTTACAAATGACTCTAATGACTTCCTCATCATAAACACTCTCCATATGTCTCCTCTTAAACCCCTTTTCCTCCTGGTGATCATGTAATTCATTAATTTCACCTAACAGTAATCTAGTTAAACCATCTGATACAACATTGTCCTCACTTTTGTTGTATACAACTTCATAGTCAAATTGCTATAAAAACACATCCCATGTTGTGAGCCTTTAATTGTGTAATCTGTACTCTTGAAGATAACTTAATACTTTGTAAGTATAGATTGACTTTAAGGCCCAACATATAATTTAGGAACTTGGCAAATGCCCATGAATAGCCAACAACTCTTTTTCAATAATGGTGTAAGATTTTCCATGTTTGAGTAACATTCTACTTCCAAAAGCAAGTGGACAATGTATAATTTCAATTTTTTTCATTAAATAACTTAGCACCTAGTCCACCATTATTGCTGCTGGTGTGCAAGCAAAAAGGCAAATTGAAATCAGATATGTGTAATACGTGTCAGTTGTTTAAATCTTTCTTAATACATTCAAAAGCTTTATGACATTCATACTCCAAATGCACACAGAATTCTTCTTGAGTACATTTCTCAAATATGGTACATTCAAACTTTGATTACTAACAAATTTTTGATAGAATCCTCATAAACCAGCAAATGACTTCAACTGCTTTCTGTTATGTGGTGCTGGAAATTAGGAAATGGCTTCTGTTTTCTCAGGGTGTGTAAGAAGCCCAACTTTAGTAATAACATGGCCAGAAATTTTATGTTCTAGTACAGCAAATTTACATTTCTCTAATGTAACTGTCATTCCTCGCTGTCTAAGCCTATTGCACAAACGTTGAGTGTTAGTTACAATTTTGTCCAGTTACCAAAATCTCACCTACATTGATTGTCAGTTCTGATACAAGTTCTCTACCAAGCGCATGGTACAAAGTTCTAACATATTCAGCAAAATCGTTCAAATGGCTCTGAGCACTATGGGACTTAACATCTGAGGTCATCAGTTCCCTAGAACATAGAACTACTTAAACCTCACTAACCTAAGGACATCACACACATCCATGTCCGAGGCAAGATTCGAGCCTGCAACCATAGCGATCGCACGTTTCCAGACTGTAGCGCCTAGAGCCGCTCAGCCACCCCGGCCGGCTCATATTCAGCAACAGAAGAATTCAAACCAAATGGCACAACACCATATTTATTACAATGATGACTATATAAAAAGGCCATATACTTTCTTGAGTCATTTGCTAAAAGTACCTGGTGAGACCCTGAGGTCAAATCAAGGCTTAACATAAATTGTATGTGCTTAAATACGTGTAGAAGCTGAGCATTGTTTTCAGGGTGGTCTGTTTCTCTGTATAAAAATTAGTTTATCTGTCTGGAATCCAACACTGATATCACACTTCCAACTCTCTTCATAACTACAGCAAGCAGCCTAGTGGAAGCACCAGCACGTCTTTCAATAACATCACATACTTACATTTTGTGTAATTTTGTCTACTGCTGGTGTTCTGGCAATTGGTAAACCATAAGGTCTGGCAAACAATGGTTTGTAAGCTTTCAGCTGTTAAGTACACTGGTAACTTTTTACTCTTCCTCGCATATTTCTAAAGAGATCACTGTTCTCCCAAAGTAAATAACTTAATTCCAGTTTTTGATGTTCACTAATCCCACCAGCATTTCCTACCTTAGTGTTAAGAAGTTCTTCAAATTCTGCCTTATACTTAGAGTGTCATAGTTCACACCTCCTTCTTTCAAAAACTGAATACTACTAACTTTAATATTTCTGTTGAAATCTGACTTGAAAAAATTGGTTACAACACAGCTTCCTTCTGCTCTTGGAATACAAAGCTTCTGTCCTCCCCAGTCAAAACCTACGCTGACTTTTCCTATTCAATTTATACCTAGTATAAAATCCTTTGAAAGTTCTGAAATTATGAGACATCTTGAGTAAACTGTAATCCTTCAACACTAAAAGAAATCAGAGCCTGATTCTGCACTGGTTTACTATATCTACCTGTAGCACCTCCGACTTTCATTCCATTCACTGGTAATTCAACACAATTACTTCCTCCTTTTATTTTCTTGTTTAAGGCCTCAGAAACCCCAAACACCTGGCTCCCTGGGTTGATAAGGCACATGCCTTGCCATGATCCAATTTTTACTTTAATGAACAGACTACAAATTTCTTCATAAACACTGTAGTTAACATTTTCATGTAGCAAATTGCCTTTAAATTCTTTAGAACTATGATCTTGGTTTGTGTCTTACTCGTACTGGTCTTATCTGGATTAAAAAGTTTAACTGCACAAACAGAAAAATCATTGCTAGTACTATCCACAATTCGAATGTTACTTATCCAAGAAATTTCACTTGACTGACATTCATTTTTGCTCATTTACTTACGTTTTTGTTGTTTATAGATATCATACTTGATTTTGTGTCACCAGTTTGGACAAAACGTTGAACATACTATTAACATTTTTCTAAAATTTTCGTCATTCTACAGTGCCTCGCTATTTAACCACAAGTCATAGAAGAAGAACACGTCATCGTTAATCATCTCAGCTAAAAACTAACCATTACTTCAGGTACTGTTAACTGAAATATCTTCACCATTGGAATATAGCTTTTTACTAGAAATTAAACTAAGAAACTCAGTAGCTTTAACACTATCATTACAATTACTCATTTTCACAACTATGTCTCTTGATATTGCAACAATACTATCATGAACATCTTTCTTCTCCTTATTACCTCATACCTCAACTTGTAACAACAACAACTCTGTACTATTGTACATATAAGTAATTCTTTTCATCTGATTTTACGATAAACTTGTGTAATTGATGTTCTGATTTCATTTCTTTTTGTTTCATGCCATTAGGTTAAGAAAACTGTAAATAAGTTTCAATGTCAATATTAATGTTTATGTCAAATGTCAAGTAATATTGTAATAGAACTGAAATGTAACAAATGTTGAAACTGATGTAAGATGTTTAAAACTATCTGGTCCATATGTAGGCAATGTGTTAGGATATGTAGAATGCAAAACATCGGGTGAATACCCGGTCTGTCAGGGAGCGGTAAAAGGTGGATGGCAGGCGAGCGCAGGAAAATGTGCGCAGGCACTGCACGAAACAACGGGCTCAGGAGTAGTTGGAGTTTGGCACTGGTTTGAGCAACACCTTCAGGAGCAAGGAGGCTCTCCTGGAAACATAGCTTCACTGAGCCTCGGGTATGCCATTCAAACGCTCACACAGCATGGCAAAATTCCATAGGCACTAAATGGAAAAGTATTGCGATGCTAAGAAAAATTAAAATGCCGATACGTCAAGAGCCATAGCTGTGGTTGTATGTGTGCTCTGTGCCTCGCCATCTTGCCGCTCGCCAAGCGCAGCATCGATACTAGCATGCTGAAACTTTTAGTAGTACATTCCTATGGGTTAGAGAGTGAACTGTGTTTGTTTGGTGCAATAATAACCTAAATTTTACCAGAACTTTTCCATCATTTAATTATCCTGACAACTAAACCTAGACAGGGTCCTTTCCAAACGTTGCGCAATCCGAGTGTCCCAAAATGAAAATTAAAAATTTTGTTAATAATAATTATTTGCAGAACTAGCTATGTTAGAACGGTGTTTAAAGAAATGTCTTGTTAATGAACCAGTAAATAAATAGCGAATGTCTAACAAAGTCGAAAGATAACCTTAGTATTGATATAGTAATGGAGTTTATTATTTCGACACAGATTTGATGGGATTTACATGAGCTGTAAATAAGATGAAAAGAGTAGTAACTTACATACTGGAAATCTTGAATGAATATTAATTCAGTAATCTTTTTTCTATGTACAGCTATCATAACAGTTTCGGGGTCCCCCCTTTATCCATTTGAGTTCTGAAGTGTTGTAAATTGGCTTGACCAGCAAAAGTTAAAGTCAATATAAAAGTCAAAATTAATCTGTTTTATCTTTATCAGAATTGACATTTTGTGTGTGGCATGAAAGTACAATTTCTAGGGTAACCTATGTCCAATTTTAATCAGATTAATAGACAGTATAAAGTTTTTTAGTAAACATTATAGTGTAGTGTTACATATTCATTATTTTCCATATCAGTACAGAACGTGAAACAATCAGTTCAATAGATTTTCTGGTTCTGAAATCCTACTGTATTATGCAGTGTTACAACTTGTTGTTTTGCATGAATATATACTAACTTGTACAGGGAAGAAACTTACTTAATGCCTAATTAAGGCTGGCGACCGTATTATTATCACGTTGGTAGCGTCTTCTGGTGTGATTTTGCGAACTCGGGACCTTTCCCTTTCGTGGGAAAGTGCTCTACCAACTGAGCTACCCAAGCATGACTCACGCCCAGTCCTCACAGCTTTATTTCTGCCAGTACCTCGTCTCCTACCTTCCAATGTCACCCGTCAGTCCTACCTCATGCGACTCGCACGCCGCACAGCAATACTCCAAGGTAGAGCAGACAAGTGCGGTGTAAGCAGTCTCTTTAGTGGACCTGTTGAACCTTCTAAGTGTTCATGCAATTAATCACAGTCTTTGGTTTGCTCTACCTGCAACATTACCTATGTGATAGTTACAGTTTATGTTATTTGTAATTGTATTCCCTAAGTATTTAGCTGAATTTACAGCCTTCAGTTTTCTGTGACTTATTGCGTAATCAAAATTTAACTGAATTTCTTTTAGCACTCATGTGAATCACTTCACACTTTTCTTTATGCGGGGTCAATTGCCACTTTTCGCACCTTATAGATGCCTTGTGTAAATCATTTTGCAATTCGTTTTGGTCATCTGATGACTTTCCAAGATGATAAATGACTGCATCATCTGCAAACAATCTAAGACAGCTACTCATTAATAGACATCAGGAAAAACAGAGGGCCTATAATACTTACTCGGGGAGCGCCAGATATCACTTCTGCTTTCCTCGGTGACTTTCCGTCTATTACTACGAACTGTGACATATCTGACATAATATCACGAATCCAGTCACACGACTGAGGCACATAGGGACAGAGTTTGGCTAGAAGACGCTTGTGAGGGATGGTGCCGAAAGACCTCTGGAAACCTAAAACTATGGAATCAATTTGACATCCTCTGTCGATAGCACTCATTACTTTGTGAGTATAAAGAGCTAGTTGTGTTTCACAAGAACGATATTTCCTGAATCCGTGCTGCTATGTGTCAATAAATCGTGCTTTGTGTGACCACACATAAAAATGAATTCGTTTTGTAAAAAGATCATTATGGCCCCTCGTACCTACCACACGATCTACCAGTTGTCACAAGTGCTGGACCCACTACCCATAAATTTGAATCACTGTAATTTGATGCTTTAGTCTGTACACATTTCAACGCAATTGAATATGGCCACAGGAAGTACTTCGAGCAGAAATTACGAATGTATGTGCTCAACACTTTTTAATATAGTTCGTTAACATTGTCAAAATAAACATAGCACTGACTTTAAAAAAAGAATATCATATTTCAACAACACTAAAAATGCAGTCAGCGGCTGCACTGGACCGATTTCATCAATTTAAACTGTCCTGTTCACAAGCGAAATAGGCTCAGAGCATTGGTTAAAAATGTGAATCAGACGGCGGCGTCCCACACAGAATTGGCGAAAATTACATATGTGAAATACGAATGTTAAAAACAAATGGACAAAGACTGGACAGCAGGAGTAAAACAGATTTGTTAAAACTGACGTAAAATAGCTTGAGAACCACAACATGCCTTTGTTACAGAATTAATAAACAGTGTCACACCACAAAAACTACATATATACAATGAGTAGCAAACAATTAACTGTCAGATCGCAAATCCTACATAGTATAAGCGACGAAAGTCAACCACAATTCTGGAGACATGAAGGTCATTAATCGCGCCTACACACAAATTGGGAGCACTAGAGAACATAGAAACTTTAACAAAATATGTAACAGCAGAAGCCCAAATATTCATTAAACTGCATGAACGCCTACAAAATGAATAAGGGAGCACTGAAATAGACAACAAACCATGGATCAAGTCTTAAGCAAACATTACTATGAAAAGAGAGCTAAACAAAAGGAGGTGAAATTTTCAAAATTTACTATCAAATTTTATTATGTAGTAGTATTAGTAGTAGTAGCTTTATTTATCTGCAGATCTCATTTTACAAGGGTATAGGATATGCCAAAGTATTTACGAATTTCGATCAATTTAAAATAAGCTAATTCGTATACAAATATATTTACAGACTTCTAGTTAGAGACAATCATTAGATTCACTTCTGGTATACAATAATTTTTTCACAAATAACTTATCAAATAATGTAATGCCACATTGTTCACTCATATCTCACTATCAGTCACTGCACACACTGTACACACATTGTTTCATAACACTTCACTCACAAACACACACACACACACACACACACACACACACACACTGGTGATCTCTGGGCCATTTCCTGTACTGCAACCCCCCCCCCCCCCCCCCATTTGCTATCCTGAAAAACTTAGTCGGCATCCCTTCATAATGAGTCAGATGTTGAGCTCAGAAAGAGGAAGAGGTGTTAGTATTCTGCCATGTACAGCTTGGGGGTAAGTATTTCTAGAAAGAAAAAAAGAAGGAAAAAACATAAAGTGAAGGTGTTATGTGGAATGTTGGATATATCAGAATCATTCTTATTATTATTTATTTGTATGACATTTTTTTATCAAACCCATACTCTGGTTTAACTAACTAATCCTTCACTGTATAAAATGTATAGCATAACAGGTACATTTTATTTGCCTTTTTAAATAAGTGTATTTTTGAAATTTCTTTAATCTCTTTTGGTAATTTATTGTACAGTTTTATTACTTGGTAGAAAATGCTCTTTTGAGTTTTATGTTTACTTTTTCTTAGTAAATATACATTGAGTCTATATCTAGTTGCATGGTCATGGACAGAGCTGTTTGTGCAGTAATTAGCAATGTTATTTTTTTATGTGTACAGCTGACTGGTAAATGTATTCACATGGAGCAGTTAAAATCACCAGTGTTTTGAACAGCTCTTTAAAATTAGCTCGACTAGTATTTTTAGTTATTATTCTTATGGCTCTTTCATGAAGTTTGAAAATTGTGTTCATATTTTGTGCATTTGTTCCCCAAAAAAGAATGCCATAGCTAATAATTGAGCATACATATGAATAATATATAACTAGAAGACACTGTATGTTACACACTGATAATAGGATTCTAAGGGCATATCATTCTGGTGGCATTCTGTTTGCAAGTACCTTTGTGTT
This sequence comes from Schistocerca gregaria, assembly GCF_023897955.1. Taxonomy (NCBI): domain Eukaryota; kingdom Metazoa; phylum Arthropoda; class Insecta; order Orthoptera; family Acrididae; genus Schistocerca; species Schistocerca gregaria. The sequence continues at coordinate 854,154,473 of NC_064931.1, read as the reverse complement.
TTCACACCACTTCAACTGAGAATCAATACTCATTCCTAAAAATTTTTCATTTGTTACACAGTCTATAAAGGTGCCATCTACATTTAATTTAAAATTTCAATTTTTCCTCCTCAAAGTAAAATTCATGGCATAAGTTTTCTTTATGTCCAATGTCACTTTATTACTTATTGACCAATCATAAACTTCCTTGAGAGTTTAATTTGATTTCTCAGCAAGGAGTTCTCTTGATTTCTCAGTGACTATAATATTGCTGTCATCAGCAAAGAGGATTTTTTCATTATGAGTAACACTACTGGGAAAGTCATTGATGTATATCAGGAACAGTATTGGTCCTAATATGCTACCTTGTGGAACTCCTATATTAATGTATTTTGGTTCTGATAAGTGTTTTACTAAATGTTTAGATCTATTTGAAGTATGTGTTATCTCTACTCTTTGTACTGTGTTAGGTATGGTCGAAACCAGTCATTAGCAACCCATCTTATTCCTAATGCTTCTAATTTATTAAATAGAATCTTGTGGTTGACTGTATCAAACGCCTTAGAAAAATCCAAAAATATGCCAGTGACACACTCATCTTTATCAAGAGCATCAAGTACAACTTTTGTGAATTCTACTATAGCTGACTCTGTATTTTTGCCACTTCAGAAACCAAACTGTGATTCGCTTAAAAGACTGTATTTGTTCAGTTAATTCATTAACCCATTTTTCATAATTGCTTCTATCATTTTTGAGAATGCTGACATCAGGGAAATGGGCCAGTAATTTTCTATGTCTTCTGCATCACCTTTCTTAAGCAAAGGTAGAACTTTTGCCTGTTTTAACTGGTCTGGAAATTTCCCAGATGTGAAGGATTAATTTATTACATTTGTTAAGGAGCCTTGTATAATTCTTATGCATTGTTTCAGTACACACATTGGAACTTCAGCTAAGTCTACTGATTTTTATTTTTTTACTTTTTGCATTGTTTTACTGACTTCATTCTCTGTGGTTTGAAGTAACATTATTGTATTTAGTGGAACATTATTTACAGGTGTTATATTTATTTCTCAGAAATACTTGAAAAATGCTCGTTTATGTAGTTTGCTAAGTCCTGTGGATCAATTATTACTTTATACCCCTCTCTTAGCAGTCTGTTAATCTGTATTTCTTTGTCTCTTCCCGTTTCCTTTTTTATTACATCCCAGACTGCTTTGCTTTTATTCTCTGCATTATATATTTTTTTGTCATAAATGCCTTTTTGGCAGCAATCAGCACCTTCCTATAGATAATTTTGTATCTATGACAGAAATTTAAGAATTCTGGATCATTGACATTCTTTTTGGTGAAAGTGAAATGTTTAAGTGTTTGGGAGGACTTCTTAATACCTGCTGTTATCCATCTGTTTTTGTGGGATGTTGATACATACATGCATACTTTTGGAAATGCCATTTCAAAGTTCAATTTAAACACTGTGGAGAAGTTAGAGAATTTCATATTCACATTGGTTGCTTTGTACACTTCATCCCAGCTTTGTTCTTCTAGTCCCTTTAAAAAATCTTTTATTTTGCTTTCTGATAGATGTCATTTATAGGCTTGTAGTTTATGGAATGATTCGATGTCTGACTTTACTGTTGTTATTTGACAGAGATGGTCTGACAGTCCGAGATCTTTTACAGCTACAGCACATTTTTCCCTGTCCATATTTGTGGCCACATGGCACATGGTCAATTACTGATGATGTCGTTGTTGTAACCCTTGTCGTACTATTGACCAACAGGGACATGCCAAAACTTTGAAGGAAGTTTATGAAGGTGCTGCTGGATTCATTTATGATGTTATTGTAGTTTGTTAACTGGGGACCTAGAAAAGGCAGAGAGGCTCCGTCCCCGCCGCAGCCACAGTGGTCGACCTCCACACGACGACTACCGCAGTCCACTTCAGCCCTCAGCCGCCCCACACCGAACCCAGGGTTATTGTGGGGTTCGGCAACCAGTGGACCGCCCAGGGAACGTCTCACACCAGACGAGTGTAAACTCTATTTTTGCGTTGTAGGGTAATGGTGGTGTACGCGTACGTGGAGAATTCGTTTGCGCAGCATTCGCCGACATAGTGTAGCACAGGCGGAATAAGGGGTACCGGCCCGCATTCGCCGAGGCAGATGGAAAACGACCTAAAAACCATCCACAGACTGGCCAGCTCACTGGACCTCGACACAAGTCCGCCAGGCAGATTCGTGCTGGAGACCAGGCGCTCCTTCCCGCTCCGGAAAGCCGTGCGTTAACTGCCCGACTAACCGGGCGGGCATTTATGATGTTAGTGTTGATGTTAATGTACCTACACATAATTATGTTGATCTTTTATTGGCTGATAGTGGTGGCATGGACAAATGGAGTAATCGGCGATACCTTGAACTGTCCTGTATTCTGGAGACGAAGTCGGCCACTGGACGCGAGTTAGCAGGTAACACAAATGAGTGAGCTGCATTCGGGCTTCGGTGGCAGGGAGTGGAGACTGCCGACCGGAAGGCGTGCGAAGGACCCTAGCCCATGTCTACAAGTTGACCTGGTGCGTAGAAACGTGACTGTAGCTCATCCAGATGCTAAGGAAAGCTTAGTGTGTGAAAGCCAGTGAACCTTAGTAGGCGTTCTAGCAACACGGCGTATGACATACATTAAGCAACGTAGTATTTCGTAGCTAGGCCAAGAAAACGTCGCTAAGATGTAAAAAATATATATTACATTGAAGGTGTGAGTTAACGAGCATTTCGCTCTCATTTAAGTATACGGCCGAAAGAGTCAGCTTTCAGGAATTGTGGAACCAACCCTGTCGTCCAGGACCGGATGCCACAAAGTGTGCAGATTCACGACGGGATGGGGAAGCTCACAGGCGTCTATTGTCTATTGATGCCTAAGCGCTGTAGTGTGCGAGTGAGATAGACGAGAACCTACGTCATAGGGAAACCCAGTAGAAGGCTTTTGTGGCCAGGGATACGTAGCAGTGTTAAATATGGCGGACCTAAGATCGGCTGTAAAGGGAAACATTTATGGAAACTATTTAATTCTTTAGGAATGCATATTCATCATATCTATAATAGTTTAGGATTTACTGTTAAAGTGAAATTCACAAGTTTTCTAACAGAGACCCGAATGTTAAAATACGAACGCTTTAGTCGATCTTAACGATCGACATTTAATATAGAAGCTCATCATTAAAATGACAAATGTTGTAAATATCAACTCTGTAACTTCATTTGTCTAAAAGATATAGTAAATTTAAATTATCAGTATTTTCAGTTAAGCGTCAGATCGTCTTTTCCTCCACACAAAACACATTGAACGACGAAAGCGTAACGCATTATGGAATCATTAGGTAACGAAATATTTGTTGTAAAGTTTAAAGAATGATAGTTACTTTTATTGTTTATTTATTTATCAGAAAGGGACATTGGTGCAAGGCTACTGGCCGTGACACTCAAAGTTAAGAAGGAAATTGTATTGGTTTTATGTAAAAGAATTTATGTAATGGATATTATTGTTACTTTATTTAGAATTTGAAAGTGGTCAAGCTTTGATTATTTAAATATGTTAAAATGTAAAGTAATGTAGAATAAGCTGTAACCAATCAGATGGACGGCTTCAGGAAAGGGAACTGCGCTAGTCAGTTGAGCGAAGATGTTCGGCCCGCGGGAACCGCGGTCGGAGACGGGCAGAGGGCAGTTCTGGTCGAGACACCAAAGGGGACACTTCGGATGGAGACGCGAAAACGGACAGTTCGGCTAGAAACACCAAATTGTAGAGTTCGGATTGAGACGTTAAAGCGGACAGTCGGTCTTTAGGCAGCTAGGAAGTGAAATGCCTTAGAAAATGTCGCATTGTTTGGTATCGCGGGACTTAGTCTCTGAGCGGTGAGCAGTCGCGAGCCTGGTGTGAACTCGCAACTTTTCGCATAGTTAATCAGGTGGCGTATAGAACTTGTAATTCGCGATAAGATTGTGAATGATCGAACTGTGTCAAATGAAGATGCGCTCGAGTGTAATAGTAATACTAAATACGACCACTTTCTCTATTAGTTTGCTTTCTGAATAAACATTATTCTGACCAAATCGGAACTGTATGGCCTACATCATTTATGGATCGTTAATTTAGTTCCCGATATTATTATTACAATTATTACATGTTACATTAACTGTGTATTTTGCAAACTTGCCATCAGCCAGACAATTTAATCAAATGGTCACAAGTGTCTAATTTAGGGCGTGTAATACGACATGTGCGGTTCAACCCCTAGACGAGCTTGCGCCGAGACATTTCAACGAAGAGGAACCGCATGGGAGCGCGAACATCTATAGGATGTTAGCTCGCAAAGGCCATAGGTACATGTTGGACAGAAACGATAAAATGAAATTGTTTCAACTGTGATCAAGCCAACTTGAACTTGAAGTAGGTTATTGTGAATTGTAACAGAGAAGCTAAACAGTCAAAAAGAAAAACTCTATTTTCAGTGCGAGTTGATGATTCAGCAAATATTTAGAACTAAGTCGAGAATGTTTATAAATTTCGTCTTCTTGTAAAAGATTTATTTTGTACCCTTTGTTGACTACATGAAAAATTTCCATATCGGGTAAAGAGGGGGTGGGTCGGGATGTATGTTTTTCAATTTTAAGATGTTCAGCAGAAGTTCTCTCCATCTTTGTTGAGTAAGTGCTCGCGAAAGTAGGTCTTAAGTGCCCTCCTGCTTGTCCTATGTAAAAACTTGGACAGCCATGGTAATGAATCTTGTATATCCCAGATTGGAGCTTGTAAGCCCCTCGTTATATGTGAAAAGCAACTTACGTAGTGACATTATTAGTCGTAAATTTCACACTGATGTCCTACACTATGTGATCAAAAGTATCCCGACACCCCCAAAAACATACGTTTTTCATATTAGGTGCATTGTGCTGTCACCTACTGCCAGGTATTCCATATCAGTGACCTCAGTAGTCATTAGACATCGTGAGAGAGCAGAATGGACTTCGAACGTGCTCGGGTGATTGGGTGTCACTTGTGTCATACGCTTGTACGTGAGGTTTCCATACTTCTAAACATATCTAGGTCCAGTGTTTCGGATGTGATAGTGTAGGGGAAACATGAAGGGACGCATACAGCGAAAAAGCATACAGGCTGACGTCGTCTGTTGACTAACAGAGGCTGCTGACAGTTGAAGAGCGTCGTAATGTGGAATACGTAGACATCTATCCATCACACAGAAATTCCAAACTGCATCGCGATCCAATGCAAGTAGTATGACTATTAGGCGGGATATGAGAATACTTGGATTTAATGGCCGAGCCGCTGCTCATAAGCCACACACCACGCCGATAAATGCCAAACGACGTCTCGCTTGGTGTAAGAAGAACAGTGGAAAAACGTTGTGTGGAGCGACGAATCACGCTACACAATGTGGCAATCCGATGGCAGGGTGTGGGTATGGCGAATGCCCGGTGAACGTCATCTGTCAGCATAAGTAGTGCCAAAAGTAAAATTCGGAGGCGTTGGCGTGATAGTGTGGTCTTGTTTTTCATGGATGGGGCTTGCACCTCTTGTTGTTTTGCGTGGTACTAACACAACACAGGCCTACGTTGATGTATTAAGCACCTCCTTGTTTCCCACTGTTGAAGAGCAATTCGGGGATGGCGACTGCATCTTTCAACACGTTCGAACACCTGTTCATAATGCACGTCCTGTGGGCGGAGTGGTTACACGACAATAACATCCCTGTAATGTAGATGTAATCGACAGGACTGCGCAGTGTCCTGACCTGAATCCTATATAACACCTTTGGGATGTTTTAGAACATCGACTTTCTACCAGGCCTCACCGACCAACTTCAATACCTCTCCTCAGTGAAGCACTGCGTGAACAATGGGCTGCCATTCCCCAAGAATCCTTCCAACGCAAAATTGAATGTACACCTGCGACAGTGAAAGCTGTCACCAAGGCTAATGGTGAGCCAACACCATAGTGAATTACAGCATTACCGATGGAGGGTGCACCAACTTGTAAGTCATTTTCAGCCAGGTGTCGGAATACGTTTGATCACATAGTGTATTTTATAAACAATTTGGCAAAATGATACGTATGACACGTCCCTGGAATTAAATTTTAAATATTTTTCAGTACCACCATCTTTATTAAGCTAAGAAGGGCTGGTGTGATTATTAGCTTCAGACTTGTAAGTGCTACACTGTAAAGGATACAGGGAACTTATAAATGGTGGAAAAATAGAATTTTTATAACTTTATTAAATTCTATAGTCTTGCCTGATTACATTGATATGTACAGTGTAGGGTTTCAAATGAAAAATGACTTATATATACCAAATTTTAAAGTTACAGTCATGTATGCTGCCACACCCCCTTTATTTCTGTTACAGAAACCAGTATTATTTCGAAAATAGCTGTGAACGTTCTGTCTCCAGCGATTACACATATGATACATTGTATATGTTGCTAACAGTGTAGGTTTCTAGTGTCTGTAAATGATTTTCTTGGCTAGTATTTACTTTTGTTTAGCTGAAGCAGTTTGTTCAAGCGTTACTGAATGTTTGTTGCCCAAGTGCTACATATGTTTGTGGAAGTACATATTCTTTGGTGTGCAATCAATACGAACTATGCCACACATCAAGAAAATCAATAAAAGGAAGTTCCCTGGCAAGCACTTCACAAACAAAGCAAGTCACACTGTTGAAAGTAACCTATGTATCAGTTCGTCAGGGAAGGAACTCGCACATGGCATGCCTCCTGGTGATTCAAATTTTTGTGTTAACGATGACTCTGTTTGTAGTGGATTTGTTGTTGTTGACGTGGGCATCTTATCTTCTTTGATAAAGGAAATGGCGAAATGTAAACAATGTGATGGTATAGGCTTTCTGGAAATAACTGAACAATAAAGTAGCAGGAAGGGTTTAGCGTCAAAATTATATATTCTTTGTAGATCCTGCAATAAATGTACCTCTAAAATGACTTTGAACATTGTGCATAATTCATATGATATGGATTTGAAGTTAGTGTATCCAATGCGTGCAATAGGAAAAGGAAAGAAGGCTGCTCAAACGTTTTGTAGTTTTATTGACCTTCCTTCCCCTCCCAGTAGGTTCAGCAAGTATGTAATAATACGTTTAGGCGCCTTGACGGTTGTGTCTAAAGCATATATGAAACGTGCAGTAGAAGAAACTATGAATATTAGGGAAACCAGGGGCATTGCTGTTGCACTTGATGGGACATAGCAATATCGAGGACATCATTAGTATTGAGGAAATTCGGTTTCTGGAGCACTTTGCATTATTGCCAGATGTATCCAAGAGGGCAGCGATGACATCATCCCATATGGCGGCATGTACACTTGGCAACACTGCATGACATCATCCAAGACAGTGGCGATGACGTCATCCAAGAAGGTGGATTTTGGCGGGAAGATAGGGCAATTCAGCTACCTCCGCTATCCTAAACCCCTCCCCTCGCCCAGAAGAATGTACATTTAAAAAAATATCAGCACACACAGAGAGTTCCATTTGTTATTTATATTGATTTTGAAAGTTTACTCTTAAATATGGACAACTGTCAGCCAAATCCTGAAAGCTCATTTACGATGAAATATCAGAAGCATGAACCAAGCGGATTTTGCTACTACATCAAGTATGTAAAAGAACATTATAAAGATACTGTTGTTTCTAGAGGACTAAATTGTCATAAAAAATCATAGAATGCATGAAGCAAGAGGTTGAAGAGATTGGTAGAACTTATTCTCAAACTAAAGAAACGAAACCATTAACTCCTGAAGAACAATCAAAACATTAAGATAAAAAATTGTGCACTGTGTGGATGTCATTAGTCACAGAAAAATAATAAGGTTTGTCATCATGATCATCTAACTGGAAAATACATTGGCCCATTGTGCAACAATTGTAATTTGCAACTAAAGCATCCTAGCTTTGTATCTATTTATTTACATAATTTATCTGGATATGATTCTCACCTCTTTGTGAAAGAACTTGGATATGATAAGAAGGAGATAGGCCTAATCCCACACAATGAAACTAGATACATCAGTTTTGGGAAGAGGACAGAAAGTTTGAAAATGAGATTTATTGGCACATTTGAATTTATGGTTTTGTCACTTGACAAACTTTTATCAAATTTGAGGAGAGATAAAATGAAAAATACTAAAAAGTTTTTCCCATCAGAATTATTTAATCTAGTGACCAGAAAAGGAGTATATCCATACAATTACATGGATTCCTGGAAGAAATTTGAAGAGTCGCAGTTACCAAAAAAAGAAGAATTTTACAATAAACTGAATGACTGTGAAATAAGTGAAAAAGATTACAAACATGCAAAAATAGTTTGGGAAAAATCTTGGTGAATATCATTATCTGTATCTGACAACTGATGTTTTGTTATTGGCTGCTGTGTTTGAAAATTTTAGAAAATCTTGTATAAAAACATACGATTTAGACCCATCTTGGTATTTTGCAGCTCCAGGTTTATCTTGGGATGCAATATTAAAAATTACTAAACAACCGCTTGATTTACTACATGATTATGAAATGATTTTAATAGGTGAAAAAAGGACTAAGAGGAGGAATATCACAATGTTGCAAGAGATATGTAAAAGCAAATAATAAATATTTGAAAGAGTTTGATGATAAAAAGATATCAAATTATTTGGCATATTTAGATGCAAAGAATCTGTATGGTTATGCTATGAATCAATATTTACCATATGGTGGATTTGAATGGGATGAGCTAGCTAATTTTGATTGTAAAAAAATAAGTGAGAGATCAAACACTTGTGGAGAGAGATACATATTTGAAGTAGATCTAGAATATCCAAAAGAATTACTTGATTTAAATAAAAATTTGCCAATAGCTCCTGAAAATAAAATTGTCCCAGGGACGAATGAAAGCAAATTGATGACTACTCTGCTTTACAAGTATAATTATGTAGTTCATTACAGAAACAACCGATATCTGTCTCTTGGAATGAAAAACACAAAAGTACAAAGAGTTTTAAAATTTAAACAATCTGATTGGCTAAAGAAATATATAGATCTCAACACACAGATGAGGACTAAGGCTTCAAATGACTTTGAGAAAGATCTCTACAAATTGATGAATAATTCCTTGTTTGGTAAAATGTTGGAAAATATAAGGAACAGAATGGATAAAATAAGAAGCAGAGTGTATATAAAATTAGTTTCAAATGGAGAAAAGTGTGATAAACTTGCAGCTAAGCCAAACTTTAAAGGCAGAACTATATTTAATGAAAATCTTGCTGATATCCATATGAATAAAACAAAAACCAGTATACTTGATCTGTCTAAAGAATTCATGTATGATTTTAACTACAGAGTTACGAAACCAAAATATGGAGAAAATACTGAGTTGTGTTATCAAGATACGGACAGTTACATTTACAATATTAAAACTGAAGATTTCTATGGAGACTTGAAATCAATGATTCCGTGACTATGACAGACGAGTTTAAATGTAGTTTGGAAACCTACACCAGTGCCATAAACCTCTTCCATTTTGCTTATGCTTTAACTCTCTTTTATTTAAAATCATCCAATGTCTGTGGCATGTTATGGTAGCCACAATAACAATATGATTTACATTGTGCGATGTCTAGTTTTCTGCGGCAGGCCATTGATCAGAGCATCTTAATGTCAGTTTAGGACCTGGCATAGACATCGAAGTTGTGGCAGAAAAACAAAATGTATGGCATTGTACAAAGAGTGTTAGAAAACAATGTTTCAAACAACTACACAGAGTCATAGGGACCGTCTCTTGCGACTTACAGTATAGTCAATGGGATACGGCCATCCTCCTGTAGTACAGTTGATGAAACCTTAAACAGCCGACTGCAATGGATCAAAAGCTGTATATTTAATATGATCGTCCTGCATCAGCAACAGCAGCAGTTTGACAAAAAAGGGACCAAACCTAATTATCATGAAAGAAAACAAATTTATATGTCTGAACCTGGTTTATGTGAATTATTTTTCATAAGTAATAAAATTAAATCCTAAATCAGTTGTTTTCATACAAACTTGTGATTTATTAAGAGGTGCATGTAAGAAAATAAAACTGATGACTCATTTCCCTAGGTAAACGTAAGAAATTAAATTTGACATTATTTTTTATAAAAGGTGAATGTAAGAAAAAAAGTTAACATCAAATTCACCCATTTTTACTTTATTCTATTAAAAGTGAATGTAAGAAAATAAAATGAATTGGTTCACAAAGGTAAATTATATTAAAAATTTCACATCAAGAACTCTATATGATGGAATTCATTATTTCTGTTTTTAAGTTTCTTCATTCCCTTGTATTTCAGGTTTATGCCTCCTTCTTTCAAATAATTAAAATCCCAGTCAGTAATTAATTTGGAAAATCTGTCTGGTAGAGTAATCTTAAAATCATCATTGAGCTCTAGACAAAGTTTCTCTCCAAATCTAGTATTTAAATATTTACAGCCAATAGCATTATATAAAACATTTATCTTAGCTCATTTATTTTTCTAATCTCTTTCAAGACACTTACATCATTGAGCTTCTTGATTAGAGTCTCCATTTATATAGAATTTTTTTTTAGATTTACAGTATGAGTAGTGTCCATATGGTAATGTATCTATTCCATTTTTAAGACACATCGCTTGTGGTCATGTGGACTCAGAGCTTTCTTGTTTATTTCAACTGTGTAGATTTCATATCTCTCACTTCAAATTATATTAATTCTTCTGTACCGTTCTCTATTGTTAACCAAGCAGTATTTCTAATCTTCTAAACTTATTCTGTTTTTAACAACACATTTCTTAACTATTTAAGATTTTTTTCTCTGTTTTGTTACCAACTTTATAAGCATACATTGTTGCTCTCAAAGCACAAAATTCTTCCATTATTATTCCATTAGATTCATCTTTCATTTTTCCAACAACTTTCTTGTTTACTTGTGGAATACCATAAATATTATCTGCTGGATAAAAATGACAAACCATCCAAAGGCCTCAATGGAGAAAAAGTTAAATAAGAAATGGCAGTATTGATATACTGGACCATACAGAATAATACAACTTCCCCTTGAAGGGAGTTATATGCTTGCTGACTGTGATTCTGATGTGATAAAAGGTTTATTCCACCACAGAGAGATAAAGAAATAGTATCAATGGGAAGATATGTACGATTTATGAAGAGAAAATAAAGAAAAGGGAACGAGAAGAGTATTTACTAACAGGATACCGATATTAGACTTCAGCCACAGCTTGAGCTACAAGATGTATTATTTTGTTCATTATTTTATGTATAGTTTAGAAGATTACTTTATTCAATTATTATTAAATATAATATACATGTTATGGCAAACACACAGCAATAATACAATTTAAGATGATTAAAATGAAAAAGTTCACAGAAAAGATAATTTCTCTAAAGAAAAAGACGCAGTTAATAGACTGAAGAACAAGAGAAAACAGGATTAATGGACTTCAAGTTGTTTAGATAAGTTTAAAAGAATGCTACCCTAGAGGCATAAGTATTTTATGTTTATGAATTGCCAAAGGAATTTTATATGAATTAATGGTAGAAAGTATATTTCATGTATGTGTAATGTGCATAATCAAAGCTAAAGGAAATATGAGAAAGTAATGAAAAAGGAAGCTGATGTAACTGTCTAATCGACGTTACAATTTCGAAAACATAATAAGAAGAGAACCATGTGTTGAAGGCAATGAAACCATGACACAAAACATACGAAAATAATTATTTGATTTCGTGATAAACCGATAACCATTATGCTAACGGAAATGAATACAAATCTCATGAAGGTACAGTGCTAAGAAGATGGAAAGACTGTTTTCTAATTTAAACTGAGACAATTATGTGATGTAACAAACTTCAATATTGAATGACGATGTATACCACGAAACAAATGCACCAAAACAAGCACAGGTGAACAACACTCACAGTGTTTATGATGAAGTGTGCTCCCTGCCGCCGTTGGATAAGCAGCTGCCAGCAGCAAGTCGTATACCCCTAGCTTACTTATTTGTTACATAGTTTAATTCTTAATTTCTTTGCATGTTTTTGGGTACTTGCATTGTTTAATTCATAAATTTCGGGCGTATTATAGTATTTGAGAGTTGTAGCATCTCGCTTTAGTGTTTATTTGGTAGATTCTTACTTAAATTGCATGTGAGTTGCGTGTAGGAGGCATAATATCGAGTTTCGTGTTTTAGTTACTGTAATCGTAAATTCAGGCAGATTGTAGAGCAGTCGTTAGGCATTTGTACAGGTTAGTTAATACATTCTTTGCGTGTTTCGCTTGCGTTATCTAAGCACGGACTTGTGTTTCAGTAACTGTTGTTCAACATCGATGAGAATGGACAGGGAGTGCGATTGCTGTATTCGGATGAGGGCTAAGTTGGCATCCCTTCGCTCACAGCTGCAAGCGGCGCTGACTTCGGTCGCGCAGCTTGGGGCTGTTGCCAATGGGCACCACTGTGGTGAGCCGGACTTGGGTATCACGGGGATGTCAACCTCGTATCGTCTGTCCCCAAATCGGTCTGCCGCTGTGGTTGCCCCGGCTGCTGCCCGCAGTGGGGCTGAGCCCTCGCCTGTGGTTGATTGGGAGGTCGTTCCAAGGCTTGGCAGGCAGCGAAAGACGTCCCCGGAGGCTGATCAGAAAGCCTCCCCGGTGCGTCTGACAAACAGGCTTCAGGCACTGTTTCTGGCTGAGCCAGATGCAGCTGCCTGCTCTGTTTCAGAGGATCATTCTCAGCCTTCAAGATCCGGGCAATTGCAGAAGGTGGGCTTATTGGTAGTTGGGAGCTCCAATGTTAGGCGCGTAATGGGGCCCCTTACGGATATGGCGGCTAAGGAGGGTAAGAAATCTAGTGTGCACTCCGTGTGCATTCCGGGAGGAGCCATTCCTGATGTGGAAAGGGTCCTTCCGGATGCCATGAAGAGCACAGGATGCAGCCAGCTGCAGGTGGTGGCACATGCCGGCACTAATGATCTGAGGAAATTCTCTCTGGATTCCAGCGGCTATCTGATTTGGTGAAGGCAGCCGGTCTTTCTTACGAGATGAAGGCAGAGCTCACCATCTGCAGCATCGTCGACAGAACCGACTGCGGACCTTTGGTGCAGAGCTGGGTGGAGGGTCTGAATCAGAGGCTCAGACGGTTTTGCGACTTTGTTGGCTGCAGAATCCTTGACTTGCGCCATAGGGTGGTCGGGTTTCGGGTTCCGCTGAATAGGTCAGGAGTTCACTACACTGAGCTGGCGGCTACACGGGTAGCGGAGGCTGTGTGGCGTGAACTGGGCAGTTTTTTTAGGTTAGAAGGCCTAGGGAAAGTACGGGGTGGGCTGCAATCTCAAAGGGTGCATGGCAAATACAGGACGTGCTTGGATCAAGGAACAGTTGGAATTGTAGTCGTAAATTGTTGTAATTGTGCTGGGAAAGTCACTGAGCTTCAAGCTCGAATAGAAAGCACAGAAGCTGAAATCGTTATAGGTAGAGAAATCTGGCTAAAGCCTGAAATAAATAATGCAGAAATTTTTACGAAGTCTCAGACCGTGTTCAGGAAAGATAGGTTAGGCAGAATTGGTGGTGGAGTGTTTGTGTCTGTCAGTAGTGGTTAATCTTGTAGTGAAGTCGAAGTAGATACTCCGTGCGAATTGGTATGGTTGGAGGTTATACTTAACAGCCGAACTAAGTTAATAATTGGCTCCTTCTACCGACCCCCAGACTCCGATGATATAGTTGCGGAACAGTTCAGAGAAAATTTGAGTCTCGTAACAAATAAATACCCCAGTCATACGGTTAGAGTTGGTGGGGACTTCAACCTCGCCCTCGATATGTTGGCAAAAATACTTGTTCAAAACCGTTGGTAGGCAGAAAACATCTTCCGAGATTGTACTAAATGCTTTCTCCGAAAATTATTTCTAGCAGTTATTCCACGAACCCACGTGAATTGTAAATGGTTGCGAAAACACACTTGACCTCTTAGCCACAAATAATCCAGAGCTGATAGAGAGCATCATGACTGATATAGGGAATAGTGATCACAAGGTCCTTGTAGCTAGGTTCAATACCGTTTCTTCCAAATCCACCAGAAACAAACGCAAAACAATTTTATTTAAAAAAGCGGATAAAGTGTCACTAGAAGCCTTCCTAAGAGACAATCTCCATTCCTTCCGAACTGACTATGCAAATGTAGACGAGATGTGGCTCAAATTCAAAGATATAGTAGCAACACCAACTGAGAGATTCATACCTCATATATTGGTAAGAAATGGAACGGATCCCCCATGGTACACAAAAAAGTTCCGAACGCTGTTGCAGAGGCAACGGAAAAAGCATGCGAAGTTCAGAAGAACGCGAAATCCTGAAGATGGGCTAAAATTTACAGACGCGCCAAATTTGGCACGGACCTCAATGCGAGATGCCTTTAATAGGTTCCTCAACGAAACATTGTCTCGAAATTTGGTAGAAAATCCGAAGAAATTCTGGTCGTATGTAAAGCACACAAGCGGCAAGATGCAGTCAATACATTCGCTCCGCAGTGCCGATGGTACTGTTACCGACGACTGTGCCGCTAAAGCGGAGTTATTGAACGCAGTTTTCCGAAATTCCTTCACCAGGGAAGACGAATGGAATATTCCAGAATTTGAAACACGAACATCTGCTAGCACGAGTTTCTTAGAAGTACATCTACATCTACATGATGTAGTAGATACCTTAGGGGTTGCGAAGCAACTCAAATCGCTTGATACGGGCAAGTCTTCAGGTCCAGATTGTATATCGATTTGGTTCCTTTCAGATTACGCTGATACAATAGCTCCCTACTTATCACTCATACACAACCGCTCGCTCACCGATACATCTGTGCGTACAGATTGGAAAATTGCGCAGGTCGCACCAGTGTTTAAGAAGGGTAGTAGGAGTAATCCATCGAACTACAGACCTATATCATTGACGTCGGTTTGCTGTAGGATTTTGGAGCATATACTGTATTCAAACATTATGAATCACCTCGAAGGGAACGATCTATTGACACGTAATCAGCATGGCTTCAGAAAACATCGCTCTTGTGCAACGCAGCTAGCTCTTTATTCGCACGAAGTAATGGCTGCTATGGACAGGGGATCTCAAGTTGATTCCGTATTTCTAGATTTCCGGAAAGCTTTTGACACCATTCCTCACAAGCGACTTCTAATCAAGATGCGGGCCTACGGGGTATCGTATCAGTTGTGCGACTGGATTCGTGATTTCCTGTCAGGAAGGTCGCAGCTCGTAGTAATAGATGGCAAATCTTCGAGTAAAACTGAAGTGATATCAGGTGTTCCTCATGGAAGCGTCCCGGGACCTCTGCTGTTCCTGATCTATATAAATGACCTGGGTGACAATCTGAGCAGTTCTCTTAGGTTGTTCGCAGATGATGCTGTAATTTACCGTCTAGTAAGGTCATCCGAAGACCAGTATCAGTTGCAAAGCGATTTAGAAAAGATTGCTGTATGGTGTGGCAGGTGGCAGTTGACGCTAAATAACGAAAAGTGTGAGGTGATCCAAATGAGTTCCAAAAGAAATCCGTTGGAATTCGATTACTCGATAAATAGTACAATTGTCAAGGCTGTCAATTCAACTAAGTACCTGAGTGTTAAAATTACAACAACTTCAGTTGGAAAGATCACATAGATAATATTGTGGGGAAGGCGAGCCAAAGGTTGCGTTTCATTGGCAGGACACATAGAAGATGCAACAAGTCTACTAAAGAGACAGCTTACACTACACTCGTTCGTCCTCTGTTAGAATATTGCTGGGCGACGTGGGATCCTTACCATGTGGGATTGACGGAGGACATCGAAAGGGTGCAAAAAAGGGCAGCTCGTTTTGTATTATCACGTAACAGGGAAGAGAGTATGGCAGATATGATACGCGAATTGGGATGGAGGTCATTACAGCAAAGACGTTTTTCGTCGCGGCGAGATCTTTTTACGAAATTTCACTCATCAACTTTCTCTTCCGAATGCGAAAATATTTTGTTGGGCCCAACCTACATAGGTAGGAATGATCATCAAAATAAAAAAGAGAAATCAGAGCTCGAATAAAAAGGTTTAGGCGTTCGTTTTTCCCGCCCGCTGTTAGAGAGTGGAATGGTAGAGAGATAGTATGATAGAGGTTCGATGAACCCTCTGCCAAGTACTTAAATGTGAATTGAAGAGTCGTCATGTAGATGTAGATGTAGATGTAGAAGACGCAAATCTGCACAATAACGGAAAGATGCACAAGCAAATCCATAACACGTTTTTTATAACAATAAACGAGCACTTGTCGGTTGACGAATGAAGTCTTTTAAACACAGCAGTATAATCACGATGCACACATCGACGAGAATATTGCCAACCTGTAGTAAGCAACTTCAAGCCGTGAAACAGACAATGTAAATTTCAATGAAATAATCTTTATTAAACAAATTATGAAACACCTTCGCCGAATAACTGGAAAAATTACACATTCACTTTGTTTTTCTGTTGACAACACAATATCAGGCGAAGACACAACGCTTGCTTCAGAGAGAATCGCAACACACGGTGGAGAAGCAGAGATGATGTTACCAGCTGATATGTCATTCAACCCGACACTGTACGCAGCGCGTTTGAAGAGCAAGAAAGAAGATGACCGAACCGACTACAACTGCATATACAGCTCGGTGGACGTCCCAACTCTATCCATTTTCTATCGAAACTGGCTGAAATCCCTGCCTTGTGCAGCCAGTTGAAAGGGCTTCTCACCAAATAGTTAAGTGTTGTGTGTGTGTTGTGTAGTGAGTGTGGAGTTCATCGTGTCAAAAAGTGAAATTCGAACAAATTCATTGACTTTTGGAGATTCATTTAAACGGACAATTTCTGTTAGGCCCCCATTGACAATTACTTATGTAAAACGTGATGAAAAGTGTATGATACAACTTTTAGTATCAATGTTGGGATGGCTGAACTAAGGTATAACAGCATAGTACACAACCCTCCAGGGAATCCTAAAACGTCTTCGATCTTATCGCGATATTACAGATTGGGAAGCAGTGTAATGAAGCACGGGGTACCAAATTTGTTATAAAGGTCAGTAAATTTCTCAATGGACAGTATTTTCCAGTACAGATATTTCGTTCACTTCAAGCAAGTATCGATTCGTGATGTCATCGTCTAGACACGAGTTGACTGTAATCTGAATCCGTTTTAGCAAGTTAATAGGTTCTTTCAGGTTGTTGTTGTTGTGGTCTTCAGTCCTGAGACTGGTTTGATGCAGCTCTCCATGCTAGTCTATCCTGTGAAAGCTTCTTCATCTCCCAGAACCCACTGCAACCCACATCCTTCTGAATCTGCTTAGTGTTGTCATCTCTTGGTCTCCCTCTACGATTTTTACCCTCTACGCTG